>NC_064767.1:5217500-6417500 GCF_011397635.1 Epinephelus fuscoguttatus
GTCAATTTATGCCTGTTCCATGCATTGTGTTTAATCAAAAGTCATTAATTCATTCATTTTCTATAACCACTTGGCAAACTGACAAGCAACAACAGATGGACATATTGACCAGGATGTAACATTAATCAGTAATACTAACACAATGTAAAGGTTAACTAAACATCCCCTGTTTATTTAAGCAGCTAGACAATAGCCCTTTTTAAATAGGAGTTGTGCAAATTTGCAGGAAAGCCCATCAGTCTTTTTTCAGCATTGGCAGTATAAAAACAAAATCGGGGAGTGCAGCAAAATACCGCCTGTCTACTTTTGTTTATACAGAATGTGCCTTTTTCGGGGCAATGGGGGGCGTGAGCAAGTAACAAAACGTGTAGCTCAGCGTGTGACGTAAACAGTGATGTGGGAGGGAAGCCGCGGCTGGTCAGTCCTTCGGTGATTCTCTCGTAAGTTGGCCCGTCCTTCACCGTCCCCGTCATCTGACGGTTAATGGCCTCTTTGTTTGTGAGGACAAGGAGGGCGCACAATTCCTTGACTCCCCAGTTGCTCATCTTTACAGTGTCTGTCAGGTTTGTGTTTCCCTCTTGCTACTAGCTGCTTGCTAATTCCAGCTATCAGCTGTTTCCTGTTTATCCACCACTAGCGGCTCGCACGTGCGGCGTCATCAACAGCTCCTCCCACAAGTCTTCAACAGCCCCTCCCGTTGTGGAAGGCCACCTCGGTCTGTTTAAACCAAAAAGGGTTCCACCAATATGTCTACCTTACGAGGCGGAAAATTGGGCACCTTGGATCAACTCGCCAATCCGGCTCTGTGTGTCTAAACGCTCGCAGCTTGCCGGCAAAACGGCCCAACATTCGTGGAAAATCTGACCATGTAAAAGGGGCTATACTCTGGTGGTAACTCAGTTCACATTGACAGTAAATGCAAATAATTTTGGTCTTGTCGAGAGAACCATCTGGCTTTGCTCTGGAGCTGAACTTGCCATTAAAAAGACCCCTGTCTTTATCCATTTCTGCTCACGGAGGTTTGTTTCTGCTTGCCATCCACGCTATTACTGCTGCATCGCTTCCTGATTTCCCAAACTACCGGGTGGGCCGTGGGTCATAATTACTGAATGTATGTGCATTAATCGTGCATCAAAACAATTAGTGGCGTTACAAGGAATTTGCATTAACTTGTTATTAACGCGTTAACTTTGACAGCCCTAATTGTAACATTACCTTGATACCATTACCCAACACTGATTACAGGTTGAAATGTATAGACACTGTATTAAAGCCAAGTTAATATGCATAATGAGCAGGCACAGAGTAATATTATCATATCATTGGAGTTTTTAGTCCAATATTCATTCTGTTTTTAGCTCTGGTTTGGTCTCCTTCAACTCTCTAAATGCTAAATGCTCCACTTTCTCCTCCAGCCACTTACTTGTTTGAGGTTGTTTTCTGTAAACTGCCATCAATGCTTTTGCACAAACCTTACTTGCATTTTCAATAGGAACAACCCTCACTTTATATGTAGTATTTGATTCACATATTTGGTGTTGTGACAATACTCGATAAACAAATGGAGCTGGCCTGAAAGTTAAAAAAGAAATGGAGCCAGAGGATGAAGAGGCAGTGAGGTATGCAACAGAGAACAGATAGCAGCAGCAGATGAACAGACGCCACAGACATATGGACAGTGAGACTGATAGAAAAGGATAGAAAGATCAGCAGGTCAGATAAGGAGCATTGGTGACTCAGAAACTTCAACCTTCTGTAAAAAGTTTCACAAGAAAAAAAAAGGAAGGTTTTGAAATGTTTTCATGTTAAGGGATCAGATTTATCCCAGACCGGCTGGAACCCTTGAGGCTCCGAGTACAGACACTCCCTGAATTCAAAACTAGCTTGTGTGTGAGTGAGTGTGTGTGAGTGTGTGAGTGTGTCTAACCTGTAGGCTGCCACAGAAGTGGTAAATGCCAGGGTCTGTGTTGATGGTGTTGTCGATGGTGTTGGGGTTGCGTTCGCGGTTCCTCTGGTAGGGGGTGGTGGTGGAGGTGGTGGTCTGGACGGGGGACATCGGCTGCCACACTCCAACATCTGTCCCATTTCCAAAGGCCTGGATAGCATTACCTACAGAGGGAGAGTGAGACACAGAGCTGATTAGCTGTGTACAACGAATATTTTTTTCCGGGGGGAAGGAGTGGTGGTGGACATGAAGGAAACTAAGTCAGTACATAAATAAAGCAAACAAACACATGCTCTGCAAGCAAAATTGTAACTGCAGGTGGAATATCTGTGCCACCCAACGAGGTGACACAGATAAGCAAGCGTGCCCTGATGTGAAGTGCTGTGAAGTTAAGTTGATTTAAAGAGGCAACAAATAGGATTCATTTATTTTTTTAGCTTGGTGCCACCTAGCGTCAGTGGTGTTGCTCGCACTGTTGCAACGACCAAATTGACCATGGGGATCAGAGATAATCATATAAAATGTAGGCTGTAAAGCCACCAGTATACCTCTGTGTATATGTAGAATGAGAAAGTGTGTGGACACTACTAAATAAATGAGTAAAGAGACAACAATTATCAGATTTATCTGAAGAAAAAACAAATAGTAATGCAAATAATTATAGCAGAATGCACAGTCCGAGGGCTGCCGCAGAATGCCAACCAGGATGTCAGCCGACCAACACTCGCTACCCGCTCCCTGGTTGCGGCAATTTGCGATGCTGGCCATCTAGGAATGAACTAGCAGCCAGTACAGTCCAGTCCTCTCTCGGCTAGCTAACACTTAGCCATGTTTCTTACTGATCCATTAGAAAGAAAGCTAGCTGGACATGGGTTTTGAAGCCTCTTTGGTCACGGAGCTCCCTCCATCTCTTGAACGCCTGACTGAGGTTTACTCTTGTTTTTCCTCTTCTTTTATCACTCTCCTTTTTGCTCTTCTCTGCCTCCTCAGACAGAGGAGCTCCTTTTCTTTTGGGAGGCCATTTTTCACTTGTCTCCAAACTTTGTCCGTCTGCCATTGTGCTCGTGACTCAACTCTCTCATGCCCAACTCCTCATAAGGACCAGCTCCAGTCCCTGATTGGCTGACCGACCAGTTTTACAATACATGACGCGTTTCCTGCCGTAAAGCAGATTTTTTCCACTAAATTTTGGCACCAGTGGCAGAAGCTTATTGCAAAGATTGCAAAGCCACTAAGTAACCTATGTAAACGCTGATAGTCTGATTTTACTGTGGCCACTACCCTGTGCAACCCACATTATCTTCATAATGATATATATAGGAAAATATGCTATCTGTTGCCTCTTTAAAACACACATTAAACACACATTAAACATGGCTTAATAGAGACAAGTAAACAAATCAGCTTCACTATAACTCGCAGCATTCACAGACAAACACTTGTCTTTATCTGGACACATTTTCCCCACAAATACAACATGCTAACATTATTAGCACAAGCCTATGGCATTTTACATTGTATAAATTAGCTCTAAGGCTAGCAGACTTTTCCTCTACTCATATGAAACCAGGGACAACAGCAACATTCAACAAAGGTAACGTTACAAAATTTGTCTCCATTACAACTTAAAAGTTTCACAGACAAAACTGCCTTATATGCAACATGATTCCAAACAAATACAACATGCAAATGTTATTAGCACAAGCCTATGGCATTTTACTTTGTATAAATTAGCTTAGCGAGATTTCCTCTGCTCATATGAAGCCAGGATAAATCACACTCAAGACTTAAAATGCTATTTTGTGGAGGCTTTATTGTCTTCACAATTTATTGTTTCTTATCTGTGAAATAAACGTTAATAAAAGCTTTGTTTCCACTGAGGGAAATGGTTTCAGCTTACAGAAACAGACAGGAGGTCTGCGTCAAAGCAACATGTAGTTACTTTTCTGGGGAAGTGCAGGTCAGGCTACGCCGTAGGGTCTACATCGACGCAGAAGTATAAATCCTCTTTTACTCTTAACATGAGCAAGGTCATCAATATTGTTGAGACCTTAATAATCCATGAATCTACCTTACATTTAATAAACATATAAAAAAGGTCTCCAGAAGTGTCAGAGTTAGTCCACTGACTAAAAGATATATTAAACACCAACTGCCTTTAGCCGCTGCTTAGCTGTTTATGCACTCAATGATTTTCCCACATTATCTTACTGTGCTACAAGCTGGTCTCAGGCAGGTGTGACTACCCTAAAACCACAATACGCTCTTTACACACAATCTGTGAAATTATTTCTTACTGGAATTATCACTTTGTGTGCCACACTGTAGGGACAATGCTAGAAGGACCAGCTCATCAGCCAGAGGTGATTGCCTGGCTATAATTTATGGAAATTACAATCTGCGTTTTCAGTCAGAGCAAACTATAACTGGAGCTCAGTTCCCACCCTTGTCAGAGAATGCCCAAGTTTGGTATTTTTAAAACAACACTTACAACATGGCTCAAGACAAACTAATCATGTGATCACGGGTCGAAACTTCTGTATGGAACCAACTGTTTCCATATTTACTATATAATGTCTTATTTTACATGTTTAACTGTTTGTAAATTTGCAAACTGTTTTGCTTACTACTTGTTTCTTGTTTGTGTTGTACTGTCTGAATTGTAGCCTACTGTACTGTCAAATGCAAAATAGCTGTATAGCTAACTCTGTATACAGCGAACTAATAAAATAAAATGAAATAAATAAGTAACATTTTACACAGATTCAAGGCTCCAAACACATCTCTTGATGACTCTGAGTTTCGCTGAGCTGGTAAAAACATTGGTTTTATTGGCCACAACAGAGATACTGCGTTGTAATTCCAAGCAGGTCACTTTAGCACAAAGCTGGATCTTATAATGAATCACATGCTTGTTAGTCCCCACGTTAAAATAAAGCTTTATATTGCACTGGTCTAAACCACAATTAAAGGCGAGTTAGAAGGTACTTAAGTTTTGTTATCACTTCCCCCCATTATAAATTCACCACACAGTCAAAAACCTGAGTGCTGATGTGGCTATTTACCATTAGAGTCCATTAGTGGCCCTATTAATAGCGTTCTATGGCTTTGATGTGAAAGACACACACACACACACACACACACACACACACACACACACACACATCAGAGGAAAGCTGAGCTTTACAGAGCTGCTGTTTGAACGTAATGATATTCTTCCCTCCAACAGTGAATTATGACCCTGATACTGTGGTAAAGGAAAGAAGAGCTGATCTGCATAGTGGCTCTTTAACCTCACTGAAATATTCATACATACATGTGCAGAGACACATGCGGATGTCTATATGATTTACAGCATACGTATATTCATATTAGATATTGGATCAGGTCATTGTTTTTCATCTTATTCTTTGCAAATATTATAATAATAACAACAACAACAACAACAACAACAACAACAACAAAAGACTAAAATTACCACCTGAGATATGATGTTGAGTAATGGGCATCACTTCATCCTTTTATCCTGTTAGACATTTGTGTGAAATTTGTCATAATTAGTGTATGATTTATTGAGTTATGGCCAAAAACATGTTTTGTGAGGCCGCACTGACCTTGACAGTCTACCACCATATTCTGATCAGTTCATTGTTGATACCAAGTGAACGTTTGTGCCAAATAAGACAAAATTCCCTAAAACGTTCTTGAGGTATTGTGTTCATGAGAATGGGATGGACGCAAGATCACAGTGACCTTGACCTTTGCCCACGGAATTCTGTTCAGTTCATTGCTGATTCCAAGAGAATGTTTGTGCCAAATGTACAGAAATTCCCTCACATGTTCCTGAGATACCGAGTCCATGATAAAGAGACATAGTTATAGTCATAGTTAATTCCAAGTGAATATTTATGTCAAGTTTTAAGAAATTCCCTCTAAGACTTGGTGAGATATCAAGTTCATGCTGATGAGACGGACGCAAGGCCACAATGACCTTGACCTTGGATCACTAAATTCTAATCAGTTCATCGCTGATTCCAAGTAAATGTTCGTGCCAGATCTAAAGAAGTTCACTCACAAAAACACTGAAGATAGCATGTTCACAAAAATGAGACAGACAAGGTCATGCTGACCTTGAAATTTGACCATCAGATTCTGATAAGTCCTTGTTGAGTCCAAGTGAAGGTTTGTGCCAAATTAGAAAAAAATCCTGAAAGTGTTCTTGAAATATTAGGTTTATGATAATGACAGATGCAAGGTCACAGTGACCTTTACCTTTAACTGCCAAATACTAATAAGTTCATCTTTGATTCCATGTAAATGTTTGTGCCAAATTTAAAGAGGTTTTCATGAGTTGGTCAGAAAATACTGTGTTCACAAGAATAACAAAAAGACAAGGCCACAGTGACTTTGAAATTTGATCTATGAAAAAATCTAATCACTTCATGGTTGAGTCCAAGTGGATGTTGGTGCCAAATTTGAAGAATGGAAGGATGGATGGATGGATCATCCTAGAAAAATAATGCCTCTGGCCACAGCTATCACTAGCATGGAGGTATAAATACAGCCATGTGCCATTCCACATGTTTTCAAAATAAGCTGATGCAACTGATATTAAATAAAAAACTTAAAAATTCAAGGTGTAATTTATCCGTCTCCTATCAAAATAAAATGTCTTTTCATCCTGAGTTTATCAATGCCGTCTTTCATTAACGCAGTAACCCGTCAGTCTTTTCTTTGTGCTCCTCTCTCGGTGCAGATTCTCCAGACGCCTTCAACAACTCCTGCTATTGAACTAGAAACATTGATTCAATGGTAAATTACAGCAAATGGTTGTCAGCTTTTATGTATCATTTAATGAAAACCTGCCTTTAACACTGCTCTGTCTCTGAAGATAATGATGGCAACGACAGGAGGGTATTAAGTCTTTTGAGAAAACATTCAACGTTAGTTATTTTATTTCATGAATCCAACATTTCTTTGAAAGTCAACCAGGCCCTGATCATACAGAGGCAGCAGATCAGAAAACACTCCCATGAGTGAGTCTTGTTTTGCTATGTGGACTTGTTGAGCAACAGTAAAGTTGTGAGCCTCTTTGGATTTCATCAGTCTGAAGAAAGCGAATGTGCTGACTCGAGTCCACATCATGGCATCATACAGCCCTAAAGTTCCCCTGCAGGGCCAAAGGAACACCTGCTGCAGCACTGGCAACATTCATCCTCCAGATGTTAAAAACAGTGAAGGATGATTGATCGCAGGTATTTCTCCAGTCACTGACCTTCCCTTGTCTCCTTATGGTCTTCTCTGAAAGCACCCATGGCAGCGTTCCCTCATTCCTGCTGACCTACTTCCAGATATTTCCTTAAGCAACTGGAAGCGGGAGATTCTCAGGATGTACTTGGCATCTCAGCAGGTCGGACTTGCCCTCAGTGTTAATTTGTGATTGCAGCTCTGACAGATTAAAATACTGCAGAGAAGTAAATTAAGGTTACCTTGGCCTGGGTTTTATGCAACTCAGTGTTTTTTGACAGCCTGTCAAGGACAAGACATCTGGATACCAGTGTGCATGTGAATGTATTCACTGGACTGGACTTGTGTTGGATGAACTCATGTTGGACACACATGTTGCTCAGAGTTGTTGTAGATTTATACTTCTATACGTTGGCTCTACGTCAATGTAGACCCTACGCTGTAGCCTGACGTGCACCTCCCCAGAAATGTAACTACATGTCGCGACGTCTTATGTGTGATTAATCATGGCTTCATATGAGCAGAGGAAATCTCTGCTAGCTGCTAGGCTAATTTATACAATGTAAAATGCCATAGGCTTGTGCTGATAACGTTAGCATGTTATATTTGTTTGGAAGACGTGTTTAGTATAAGACAGTTGTTTTGTCGGTGAACCTTGTGAGTTGTAATGGAGCCAAATTTTGTAACGTTACCTTTGTTAACTGTTGCTGTTGGCCCTGGCTTCATATGAGTACAGGAAATGTCCGCTAGTTGCTAGGCTAATTTATACAATGTAAAATGCCATAGGCTTGTGCTAATAACGTTAGCATGTTGTATTTGTGGGGAAAATGTGTCCAGATAAAGACAAGTGTTTGTCTGTGAATGCTGCGAGTTATAGTGAAGCGATTTTTGTACTTGTGTTTGAAGTTGTCTCTATTAAGCCATGTTTAATGTGTGTTTAATGTGTGTTTTGAATCAACTAAACTTTACAGCACTTCACAGAAACCCCACTGCCCACTAGCTGTTTGGAGGTGTAACTGCAGAGTGACACACACACACCACCGTACTAGTAAAAAAGCTAATAAATAATAGACCACGTGCATGTTCTATGACGTAGGCTCTGCATAGAACTGACGCACAAGTATAAATCCCCCTTTACTGTATGCAGCATGGTGTCACCATCCTCTCCTCTTCCTTTTCCTTGCCTTCTTGTGGAAGTGGCTTCTGCTTAACTCAAAAGAACCTTTGAGTTAGTTCCACTCTGCACATTTAATAAACATGACTATTAATCTTGAGCTAAGTAGATCCGGAGACTCCCTTACTTCATCTGCTGCTCTGGATTTACGACCAGACATCCCAAAAGATGGAAACACTCTCCCAATAATAGACAATTAAAAGCGGAGCATTTGTGGTTATGATGTAATGACTGAAAATGAACTGGCATTCACAACAAATCTTTCATTTACATCACATGACCCACTCCCACTTTTATTTCCTTGTAAAAGTAATTCTGTGTAAAAAGCTGCCGACGTGCTGGCATTCATATCTGAGATGCAACAATCAGCACAAAACAAGTCACTTTCGTCAATATCCTGCAGCCCTGATATGTGCGACTCTGCTCATGAGTGTGCATGTGCATATTTAATTTTTGCTTATGTGATTGTGTGGTGAGTCATTTTGTGCCGAGACAGCAGAAGGCTGATGAGCATATTGTAAGTGTTGATGGGCTCTTTCCTGGCTCCTCCGTCTCCTTACCTAAGGCCTAATTATACTCACAGCACAGTGACCGTGTGTGAAAGACCGTTAGCATCTCAAATTAAGCCTCAGGGTGTCAGACGTGTTGTGCATGTGTGCTTAGCTGATTCCTTTTATTTTGCATATTGTATGTGTCTCTATCTGGCACCTGCCTGACATCTGTTCATAGATTTACTGTCCTTTCTGTTATTCCAAATCAATTGAATTTTCTTTGGCAAGCTGTTGATGAAGGGTTACAGTGAGTCCATTCAGCTATTTCAGACTTTAAATAGCACTTCTCAGTGTATTTGAGGACTAAGAATCAATCAAAATGACAGAACAAATTACAAACAAATCCTCTTTAAAATCACGTACACGCCAATCCAGTTACTTGACACATGCATTTTTACTTTTACTCTGTACACCATACTTTCTGTCACAGCTTTGTTTGATCAACGGCTTTGCAAGACAGCAAATTAGCTTACAGTTACCTGGCCTCATTATTGTGAGTGAAAGCTCTCCTGGGAGCTGCTGCTTTTATAACCAATAACCTGTTCCCAGAATGGATGACATCAGCACACTTGACCTGAGACCATATTAGCTAGTATCATCTTGTAACAACTGGAGGACTTTTTCCACATTTCTAAGAATCAATTGTGACTGCACCACGAGAGCTAGTTCTAAGAACCCCATTCTCAGGGACTTATCTGGCTTCTTTCACCAGCGTAAGAGAAACTTTGAGTAACGTGTTGGATCTGTGCACACGACATTTCCCTGTTAAAGGGTTTTCATGGGAGACGCTTTTCCTTATCAGCTGTGAGGGTCCAAGGACAGATGGTGTCATTTGTTGTAAAGCCCTCTGAGGCAAATTGTGATCTGTGATATGGGCACATACAAAAAACTGAATTGACTGGTTGAACACGTGAGCCAAAGCAGCATCGGAAACCACCATATTTCAAAAACCTTTTAGATTATAAACAACAGACAAAACAAAGAACAAACAGCTGATAACAACAAAAATATGTCTACAAGACAAATGGACCAACAGTGAAGTCCAGGCTTTACTGAGCACACACAGATCAGCCACAACATTAAAACCACGGACAGATGAAGTGGATGAGTTTTAAGTTTAAGTTTAAGTTTATTTCCTTTATTAATCCCCCTGAGGAGAAATTCAATGTTTTCACTCTTGCTTGGAAACTGGGAAAACCTTGGGTCCTGGCATTCATGCGGACGCCTAGTACACCTCCAAGGAGAATGCCACTCCCTACTGATGTAACGGATTGGTGTATATGTGATGGTGGAAATACGAGGTGTTTTAGACCCGTCAAAGCAAAGGTAACATCGCTACATCAAATACTGACCAGTTTTGCCACTTCACCCCACCCACTGTCATGCGAGTCCAAACAGAAAAAAGCCCCTGAGTGTATGTAGTTCTCTGGAGAGCTCCGCAGTGGACAGTTCCTTCCAGCCAGTCCCCATAACTGTTTGGTCTGAAAACACCTCTTGTCCTTATCCTAAACACTAACAGCAAGTCTTAACCGTCACACAGCATCGCTAAGAAGTGATGACTAGAACAAAATGTCCTCGCTTTCCAAACATATCCTCACTTTTATGGTCCAAAATCTGGGGCCAGTTGCACAAAGCACTTAAGTTTGCTCCTTCAGGTTTAGATTTTCCTCAGCTGAGGAAAATATTCAAGGGTGTTACACAGAATCTCTTAAAAGAATTCCTTAAGCTTTATTTGGACGGGATTAGTTTAATGTGGAGACGTGAGGTAAAGTATTTATTACCAGGGATTTTAGTCCCGTCTGAACGCGCCATGTCTGTAATCATTACGGATAACATGATCCTCTGTAAAAATGTATGTAAATATTTCGTCACGTCCTGTTTACAACCATTTTTCCATGTTTACAGCTAGTTTTCCGTGTTTTTCCAATGATGGAGGAGCTTGAAGAAGCATTCGGTGTTGTCGGCAGTCGTGATAGTGGACATTCTTCTAATGATGGCAAAGCCCTACGTGGGAGACCAATCACAAAGGTTGAGAAGAAAGCACTTTTCAGAGCCACGAGACTTCTGGTTGTGTTAGGTAGGTCTAATATAAATCCATATTGCTAATCCTTGTGTACACACAATCCTGATCATGGGCAATATTTCATATTGGACTAATCATTAATTATTACACATACAGGAAGCAACGTAGCACGCACATGCAGAAAGGGAGGTGACGCCAGGGCGCAAACCGAGTTACCACTCCCATCTCTGGTAGAATTACGGAGATTTCTTGTCCCGTGTGAAGCGGACATTTATATCACAGACATCCTGTGGTAAACTGACATTAGCCCACATCCCTATGTAAAGCTAATCCCGTCTGAATAGTACTTTAGTCAAAGAAACATTTAAAGGCAATTACTGCACTGTAAAATATTCTACAGCAGTGAAAATGTACGGTTTTCATGGAGAACATTTGTTTGCTTGAACATATGCTTGTGATAGCCCAGGCTACCTGTTGTCACAGCTAAGTAGTAGCATAGTGAAAAAAAAATGGCATAAGATAACTCCATCCAACTCCAAATCATACATTGACCTCTGGTCAGATTTATAGTGAAAATCAATTGCTCATCATTAAGGGTGTCCATCGGGTTCTCCCATTCGTAGAACACTCTTCTTGGGATGCCTTTATTTTCCTCATTTATTGCTATAGACTCAGGCATGTTAAGGTTAACATGCAGTCAGATGTACCTTGCGTTTTTTTCCTTAATTTAGTTGCTAAGGTCCTCTGTGCAACGGTTTAATGGTGCTTTACAGAATTCCTTAAGTATGAGACCAAGATCAGGAGAAAATGTCAGGAAACCTTAAGGAGACAACTAAAAGATGTTTAATGCAACTGATTTCATTTAAAGGAAACCGTAACTCAGATTTAAAGGAAAATCTTCACTTAACGTGCATTGTGCAACCGGCCCCTGGCCCTTAAAACAATAAAGGTACACACACTCACACACACTTTTTAAAGCTCTAAACCAAACATTCATTCAACCTTCATGAATGCAAATTGCACAGTGAATTTAAACCGACATGATATCATCTTCCCACTACAGCGGATATTTGTGTAGGAGGCATGAGTTTGGCCCTCACAGATATCTACATTACCACTTTGTCTCACTTTACATGTACAAGGCTTGCTGTAACACTGGAATTATGATCATGTTCGACGGTGTGACCTTTGCATATTCAGTACGCTCTCCGGAAATGGGGAGGAATCATATTGGAAGGGCTTTGAATACATTAAAGCTCCTATGTTTTTCTGGAGAATATTAAATGCAGTGGTTCCAAACCTGAGGGTGGAGACCCCTCAAAGGATGAAGAGATAATGCTGAATAGGTGAGAGAAGAAATAAAGGATATGATAACAGAAATATCTCTAACCACTGTTTGTGTTTTTGAATTATTCAGTATATATTTTTTTGTCCTGTAAGGCCTTTAAAAATACTTTTGGTTTCTAAATTAATATATGCTGCATTCCATTTACTGCGGAAACCGGAGCTGGGAGTTACGTCACAGCTGAGTTGATCGCGTTCCAGCACAACAAGATGGAAAACCAAGGTGTTGTTTGCAATACCAGTTTAAGCAATAGCAGTTGATGACAACACATCATGCTGCACTTTTAACACTGCAGCAACATGTCCACAGATAGATGTTGACTGTTAAAGTAAGACACAACCAAGCCTGCCAAGCAAACGCATTGTCACTCCGACCTCGTCACATATTGACGTTTGGTTATTGACTTTTCACTTCCAGATACAACGTGCAAGGTACCCTGGGTGCATTGATGGTTGACATTCTGGGACGCCATGTCAAGTTCTGTCTGTTACATGCATTGTCTGTTTTGAAAATACACTTTCGTTTTCACAGGAAATGTACAGTTTGCATACAGTCTCTTTCAAAATAAATGCAGTACGTCAGTACAGCATCGCAAATTGACGTTTTTCTGCCTTCAACAACAAAAGCATGTGGTTGGGTTTAGGGAGACAAAAGCTGGTGTTTGATGGACCCATCCACCAACCGTCCCACCCACTTTACTCTGATTTTTTTGTCCCGCTGCTGGCCACTGTTAAAATATAATGGCATCATGCCGATATTAAAGGACAGCTTTTTTTCATCGGTGTCTGCCCAACCACCGGATTTCGACAACTTCGGAGTGAGACTTGGTTTGCCAAGCTGCAGACCACTGTTTGAGACCAACAAACATCAAAACCAGAAATCATTACTGCATTTCATGCAGCTTTTTAGCCACCAAACGTGATTCCTTTTTATTATCACTAATATTACTAGTTCATACCCGTTGTAGCTTTGTCACCTTCTACCTATGCCAATCCTCAATGCCTAGATTGACCACGTCAGTGAGTAGAAAAACGTGGGACAGACAGAATGACTGACTGACAGAATGACACACTGACAGTTTCCGTGATTATGTACAGCATACCATACCATGACTTAGTCATACCAAACATTAGAAAACAACAACAACATTGGTCCACAGGGGGAGCCACAGCGATCGGTCGCATTTTAGCCATTTTGAAGCATTTTTCTGTTGTTATAGCGCCACCCAGTTGCCAATTAGAGTTAAATTTCTCCAGTCACCTTGAGGCGTCCTGTTCTACATATCTACCAAGTTTAGTAAAAATCCATATGGTGGTTAGGCCTAGATAAGAAATGAGCTCTCTAGCGCCCCCATTTTGTTTGATGGGCTCAATAATGGAGGGGTCCCCTCAGATTATGTGTGGTCATATGCCTACAAAGTTGCGTGGTGATGGGTGAAACCCTTGAGATGTTATACACCTTTATGTGATGAGCCACGCCCTCCGCAATATTCATTGCCTTATAGAAGCTCAGTTTTAGTAAGTTTTCCAACTTTTGCCAGCTCTGTGAACCATTCCTTAACAGAGGGCTCACCTGGTCTCCTCCAGTTTGTCATTATAATTTGCTTTCCCACCATTTTACCATTTTACTGGTGTGAATAAAGTCCCTGGCTGCACGGTGAGATGTCATTTGTGGGTCACTTATCACATGCAGCCTCGGCCAGAACTGCAGATATTTTAGGCCAAAACATGATCTCTTCCTCACCATAACCAACCATAACCACTTGAACCACACTGTTTTTTGAAACATAAAGAAATGTAAAACTTCAACATATCCGCTACACATTAATGTGTAAATGTAATGTATCCAAGTTTTCCAGAAAAGCACAACACCAACTTTTATTCTTGTGATTGGTTTGTCCAGACAAGCCTCTTCTCTCTGGACAACATCTAAAGTGCAGTATAACAGAAAGCCCTCTCTCTTAGTCTTTCCATATTCTCTCTTTTTGTCTCTTTTCTTTCTTTGCTCTCTCGTAGTTTCTCTCTAGTCATGACCCTGTAACTGGCGTGTGTCAGGATCTTCAGAATTGTCAGTTCCAGTTACTGCTGAGCAAGCTTAATGAGAGCAGGAAGAGGGGAGGGCATGAAAGGAGGAGATGGAGACAGAGAGATGGGATGAGCTGAATAAAGAGAGGTGAAGCATGAGCAGGAGAACAAGTCAAAGGAAGGGGTTGTGATGGTAAAACAAGGGAGCAGTGAAGGAAGAGTGAGAGAAATACTAGAGACTAATAATGGAAATTCAGAGGACGTGTATTCCTCCACTTTACCCTTCGCTTGGCTCCCTACAGTGAGTAAAAGCAACGAATAGATAGACAGAGAGAGCGCTCGCTTTAACCTACATTAACCCGCTAAGATCTCACATTGACACACTTGAACACACACGTATAATATCATGTGAACACACAGAAGCAAGGACATCACACACAAACACTCAGAAATACACAAAGATGATCACATACAGGCTCAGACACAAACACACACACACACACACCGAGTGTAGCAGCCCTTATTATCTACAGCAGACCAACCTTGTTAACCCTGACTGGTAAAAAGACAACAGAGCAGAGAAAATAAGAGGGAGGGGGAAAAAGATAATAGAAGAGGAGAAGACAAATTGAAGAGTGAAAGAGAGAAGAGTCGGTGGAAATGAGGCTGCATCTTGTTGGTGTTTTCTCATCTGGTAACTGTCATTCTGACAGAGGAAAATCAAACCGCCCACTTTGCTCCTGTCGAGCCGAACCAGCAGCAGCAGCAGCTCACCCTCTTTATTGTGACTATGGCTCATTATTTTGAATGCACACCATTTTTCTACAGCACACAGCTACTTAGGAACACATCGACCAAGTGACTGATTGACACAGGTGTCTTGCGACTTATTGCTTCATCAATCGAATATCTAACTGATTCATTAATGAGGCAACTGTGCACCTTAGAGAGACAGTGGTCAGTGCGTATGTTAATGATGTGATGCTTTCACTTCAAGTAACAACCTCAGATACAACTTCATCTATTGTGCTTCTATTCTTAGAATACAGTTCGTATAACCTTTGAATAAGTACCATAAAACTTCAGTTAAACACCCAGTCCCTTTTTACTGGCCTGGTGTAGCGACACATTTTGACAAATAAAGGACGGTCTCAATTAGATGCCTAAGGCCTGTACTACGCAGCAGGATTTGGAGTTAGCGAGGTAACTTTAGGGTTAAAGGGATAGTGCACCCAAAAAAGAAAATTCAGCCATTATCTACTCACCCATATGCCGAGGGAGGCTCTGGTGAAGTTTTAGAGTCCTCACATCCCTTGCAGAGATCCAAGGGGAGAGGAGGTAGCAACACAACTCCACCTAATGGAGGCTGACGGCGCCCCAGAATAGAACGTCCAAAAACACATAATTGAAACCACAAAATATCTCCATACTGCTCGTCCGTAGTGATCCAAGTGTGCTGAAGCCCCGACATAAAAAGTTGTTTGGAAAAACATCATTTGAATTCTGTTTTCAGGACACTTGGATCACTACGGACGAGCAGTATGGAGATATTTTGTGGTTTCAATTATGTGTTTTTGGACATTTGAATCTGGGGCGCCGTCAGCCTCCATTAGGTGGAGTTGTGTTGCTACCTCCTCTCCCCTTGGATCTCTGCAAGTGAGGTGAGGAAAAAAAAGTATTTATCCGGAGTCTCAAGTTAAAAAATACAAAAACAAAATAAGAGTAACTTCTACGTTAGTAATATCTATGTGTTCATTATAAGACGACAGAATGTTGTTTACATCCCACGCCACTGACATTTTACTGTCTTGCTTAGGCAGAAACTTTTGGTACCATCTCATCTGATACGAAGCAGCCTCCGTCATTCATGGCTCTGTTGATGCTGCTCATAATTAACACCACAGTCTCTTTCACATGAACATGCTCGTAGCTGGATAGAAAACCTGAGTTGACAGAACTAGTTGATAACCAGCTTTGTAGTACCCATTATCCAGATGGACAGTGTGAGGGTTACTCTGCCAGATAACTATAAGATGTCCTGGGTAAGTAACCAACCCGAATACACCAGCCAGATAGGATCAGTAGTCATGTTTCCATTACAGTTTTGCGCAAAATAAATGCAATATTTCTAAAGTTTCGACAAAGTACAATTGCGACTTGCGGGTGATTCCATTAAAAGGTGTTTCACGTATGAGCCGTAATTCTTGTAAAATCTTGTCCCGCGAGACTCCACATTGTTTGCAGAAGTAAGATGGACATTCCGAATCTCTTGGGAGCTGGAACAGTCATCTCGGTTGCCACTGCTGCTGTTGCAGTAGTCTACAACCGAAGATGAAGAGAGCGAGTGGTTTTCCAAAGGCAAAGTCCTTATGTGTGGCAGCGGCCACAGATAAAGGATTTCTGGGAGAGGATTCTGAACGAGGAATTCACCAATGTCATGTCTGGTGACGTATATCTGCGAAAAAAGTGCTTCCATTACACTTCTGCGATATACTTCTTTATCGACACGTCTGAGAAACGACCTCATGAGAGCGTCAAAACTTCTTCTCGATATTTGAGAGTTTTTTCGAAATGTAGGTGTTTCCATCACCAGTTTTTTATTGCGATATTTAGGTTTTGCGCATTTCTAGGGTTCATGGAAACGCACTTACTGTGGCTGGGTTGATGTTATGTTGCGATAGGGTGATCATTCATCTGGCTCCAGGCACTGTACCTGAAGAGTCCAGTCACGGGTGGCCCTCTACCTAAAGGCCCTGTCGCTCTAACACCACTCGCTGAATAGGGCAAAGGTGTGACTTCCTATATACTGTGGGTCCGCATGTATTCAAGTAAGCACGTCCTGATTCACCAGCTATGCAAATTAGTGGACCAATGCTGGCTCTTGGTTTGAGATCAGGGCCCTACCTTTGCTAATAGAACTAGGGTTACAATAGTGTAACCGTTGTTTTGATACAGCGCTGGCTGAAAATCAGCAGAGTATCCCTTTAAGTTTCCATTTACATGCATGAAGAGGAAGTGTCTTTAGCCATTAGCAATTTATTCAAGCCAACAGCAGCAAATTTAAGATTATACTCCCACTAGGACTGAGGTTCAATCGTTTTATAAAACCTCAATCCAATATCAAATCCCCTTGTACAATCCAATGCCTTTAAATCCCTTATTGAATCTCTTTAGCTTCAACTCTCAACATTGTAAGTCACTAAAGTTAAAGATGACTTAAACTGGGAGATTCTGAGACTGATGTGAGGCAACAGGCTCGATTGTTTCTCAAGAGAAGAGTCACAACTCTGTTGGTCTGAACTGCAAAAACCAACTGTCTGATGCCCACTGCTGTTGAGTTTAGTAAAGGGAGAGGCCAGACACCAGGTTTTATTCTGGTCTTTGGTCAAGTTGTTTACAGAAATACAGAACTTAAAAATTAGTGACAGCTGATCTGCCACAGAAAGTGGTAAAAGTATAAGCTCATCAACCTGAATGTTTTGTTCATCCGTCTTGACAAGAATAGATAAATCTTATCTTACCTTATCTCTGCCTAAACAAGTACTAAACAAACCCAGCAGCCATTGACACCCAACCCTGACGATCACACTTTGTTGCTGAGCCGGAGGCGACAGGTGCACTCTCACACGGCATTCCAGATCAATCATAGCCAATAAACTATTTATGGACAATTTATTCATCCCTTTCTATCCCTATTATAAATATGATAATCCATGTTAGAATCTCTTTGTTTCAAGAGCTAATCCATGCGTATTAGCACAGATCTTATCTCCTGAATTGGATTCTTTTTTTTATACTGCAACAAAGCTTATAGATCTCATACCAGCCTAGTCGCAATAAGAAAATGTCTCTGCAAACCACAGACACATTAGATTTGCACATTTCGTCATGTCAGTGCTTCTAAAGTGAAGTAGAGTATGAGCTGATTTTGTCACTGGGACAAGGAGGGGATGGTGAATGGCGTGACAACTAGGCAAGACGCCTGCCAAGCTGTAGACCACTACGAACCACTGTTTGACACCAAAACCGGTTGATTTCTAGAGTCATTGCTGTGTTTCCACCTGCTTTTTCCAGCTGTTTTTCAGCAACCAAGCAGGGTGTTTTTTAGCGATCCATTGCTATATTTCCACCAAGGATAATGCCAAGAAAAGCAGTTGATTTTTATCAAGACATTGCTATGTTTCCTGCTGGGATTGTGCCACCAAAAGTGGGTATTTCAAGCCAAAACATAAACTTAACATTAACCGTAGTGTCATTTTGTGCCTAAAACCAACTCCACATTAACCACAGTGTTGTTAAAATGTAAACCAGCGTAAAGTTTCAACATATCTGCTACATAATAACAGAAACATTTAATGTGTCCATGGTTTGCAGAAACATACAATACCAATGCTTATACTGAATCTGTTGACATCTTATCAAGTAGTCTACTACTCTCTGGTTGCGTGTGTCTGGACAAAGCTGCTTATTTGTCTGAGCTGAGTGTTAATGTGTGAGAAGAATCAATAGCGCATCGCAATTTTACTCGATAGCTGTAGGCTAGTCTATCGTGGGATGGTGAGACAGTACCTGGCCGTGACGATATAAACATTTCATACAGCAGATGTAATGCTGACCTGCAGATGTTCATATGAGTCAGCTGTCAGTGTTTGTTTCGGTTAGTAGAGACTCCACTCTGCAATGTAGGTTATACACTTTGCTGATACACCAGAGAATTACACAGTAACGCTGGGCGCCATCATCTACCTCTGTCTCACCGTTAATTATGAATTTAATACATCTGTCCTTGACGATAGGCCTACATACTGATAAACAGCACCTGGAAGAAGATCAGCTCTGCACTCAGGATTTCAGGTAAATAAGTTATACTAGTCCATACCCACTGAGTGTACAGTTGCCCACGTACAGTTTCACATGGTGTGTGTTTGGGATGCAGGTCATAGGAAATTGCAGATAATAGTCAACTGAACCCATTAAGAAGAGCAATGTATTCAGACAGAGTGCTTGTGAATTTGATAGTACGATTGCTTTATCGAAAGTACAGTAGTACCATTGCCAATAGTGGGATAGTTAGTGGGCTAAAACTGTACATTAGTAGTTGAGGTAGCACGTTGAAAGGCAGATAACTAATAATAAATACTTTAAAGCATACCATACCATGACTTAGTCATACCAAAAATTAGAAAAAAACAACAACATTGGTCCACAGGGGGCGCCACAGCGATCGGTCACATTTTAGCCATTTTGAAGCATTTTTCTGTTGTTATAGCGCCACCCAGTTGCCAATTAGAGTTAAATTTCTCCAGTCACCTTGAGGCGTCCTGTTCTATATATCTACCAAGTTTAGTAAAAATCCATATGGCGGTTAGGCCTAGATAAGAAGTGAGCTCTCTAGCGCCCCCATTTTGTTTGATGGGGTCAATAATGGAGGGGTCCCCTCAGATTATGTGTGGTCATATGCCTACAAAGTTGCGTGGTGATGGGTGAAACCCTTGAGATGTTCTACACCTTTATGTGATGAGCCACGCCTTCCGCAATATTCATTGCCTTATAGAAGCTCAGTTTTAGGAAGTTTTCCAACTTTTGCCAAGAGGGAACTTTAGATATTGGTCCCTAGATTATGTTCACCCAGTTTCATGCAGATCGCTCAAACTTCCTAGGAAGAGATCCATTTGAAGTGTTTTTCAAAAAATTCAAAATGGCGGAAAATCTATATAAGCAGAAGTTATGGGTTCTTGAGGCAAATGTGTTCCTCATGAGGAGAGGCATCTCTGTGCAAAGTTTCATGTCTCTACGACATACGGGGCATGAGATATGCCCATTCAAAGTTTGCAATTTCAATGGGTTGCTATAGCGCCCCCCTTTGGCCAATTGATGTAATATTGCTTCATTGGCATCCTCCCATGACCCTCTACCACTTAGTGGTAAAAAACGTGGAACAGACACACAAAGTTTTTTCGTCATTATATAGTAAGATGATGCTTGTTAAGGTTGCTTAGCAAAGTGTGGGATCATTTTGAGAAGGTGAAGGACGAACCCAAGGTGATATGTAAACTCATCTTCATTGGTCGACTACAAACATGACGTATCATCTGAAACATGGAAGTAGCTACATGCCCATTAGCCCACAGCGTCATTAACAGGCGGCTTGCTCAGCGTGTGACGTGCAATGTAGCACAAACAATGTCACTTGAACTATTCTTTCTCAGACATTGAACTCAAACAATTGTGGTCCCCCACCCAAAATATATAACTCAATGATTAAATGAATATCGTAAACATGCCGGCAACTAGTCGACTAATGGGCCTAAATGACAACTATTGGTCGACCCGGAAAATTCTTAGTTGGGGGCAGCCCTAGAGCTATGGCACATTAGATGAGCCATATTTTCTCACTACATCTTAACCTTTCTTACTCTCAAGTGGACATAAACAACAGGTTATACACTTCTTTTTATTGGCTTTAAAAAAGCAGGTAATTATTGGTTATCAGTATCTGTTGAAAGAATCCTAATCGGTGCATCCCTACCACTAGATTTCAAAAACCGTGCTTTAAACAAGCGTCTGTGATTACCAGCATTTATCCAGCTCAGGTGTCCTTTAGCAAGACACTCTCTCCATGACCCTGTGTTCTGACCTCCGCACAGAAATCAATGAGGAATCACATTACACTTAAAGAGTATTGTGGAGGGAAGCAGCCGGCTGACTGACAATGAGCGTATTATCAAGGCAAGATGGAGCAGAATTAGCTCTGATTACAGACAAACACATGATGAATATGGCTTTTATCTCCACACTACAGTAAGAGCATGCTGCAACTTATGAATCCTTTGCCGGTAATAGGTGTGTTCATATATATATGTGTGTGTGTGGGAGGGATGGAGACAGTCAGTGTGTGTGTGTGTGTGTGTGTGTGTGTGTTTGAGGGGGGTTGTTAATTAAAGTGGTTGTGTAAGAGGGCTGGATGAAAAAGCCGCTTTCTGTCAAAGATCTGGAGCAGGAGTTCCGCTACAGCTTTTAGGCACACACAACGAACACAAACGAGCACAGAGACACACACACACACACACACACACACATTCAGACACGGTGGTGCAATATGACTGGTTTCTCTATAATGCTGGGGGATAACAATGCAAGCATGGCAATGGGATATATTTGGTGAGAAGGAGAGCGCGAGAGGAGGAGAGACAAGAAAAGAAAAGAGAGGATAAAAGAGGAAAACAGGGGGAACAGACCAGCGGAGCAGAGTGGGTGAAAATAGAAAGTGAGACAGCAGCATTCAGAGGAACAGATAAGACTAAAGTACTGTTGAAGAGCAGAAGAGAATAGTAAACAGTTGGTCAGACGGCAGCTGGGCAGAGGGATAACTCACGGAGGCAGGTGTTCTCGGTGAAAAACTCTGTGAACTTGTCACACTCGTCCTTGTTGTTGCCACTGTTGCTGCAGTTACAGTAGGGAGACACACTGATTTTGGGTGAGCGCAGGTAGTTGGGAGTCATCACGGTACCTGCAGCAAGAGGATAAAACAATTTATTCATGCATTCATGTGTCTTTGTTTAAGAAATCTGTGAATTGTCACTGTCGAGGGCCCAAACATGCTGCTAACTGTCAGGAATAAAAGAATATTTAAACCCTTTAAGACTCAGTTATCATCCTCCATCTGTGTTAAATGATGAATACCATAACAACAAAGTGAAATCATTGTTACATTTATTTCTCCTCCCCTCCTCCTCCCCGTGTACAGGAGTGAACGCAGTGTGGTGGAGTTTCTGCAGGAAGCAGAATGCAGAGAAGCTGGAATGAAGAATAGGCTTTCTCTCTGCGAGGGAAAGTAAATAGCTTCAGTCAGTGATTTCTCACTCCCCCAATGGATTGTTCCCTTGTGCTGGCTGCGCTCCAAAACAGGCCTTTTTGTTTTGCAGTAGGCAGAATGAATTGGCACTGTGTGGACAGTGTGTGTATGTGTGGTCTGCTTTAGTGACTTGTGAGGACCGGTTTGTGACAGCTCGCTGTTGCTGCGAGGACACAGTGGGTTGTGGGGACAGTTTGGTCGGTCCATGCAATGATTGAGGCTGGAGTTAGATGAACGGGAACACAACTCTCGTCTTATGGTTTTGTCCATGATTTCAAGTGGTTAGATCTGGAAACACCACAAAAAATGCTGAGCGGTTTAAAAAACATCACAAGTAGTCACACGATCAGAGAGGTAGGACAAACTTAACCTCCTATGATCCTGCATCCTCATATCAGAATGTTAAATTCTCGGTTTGCAGCACCTTAAACTTCATTCTGCTGAACTTAGACCAGTTGTCCTCGTTCATGGACACTCTGATGTGCCATCTAGTGGCAGTAAAAACATAATACGCTAACCCAGTGGTTCCCAACTGGTGAGTTGTGGTCCAAAAGTCGGTTGCGGGTCCATTCTGAATGAACTGCAAGTGACTCTGAAACATGTCTTGTAAAAAACACTTTATACTTAAGTACAGTGAATTTCCAGATTTTATTTTGAAGTGCTGTTTCCTGCTGACAGCAAACAAGCTTAACAACTTAGCCAAATGCGAGTATGTGGTTACATTTTTTAAACTGTGTGGACCTTGAACTAATGAGTGAGGAAACTGGTCCAGCCCCGGGAACCAGTTGGGAACCACTGTACTAATCCATTTAAAAACAAGATGGCAGCCATCTCTGCCATGTCAGTTTACAGACGCAAAGGTGGAGAAGGACCAAAACCTGATCAAACTTTTTGTTTGGAACTTGTTTCTTTGTTCTTAATGACATTTGTAGTTTGATATGGCATAACCACTTTTAGCAATACAAGACAATTTTGTTAATTAGGAAGTACTTGTTTGAAGATTTTGGGACTTTACTATCATCTAATTTGAGGACAGCTGGACTGTTATTGTATTATTGTAGCATTTCACACAGGCCAATCAGGTGTGACAGACTGTTCCTACGGACAAAAAGGAAACTCCTATCTTAAAATATTGAGCAAGGAAAATTCTTGCACATGCAGTTTTCTTTTTTTTAATTATAGTTTTTAAAGCGTAAATAAATAAACAAATAAATGAATAGACTAGAAAAGCACTCAGAGTGCAGACCTCCGCCAAGTAGATGATATTCCCTCCCGCTCTGCATCAGATTTTGCAGCCTGCCTCACAATTAGGTTATTTGCATCACTATCATTATTAGGTTATATATGCCTTTACCATGGAGACACTGTGGTGTATTTATGTTGTTTTTATTTTGTACCAACACAGAATATAATATGTTTTTTGTATTTTTCACTTTATTTTTTTCCAACACAGAACATTAATTTCCACTTTAGAATTACAACAATATTTAGCAAGTAGAACTAGACGTGCTTTCTGGCCACCAGATGGCGCTATTTTCACTGTCTTTAGAAATTGGAATTGCTGCTGAGGCTGTCAGACGATAGATTTTATTTATTATTTTATCCACTTTGCTTCAACCGATCACCACCAAAATCTTATCATCTGTTCCTTGTCGCATTATCCACCTTTCCTGAAAATTTCATCAAAATCTGTTCATGACTTTTTGAGTTATTTTACAGACAAACAAACAGACAGATAAACAGACCAACGCTAGCAAAAACATAACCTCCTTGGCGGAGGTAAAAATCCGTTAACTTGTTTACAACTTGTCTGACAGCCTGACTGCTCACTGTGTAGTTTTCTAAGTTGCAGTGATGTTGCAGTATTTCCAAATCTCAGCAGTTACTTTGTTGAGCATCATTTAGCATTGCCTTGTTGTGATGTGCACCCTGGCAGTAATCTTTATCAAACTCTCTGTACTCTCTGTTATGGCTGCAACTCGCCTTTATTCCTTTCTCCAGTGTGTGTCATACCACACCGGGAGCATTTCAGAAGCAGAGTGTTTTGCCTGCCTGATATTTTGGACTTGCAGATTTCATTGATTTGATGTTCAAGAGGTTGTTACCGGGAGCGGAATTATACGCAGAGGTCTCTTCCTCCCGAGAAACAAATGGACCTGGTGATTTAAACCAGTAAAAATGCTGAATAAAACAGTTTCATGTTACAAATCAGTGTTTTTCTGTTGCTCACATTGCAGAGGGGCTGCTAATTATGGTGGCCAGTGTTTGGATTGTTTGCTCAGGGCTGGTGTAGAAACATGGTGGTGAACATGGTGATCTCCATAAATGAAGCCCTGCTCCCTATGTAGATTTAAGTAGCTCATTCTTAGGCAACAAAAACACAATCATTCTTATCTTCGGGTGACTATAAACTAAAGAAAACATACTTATTATATTTTGTTTCTGCCAATATTTCCCCATAAATCCTCCACACTTAACCTGTAAAGGTTTGTGTCTGTGTTTTAGTTGGTATAAATGCATCCATCCTGACTTATAAAGCATACAGAGACTCTCTGAATGATGTGCACTTTAAAGAAACTGAAGCTGAAGTTGAAGTTGAGAACTCACCAATCAGACCCGAGTATGAGAGGAGGCAGTCTGCATAGTTCTCCTTCAGACAGCCTGACAGCGAGCGAGGCTCCGGCTGGCAGTTGACAAAGAAGTCAGCCAGTCGTGACCTGCAACACACACACACACACACACACACATCCCAAAATATTTCAGAGCCAAACATGATTACAGCTCCAATAGATTTTATATGAGAAGTTCAGATGGCCAATGTGATTGGAATGTGCAGCAAAATGCCCGGTCCAAATGAGCATACGCCGACAGTCATTTCTCTCAATGCAATTAGCCTTCTTAATGTCGGCCTTCAGTGGAGTAAGATGACCCTCTTACGTATGCTGCGGCTGCTTTATATCCTGGAATGAATGAGGCCAAAGGCAATTCTCCACCAAGTCTGTTCTGTTTCATTTACTGCCTTCACAAATGTTTGTTTACACTTTTGCCACAGGTGCAGCGGCACGTGAAATTGAAATGGAGTTTGGATTCCCGAGGAATTCACCATTTGAAATGAGATTGAGTGTGATATAGGAGCACTTTGACACAAAACAAAACCTCCTAATGTCACTTCTGGACTGTAATAACTTTATGGAAAAGGGATATGTTGCATCAGTCCTTTCAGCAATGTTAACACCGTACTGAGAATATTTATTCTTAGGATGAGAGTAGGATCATGAAAGGTCAGATGAGCACAGGTTGTAAACCGACCTCTAGTTTAGTCCTTATTATCTAAATCATGTATTTGGTAGTAAAACCAAGTGCACTTGAAATGTCCTGGAGGCTATGATTCCCCACTACACACTAAAAAAAGAACAGAGAGCAAATTTTGAACCAAGGAGTCGGTCCAAAACCTAATGTATGTTCTCAGACAAATATCAACATTTGCTTTTGGTTTCTCATCAAAATAAATAAAATGTGATAATTTATTTGATATAATTTAAAATGCATTATTAAATATTTATAACCTGTGGGATTATCTGACAGCTTGTTCCTGCACTGTTGGTTGCTACGACCCCAAATCTCAGCAATGAAGTGGGTCAGCAAAACTTTTTTATGACCAACAGGAATAAATAGGACTTCACTTCAAACACCAGAACAATCAAAGAAAACTCTTAAATTAATTAAAATAATTGTTAAATTAATTAATTAAAACATTAAACAATATTAATAAATATCTCTAAAAAAAATCTACATTGACACTCAGTGTTTTTTTCTTTATATGGAAACCCTGAAAGGCAATGTGAAAAAAAATTGCAAGCAATGTTGGCTAAAAAGTTCATCTTATAAGTGATTGATATTACCTCCTAAGTGTAAGATAGAGATAGTATAAAACATTAGATTTGATCTCATACAAAGAAGATAATATCTCCTACATACAAGATAATATCTCGTATGTAGGAGATATGATCTTTTACGTAGGCAGTAATAACTCCACCATAGGAGACAAGATGTCAGCTATGAAATGGGTAAGCAAAATGGGAGGAGACAGTAGGCAAGACATTAGGAGATACTATCACATGCAAACAAGGTAATCTTTCCCACATCGCCTACATAGGCAAAAACATCGATATGTTGAGCAAATGTGAGGCAATAGCCGGGGTGGGGGAAAAATTCGATTTTTAGATGCATCGAGATTCTGTCTTGAGCAATGCGACCATCGATGTGGAAAGCTCATAATCGATTTTAATTTTATTTTTATATTTATTTTTCAAATTACCGTAACTCCTCGACCATTCACGCTATTGATGTAATTCCAACAGATTCTGAGAGCTGAGAAGCAGAGTGACATCATTACCTGTGAAGGAGGGGAGGGAAGTGAGCACAGCAGGAGGAGAGTGACAGCTGATGAGGAGAGAGCAAGTTGGAGTGATTTAACGGTGTTGTAGTGGAGTTTCGGTGGCGATTTCTTTGTAAATAATATTTAGTGTTGTAATAGTATTTGCTGAGAGCTTTTGAGTTTTTTTTATGCCGTGTTTTTTGCTATGTTTTCAGCATAGTTCGTAGTTTTGCCATAGTTCTGTTTTTATAGTTCATAGATAGTTATAGTCAGTTATAGTTTTGTAAATACTGGAGGAGAAATGTCGAGGAGGTCGACGAGGGACGGGAGAGTCCCGTTGAGATTTGTGGATGAGGAGGATGGACCGGAGGAGACTGGTGGAGTGTAGTCATCTCAACCACAGTAAGTAATACAGTTTGTATGCACTGGATATGTATTCCCAGCTTTATTACAAAAATGTTTTTCAATATCTAGTGTAAATTTTCTTATTGGCTCATTTTAGAATCGAGAATCGTTTTATAATCGAAATCATTGCCATCGGAATCGGAATTAAATCGAATCGTGAGGTGCCGAGAGATTCCCACCCCTAGGCAATAGTAAGCAATTGTTAGGATAATATCTCGTGCAAAGGAAATAATATCTCCTACATTCAAGATAATATCTCATACAGTATGTAGGAGATATAGGAACTATTATCTATAAGGTAGATGTCAGATGATGTAAGATGTCAGGAATGAAGTGGGTGAGCAAAACATAAGGAGATATCTCTTAAAAGGAAACAATAGCTCCTACAGATAAGATATTAGCTCGACTTTAGGAGCTATTATCTTCTACATAGATTATATTTTTTTCCTCTGTAGCAGACAAGATATCAGCAATGGAAAGGGTGAGCAAAATGGGTGGAGATAGTAAGCAAAATGTTGGAAGATAATATCTCCTACATAGGCAATAATATCTCCTCTGTAGGAGACAGCGTGAGGAGATATCGCACTTGGTTCTGGCCAACACTGCCTGCAAAAAAATTTGCCTTGCCCCTCAGGGTTTTCAAAGTCCCTCACCAAAACCACTGGTGTTTAAAACCTCACCAAAAAAAACACGTCAAATTTTCAGTTTGCAATCCAAAAATAAAGTTTGTGAAGGAGTGTCTTTCTGTGCAAACGTGCAACCAGGGAATAGTCATAAGCATGTACCAAAACAAACACACACTCACATACATGCACTCACAGTGTGATCCGTCTAATCACACCAATCTGGTGCAGAGCAGAGCAGAGCAGATCGGTGCGTAGTGAGAGTTGTCAGCAGCAGCTAGTATACCAACACCTGACATCTGGTGAGGGAGCTTGTGGAAATGCATGGCTTTAATCTATCTGTGCTAACTGACAAATGAACTGGGAGGAAGCTGTGCTGCAGCGAGACCTGTTGTTCAGCCCTGAGCGTATGTCTGACTTATAGACAGCAGCGTGGAGAGAAAAAAAGACAGAGATGGAGGGATGGATAAAAACTTGCGGTATAAATGTACAGTTGTCATACTGCTTGCTGTTAAATAGATACAGAGGGAGGGAGGGAGACCTGAGGCCACCGTCCAAATGGAGCTCATTTATGAAGCCTAATGCTTCCATTTAATCCCAGGGAGCCACAAGACTGCTGGCTGTGGGCTCCAGAGACTCTATGAACACACACACATGCACACACACTCCAATAAGGGTGATGTCAGATGTCCATCACTGAATTGCTCTTTTATGTGTGTGTGTGTGTGTGTGTGTGTGTGTGTCAGCGTGAATCTGAGACTTGCAGGCAGTGAAGACAGACAGTGTAATTCTGCTGGTGCTGATGGCTACACTGACTATACAGTGTAAGGAGGTGTCTGAGGGGCATGTCCCTGCCTGTGAGTAGTTGTTAATCACATTGTGGGACCCTCCCCATGTGGGCATGCAACACTCCTTCCCACAGGGTACTCTATTAAGATGATGAAGACAGATGACAGACTACACTGTGGTAAAAGCTAACCCAAGTAAAGCTGCATTTTTTGTATGAACTCTGCGCTATGATGCAGAACTAATGATGGTCTGAACCACAGACTGTATATAAAGATGGATGATGTGTGTCCACTTCCTCTTGCTTTACAAAAATGAAGCCAAAATTTCCCGGATCAGGTGCTGCTATGTTTCACTGGTGACGTCATTGGGAGCCAGAGTCCGTGCAGTAGTGATCGGAAAGCGGAGCCACAGTATTTAGGTCCAGCCTGACTCAGTCGTGATTCAATTACAGCTTTCAAACATGATGTCAGATCCCATTTTTATACCATGAAATGATTAATTAAACTAAACGCCTAAACAAACATCACTGTGATAAGAACTTCTTAAAATGACAGGAACATTTTTTGGGAAGAAGTTATTTGACGTGTACGTAGACTTTTTAGTTTGGCCCATGTTCCATTTGCTAACATGGCAACACATTCTCACTCCGACCTTGTCACATATCGATGTTTGGCCATAGACTTTCCACTTCGAGATATGACGTCTCTTTCAAAATAAAAGCACTACGTTGGTACGACGACGGTCGCATATTGGTGGGGTTTTTTTTCCTTCAACAACAAAAGCACCAAACAAAAGAACAGAGGTTGGTTTTGCAATCTTACAGGAAGCGAACACGGGCCTCCTGGGTGAAAGTTGGTGGTTGTTGGTCCCATCCACCACCACTCCCGCCCGCCCTCCCTCCTTCCTCAGACTTATGCCGCCTTAACTTTCATTGTTGACCCACCACGTTTCCCCCTGACGCTGCCAGGCACCATAAAACAATACCGACGAACAGCTGCATATCAAGCCAACGTGAAAGGACAGCTTTCTTCATCTGTGTCTGACGCTGGAAGTCACCAACCAAGCACCGGTTTTCAACGACTTTAGAGTGAGACCAGGTAAAACATGAAGGTGGCAGAGTTTATGACCTGGTACAAGTTAGATGATAGCTTTTTGGGAGCTGTAATTTAATGTCCATCTTTATATACAGTCCATGGTCTAAACATTACCTTTAGTACATCCCCAATGGCACATATTCAACATTATGGTATGGTCCTCACTCCCAACTCCTCAAATAACCCTGCTTTGTTAGTGATGTCTGTGTCAGACACCGACACACAGAGGCACCTTTTATGGCGATATGATATGCACCAGGCACATCAGTTTTAGCAGCAGCCGGAAACAACCCGACTCAAATACCAGCGCTTTGTCAGTGGACGTTGGCATCAGACACCGAACTACACAGCCACTCTTCTTGGCGATATGATACACACCAGGTGGCGGCAGTTTTAACGCCAGCATCTACCATAGTATAAAGAGTGGGTGGAAGTGGAGGAGGTGGATGTGTCCAACAAACTCCGGACTTTCACCTGTGAGCCCGCTGTTTGTTCACCGTGTGATAATCGAGCCAAATCATGATGTTTTTGTTGCCTAAACCCAAGAAATAAACCTAAAAACAAACTATTTTACCTATGTTGTAAGTTTACTTTAGAAAGGGACTGTATGCACATAATGAGCAGAAACTGTACAGTTCCAGGGAGGCTCACCTAGAGCTTTATATTTAGACATGTAGGTCCACTGACAAAGCGGCTGTGTCCTACAGACCTGGGGGTTAAGGTGTCAATCATAAACCTTGGCGTCCCCTATTTGCATCTGGTTGGGGACCTTGTTGTAGGTCTTTTCCTCATCTCTCTGACCCTTTAACTGTTGTCTAATAAATGCAGAACAGTGCACATAAAGAATACATTTTGAAGGTGCTGTTTCCTACCTGCAGATGTAGTTGGTTTTGCAGGAGGCCTGTAGTTCAAGACAGTTGGGTTTCTGTTTTTCTTCGTACGAGCAGACAGGGACGATGGTCTGACGCCTGCGTTCAGAACATGCCGTCTGGTCGCTAAGCGGGCATGAGCAGTACAGCATGCCATAGCTATGCTTCGGAGGAACCTGCGTGGCACAAGAAACACAACTTCAACTCCTTTTAATTCTTATTTTGGACAGTTTTTTGTTTTACTTTCTTTCTCTTGGATGTTCTGTTGATGAGACCTCAAGGTGTGTTGATGTTCTTTTCTTTGTTGACTGTCCACAGTTGCTCTCATGCTCATGCTTACCACCTATTTTCTTTGTTTATTTCAAACAAACTGATCCTGATAGACGAGCATCCTGCCTCTGTTGGAAATTCAAAACTCATCACTTCATGTGAGCTGGAGGATTTTTCAAGCTCAAAGTTCTGTCAACCTCTTGGTTTAATCTTGTAAAACAAACCATCAAATACTGAGGTAAAGGCATGCATTATAGATTACAGCTGCAAGTGGAAATGGCCAAGTGGTTACTGCAAATGTAAACTTTTTTTGAATGAAACAATAGGGAGAATTTTATAAATAACTATGCAAAAGATGTCAAAATTGTCTCCATTGTCTATTTAACATGGCTTCAGTGGAATAACAGCATCAATAAATTCTGGTATTAGAGTGAAATGATGCTGTAACAACACAGTCGCGCTACAACAGAAGGATGTCATCATAGTTTTATCTCCAACACAAAGAAAACTTGATGCTTAAGGCTGTTCACACAAACTTCTCTGCTGAGTGGAAAAAAAGAAAACAAAATTATACACACTAAGATTAAAAATGTCACGCAATCTTTGTAGTTTTCGATTTATTCATGTTGTCGCTGACTTGAAGCGATCCCAGTTAAGTTATTCCAAAGGGACATCATGGGAGCTGGGTTGTAATTACAATGCTTCACATCATTTTTTACAATATGGCACAGACAGCAAAAACATCTTTTGTGTTTGATGACTGAATCGATGTCAAAGCTTGGCGCTGGAAAAGCAAACCCTGAACAAAAGGGCCCGCATGATTATTTATTGTGATTTTGACAACCCGTCTAACTTATCCACTTCAAAATCATTCTTCCTTTTGAAGCAGGTCCTCTGTGGTGGACATTCAGCTTTTATCAGATATCAGTCGTTTGGAAAACCTCCAGTGTGTGCGTGCTTTAGTGTTTTGTTTTTTTTTCTGTCTTTTTTTTGATAAGCTTGTGTCAGAAGTGCCTTGCCTTGTCAAAGAACTGCCGCAGGGCCTTGTGGCACTTCCTCTTGTTGCAGACTTCAGCGGTGGAGACGCGGCTGGTGCAGGGGCTGATGTAGGCAGAGCGGTACTTCTTGCACGTGTCATTCAGGTTGCAGGCCTTGGCAGCATTCAGACAGTTATTCTCTCTGGCCACTGCGGGCTCACCTGAAGATGAAGAGAGGGGAAGAAGAGCAGGGACAAGATAGAGGGAAGAGAAGGGAAGGGAAGAAGAAAGAGAGAACAAAGGGTGAGATTTAAGTAGATGTCATCAAGAATGTATTGGCTGCTTATTTATCAAAAACAAACATCAGTGAATGAAAGTGACGACGACAGGACAGCTACGCCCGACACAGTTTTTCATGGTGAATTATACAAGAGCGCAACTGACAAAAATGCTGCTTCTTGCCATGTTAAAAGACTCATACAGCATCGCTAGAGAAGATTCACAGTTTCTTGGATCCACACCAGAAACTAACCACGAAAACAGCATTTTGACGAAAAAATGTCCCCTTACTTTGTTCTTAAGTAAGTAAGTCCTTTAAGTATGGAACATCCAGGGAAAACTAGAATTACTGCATGCGGTTGTATGCCTCTGTTACAGTTTATATCCATGTCTGTGAGAACATGAATGCTTCACACACATCTTCCCCCCTGTACTTTACAATAAGCTCAGTTTCAAGGTGGACGCCCAAGATTAGAGTCATCAGTTCGGTATCTGACCAAATGTCTCCCCTTCTGTTCCTGAGTTATGATGTTGAGTAATCGCCAGAAAAGTGTTTTTGCAGAACATTATGATGTCACAGTGAAGCTGACTTTTGAACTTTTGGATATAAAATGTCATCACTTCATCATTTTATCTTATTATTGAGTGAAATAGTGAAATTCTGTCACAATTAGAGGATGAATTATTGGCCAAAAACATGTTTTGTGAGGTCACAGTGACCTTTGACCTGGGAATTCTGACCAGTTCATTGTTAAGTCTCAGTGGACGTCTGTGCTAAATTTGAAGAAATTCCCTGAAGGCATTCTTAAGATATCGCATTCAGAGGAATTGGACGGACGGATGGAAAGACAACCCCAAAAACGCTGGCCCCGGCCATCGCCGCCGTAGAGGCATAAAAAGTTGACCTTTGAATAGAATTGTTTGGCAAACCAATCTTGTGCTCCTTGGGCCCAACTTTCCACCACATTAAACTAAAATCTGTTCACAGCAGCCTGACACATTGGTCCAACTGCGGCCTGGTCAACCTGCTAGGGGAACTTTTCTCAGAAATAGCACCACGTGAGCAAAACATAAACTAAACTAGGGTTAAGATTATAAAGTTTGACACATGGCCGTTGATAAAAAGCCCGGTCACCACAAGGAAATGTTGGCATTGTACATTACTGCAAACCATTTGTACATTGATGCATTTATCAAATCAACTTTTCTAAAGCAACACAGTACATGAGCTTTGTCTTCAAGAGGTGGAGGGAATGGTGGATGGTGTGACACACTGGCGACACCAGCCAAGCTGCAGACAACTGTTCAAGAGCAACAACAAAAAACAGGTTGTTTTTCTTACCGAGAAATCGCTGCATATCCAGCAGGGACTCTGCCACAAAAAACAGGTATTCAAAGCCAAAACAAACCACAACCAATTGTGCCTAATCAATCAAGTTTTAACATATCCACAATCGGTGCTGGGTATGTTACCTTTTCCAGTAACGGGTAGTGTAACTAATTACTAATAAAATTTGATTAATAATATTACAGTCATTCCAAAACCAAACAACTCGTTGCGATGTTACTTTTGTTATCACATCATGACTGACTTGATTACAACATCACTTCAGCGGATTAATTTTCGCAGTCGTTGCTATGCATAGACACGTCACAAAGCAGCAAGCTAGTTTGGTAGATGGACATATTCCCATGACTCTGATTTTGTCGGAAGGAAAGTTGACAAGAACACTGTTGCTGCAGGTAGTCCGACAGAAACTTTTCCCCCTGCAAAAAACACGCCCTCAAACTTCTGGTCTGAAACACCATAGCTACTACGATCGACAGCACAACAACGTGAAGCTCCAGGAAATACACCCCACCAAAGGTGAGCCCTCCTCGGCCGCAGAGGTTGGCTGTAAACAACCAAAACTGGATTTTAATCGTTGAAAGCTGCAGCTACAAAGAAGTAATGAAGCTTGTGGTTGGATATGTGGTGGATGAAATGTTGCCCCATAAGTGACTCTCCATAATAACCATCACAGGCTACAGAGAAGCCTCACATGGGGTTTAAAGCCTGCAACTTCGTACCAGTCATTTAGAAATGAAGACGCTTCTTGGGTGAGAGGCGAAACGTCTCTAAGAAACACAAGCAAGTCCAGTTGCCTACGATATAGCACTTACGATTACCATGACCTGGATGACTATGAATCTTCACCAACAAGGTAAAAGAGAAGCTATCTTTGCAGAAATGTACAGAACCTGCTTCAGTCGGTATTGTACTTTAGAGGCACTTTATTCTCTGACAAAGCTGCAATTAAACAAATTACTTGCGGCCAATTACTGACAATGAACCTGAGGCTTTAAGGTTTGGGTCACTGAGGCAGCTGCCTGCTTTGCTTAGCTGATGATCCAGCCTCGGGGAAACCCTCGCCAAAGCTACTTGTTTGTTGTGTGTTTGTGTCAACAAAATGATTCATCAACATCATATCAGTTCCACTCTCAAATATCAGTGTCTATATCAGCCTCAAACATTCCGTCAGGTAACACGCAGCAGACGCAGAATACCCCCACAGATCATATCATCTCAAAACAAAGCAGCTCAGCTCTGTGACTGGGCCGCGGCGCCTCCACGACAGGGCGCAGAAATAAAGAGACGGAGCCGGAGAGACAGCAGCATAATGATGTTTTCTCCAAACTACTAGATATCCCCACAGCACATTTTTCAGTCTGTACCTGTGTGTCGGCTGATATGAATGTTTGTTTTTACGTCTATTCTGTGTGTGTATGTGTGTATGCAAACTTCAAGCACACAACCCCATTAACAGTCTCACTTCCTGCTTGGCCTGAATCTAACAGCGGCCCTCATCCACACGGCCCTGCTGGCTAACCAGACGTGTATTTATGTGTGTACACAGAGAGTGCATGTGTGTGTGTGTGTGAGTGTGTGTAGAGATCTTATAGTCATCAAAGTCTCCAGTGCCGTGCCTTGCTCATCTATCAGCCTTCACTAATTGCCAGTGTTCTCCTTGATCCACTATCAATTAACATTTTCATAGACGTCTCCCCCCTCCTGCTTATTTGGGTGAAAATGGAGCAAAAACAGCATTTTTTCCTCTAACGAGCACCAATTAAAAGAGGGGAAGGCCGGTGTGACAAACGTACAGAGGCGGGGGGTGTGTGTTTGTTTTGTGGGGCAGTGGCAGGAGCTGTATAAGCATAAGCAAGTCGATGAACCGAGCGGCTGATAGAGTGTGTTGTGATGGCAAATGGTGCTAATAAGATTCAACACATCAAGAGGAGGGAGGAGAGGAAAAGAGGAAGGGAGGTTAAAAGGGACAGCGAGACATGATGGGGGTGTGAGCTGATGGTCCAGTGATGTATTAATTGGCAAAAGAGAGGATGCTGTTTATTCTGCGAGAGACGAGGACATCCTGGAGATGAATGCTTTCAAAAACAATCGCCATCTTGAGGAGAGACACTGCTGACTCACTTATTGCCAATATATCCCATTACTCCCTCACTAGCCATGTTTCCATCAGCCTGTTTAGATGCACATCTAGAAGTATCGCATCAGAAAATTATGATAGAAACGCCAAAATTTCGAATTAAAAATCCCCTGATTCGCACAAACTAAAATATGCTCGCTTTAGCCGGGTTTTGGTTGATTCGAAAAAATGCTGATTCGCAAAACGGGGGATGGACGGCAGAACTCTAAAATCAGCCTTGATCCCCACAGCTGGACTGCCTCGCTGTGAGGAGAGTGGGCAGCAGCTCGACTTCGACCAGCGCTCCCCCCTAGCGTCCAACTTGATCTCACTCTGAAGTCGTTGAAGTCTGGGTGTGTTGGTTGTTGACATTCTGGGACGCCGTGTCAACTTCAGCCTGTTACATGCATTGTCTGTTTTCAACATACACTTCTGTTTTCACAGGAAATGTACAGTTTGCATACAGTCTCTTTCAAAATAAAAGCAATACATCAGCACAATAGCGCAAATTGGTGTTTTTTCCATTCAACAAATGCATGTTGTTGGGTTTAGGAAAAAAAAACAGGGTTTGGCTTTGGGTTCAAACAGGAAGTGAACTCCCGGGCGAACATCGGAGGTTGTTGGACCCATCCACCCTCCTGCCTGCACTACTCGGACTTCAGCTGGCTCAACTTCCATTGCAGTCCTGCTGCGTTTCCCCCTCATGCTCCTGGGCACCATTAAACAATAATGGCGACATATCATGCTGACATATAAGGATGACTTTTCTCTTCGGTGTCTGACGCCAGTAGTTACTGCCCAAGCACCATTTTGTTGACGACTTTGGAGTGAGACCAGGTTTTGTTGACAGTGCTTGAACAGCAACTTTCGCTGCAGGATTCTCAGCCAATGACTCAGGCTTTCATCATCTGAAAGAACGTGCATTAATATCTCCATTTGTAGAACAGCCAGTAGGAATGCTCTCTCTCTGAACTGACCTGTGATTGGCTAAAATCTCCCACAGGCTAGGTTTTCTAAAGCCTGAAAAGAGAGTCATGAGAAGGTGTAGCAGACTAGTTTCTTTCAGTCCACTTGAATCACAATATGCTCAAAGTTTCTAATATATTTTTTGCCCATTGACGCCAAAATAACTTTACCTACCCAGCGTTAACTAGTAAAACTTATAAATGAAGTTAAGTCACAGAACTGTGGATACTGAAACATATATTGGTGATATTCTGTTCTTTTATATTCGTGCATTTAATCCTGACTGGTTATTTGAGAGCATTTGATCATCTTTGTCGAGTTGATGAGAGGTTATTATAGCATGCAGAGGCAGGAAAGAAAACCCTGTCACGGTTTTTGTTCTTGAATGTTTAGTTGTTGAGGACTCGCTGCTCTGCATTGTGATTCATGGACGGAAGCCTGCATGTGTAATGAAGCCACTTGTTGAGCAGCCTGCATATTCATTTACAGATTTTATACGGCACTTCATTCATACTGCTTCTACATATTTTCTCACAACTGTTTTGTAACCTGCTGTTTTCTCTTAAATAGCATCAGTAACTACAGTGGTATCGTAGCGCTGAGGTTTGAAGACGATGTGTTTCTGTTTCTCTGCGTCCCACTACTCTGCCCCCCAAATCTTTCTCGTTCCTCCATCACTTCAAAACCCTCTCAGACACCTCCACTCCCACTGCATCTCTCCAGCCCTCACATCCGCCTTCAATTTCCTCCTTCCCTCCGTCTGTCTCTTCTCTCTGGATCAGTGCGCTCTGGGATCACACACATGAACTTCATACATTTTTTTTTCTCTTTCAGCTGCTTCAGATCGACTCACTGACTCTCATCTGTTAACCCTGCAGTCGTCCCCGGGGCAGCTCAGCGAGGTTTGTGTTTTCGGGTGTTTATGTTTGTCTCTCTCAGTATCAACTGCCTCGTTTGAAAGGACTGATCAGTAGAGTATCTATGTTTTATGTTGGTGGGCACAAGACCCCCCATGGGTTATGAAGCCTGGGAGACTCACCCTGAACCTGTTAGATCCAGGAACTCAAGTTTACCCTCTTTAACTGGGGGTCATTTTTAAAATGTGTCCAAATTATATTAAGAAAACTTAAGACATTTAAGACTTTTTAAAGCCTTATATAAAGAAAACGTAAGACATTTAAGACTTTTTAAGACCTTATATTAAGAAAACTTAAGACATTTAAGACTTTATACTTATATAATTTCAAGACTTTTTTAGGACCTGTAGACACCTTGTTAAAAAATAAGCACAGAAAACATACTTATCCAAAATATTTTTAAACGTAGAAACAAATATAAAATATTTCCTATCACACTCCAGAAGTTATTTCAATTATGTGAATTATTTAGTTTTTGAGATATGCTTATTTTATGAGCAGAGTGCACAGGTGTTGTGGTGGATTAATCATTCACTCCTCTGATGCCACGGTGCATTTTTGCTCCACACGTAACGTAGCACAGTGACGTCATTACAAGTGCACAACATGGTCGCACAGAAGACAGAAGCTTTCCCTTCCTGTTGCAAAAAGAATGAATGTCCCAGCTATCATGTTTTTTTAGACAGATATGTACAGGGTTATTCAAACAACGATCTTCTGCAGCTAATTTGGGTACATTTCGGGGAATATTCAGGCATAATCCCAGCAGAGTACTATGTTTAAACTGCACGTAAGGTAAGGTAAGGTAAGGTAATGATGTGATGACGGGGGGGGGGGAAGGAGCTTTTAGCTACAAAAAGAACAACTGCTTTAGCTCTCATGGTTCTGTCAGTTGATCTATTCAAACAGAATCATACAAACGACGACCTCAAGCAACCGCCGGCAGGAGGTCTACTTTTAAAGGGTTAAGCAGACATCATTCATGAAGGAAGAAGAGCAAAAATGGAGGAAGGATAAAAGAAAGGAGTGAAACTTAAAAGGCACCGAGCCAACACTCGAGCTTGTGATGTAGGATTAAAACATATCAAAAGTCCTGAAGACTCTTTTAGGTCAAAGCCACTCGGCATTTTAAACAATCATGCCTGATTAAATAAAGGCTTTTAATGTACTTTTCCATCCGTCTGAGTGCCTGAAGAGCTTTTTCTCCTCCGACACTGTTTTGTTTTTCATCTTCAAGAGCACCAAAACGAGTCCTGGACTTCCTGTACAGAATGTGAAGCTGACTGAGCACTTGGCCTCCACATTTAGTTTTGCTCTGATATATTCTCTGTTGTCTGAGACAGTCTGCTTCACTCAACAGCATGCGCCTTTCCTCCACCTGTCTGGGTGTAGTATGTATACGTATTCGGAGATGAACTCCCATAAATATATATTTGGGGATTAACTTCTCCCATAAAAGAGCTCTACAGGACAACACTATAACAATGTAACTGTCACCATCTCCTAAATAATAATGATGTTGTATATTTTATATGAGCAGACTCCCTCTGTCGCCTTTCAGTCTTTGCGTGACAGACAAACAGCCAGAGCGCCACAACTTTAGCCTCCACCCCGAGGACACATTAGTATCTTTGCAAACTGTCAGTAGCTGTGTGTGTGTGTGTGTGTGTGTGTGTGTGTGTGTGTGTGTGTGTTGGGCTCCATCACAGCATGAAACATGGGCGAAATTCGGGCGGAGTTTTGACACTTTTTAAAGATGAATGTTAACTGTCTTTCTTGCATAAATCTGACTGTATTCTCTTGTGTGTGTGCTGCTTTAGCTATTTATTTTCTCCAGCAACAGGATGGGAATCCCGACACACACACACACACACACTGAAACATGCATACAGTATATTGTCTATACCCTCCTGTGCCCGTAGTGTCAGCAAATACATCTGCTGAACTCCCCTTGCACTCCTGGCAGATGGTATTGTCTCTCAAACACACACACACACACACACACACACACACACACACACACGTACACACACTGCGTTCTCTGACAGGGCCCACACAGGGTTGGGGCCGGGGCCATCTGGAGGCCTGGTAGGGGGGAACGAGGCCCCCCCAGTGGCTCATGTTTCCGATTCAGCCTCAAATTGATTATCATGTCGCCTGTTTCCTCCAGCCCCGCTGCCCCCCCTCGCCCGCCACCCCCACCTAATTTCAATTACCATGGGACGCCACGGGGTCGAATCGTGACCTCACCCACCTCCGTACCCCGCTACACCACTCCTTGAGTTCCTCCCCTCGTCTTTTCCTCCCTCTCCTTCGCAGACTCCTCCGGACTTCCTCTCATGATCCCCCCCTTTCTGTTTGTGTCTCTTTCATGTCTTCATGCTGTTCTGGGTGTACTCCAATCATTACCTCCCTTCCTCTTTCTCCATCATCATTAACCATCTCTAAACTTCTCTCTTGTGGCTTCCATCTCTCTTGTTTCTTCCTGTGTCTCTCCTCCCCTCTGCCATCTGTCCTTTACTTTATTCTTTGAAGCAAAGTGAAGTCACTTAATGGCCCTCCGTGGCCTTTCCATGCCTCTGCAAAACTCCCATCAGCTCCCATGTGTATCTGGATTCATAGAGACGATGTTTGACGTGTACTTTTGCTTAGGTTTGTCACTTTAAGTTTTTTGGAGTCCTGTTTGTCCACCTATCCAAATTATGTCGATCATTTTTCTTAGTTTACACCAATAACGACCAATGGAAAGTCATCAATTTGGGAATATGAATATCCCAACCCAATCTGCAGAAAAAATATTGGCATTGTAAATTTCTGCAAACCAAAGATAAGTTACATTTTTGCTTTACTTATGTTATGATGCTGGAATTTCCCCGCTGGAAATGCAGCCATGTCTTGGTCAGAAACACAACCACTTTTATCCCCACTGAATAATGACAAGCTGGGGCTAAAACACTGCAGGTTCTGTTGTTTGTTGGTCTCACTTTCGCAGGCGTCTCGCCTAGGTGTCATGCCATCCAAATCCTGATGACAAAGTCAGCTCATATATTCTGCCAGTTTGGAAATGTTATTATAATACCTATAAAATGTACAAATGTAGCTTAGTCATGGTTTTGCAGATTTGTACAATGACAACATTTTCTCTTGCTGACTGGGCTGAATATTCAGATTAAATGCTTGGCAATCCAGCCCCTATCTTTCCTAAACTGGATCAAAGAAGTGTTATCTTTAATTCCACTAGAAAAATTGCAGAAGCAAGTCCCGTCATAAACAGAGACACCTGGCCTCCCTTTATAGAATTCACTTTTATTTTATCTTTTTCATAAATGCATTTGTAAATCTCCTCCCTCCGACTTAACAACCCTTCTGACTATATATGTGGTCTGGAAATGGGTGCTCCTTATTTATGTCGACTTCTCAGTGAGCATGTTTTTTTATCACTTGCCTGAAGTTAATATACACATCTATATGTCTGAATTTAAATATGCGTGGGTATGTGCATATCTTTATATGTGTTGTCTGCTTTACATGCCTGTATATGTGCATATACATGTCTGTAAGTATGTTTATATGCAACACATTCTCACTCCCCTCATCCAGATATGACGTCCAAGGTACCCTGGGTGTGTTGGCTGTTGATGTTCTGGGACACCATGTCAACTTCAGCCTGTCACATGCATTGTCTGTTTCCAAAATACACTTCTGTTTCACAGGAAATGTACAGTTTGTATACAGTCTCTTTCAAAATAAACTCATTACGTTTTGTCGTATGTTTTCTTTTCCTTCAACAACACACACACACACACGGCTGGGTTTAGGAATAAAGAACAGGGTTTGACTTCACAATCATACCGAACACTGAACACCGGCCTCCCAGGTGAAAGTTGGTCTTTGTTGGACCCATCTACCACCCCTCCCACCTGCCCTTCTGGGACTTTCACCACCTTAACTTTCATTGTTGTCCCACGGCATTTCTCCTTGATGCCACCGGGCACCATTATCATACTGATGTGAGAGGACAGCTTTTTTTGTTGGTGTCCGACGCCGGAAGTCACTGACCATGGGCCGGTTTTCGTCAACTTCTGAGAGAGACCGGGTTTTTATATGTGTATACTTAACTTTATATAAGCAAAGTTAAAAAAATAAAATAAATCTAAACCATTGTTGAGTGGATGCATCAAAGTGGACCAAAGAGTTGGTCCAGTAAGGTTATGAACAGATGGATGCACTGCAGAAAGGTCAGGAAGTCACAGAGATCATGAGGTTCGTCCTCTGGGAACCATAAATATCCAAAAACATGTCCATGTCAGTCCCAATAAAACCTACTGTATATTTTTACTGTCCCCATGTTGTTGTCATTGACGTGACCGTGCTATTATCCTTGCCATGAGCCTTGCTATTGTTACAGTACGCAACTGTCCTTGTTATAGCTATTTTAAATATGTCATACGACTGTGCCAGCAGTTTGTCATTGTCATCTTTACACCCGTCAAACGGAACACATTACTGCTTTTCATCCGAGCCAATCGAGGGTCAGCCAGGGGGGAAACTGGGAGCACTTGACAGGTGCGTTTGTTTCCACTACCCGCAGCTCTGGAAACAGGAGTGGCTGCATGCTGTGCCACGGGGCTTCCCACTATAATTCACAGCCTCTTTGTTTGCTAAGTACAATAAATGTGCGGGGATTTGTCCTGGTGGCGCGGCAGCAGGGGATTACAGAACAAACATGCTGACACCCAGGGGCAACTAGACATCATATTAAGTAGAAGGAGACACACTGCATAAATTGAGCTATTAAATGGCTATAAATTAACATTCAGCATTCAGGCATGGTATGTGCTACCAGGCTGAGCTCTCAAACTGAAGCTACAGTACGCAGAAGATATGGTCAGTGCTGAAACTGTCACAGCCCATTCTCTTTGTCTGTTGATAAAAATATACATTAGACCATCAAGTAGGACCTCAAGCAGAGATTGTGTGGTTTCATCTTCTGACGTATAAGAATTAGCATCTTGAAATTGTAGAGAACTGGATACAGCATTGGAGGCAGGGCCCCATTCATTCCTCTGAAAATTGCTTAGTGACGCATGAAGCCAAAAAAGCTTGATTTCTGTGGATTTCTGTGGTATGAAATTACCCGGATCTTCCACATTGCTGGTCTGGATCTTATGCCGGCCTAACATCCAACTTCCAGTTCAGCCCCCGGCTATCTTAAATGTGGATAATAATTATTTAATCGTGCTGCTTTTCTAGACTTAAGAAATGTTGTCACACCAAATCCATGATATCCCAACAATGAAAAGTGACATTTTATGGAGTTATGATGCTCAAAAAAGTTTTCTACTGATTTGCAGACGTCTCTGTTTGAATGTAGGCCTATGGGGTAATAGTCTCTTACACAGACGCCGATGACATCAGCACGCTGGCTGACTCTGTCGTCTGTGGACGTTCCCATAGGAAAGTTGTAATTGAACTCCCAGCGGCAGTAATGTGATTGGATCCAAATCCGTGTACTTCCGTACTTCCTCGACCAACAGCTGATTAGCTTTGCCTTACACCCGCCTACACTGGAATTGCTGTTCCCCAAATCTGAACAAACCCAACAAATATCCACATGTTTCTTTGGTGTAGTAGCCTGAGCCATGACTGACTACATTACGAATCTACATCACGGTACTACGCACTGGTAACCTGCTCTCTGTGTTTCTGGTACGTCTCTGTTACATGCAACACACATGCCGTACCTATGGCAACGCCGTCACATGGTCTGGATATCCTCACCCATTTATGTTACAAAAAGAAAGACGAATGTCCCCAGACTCCCATTCTGAAGTAAGGGAGGCTGGTCATGTGATAACTGCTTTCGGGGCCTGCAGGCGTCACATGATGGACCCAGAGGTCGTAATTCCACATCTGGCCACTATGTAAATTGGCATCAGAGCCTGACACTTTATAAAAAAAAAAGTCCACTTGAATTCTCAGAAGTTGGGATCGGCATATTAGTAATTGAAACCCTAAAATGTGTTTTATAAAAACAAAGAAAAATAGACTTACTGGCTTACTGTATGTATTATTAAAATACCATATCTATTTGAATCTTTTATAAATATTAAAGGTCCAGTGTGTAGGATTCAGGGGGATATATTGGCAAAATTGGAATATAATATAATAAGTGTATTTTCTTCAGTGTATAATCATGTGAAAATAAGAATCATTGTGTTTTCATTGAGTTAAAATGAGACGTTTATATCGACGCAGGGAGCAGGTCCTTGTTTATGGAGATCACCATATTGTACCACCATGTTTCTACAGTAGCCTACAATGGACAAATCAAACACTGGCTCTAGATGGGGCCATACACATTTCTTTTGGTGTCAGCCACTGTAGTTGCAGCCCCTCCATGACGAGAGCAGTGAGAAAACACTGATTTTTTTTCAATGTGAAATTGCTTTATTGAGTGTTTTTTTTTTTTTTTTTTTACCAGTTTAAAACCAGTTTAAAACCTTTAAAAACCTCCTTAATGTCTGCATCTTAAGTTATCAGATTAAAAAAAAAGAGATGTTTTGGAGAGGAAGAGACATCTGTGGATAATTTAGCTCCCTGTAAAAACCTCCTGCACAATGAACACTGAAGGAAATCTAACCAGGAGAAAAGTCAGCTGGTTGCAATCTGCAATCCTCACTGCTAAATCCCCCTAAATCTAACACACTGTTCCTTTCAGTAAGAGATGTGAAATGGCTTTCCTGCCGTAAAATCATTTAATAAATTTCCCTGACAGAAATTATTAATTAATAATTTTCCAACACAAACGTTTCTAAATGTATTAATATGTTTTATGACTCAAAAATGTGCTCACAGCAGCAATGTGTGGCTTTTCAAATAGGGATGATCTCATTTTGGAATTAAATGTTTGCAAATCAAATATCAAATCAGCTGATTTGTTGTCAGTATTACAATAATATTGTTCAGTTTTACTATACTATAATCATATTTGTGTTGAATCCATGACATAAGTAGGTTTGTTGTCTCAGTGTGAGCAGCGCTGGCTGAGTACACCTGCTTTTAGGTCAGTTATTTGTCACAGATCTTGATTTAAAAATGCAGCATTAACTTTTTATTTCCCCGTAGAACTTTTATGAATTGTAAACTAAATTCGTCTTGTCCTTGTCTGCACACATCTTGATTATTCATTGTGTGAATTACTTTCTTCGCACCTCCTTCCCACTTTGAAAAATTACAGCGCAGTCAGATTCAATAGAAAAATCTAACATAATAAACGAGGCCTGGGGTCTCTCCTCTCCAAGAATCTGCTCTCTGTGTTGATTATCAGTGGTGAGTTACACTGTCATCCGCTTTAATGGGCTCCACGCTTGAAAGTGCAAGACAAGCAGAAATGGAGAGAGTGGAGGGCTGCGAGAGGAGGAGTGCAGAGAGAGCCTCAAGGTTTACTCATCTTTCTTTGCCTCTCTTTCCCTTCTTCTGAAACTCTCCACCTCTTTCTTTCTCCTCTGATCCTCTGTCGGCTCTCTTCCCCTCACTACCTCTCTCTTTCTGTGTGTTTAATAATCTCCCTCTTCCTCCAAACACTGTCCCAGTGCAATAAAGCCACATGGCACTTGGTACAGCAAATTCCATAACTCACAGTTCCTAGTAATTGATCCCTGTAGTGCAACAGTCTCTTTCTCTCTTTTCCTTTCCACTCTTCCATCTACAAGTACATCTCTTCCCCTTCCATCACCCCTCGCTGTCCCCACCAACACTTCCCATCCAATTCTGTTGAATTCATTGGGCTTTATTGGCACACAGTCCAATAAAAATCTGCCAAAGACAATTATTACTGTCTCCCATTAGCTGTCTTCCATTTTCACTCTCTTGACATCACATCCCAGAGCAGCGCTACACCTCTCCCTCCGCCAATAAATCCCCTCGCCTCATTCCATACATTCTGTTTAACTAATATTTTAAGCCAGGTCTCAATAGAGGCGCTCACCTGAATACACCACATGCTCTCAGTGCCTCATCAGCTCTTCCAATTTCATATACAAAACTTATTTTCTTGCTGGAAATTTCATTTTTTGGCCAAATTATGAGCGCTGGAACTGATGTGATGGAGGAGGAGGAATATACAACCCTTCGGCGAATCCTGTGTGTTGGCTCAGCTTTATGTTGCTCCTCTATCCCATCCCAAACTTATTCCCTTTTGATCCCCTCCGGTCTGCCTTGTAATATCAACAAGCTATTAGCGGTGTGCCTCTCATAGTTGAGTGGTTACCTTCAACACCTCTGGAGCTAGACGAACCCCGCTGGCTTGAATCCCAGCTGAGTTTCTCTCCTGTGATTCCCCTACTTTGGATTCATCCCAGCTTTCAAACTGAGTGAATACTGAGATGTGAAATGTCCCTGTTTTCTATTTATTTATTTCTTTAAGTGTTGCTCTCAAAAGAAAGCGTTAATGTCAGACTGACGTAATTAGATTTATCATCATCAACTTTTGATCATTCAGAAAGTGTGGTGGGACGTATTCCCATCTTCTGCCATGCTCCGCCCTTCTTTGCTGTGACTGGCTTGTAGTATTTACCTCCATATATTGTAATTGGATGCTTGCTGAGAGCGCAGCAAAAGTCCTATAATGTGACAACGACCAGTGTGTTTGTCGCAGGCTCATGGTCAAGTGAATAAAGGATTTGCTGAAAGTTGTACTATTGAACTCTGATTCTGTCATGCTATCGGTCGACCCAGTCTCACTCTGAAGTTGTCAAATACCGGCACTTGGTCAGTGACTTCCAGAGTCAGACACCGTCAAAAAAGCTGCCCGTTCATGTCCCGATGATTTGCGGCAGGTTGCTGTTGTTCTGTGACAGTGCCAGATGACAACATGAGTTCAGGGGGTGAAAGTCCGAGTAGGACAGGTGGGAGAGGTGTTTCCTAAATAAATGTAAAGTCAAACCCTTAAAAAGAGACTGTGCAAATTGTACATTTCCTGTGAAAATGGAACTGTATTTTCAAAGGACACAATGCATGTAACAGGCTGAAGTTGACACCGTGTCCCAGAACATCAACAGCCAACACACCCAGGGTACCTTGGACGTCGTATGTGGACGGGAAAAAGTCCATTAGCAAATGACGATATGTGACGAGGTCGAAGTGAGAATGTGTTGGCAACACCTGCCTACACTGCAAAGAAACCCGGAAAAGGAAAACAGGCTTATTAAAAATAGAGCAGTAAGCTATGGCTTCATGTTTACGTATATGTAGCTAATGTTAGCTAGAGCCTCGAATCACAGTGTGTCCTCTGCTGCTCTCCTGACTGCCACAGATCACCTCACCGAGGAGAGCAAGCAGCAGCTCCAGAGACAGACCACCAGTCAAGCAGCAAAAGCAACCTGAATCCAGCCAACACAAACCCCAACTCTTGGGGACTCTCCGCCAGATCAGCAAACTTCCTGTTGCTGCTGTTACGCAGGTTAGACCCAGCTCTGCCTCTGACGTGCAAGGTACCCTGGGTGTGTTTGTTGTTGATGTTCTGGGACGCCGTTTCACCTTCTGTCTGTTTTCAAAATACACGTCTGTTTTACAGGAAATTTACCATTTGCATACAGTCTCTATTCTACTCTCTTTACTCAGCTAGTAATCACCATAGCAAACAAGATAGTGAGCTAAACCATGAGGGAATTCTCCTGCCAGCAAGCTAATCCTCTAGCAAGATACCAGACGAGCATAATAACCTGCGAATGAGTGGGTTAAGTGGTAGCAAACAAGCGACCTAACCTGCTAATGAAAGCCATGGTTGTATTAGTGAACTGGATACAACACTAACACTCAGCCTAGCTTCCTGTTTTAATTCACAGTCGCAGTACAGCAGTAAAAGAATCTCCCCCATAGACCACCATTATAAAAGAGACATCTGTTAAACTGTTGACAGGACACTTCGAAATGCAAATAAGGTCAATTATGATTCTTCTATAATGAGTTTTTGATCCATGGAGGTTTTATATTTGTAAAATCTTCCACAAGCCGAGAAAAGTGATTCAAAAATCTGTCACATCATCACAATGTGAAGTCTACGAGCCAATCAGGCAATATTCGGTGGGCCGCAGATCCTGGAAGTAAACGCAACAGCTAAAAACTTTTCTGGCTCATGCTCCAGGCGAGTGATTCTCATTTGGCTGAACAGACGCCATCTTGGAGTCCGGAATCCAGATCTAATAGTACATCCATGGAGTGAGCTAGCAGGCTAATGAACGAGACTCTTCCACCCTGCCACATGTGGCCTATTATGGTATGCATAGTTGGTGATATTCGAGGCTAAGCTGATATTCTCTGGGACCAACTTCCTCAGAGTTAAACTTGCTCTTGAGTTCATATATGCTGTGTTTGAACCAGATGTACTGTAGCACATTCAACAGACCAAAACTGAAACAGAGAGGAAGAAAAATTTAGAGAACGGAGAGAAGAGTGGAGGAGGGAGGGAGAAGAGAGGGAGAGAATCGCTTTGGCTCTCCACAGTGATGAATCTCCAGCGAGGCCTGTTTCATTACCCGTCTGCCAGTGTGGAGATCAGCCGGTAAGAGCCGGCCCTGTGGGGCTGCAGCAGAAATATATGGCTCTTTAATAATCTCCACAAACACATTCCACTACAGTATTGTACAGTGCACCGCCCCCACACTGCTCCCGGCTGTCCGGAGCCTGGTCTCTGCACACTATGGATACTCCTACATCAGGTCCTCTGACTTCAAGTCAGCAGCAAACGGCTAATTTTCATGCACAGAAATATTAATTTTCAAGCTCTGGCTTGTGTCAGTATACAAACTCAAACAGTACCATAAAAAGAAAAATACATTTGACTATGAATTACTGAGGAAAGACTCTGGATATTGTTTTTGCAAAGCAGGTAACTGATGCTGAAAGAGCCGGGCGCAAACAACACATTCACTTTTTATAGCTTGCGAGCATGCTCACAAATCACCAATGTGCAGGTGCGTCTCGCTCGACACCGTCACCAAAGATGAAAGAAGATAAAACCTGTTGCTTTACGTGTCGACAGATGCTGCAAACATAACTGTTGCATCTGCAGCATCGTTAAAATGTCACCGCATATCAAGAATCAGTCATTTTAACCAGACAACACAAACGCACATATCTCACCGCAGCATTAAAGAAATCACAACATCATCAATAACTATGATTCAGACGATCTGCAGAGGGATCGGGCGCTGGTTTGTTCAAATATAGAAATTTGGGAACAAACACAGAGGAGCTGCTTTTAATCCGTCCTCTCAGAGTGCATCCTGGGAACTCTGCCATCCTCTGTTATCTGTTTATGCCTTCTGCATACATTCTCCTCTGTATATCTGAAGTGTATCCTAATTGCTTTTTAGCCTATATTCTGTCATCGCTGCTGCTTCAGTCACAAGGAGCACGATGAATACAATTCAGATCAATGCGGAGGGACGGCAGCAGCAGAGAGACAGAGAGTGTAACTGTCGAGTGTGAGTGGATAGATCAGGGGATTACCAGCACTCACCTCTGACAAACAACCCTACACACTCTTTTTGACCCCTTGAACTCTGCATTAGAAACAGTCCGCCAGTGCCTACACTGGTATTTTTGCATATTGTGATGTAATTTCTTCGAGTATCTTCAAATGCTTCATACCCCTAAAATCTGTACAATCTAAGTTAATAGGATATGTAAGTCAATAAACCATAATAGTTCATTAAAGTATTTAAATTTAACTACACAACTTTTCTCGGAAAATCGGAATGCAGATTTTACAAAATAAAAAAAAAATACTGATCCAAAAGATTTTTAAATATAGAAACATAACCAAAATGTTTCTTAACACTCCATAAATTATTTAAACTATGTACATTATTTAATTTTTGAGATATGCTTATTTTTATGAGCAGAGTGCACACGCATTGTGATGGATTCATCATTCCTCTGGTGTCGCCACCTGGTTTCGCATCACACTTAATGTAGCGCAGTGACGTCATTATGACCATACAATACGATGACACAGAAGACCGAAACCTTAGCTTTCCACTGCAAAAATAATCAACGTTCTAACTAGTCTCCCACTGACCATTTTGGGGAAACTCCCATGGGAAATTACGGCAAAATAAAATGTTTGCACCAAAGATAAGGGAAGATAACATAACATAATGACATGGCCCTGATCACACAGAAAGTGTTTTTGGATTTTTGTAATTGTGTTTAATGAGATAAAGATTTTTGCTCGCTGTTTCTGTGTTGTGATGCGCCTTGCATTTTTGTGTATAAAAACAATAAACAAAACAATAGTAAACAGCAAGTGTGGAAGCAGGTAAGTGCAGTACTTGAAACGTCCATGATGGAGGAGAAGCTCCTGGACCAACTGGTGGTACTCCCCATGATCCAGCCTCTTTTTTAGGGTCTCATGTACCCACACAGATCTCTGTTTATCTGCTGACAGCCTCTCACCCTCAACCAGAGCTACAGACAGCACCCTCTGTCTCAGCATTTTAGTCTTAATTGAAGCAACAGTGCTGCTTTTTACAGTAATGCTCTTCAAAGGCAGAAGTAGGGGGCCGTAGTGATCACTTTTAAGTGTCAAATGACACACTGAATGCTTCATTTGACTCGTTTTATATAAACACGTACAGAGCCTGAAGCAGAAGGCCGGGGTTAACAGACTGAGTTGGTAACCACCTTAGTGTTATCTGTTATCTTTAAAGGCTTTAAAGTTTGTCGAGCCATCTCAGGCAAAGACAGTCTGCCTCTGTTGAACTTGCGTCATGGTACGGCCCTCTGGTCGCCCTCAGGAGCCTCATCAGTTGTCCAGGGTCCTTTGACAAGTTGCATGTGGTTGTTGTATTTTTTTCACCTGCCAGCTGTCAATCATCTGTCCCTGCCTCTGTCACTCTTAACAGGCAGACGGGATTTGATTACAGCTGGCAGGGTCAAAGGGTACGTCACAGCGAAGACGCATCACACTGAACTCGTCTCTGGGTTATCTTTCTATTTCTAGTCAACACTTCTCCTCGATATATCTGATTTTCATCCACGTTGGACCCTGAATGATCACAGCTTAACGCTCTGGTGCCGGGGACCAACTTCAACATTCATTTCACCAACTTGGTGAAAAAGGACAAAACATTTCCAACAGAATTTGTTGGAAGTGTGTGACACATCCTAGATCTTGCATTTGTCGCCTTTCCCTGCAACACAGCCATTATCCCAACTGTGATTGCTGTTACCAGTGAGACCACAGCGACTGACCATAACTATACGACAAACACTACTACTAAAATTTGTAATCTCAACGGACCAGATCCAAACTGTTATCTTGATGTGGCTTCTAGCTCTCTGTGCCTCAAAACTAATGCATCAACTCAGCAGCTCACCCCAGCTGCCACCCCTCATATCTGGACAATACCCTCAGTGCCCATTTCCTTGTGTTTAATATATCCAGCCATTCTGTCTCCACCATCTCTTACTGACGGTCCCCTGCTCAAATCGCCTGTCCCCGCTCCCCAGCCTCCAATATCTCCCAGCCCGTCTGCCTTCGCTGTCCCCCACCTGCGGTCCCTCTCCGAACATCAAACAGTCCACTGTGGAGATGGATGTGGACATCTAACAACTGGATAGCCTGTTTACTCCTGTGTGAGTACAAGTTGCGGCACAAGCACATGGCGCATAATTGTATTCAGCGGCTCACCTCCGAGTCTGTCAGATTGATTTACAACAGTGGCAGCGATGTGCCAATGAATTTGTTACGCAGCCGGGAGCAGAGTGGAGCTGGGGGGGAGTTATTGTTGGTCCATAATTAGTCCTGCTGGTGCCCTTTCGGGTGAGTATGTGTGAGAGAGTGGAGAAGAGATAGAGGAAGAGGAAGAGATAGGGAGAGGAGGAAACAGCCAGTAGAAGAGAGATGGAGCAGATGACACTTAAGTTGAACACAGGAATCAGGAAAAGACAGAGAAAGAAGAGATTACTTCCTCATCCTGTCTAAAAAGCTCATCAATAAAAACCTTAACACAGTCGTAGGGCTGGGGGATATGACCTCAAATCAATATCACGATAACTTGAACAATTTACCTCAATCGAAATTAATGAACGATTATTTTGGTTTTGGTTTTTGCCCTCACAGTACACTGAGGTTTGTACTGTAAAATAAGCTCAACTATTAAAGCCGGGATGCTTTTGCTAATGAAAGAGTGCATATTTTTTTTTAAAGTAATTAAAGAAAACACACGGATGAACTATTTATGATTATTTATTGAATATTTCATCAAAGCACACATTGCTTAAAGAGCCCAGTCGAAATCTAACCCTTGGGCAGTGACTTGCGGCGTAGAAACCAATGAAAAAGGTGTCGTTGTTTAGCAGTGCCTGGTGGCATTGGGGGAAACACAGCGGGACAAGGACGAAAGTTAAGGCAGCGAAAGTCTGAGTGGGGCGGGCTGGAGGGGTGGTGGATGGGTCCAACGAACACCTACTCTCACCTGAGAGAGCATTGTTTGCGTCCCGTAAGATGCGAAAGCCAAACCCTGTTCTTTGTTCCTAAACCCAACCATGTGTCTTTGTTGTTGAAGTAAAAGTACGCCAATTTGTGGTGTTGTACCGATGTCATTTTCCTATGAAAACACAAGGGTATCTTGAAAGAAGACAATGCACGTAAGGCTGCCTTTACATTACCGTGTCTTGATGCCCACTTCCGATTTGTTGCCTATATATTTCACGGAGACACGGAGGCAAAACAGAATGCAGCCAGCTTTCGTTTTTTTTTCCAGTCCAGCGCTCTTGACCACTGTGTAAATGTCCCACGGTATGTGCTACAGTGACATTACTGCGCGCATGGAAATGTTTACATTACTGAAAGCAATTTTAAGGACTAATTTTAAATATTTGAAGTTAATCATTAAAGAATAAACCACCTGGAAAGCTGCCGCTGCTCCACATAATTTAAAAGGTAACTTAGCCTACACAGAGCGGTGGAAATGTCTGTGCAGCTGCAGACAGGTGCAGCTGGATGATTGATAGGTGCTGCATGCTGATTCAGGTTCTATCAGAGCCGCTCCGCGCATCACTATGGCTTAATGATCAACTCAGTCAATAAAAACAACCCGTCCTGTGTTAGGAGTGTATGTCGCTGACAGAAAGAAAAGGGAAAAAAAGATAGAAAAGCAGCGTACACCTCACATATTTATTTCTCACAGTTGCGCACACGTTTGGCTGGCATGCAGAAGCACCGTCTGTGTGTCTGTGTGTCGAGGGTGCGAGCCGCAGCTTCAGCTGCTCAGGTAGAGAGGTTGTGTAGCCCGGTGTGTTATTTTGCTGATTCGGTTCTGCAGGTTCTCTGCTGGTACACTGGAGACGGGGATCAAGCAGTTTGTCTCTCTCGGGATAGATTGTGCTTTTTTTGGTTCATAGTTTTTGATTAACGTGCGATTTATTCGGCTTTCCTTCCTTTCCCTCGCTCATGAGCACGTCATCAAAATGTACTGTCGTCGCATTATTCATGACGTACGACGTGGATTGCCAGGAAATATCCGATCTGTCTGTTTAGATTACAGACCTATTGGCAGATATCTGATTCATATCTGATATATTTCCACATATGAAGCAGGCCTGAATCTGATCTGACAATATCCGATATCATACGTTTTTTTTCCCTGTTTACACGTTCATGTTACAGATCCGATCTGTGCCACCTGAGAGGAAAAAAATTGGAACTGGGTCACTTGAACCATGTAGTGTAAAGTAGGCCTAAGAGGCAGAACATGGTGTCCCAGAACATCAACAACCAACACACCTTGGGTACCTTGCACGTCGTACGTGGATGTGGAAAGTCCATGACCAAAACGTCAACGTGACGAGGTCGGAGTGAGAATGTGTTGTAGAGTTTGCTGTCTTTGTCAAGTATCCGTCTTTAGTCACTCACTCTACAGCAAGAAACAGCACTTCAAAATCAAAGCTCTGTGCTGCTACTTCAAAATAAAACATGTGTTTTACAAACTTGACATGTTTGCGGGTCACCTGAGGTCCATTCAGAGTGGACTCAAGACCCACCAGCTGGGAACCACTGATTTAGTGGACATAGGAGATGTTGTGGAGAAGCAAAGCATGGTGTAGCAGGAGTAGGTCCTGATGGTGTATGCAGAGCGTTGGCATTTTGCTGGAATAATTTGTCATCCTTTCTCCTCATTAATTTTATCCATGAGATCATATTCACACTAGATTAAGGATCTTTTAAGTCAGTAGAAACTGATTTGTGACTCCTAGTTACTCAGAATAATGTTTACTTTTATTAAAATGATTCACCAGAAATAAAAGATAGTCCCAGCAGTGAGCTCAGAGTTTCAGAACAGTGATGTGTCTTTGCTCTGACGTCCCCTTTGACCCTGTCAGCAGTAATCAAATCCTGTCTGCATATGAAGAGTGACAGAAGCTGGGGGAGATGATCGACAGCTCACAGGTGAAAAAAAACAACCAAAACCACATGTGACTTGTCAACTAACAGATGAGGCTCCTGAGGGCGACGTGCTGGTATCACAAGAATAAGCACACTGGGTTGTGCTGTATTAAATAAAGTCCTAAATGCTGCATCTACTCATGATTAATGAAATATCAGAGTGTGGATTAACTGTGTGCCTGTGGGGATTCAGTGTCTTGCTCCAGGGCTCTGAAGCAGGCCGTATATTTAAAGGAAAAGTCCCAAAGTCCTCTGGTTGTCTCACTCAGCCGTCCTTTCATTCAAGTAAATTTTATCTTTGAGTTTATCGTCTGTGTCAAATATTCATCTAAGATGCTCCGAGACACATCCATAAATTATTACCTGTTTCTCATTCAGGTTAAGAAAGTTCTGTCAGGCCGGGAGATTAAAAAGAGTCTGCTGTTAGTCGTCAAATCTGACTGCTGGTAATCCCGGTGATCTATTCATCCACAGTCCACAGCGACAGTCTGTCTCTCTGTTGCTGGAGTTCTGCGCTGTCGTTCTTCAGTATCGATCTGAAAGTCCTGGGCTGCCAGATTGCTTTCAGCAGCCATCACCTCCTCCTGTCATGGAGGAAAAGCTGCACAGATTTCACTCAGTTTTAGTGATAAAAAAAGGAAAGCTGGCTGATGGAAGCAAGGCCAGGGCGCTGGAAACTATAACGGCAACCAGCAGCGTATCATCCTGACGTTAAAGGGCGCCTTCTTATGTTGGTTTCTGATGCCACGAGTCACTGCCCAAGCGCCGGAGTTTGACGACTTTAGTGTGAGACCAGGCTCAAGTATAAGACCAGCTCTCAGTGCTGACTCCATGGATGTTACTACTCTGCATATTCAGTTCTAGACATTGTGCCTTATAAATATTTAAAGGAAGGAAAACACTGGGGACAGGAGGATGGGTGGGGGTGGGAGGGAAGGGCTGTTGTATCATATAAGGTATTACTGTAATCGCCTCAGGGTTATGTCTCCTTTTGTTTGTTCTGCACACTGATGTGTACTGTGTGGCGCTGTGGAGTGTGTCTGCCCAACCCTGGCGTTTTACTTTTTCTTTCTGAAAACCTTAATGAAAAATATTTTGAATTAAAAAAGACAGAGATGACAAACTAGCTCGACGGCACGGCCAAATGCAAGTATGATGCTGAATATATGACACTGTGTGGACCTTGAGCTAATGACTAAGGAGAAATCTGGACCCTGTGGCTGAACCAGCTGGGAAGCACTGATCTGAAGCTCTCTCTTGCACACACTGCATGTCTGTGTCTCTGGGTTTCTCTCACAGGGATCTTCGCTTCATCACAGGAACGACTGCAAGGACTCCACAACCAAGAAAACCAGCACTGTAAAATGTAACACGTTGTTTTAACTTAAAAAAAAGTTTGTGTCTGGGTTGCCGTAGAATCTAAAGTTGACTGAACTCAGCAGCAATTTTGTCATGATATAAAACAAATTCACTTCTCCAGTCAAATAAACTTTATCTTAATTCAGTTGCACTTAAATCATTTAGTTTACAGCAGTGTGAGAACGCTCCAAAGACCAGAGATTGACTTTTATTGGCCTCAGATCCAGCTTTCCTTTGAAGTTGATGAATTAAACATCAAGGTAGGAGTGTAGGGTATCAATATAATTATCAATTATGTATGTAATTATGTATGGTGATATAAATATAGATCATAGTATAGTACATTTTATGGATAAATTAGCTGGACAGGGATGTCTGCTTTTTGCTTATCGGGCAACTGCGATACCTGACAAGTCAAGGTACTTCCTCACATTTATGAAAAAAACAAAACAAAAAAAACAAAAACAAATAAAAATCAAATATTCCCATGAGGCAGTCTGGCTCATTGATTTACAACATTGCCCATAACAGCTAAATACAGCAGTTCTTCAGCTGGGACCTGGCAAAGAGTTGCAGGATAAATATGATGGGTCACAAGATGATCAACAGTAAAAGAAAATTTTCTGCCACATAAAATGATGTTTGTTTACATATATTTGTGGTTTTCTTTTGAATTGCTGGATAATTCTACTTGTTCAGGGGTAGAGATATTCACATATAACATGAAAAAGAAGAACAAGACTTTCTGGTTGATTTGGATAAAACCAACCAAAAGATATCGCAGGTGACGAAGGGTCGCAAGTAGACATGGTGTCATTTTAAGCCAAAAAGGTTGGCAAATCATTGGCATGATACACCTGAAGATATTACAGGGGTAGAAACATCGGTATTTGCAACACATTCTCACTCCGACTTCGTCACATATCGATGTTTGGTCATGCACGTCAAGATACGACGTGCAAGTGTAACGGAGTTAATGTTTTAATGATCTCACTTGCCTTTAATAACTATGTTGGTCATCCTTGGAGGTACACTGCTTTTGATTTATAAATATTTCGCCTGCCTGTACAATGTGTGTTGTTTTCGTATTGTGATGGGGAGCTGCAAATTTGTATTGTGCGACAGTAACTGAATGCAACATTGACGGGCCCCTGCAGGCTTCACGGGTGCACCCCGTTAGTAAACAACAGTCTGCAGAGCATCGTAGCATGTGTCACCTGTGTCTTGCTGGGCTGTGGGAGCTAACTGACCTATGTTATTCGATTTGTCCACCAGCTGTGACCGAATAAAAATACGTCGGAGTCGTCAATGATTGTCCATGTCGTCTATACACAACGCATGAGAGTACAACCCGCTAAACAAGGTACCCTTGGTGCATTGGTTGTTGACGTTCTGGGATGGCGTGTAACTTTCAGCCTGTTACAAGCAACCTGAATCAAGCCAGCGAAAACTCCAACTCTTTGGGACTGGACAGCCCTGACTCCCCGCCAGATCAGCAAACTTTCTGTTGCTGCTGTTACGCAGGTTAGACCCAGCTCTGCCACCGTCCCCCAGCTCGCTGTGACACTTGTCGTTATGACACATTCTCACTCTGACCCTATTTGGTCACGGACTTTCAGTGTCCAGATATGGTGTGCAAGGTACCCTGGGTCTGTTTCAACTTCTGTTACATGCATTGTCTGATTTCAAAATACACTTCTGTTTTCACACAGTTTGCATACAGTCTCTTTCAAATAAAAAGCACTATGTCGGTACAACACCGCCAGTTGACTTTGTTTCCGTCAAAAACACAAGCATGTGGTTATATTTAGTAAAAAACAACAAGGTTTGGCTACAATCACACACAGAGCTAACAACAGCCTCCCAGGTGAAAGTCAATGGTTGTTGGACGCATCCACCACCCCTCCCTCCTACCCCACTTGGACTTTCGCCGCCTTAACTTTCATTTTTGTCCCACCATGTTTCCTCCTCCGTCGCCTGGTGCCTTTAAACAATAACAGCGACTGACGGTGTATGATGCCAAGGTGAAAGGACGGCTTTTTTCCTTGGTGTCTAACACCAGATGTCACTGCCCAAGCACTGGTTTTAGGCAACTTCCGAGTGAGACCATGTTGGGATTTGCTACAAAAACAGTGGGTCAACTGATTAAGAAGAGATAACAATATGGCTGGAGTTGTAAAAAATAAAACTATGCCAAAATCTCTGATGGCTGACAAGTTTACATAATCTGATTGTGTGTATCATGCCACCTTAGATCAACTCGAGGCTCGAGGAAACATTTGCAGAATATCTAATAACACTATCATCTCCAGAAAGTGACGCTCATTAGATGAAGGAGCTGGTAATGAAGTGGCTTTGAGCCACCGTCTTGTACAAACACCGCTCCCAGGATGTACTGCCTGTACAGACACAGAGTCCATCTATCACATCTGAGGTACGGACTAATGAATGGGCAAAATGCAAAACACACCCAGAGTTGCTCTACAAGTCTGTGAGTGTCATCATCACTTCTTAGATGGTCTATCTCTGGAGAGACAGACGGAGACATGCCCTGTCACTCACACAATCTGAATACCACATCAAACCACTGATACGTCTTTGTCCGTCTCTGACTGCCTTAGTGTCTCTCGTCTTGTGCATGCATGTGTGTACACTTGCAAGTTTGTGGTTGGAGAAGAAAACAACCCCCCCACCCTCCCCTGCTCCCCCTCTATCCCCTATAATTGGCTATGGATATGGCCCGGTGTCAGAGCGCGCTCCCTCCTCTACGAGCTTTAGCGGAGATGCAGGAAGCTTTTGATGGATGATATTCATTTTCTAAGCTGTGTCTTGGACACTTTAGGTGCATACGACCCACTTCTTTTGGGCTATATGTTTTTAATTTAACATCCAGGCGTGTCAAAGTCTGGCTCGAAGATGGATGAGAACTCCTCTACCTCTGCTGGCAGGTTGAAAGCGGAAAACACGGTGGGAGGGGTCGGCGAGGGGGGGATAGCGAGATAGAGAGTGTATGAAAGCAGCCTTATAAGGAAAAAGAAAGAGAAGAGTGCACCGCAGACAGCGTCCAGACTGCTGACAAAGGCAGATGAGACGAGAGGAAAGGAGGGAGAAAGAAAGGAGAAAGAAAGGCCGAGCGCACGCGGGAGACGCTGGAAGAATGGAAATGGAGACAGAAAAAAGCGTTTGGGGAAGAAAAGTGATGTGGTGGGAGAAGGGAGAACAATGTGACTGTAAAAGTGGAAACAAAGAGAGATAGACAACAGAGCGGAGGAGCTGCTATCTTTCTCTCACAGTGAATCTTAGCGGAGGGCACAGCTACTGTCAAATTCATTTTTAAAGTGTAAGAAGTTTTACTTTTATTCAGTGGGGAAGGGATTATTAGCAGGTAGTATTTTACCACATCAGTCAACAGCTTCATTTTCAAATGCCAAGTTCACAACACGTTAACAACAAGCACGCTTTTTATCCATCTTTCTACAAACACAAATACTGAGTAAACATTTTTCAAATGTTTTTTTCCCTTTCAGATCACCAGTGTGCATTGTTTAAGCTTATGAATACCAACATAGAAACAGGTATTCCATCATGGTACACATCGTTACTCTGCAGGATACACTGTAGGCATTCAAAACCACTGATTCCAAACCTGTTACAACACAAAAAAATAATGAATAAATTATGACAGACGATGATAAATGATTGATAGTTTCAGTCAAGCCAAGTAAAGTAAAAATACAATTTGGGTAAGCAAGTTGAAATTTCGTTGAAGGGTTTTGATTAAAAGCTGTCCATCATTCAGCCCTTTGATTTATAACCCACACAGCTGTAGCACTCATCATTGTTTTCATTATCAAAAGTGGGTTGGCCTTCTCTTTCTATTAGAAAGGACCAGCATTTGTTTTTATTTATTCATAAAGGACTTCTTCAAAAAGCGGTAACACATGACACACGTTGCAAGACCGGTTAACACTGCAGGTTTTCAGAACTAGCACTGAGTGGGAAAAATTGCTTTTCGATTCTTTGCAGCGTTGCACTCGCACTTACAGGTCATTATTAGAGTTATTAATACAGCCAGTTTCCTCTGCTGAGCGAAGTTTTTTTAAAGTTTAAAACATTGCTGCGTCCAACAATGGGACAGGAACATTTGGTGGTCTTTCTGTCATCCGCGTTGATCCAAAAAAGCTGTCACCTCATTAGTGACCTTACAGCCAGGTAATGAAGACATGTGCCTCTGTAGAGGCTGCAAAACTAACTGTGCACACCAGCAGCACTAAACCCCTGCTCTTTCCTGACAAGGACTAAATGCACAAAGCCGTAATTTTAAATAACACATCGAGAGAGACTCTCACTCCTGCCTGTCTTTTTTTGTTCTAAAAATGTCAGCGTGCAACCCTGTTAAGTAGACGATAAACTGGGTGCATACGTTCCTCTGTATCACCAGAGGAAATACAGCAAAAGGTATAAGGAGCAGTGAGAGACAACAACACCGCCTACATTTAAGAGTACTGTCTGCAGTGGAAACACTAAATGGATCTACGGTCTAGGTGCATTTCCTTTAGAGATGTGCGGATGGCGTTTGAGCGCATCCGAATCCTCATGCACTCATCAATTATCCACCTGCCACCCACCTGACGTAATTATCTTCTAAAATTTAGAGAGAGTAAAAATTACTCTAGCCTAATAGTGTTTGCTCTGTTGCGATAATAAAAGTCTTTGAAGTAAGTCCTGTTTTACGAAGTGTGCGGTCCTCCCAAAATTATTTACAATGTTAATTTTTATTGGCCCACCCACCTGTGGATTGTGGATATCTGTGGATGTCGCATATATATCCGCAAGATTTGCATCTCTAATGTCTGTGGGGGTAACTTGGGGTTCTACAGGTACCATACCAAAGTTTTTGGTTGAAACGGTACAACAGTATAGACTTGGTTTTAAGGACTCTGAAATCCGTTGGAAATGTAGAAGGGTTGAGTGCACTCTACTACTTACAGTACACTGTGGTTATGCCCCAACGTTAAAAACTTCAGGATGAAGCCTCACAGCTATATTGTTGATGGTACAGTCTCATATTTTGCACTCTGACCAAAACATAACTGGAGAGCACCTGGAACACCTGCTTTTCAAGAAACTGAAATGTGAGAGACTGCTGCGTATAAAGGGTTTCATATAGTAACTGTAATAGAGCACACAAGTACTGGCTTAAGAGGGGAAAATATATATTGCTTTTGTAAGTGCACAAGAGTAAAGATAAGGTGGAGGCACTTGAATCACAAGTACTTTCAAGTGGATTGTATGTTTTTATGTACTTAAAAATCCTCATCTGTACTGAGGATAATGTATTATTAATCTATATATTGTCTTTTTATGAAGCCGCATTATTGATGTCATGTATTGTTTATGCCGTGTGTTCTGGAGGTGATACACAGTCGGGAGGGGATTAAGGTTGAAGTTGGATTTGTACACAGGACTGGTGTTGACTGATTGTTTTGCAAAATTGCAAGTCATAAAACTAGAATTAATTGCTCATGGTTGCATGCCTCTGCGAACCACTGATGTTGCATTAACAGTTTACAGCCATGTCCGTCATACCATGGATGCTTCACACACCTTCCCTCGAGCACGACAGATCTATACAATCAGCATAGTTTCAAGGTGGACACCCAAAATTACAGTCACCAATTCAGTATCTGACCAAATGTCTCCCCTTCTGTTCCTGACTTATAACACTGAATAACGGCCAGAAAAGTGTTTTATGCAGAACATAATGATGTCACCGTGAAGCTGACCTTTGACCTTCTGGATATAAAATGTCATCACTTCATCTTTTGATCCTATTAGACATTTGTGTGAAATGAATTCTTGAATTACTGTCAAAAACATGTTTTGTGAGATCACAGTGACCCTGGCCTTTGACCCTCAAATTCTAATCAGTTCGTCATTTAGTCCAAGTGGACGTTTGTGCCAAATTTGAAGAAATTAACTCAAGGTATTGTGTTTGTGTTTACGAGAATGAGGCGGACAGACAACCCAAAAGCATAATACCTTCGATCACAGTTGTTGTAGGCACACAAGTAAAGAAATAGAAATACAATTTGAATTTTGCAGCTTTTTTTTATGTTTTGTATCACTGCAAGTTAAACATCTATCTGGTTGTTTTGGACAGTTGGTCGGCCAGAAAAAGCTAATTTGAGGACGTCCCTCTGGGCTTTAACTTACTGCTTTTAATTAAACACTTAATCAAAAGGTTAATGAACAGATGATTTGATACTGAAAATACTGTCTGGTTGTGACTCTAAAACTGCTCATTGATCCGGTTGTTTTTCTGCACTTGTAGCTCCAGAGCTGAGATACCACATGGAAAAGGAATTAAAATCATGTCATCTGCTGCACGTCATCTCTGCGACTGAACTCATTTTACTGCCAAAACCAATAAAGGAATCACAACATCTCAACTGCTACATGAAGCTGCATGTTTCGTACTGCTACAGCAGACAGAGCTCATGTTCTCCGCACCGTATGTGCAGCGATTATCTGCGCCTGTAAATGTCAGTGAAGCAATCTCTCCACAGCACTGGTTCTGGTGGGTGTGCGGGGGATGGGAGGGGTGTGTGATGAGGTCATGATTAAATGAGATTAGTTAATGATCACTTAATGACTTGACAGGCGACCCCAGGCTCATTTACTGACCAATGACTTCCCCTGCATGCTCATTATTTGGCAACATGAGAACAACGGGTCAGTGTGCTCAGACGCGGTCTGATTACATTGGCTGTGGAGGCAGTCTCCGAAAAGAGACACCAAAAAAAAAAAAGAAGCTGATTTTATTTTGTGAGTTTTGATTTGAAGTTTGAAAAAGCTGTTTCATCATTTCTGCTTTCAGTTTGTGTTGCCAAAGACATTTTACATTTTCATGCTTATTTCAAGCTTCGCATCCGAGTGCATCACTGTTTTTTTGCCGCCCTCCATGTTCTACCTATAGTCTCTCTCTGATTCTCTTGCTATCCATGTTTCCTTCAACAACTCCATCCTGTACCTTTCAATAAAATAAAACCAAATAGAAAGCACTCAGAGGAAATAAACAGTGGCCTCCAGTGCTTCGGCCATCCATTTGGCCCCACTGCAGCAGCTGAAACACACTGCCTCCAGTTATTTTATAAGGCAGCCCGCTGAGTGAATCAGGATCTGTGAGCTTTTTCTATCCGTCGCAACCAGGTGAGAGTGAAATTGACAGATAGTGAAGAAGAAAGGCTCTGCAGAGATGCGTTGAGTGGGCGTTGCTCTTCACTCTGACCGTGCTGATACAGTTGTTTGGCCTTTTCTAAATTGCTGCAGGATGTCTAGACGTCTAGAGGTGGGATTTTACTTTAAACACATTTCTTCAATGTTTAAGTTTCAAGTTGGCTGACGCATCGTTTCAGGTTTTCTGCTTATTCGCCTCGACCTCCAGAACTTTCTTAACTTTGTTTTTTTATGGCAAACAGCACTTTCATCTTAAGCACTTTCCCTCTCAGTCATCCATTCACACACTGATAGCAGCGAGCCACCACGCAGAGTGCCGACCTGAGCATCAGGAGCAATTTGAGGTTCAGTGTTCTGCTCAAAGAAACCTGGATATGTGGTTCAAACAGGGGCGTAAATATAGACAGTGCAGGCAGGGTGGTTGCAGAGAGAGTGGGCCCTTGCAAGTTGTCCAGTGTCAAGTCTCTGTTTGTGTCAGGACAATACATGCATGATAGCACATGCTATGTATGACTATATATTACTTCTATGTTCTGTTTTCTTATTTCATATGTGCAAATAAATGAAATGAAATGACACAGCATGACCATGACAGCGTCATGTTCATTCCTTTGAACGTTGCACAGTGTTGCATGAAGCCAACAACTTTCAACAACCTCCGACTTTCCTGCATGGCTCATCGACTTCACATCGTGACGACATGACACATTATTAAAACACTTTTCTCAGCTTGAGGAGAGTTTTACAAATGCGTGTGTCCTGCAACAGCTTTACAGACATCCCTTTATAATCCTGGTCTATGGGGAAAATGTTTTTTGGGCCACAGGGGATTTTTTTCACTGCAATATTGTGAGTGACCACTGGGAAGAATTGTCTGCGGGACTAAGCAGGGTTCCTTAAGCAGTAGGCAGTAAAGTCACTACTGACGCAATCTTTTTTTCCCCTGATAATGTTGCATTGTGACGGCAGCAGTGGGGAAATGCAGTAGAACAATGAAAGTTAAGGCGGTGAAAGTCTGAGAAGATCATGTGGGATCCACCGACTTTCACCCAGGAGGGCAGTGTTTGTTTCCTGTAAGATTTTAAAGCCACGCCCTGCTCTTTGTTCCTAAACCTAACCACGTGTGTGTGTTGGCAAAACGTAATCACATGCTTGTGTTGTTGAAGGAAAAAAAGACGTCAGTATGTTGGTGTTGTACCGACGTAGTGCTTTTATTCTGAAAGAGACTGTATGTAAACTGTATTTTTGTATTTTGAAAACCTGGCTGAACTTGACATGGCATCCCAGAACAACAACAACCAACACACGCAGGGTACCTTAGATATATCTCGACATGGAGGGTCCATAACCAAACAAACATCGGTGTGAGAATGTGTTGGTCAACTTGTGCTAAAACTTGATCTCAGCCTCCAACATAAGGCAGTTTCCTCACACGTTCACCTTTAATGCTCCGTGATTAATTTCTTTAATTAATTGATTAATTTCTTTTTCCCCATCATGTTTTGTCTTCGGATGGTTCGCTGATGAATCCCTGTGTGTTTGAGTGACAGCTAGCTTCAGCTGCTACACTGAGCATTAGCACAGTTTATTTATCCTCTTTGCTAATCCAGTGTTTGTTATCTAAATCCACTGTGTGTTTTCTTTGTGATTGAAAGGGGATAGAGAGGTGTGTGTGTTTGTGTGTGTGTTTGTGTGTGTGTGTGTGTGTGTGTGTGTGTGTAGTGCAATGTAAACATGCAAGTGTAGCTTTGTGTGTGTGTTCTTCTGAATGTGTCTGTGTGTGTATGTGAGCATCCAAACCTGTGTGTGTTTACAGCTGTGCCTGTTTGCCCACCTGTATGTGAGCGCAGTCACACAAATAAGCCGGTTTACCTGTGTGTGTGTGTGTGTGTGTGTGTGTGTGTGTGTGTGTGTGTGTGTGTGTGTGTGTGTAGTTGTCCAGATGCCTGCCTATGGTTTATGGATATTCATTACAGAACCATTACAGCAGAGGTTACACGGGACGGGAGAGATGTTTTATCTGCTAATGCATAAAACACAATCTCACACACTCACACACACACACACACGCGCGCGCACACACGCACACATGTCCATATCTCTTGACATCTCAGGAATGAGAGCATCTATCATCCCGCGTGGCAGATCGACCCGAGCGTCGGCGGCGCCGTGTAGCGAGATGATGAGAAACAAATCACCCAAACACATTCCTATCTGCGACTTCCCGGACAATTGAATCAGTGGAAGTCACAGCAGCAAATCGCGGCCTCGCAGGCGCGCCATTAGTAAAGAAGACTCACTTGTAATTGAGCTTTATTAAAATGGGAGTGTGTCAACAGATAGATTGCGGTCCTGGTCGGAGTTTACAGGAGGCAAACTTTCATTATACTCAACCGCCATTCCGCCTGGTTTCCCCTCGATGCCCGATCAATCCCATATTCCTCACCTGATCAATAGCATTGATTGACATAGCTGATTGCCTCGTGTGACAGTAACCGCTGGCTGATGCCCCGCCTGAGGCTCTGACAGTTCAAACTGTGGTTGTTTTTATTTACTAACACCATTAAAACACAACAGAACAAAGGTCTGAGTTATTTGTTCTGTGACGGCCATCATCTGAAACCTGGGCACCTGAGTGTTAGAGCCGTTATGGGAATATCAATACGATGAGATATTACGCCTCCAATTAGAGAGACACATAAATCAGTGTGTAAATAGGTGTAATATCATTGTTATTGCGAGGTAATGTTTAACGAAGAGCAGAAACAGTTCCTGAAGGAAATCTTTGTCTCAACCCTGTGCTCCTGCAGATATCGTTTTCTTAATCCTGATAAAACTGATCTAAAATAAAAACTATGAGAGCTAGAGCACTCATTTTTTTTGCAACAGAAAGCTAAGACTTCCATCTTCCATCTTTTATGCTACAAGCAGTCCAAATGAAATGTGTCGTCGCACCAAAGGAGCAGAGAAGCAGAACAACAGGAAAGTGTTTTATTTTCTTTTACTTTTTAATTTATGATGCAATTTCAAAGTTTTAATCAATTATTATGGTTTATTGGCCTACGTATTTTTTTTTTTTGCTTTTAAGTTGTTCAGATTTTAGGGATATGAAACACCAAAAAATACCACCGTTGGCACTGGGAAAATATTTCTACTGCAGATGAAACTATCAAGACGGCTTTGCACTGAAAAACTAAAAAAATGTACATAGTTCAAATAACTTATGGAGTGTTCAGAAATATTTTGATCATGTTTCTAGATATAAAAATGTTTTGGATCAATACATTTATTTTTTTACAAATTAAATGAAAAAACATGTCCGATTTTTGTATTTTTAAAATGTATGACAAAAATCTAATACTTTTATCAATAATTATAGTTTACTGATCTTTCAAATCATGTTGTACAGATTTTATAGATATAAAGCATTGGAAGATACTGCGGGAAATGACATCACAATAAGCACAGATACTAATATATGCACTGGCGGCCTGTTTCTGTTGCAGAGTTCAAAGGGTTAACACAGTTTTTTCAAACAGGGGAGATAAAATTGTGTCAGGAAATGAATAATGTAGAATTGTGTGTCTTAAATGCTCTTCCAAAATAAGTGTCCAGATGGCACAGAAAACAAATAAATAACAACACGGATGTTCGTTAAAGCCCAAACAAGCCGAGCGCATTAATTATGAGTACAGAGACACAGTTTCTTGAAAAGTAGGTCTTTCAAATAAGAATAATTTGAGGTTCACCATCCTGGCTGAGCTTCGACTGTTGTTACGCACATTGTATATTTTGTGTATTTAGCTCTTTGTTTGGATAAGCTTACAAATGAGGCTGAGGTTTGTTTGAGTACAGAGACAGAGATAGTGAGCTCCCCGTGAGCCTGCGGTCATGTTCGGGAGATAAACACAGGACATTAGCTCCGGGCTGGATGAGCCTCCGGGGCTACATGAACTAATCTGCTCTAATAGACAGCACACATTCACTCATTACACCCGGAGTGTTCGGCGCTGGTCACTTCATCATTGTTTAAGCTTTGCAAAGACACAGAGCATGAATTAAAAGAAATGATTAGAGCGAGGGAAAGGAAATGATGAGGGTAAAAGTTAGCTGCGGGCAAAGGCACTGGATTATGATCAGTGATTATTCAATTATTCTTTTTGTTTTAGAAATAACTTTTCAGAGCTGTAGGCTATCGCAGTTTTCCGACCTCACCTTGACAGCAGCTTAACACGCACACAGTGTCTGGCAGGTGAAATTTAAAATCCCTGTGGCCGAGTTATTGAAAGAACAATGAAGCTCAATAACAAATACAGCTGTGAGTCGAAGCTCGATACTTGATTCTGACTGAAAACTGTCAATACAGATCATGAAGCCAAAAGCTGGAGGGCTTCAATACTCCATCAGAGATCTTGTTGACCTATTCTCCACTCAAACATTTACAAATGTTGATAATCATTGTGTTAATGTCTGCTCTATCCAGAGGTCAAGGGCTTATGTTTCACCAAATATGTGTCAAGAATGAATCAGCCAGAGAGTTTGTCTGAGCTGGAAACTTTACACCATAAAACTATACAACAATCAACATCTCATTAAATACGTCATGACATAAAAACTGGGTCAAAACCAGTTTAAACCACCCCCCAAAGTCTGGCTGTTAGGAGGTTAGGAGGCAGGAATGATATTTAATATGAATGTATGTTTCCTTTAGTGTTTAATCACCTGGTAAATGGATCTGCATTTGCATAGCTCCTTTCTACACGACACTATGAGTCACATTCACACATTCATACACTGGTGGCCGAGGCTGCTATATAGGGTGCCACCTGCATCTCAGTTTTTACACAGTCACACACCGATGGAACAGCCAACGGGGGCAATTTGGGGTTTAGTATCTTGCTCAAGGATACTTCAACATGCAGACCGGAGGAGCCGGGGAAGGAACTGCTGATCCTCCGATGAGTGGAAGACCTGCTCTACTTCTGAATCGCTGTGTTGTTGCGACACATTCTCACTCCGACCTCGTCACATATTGAAGTTTGGTCATGGACTTTTGTTGAGATACGACGCCCAAGGTACCCTGGGTGTGTTGGTATTTGACGCTCTGGGACGCTGTGCCAACTTCAGCCTGTTACATGCTTTGTCTGTTTTCAAATACACTTCTGTTTTCAGATGGAAACGCACAGTTTGCATACAGTCTCTTTCAAAATAAAAGCACTATGTTGGTGCACCAAAGCACTCGTACTCGTCGTCCTCTGCTTATCCGGGTCCGGGTCGCGGGGGCAGCAGCCTCAGCAAAGAAGCCCAGACAGTCTTCTCCCCAGCCACTTCCGTCAGCTCTTCCGAGGGAACCCCGAGGCGTTCCCAGGCCAGCCGGGTGATGTAATCCCTCCAGCGTGTCCTGGGGCGGCCCCGAGGTCTCCTCCCAGTTGGGCATGCCCGAAACACCTCCCAGGGGAGGCGTCTGGAAGGCATCCTTACCAGATGCCTGAACCACCTCAACTGGTTCCTCTCAACGTGGAGGAGCAGCGGCTCTACTCCGAGTCCTTCCCGGATGTCCGAGCTCCTCACCCTATCTCTAAGGCTGAGCCCAGCCACCCTGCGGAGGAAACTCATTTTGGCCGCTTGTATTCGCGATCTCATTCTTTCGGTCACTACCCAGAGCTCATGACCATAGGTGAGGGTTGGAACGTAGATCGACCGGTAAATCGAGAGCTTCGCTTTCTGGCTAAGCTCCCTTTTCACCACAACGGACCGGTTAAGCGCCTGCATCACTGCTGACACCGCCCCAATCCGCCTGTCAAGCTCCCGCTCCATCCTACCCTCACTGTGAACAAGATCCCGAGATACTTAAACTCCTCCACCTGAGGAAGGACCTCCCCCGACCTGGAGTGGGCAGTCCACCCTTTTCCAGCTGAGGACCATGGCCTACACCTAGTCGTACACCAAAACAATTGTTGTTTTTTTCCTTCAACAACAAACGCGTGGTTTAGTTTAGGACAAGAAAAAACAGGGTTTGGCTTTATAATCTTACAGGACACAAATACTGCTCAACTGGGTGAAAGTCGGTGGTTGTTGCACCCATCCACCAACACTCCCACCCACCCTTTGTTGGTGTCTAATGCTGGAAGTCACTGACCCAGCGCCACTTTTCGACAACTTCGGAGTAAGACTGGGTTTGTTTTTATTGCCTTAGAATAAGTTTTTTATATCTACGTGGGAGCGGGTCCTCATTTAGGTAGATGACCATGTAGCACCCCCATGTTTCTACAGTAGCCCGGAATGGACAAACCAAACTCTGGCTTTAGACAGGGCACAAGGAAAGCGTCAGAAAAACATATTTTTTTTCATATAAATCTGCTTTATTCATTGTTTTTACTGGTTGAAATCATCTGGTCCATTTGTTTAAAGAGGAAGAGACCTCTGTGGATAATTCGACCCCCAGTAAAAACCTCATGAACAATGAACTCCAGCCAGGAGAAGTTTCAGCTAGTTGCAATCTGCAGTCCTCACCACTAGATGCCACTATTTCCCCCTAAATCTCAAATGCTGGACCTTTAAATGCAACAGCGTCAAAAGCCTGGAGGAAAAAAAAAACAGTCTTTGCTTGAACTGTGACAAGCTCCAGGTGACAAGTGCTGAAAGTGGAAATTGCCTCATTTTCAGGGGTCACTGCCCTAAAAAGTTTGGAAACTACTGCCTTATGTCTCTCTTCGTTTTATTGTGAAACGGCGCCCACGTCAACAGACAGCTGCTGACAGTTAGGCATTAGTCTCGGCCTCGTGCTGGAGATGGTGACAGGACTGCGACAGAGAGTGTCAGTGTGACAGGGACACAGGGAGGGACAGGGAGAGCGAGAGATCGACAGAGACGGATGAAGACAGTGAGTGACAAAGAAAAAGAGAAAATGGCGTGCAGGAGAGAGGAGCTGCAGGACAGAGAGAGATCTTTGATTTGTACTTAGAGCTAAGCGGCTGCGGCAGCCACTGATGTATATTTAAAGTCTTAGCTTTCCAACAACTCTGTCTGAGGTGTTTATCAAATCCTCGCAGCCTCTTTGGGTCAGAGCACGTGTACAGTGTTCCTGTGCACTGAACTCATGACTTAAATTCATGAGCAGAAGGCATATGGTACCGTCAGCCTCTTTCACTGCAGAAACATGCTCCGCAGTGATTTACCATGTTTCCCTGGGAGGAAACGTAATGTCTGAGCATCTCCACATGCATCACGCAGTGAGCGGAGAGCCTGCTGATAAACCTGCAACAGCCTGATTACCTGCCCGCTAGATTCACTCACTCAACAAATCCCGCTGGGGCCGAGGCCACGTTGCAGATTTGTATTCATCAACGTACACTTTACCCAGAGTCAATCTCCGCGGTGCGCGCTAATCAGGACCTTCAGAACAGCACTGGAGACTATTAAGCAGGACTCAACACAGTCGAGCCCACTCCATTTCCGAAAGCACGCCTGGAGAGGCACCGATGGAGCCATCACCTCTGCCGGTTGTTAATTCACTATTTTTCACGCTGTCGCTCCCTGTCTCGCTGTAAGTCTCTCTTTCTGTTTGTCTTCCTGTCTCGCTCTTGATAACTGCTCCTCCGCGACTCCTTCCTGCCAATTTTGTTTCTCATGAACTTTCTCCCGGTCTCTGTGAATTTTTTAGGGCTGATCCCCCTCCCCCGGTCCCTCGCTGGCATCCGTATGTTGATGAGAGGAACTGTATCGAGTGCTGTGCCTGTATTAATCAGGGACACATGGAGCCGTTCCTGAGGCTCTGGGCCCATTACTGAAACAATTAATAATTGATCGAGTTACTCAGACACACATAAGCTCATACACACACACACACACACACACACACACACAAACTTGTGCAGAGACAGATAAAGTGCGTGTGTCAAACTTTGTCAGCACTGCAGTGCATCTTAGTCATGGATTCGACGAGGAGCTGTCAGCTGCAGCACTGATACAAGACAACTAACATTCACTTAAAATGACTTGAACTTTACACAACTTCACCTGTTCTCCGTCAGACGAATGGAGACTCTGTGTGACAACTTTGCACAACAGCACCGACACAGACAGAAGGTATGAACTGCTGTCTGGTGCTTAAAGATCACAGAGGCTCGAGAAACATTCAGTTTCCATCTCTTATCTTTTTTTATCTCACATCTGTTAGTTTCTGTCACAGCAGGTGAGAACGAGCAGGTCGACTGGGTCAAAAGTTAAAGACAGCAATTTAATCCAGTTTGCAGTATTAGTCATATGAAGCACTGCTCAGCCTGTATAAAGAGTTGTATTATGTCTCCTGTTGCTCTGGAGGAACTATGTCTGAGAAAATAACCTGAGTAATCTCTGAGTGGAAACTACACTTTTTTTTACAAAATCTTTTTTTATTAACTTTTCTGCAGACATGAGAAAGTCCAGCACAGCAAATGCAGAGCCTGACAACATGTCAAAGACAAGAAAGAATCATCCTCTGAAACTGCACATTATTTTTAAAGAAAGCCTGTGTTACAAACTGGAGGTGTGGCGTGTACAGGAAGTGGGTGCTTACAGGCAGGAAGGGTCTAAAAAGAGGCTAACATGTAATCATCTTTGAAGCTTTACACTAACCTGGAAATCCAGATGCCCGCCCCTAGCAAATTTGAATTTGCTCTGCACGGGGATCTGGCCCCGACGAGCACATCCCACTGAATCGCCATCGGACCAATCAGATCAGTCTATCTGACAGAGGCAGGCTCTGGGCGGGTGTAACGTGATGAAGACAGCGCTGCGCCGCAGGAGTCGAAAGGTAAACAGCCAAGATGGCAGCTGCCGAAGTACCGCGTCCATTCAGTTTAGCTTTGGAAGAAACACTAAGCCAACTTTTTCCTTGAGGGAGGAACAGACGACTGCAACAGAAGCCTTCGCTTCCAGGGAGGACGTTTTTGCCGGTTTGCTGACGGGACACGGCAAAAGCATAATATATCAGTTAGCCCCACTGGTCGGCAAACAAATGGGGCTTAGTGCAATGAATATGTCACCTTGTTTTTTGCTCAAAATCTTTCTAGATTTGAGTCTGGTTTTCCCGACTAGCTTTACACTTAACATGAAGTAAAACGGATATTTCTGGCTTTGTTGCCTCCATTTTGACCATTCTTTGTCTCTCACAAAACCCAGCCCAGATTCATTCCGATGTCTTTAAATACCGCCGCTTTGGCAGTGATTTCTGTGTCAGACACTGATGAGAAAAGCCACCTTTCAGGACTAAATAAAATGTGGCAGGCTGTTAACATTTTGTGAGGATTTTTTGGGGGGTAACGCGTTGCCAAAGTAATGCATAACTGTAATATATTACGTCTTAGCAGTAACAAAGTAAAATAACACCTTACCAACTGAATTTCAGGTAATATTATTACATTTACATGTCACAGAATGTGTGAAATAACCACCTGAAATAACCTGTTTATTGTTTTAGTTTTTTCCACACCGATCCACTTCTGCTAGTGCACCACTAGAAAGAAATATCTCCTGAAGGTTGTTTTGTGTTATCATGTCATTATATGCTACATTACAGGCTTACAAGGGTGCCGGTGATCGGCATATCTCAGACTGCGCATTGTCATGTTTAGTATGTTTCCATTAATACACCTTCAACATCTACAGTGTATCCCGTTCTGCTTTTGCATCCTAAGGCTGCCTGAAAGCAGCAGGGATAAGGAGCTGGCCTCCAGTTTGCTTAACCTCGTCCCAGTCATCAGCACATCTGCGTGATGTTAGTATATGTTGGATGCGTTTCCTTTTACGTCCCCTACAACTGCAGAGCAACACCGGCACACAGTACCATTCTTATGGATAAGCACCTCATAGTCAGACTACCCCACTTATAAAGATCCAAACTTTCCCTTTAATCAAACTACTGACGTCGTGTTATGTAAAAAAGTTTGAGGTTTATGTAACTAGAATTTTGGTTGAAGCTGATTAAGTAAAACTATTAAAATGCAGTTTTTGGCCCTGAAATAAAAAAGACAGCTAAATGAGAAAAAAACAATTAAAAAACCTCCCTCACAGTGGTGCATTTCTTTGCATGACTTAGAACCGAACTTGCGTCATCAGAACTGGAGACAGATGTACAGTAGTCACCCACCCACCACCATGACACCCCACCTTTACTTCCCTCTGCATTATTTCACTGACAAATCACAGTTTTGTTTTTCCTGTTCTGTCTGCTTTGTGTCATCCTTTCATGGATACTTCTCATATTTTGTTCTAACTTTTCATGCACTTAGCGTCTGTACTTTGTTTTCTTGCATTTTAAGATGGTGTGGTTTTCTCAACAAATCCTCCCGACGAGCAGACTGCAGGGAGACTGACCGCTCCAGATGGTAGGAGCTCCACAAACCATCAGTGGGTAGTGAAGGTGATGAAGAGCCTCATATCTGACTCTCTGAAACCTCCTGACCAGCTAAACATCTTCAGAATGACAGATGCAGGAGTGTTTATGTGTGCCTTTCGATGACTGTGCAACCACATAACTGCTCAGACTCCGCTGTCAGACGAGGGCCTATATCTCCACATATGACGCCTCGAATAATCTTTCAACACAATCACATGAAGCAAGACCTTAAGAGCTGAAATGATCTCACAGCTGATGAAAAGACATCTGTAACGACACGACAGCAGCTCGGCACAGTTATAGCTGTAATCCTGCAGCAGCCCTGCTATCCTGCATCTGTCCGCTGTTAATCATGCAGCAGCTACAGAAGCTCTACATTTTTCCAAACGCTGTAAAGTTTGCAGCTCTTTTGGTTCTTGGATAAAATAAAAGAGAGCTGAAAGCAGGCAGTTCAAAGTCTCAAAGTGTAGCGGTGGTTATTTGTTTTGTCTAGTAAATAACCTTAAACTGCTTCTGGATGTAATTTATAACAGCAACAATCCTCAGTGTGAAAAAGGCTTTTCTCCATCGTGATGAGTTTTTTGCTCTCAACAGGAAGAGAACAATACAAACACTGTCAGGATCAGACTCACACTTAAGGCGGATTTATAGTTGTGCATCAGCTCTATGCAGAGTCTGCACTGTTGTGTTATACTTGTGCGGTGGTGTGTCTGTGTCACTCTGCAGTTACGCCTCCAAAATAATAGTTGGCAGCGGGGTTTCCTGTGAAGTAGTGTAAGGTTTAGTTGATTCAAAACACACATTAAACACACATTAAACTTGGCTTAACAGAGACAGTTTCAAACACAAATCAGCTTCACTATAACTCGCAGCATTCACAGACAAACACATGTCATTATCTGGACACATTTTCCCCACAAATACAACATGCTAACATTATTAGCACAAGCCTATGGCATTTTACATTGTATAAATTAGCCTAGCAGCTAGCAATCTTTTCCTCTTCCCATATTAAACCAAGGACAACAGCAACATTTAACAAAGGTAACATTACAAAATTCAGCTCCATTACAGCTCACAAGGTTCACCGACAAAACAACTCTTATACTAAACACGTTTTCCAAACAAATACAACATGCTAACATTAGTAGCACAAGCCTATGGCATTTTACACTGTATAAATTAGCCTAGCGACAAGCAGAGATTTCCTCTGCTCATATGAAGCCAGGATAAATCACACACAAGACTTAAAATGCTATTTTTGTGGAGGCTTTATTGTCTTCACAATTTGTTTCTTATTTGGGAAATTAAAGTAAATAAAAGTTTTGTTTCCCCTGAGGGAAATGGTTTCAGCTTACAAAATTACACAGGAGGTCTGCGTTGCTGTGAAGTGTAGTTACATTTCTGGGGAGGTGCACATCAGGCCACGTCGTAGGCTCTACATCAATGCAGTCTACACTGTTGGTACGGCATCACTTCGGTGCAGAAGTATAAATCCTGCTTAACACTGAAGTTCTCCCAGAACACCATTAAATACAGTGTTACCCACTTCCTTTAGGCAACATGTAAAGCTTAGTTTTACACTCATATTTTAAGAATTTACACAAAGGCACATGCAGTAATTCCAAACACATGGAGGAAAAAGAGGAAAACATAGTTAGCCATATTTGTATTGTGTAAAAAATGTGAGAGGAAGTTGATTCTTAAGGTCTTAACAAAATAAAGAAGATGACAATGAAATGCCCCTGTAGCTCTAAAGACATAATTCACCATCATCTGTGGTTCAACACAATCCGTTGTGTTACAGTGGCTGCAAAAGTTTGGGCACACCTGGTTAAAATTGAATTTACTGTGAATAGTTAAGAAGAAGATGAACTGATCTCCAAAAGGCATTAAGTTAAAGACTAAACATGCTTTTCAACATTTTAAGCAATGTCTGTGTATTATTTTTGTTTTGTACAATTTTAGAGTAAAAAAGTGCAAAGCTTTGGGCACCCCAAGACATTTGGGCTCTCAGACAACTTCTCCCAGGGTCTCAGGCCTTAATGAGCTTGTTAGGGCTCTGGCTTGTTCACAGCCATCGTTAGGAAAGGCCAGGTGATGCAAATGTCAAAGCTTTATAAACACTCTGACTCCTGAAACCTTGTCCCAACAATCAGCAGCCATGGGCTCCTCTAAACAGCTGCCTAGCACTCTGAAAACTAAAATAACTGACGAAGACTATAGGAAGATAGCAAAGTGTTTTCAGGGAGCTGTTTCCTCAGTTGGTCATGTCATTAAGAACTGGCACTTAACAGGAAATGTGGAGGTCAAATTTGAGGTCTGGAAAACTACGAAAACTTTCTGAGAGAGCTGCAAGGCAAATCCAAACCCTTGTTTGACTGCAAAAGACCTGCAGGAATGTTTATCTGTCTCTCTGGGGTGGTGGTGCACTGTAGTGACACGTGTACAAATATCTTCTGCTGGATGTTTCTAGATACAGCTCTAGAGCAACTAATGCCGTCTCAACAAACTGCCTGAGTTCTGGGAATCATCTCCCTCGGCCTGGTTTGCCAAGATGGAAGCACAGTTTGTGCTTTAGATCACAGTGGATACCACAAAATATTATGTGGTATCACCTCTCGGGAGTTCAACGACAACCAGAGTGATGGTCTTCCTCACAAACCGCCAGCAGAGAATAAATATGACATGCTCAAAGCTCACCTGTTCATCCTTTGAACTTCCTGAGTTTTTGCTAACACTTCCTCCATTCCATTTTAAGACAGACTAGATCACACAAGGAAAAGCCATAAAGAAGACTTTGTGTGGAATGTGTGTGACTGGACGTTTATTAAGTGTGATAAGAGAGGGAGCTTTGATGGGCGAGTCGGAGTGGGAGCTTGTGATCGGAAGGGAACTCTTAATGGCTGAGTGCTGAGCACCTGCAAACTGATTTAAGATTTGTTATTGTCTCTAAGAGTACACCTCACAGCACCTTACAGTGAGCTAGTCCCTATATGTGCACCTTACTGTAATGTAGTTTGACTTGACTTGACTCTGACACACCAAGTCAACAGTCAGCTGTTGGTCAATGTTGGGTCATCAGTGGTAACCCTATTGTTTGACCAAGACATCCCTTTCTGGTAGTAAGACCTCAAGGAAAATGTCTCCCAACTGAGGCCGCTTTTTTGTCTTCCAATTTAGCGTCTTGTATCGACATCAGAGCCCGTCAGTGAATGAAATCACACTGACCGGCAGTTCAGCTCAGTTGATTAGAAGAGACAAGGAAGTGAAGAAAGCCAACAAATGATTAAAGTCAAGAGGGCGTGAGAATGAAACAAACCAGCATCTTGAATCTGTCCCTGTTGGTCTTCCAATTTCCATTCTTGAATGACTTATTTCCTCTCATGCAGGTGCGTAACTTATGTACTGGTTGGGTGTTGGCTTTAGTCTTTAGACAAGACACAGGTGAAGTGAGGCAACACAACAGTTGGTCTTCATTGCCACTAGTTCTTTGATGATGGTTTGGTGTGTGTGGGCCTTCACAGAACACACCTTTCACAGTCAGTTATCACCTCAAATTACAAAAACACTAACAACATAATTTCGAGTCACTCCCTGCCACTTGGTGAGTGACTTCCTGTGTCAGACACAGACAAAGACACTCATCCTTTCACATCAGCATGCAAGAAAATATTGAAAGTATTATTCTTTCCTTAATACACTACTAACTGCACCTTCTCAGGCTAGAAATGTTGACTTGTAGAAAGTTACTGGTTGCATGGCAACTGGTGGCACCTCAGGAGTGTCACAGAAATTATGTCATGTTATCAATGCCAGAGCTGTTAGCTAAAGTCAGTGATTTCGGTGGACAGCTCAAGTTTAATGTGGAAGTGAGATGGAAAAGATGTTTTGGTTTTAGTGTACACACTTCCTGTGCATCCCTCAAACGTGTCGGCTCCCTAAACTTGAGCTCAGTCATCACAGCTTGGAGAGCTCCGGCTTTAACAGGAGCTAATAAGGAGAGAAAAGGGTCATAAACATCCTTCACTTAATGTGTACACGACAAAGTGAGTGAAGTCACCTGTGTTAACTACACACCCTTCACACTGGCTTCATGTCTGAGTGAAAAATGTCTCCTGTCCATTAGGTGGACGACTGTTATGATGTAGGAGGCCATAGAGACACAAGTGACGCTCCACAGGTCTGACGGTCTGCATACGCCCGGACGCTGTCACACTATAGATCCTTATCTGTTTTTAAAAAGAGGATGCAACACACACACACACACACACACTTGTAGCCCAGCTTGTAAAATCTGTTATCTCATCCATCAGCTGCGCTCAAACAGCTTCACCTCTGACAGTGTTTGAATAACACTGTCTGAGCAAATCTGTGACGATGGAGGAGCGACCGCACCGTGAACCCTCCTGCGACCTCTGACCTCCCAGAGACGCTCCAGATTAACAGTGAGTGCCCCCATGGTATGCGTCTTTCTGTCAGCAGCAGAGAGACATCCATCTCCATATGTACTGCAGTTTATATTTTTGGACTTTGTGACCACTTTTGCTGTTAGTCAGTGATCTCCTGCCTCAAACACACTCACCGAAGAAACAAGATTTTCCTTTCAAAGGACACTGAAAGAAAGAAAGATGAATCTCACATCCCAATATTTTGTTTGACATTACTTTTGGGGATCAAAATGATTCAGGGAAATGAAAAACTTTCTTAAAGAAGCATGTCACTACTGGAAAGATGGTCTTTTAATAAAACTAGGTGTCTGTGCAGTAGAAAGACTCAGATACTGTTGACACTGGTGCTGCATGACCAAAGAAAACAAAGGAAAAGGGCTGTGGCATTCACTTTTGTCAAGAGACAGAAAACCCTACAACTATCAGAACTCACTGCACCGCACCGGACCAATCAACGCTCCCACTGGTAGTTGACGTAAATGGCGGCCAGCTGGTAACAAGCGATCTTGTATTACAGTTAAACGACAAGCTAAAACATGTTTCTGGAAACATTTCAGGTGAGAATTCGACAACTCAGAAACAGAGTCTTTGTATTTGATCAGTGCTGCTTAGTTTTACAGTTTGAGCCTCGGTTTTCACTGTGCAGGAAACAGTATGGTGCAAAACTCTTGCTATAACAGCTAAACAGTGCACTGAAATACAAAACCCAAAACCAGTGAAGTTGGCACGTTATGTAAATCGTAGATAAAAACAGAATACAATGATTTGCAAATCCTTTTCAACTTATATTCAATTGAATACACTGCAAAGACAAGATGTTTAATGTTCAAACTGAGAAACTTTATTTTTTTTTGCAAATAATCATTAACTTAGAATTTAAAGGCAGCAACACATTGCAAAAAAGTTGGCACAGGGGCCTTTTTACCACTGTGTTACATCGCCTTTCCTTTTAACGACACTCAGTAAACGTTTGGGAACTGAGGAGACCAATTTTTGAAGCTTTTCAGGTGGAACTCTTTCCCATTCTTGCTTGATGTACAGCTTAAGTTGTTCAACAGTCCGGGGTCTCCGTTGTCGTATTTTACGCTTCATAATGCGCCACACATTTTCAATGGGAGACAGGTCTGGACTACAGGCAGGCCAGTCTAGTACCCGCACTCTTTTACTATGGAGCCATGCTGTTGTAACACGTGCAGAATGTGGCTTGGCATTGTCTTGCTGAAATAAGCAGGGGCGTCCATGAAAAAGACGTTGCTTGGATGGCAACATATGTTGCTCCAAAACCTGTATGTACCTTTCAGCATTAATGGTGCCTTCACATATGTGTAAGTTGCCCATGCCTTGGGCACTAATACACCCCCATACCATCACAGATGCTGGCTTTTGAACTTTGCGCCTATAACAGTCCGGATGGTTCTTTTCCTCTTTGGTCCGGAGGACACGACATCCACAGTTTCCAAAAACAATTTGAAATGTGGACTCGTCAGACCACAGAACACTTTTCCACTTTGCATCAGTCCATCTTAGATGAGCTCGGGCCCAGTGAAGCCGGCGGCGTTTCTGGGTGCTGTTGATAAATGGCTTTCGCTTTGCATTGTAGAGTTTTAACTTGCACTTGCAGATGTAGCGACGAACTGTAGTTACTGACAGTGGTTTTCTGAAGTGTTCCTGAGCCCATGTGGTGATGTCCTTTACACACTGATGTCGGTTTTTGATGCAGTACCGCCTGAGGGATCAAAGGTCACGGGCATTCAATGTTGGTTTTCGGCCTTGTTGCTTACGTGCAGTGATTTCTCCAGATTCTCCGAACCTTTTGACGATATTACGGACCGTAGATGATGAAATCCCTAAATTTCTTGCAATAGCTTGTTGAGGAATGTTGTTCTTAAACTGTTCGACAATCAGCTCACGCATTTGTTCACTAAGTGGTGACCCTCGCCCCATCCTTGTTTGTGAATGACTGAGCATTTCAGGGAAGCTGCTTTTATACCCAATCATGGCACCCACCTGTTCCCAATTAGCCCGTTCACCTGTGGGATGTTCCAAATAAGTGTTTCATGAGCATTCCTCAACTTTCTCAGTCTTTTTTGCCACTTGTGCCAGCTTTTTTGAAACATGTTGCAGGCATCAAATTCCAAATGAGCTAATATTTGCAAAAAATTACAAAGTTTACCTGTTCGAACATTAAGTAACTTGTCTTTGCAGTGTATTCAATTGAATATAGGTTGAAAAGGATTTGCAAATCATTGTATTCTGTTTTTATTTACGGTTTACACAACGTGCCAACTTCACTGGTTTTGGGTTTTGTATGTTTCTGAAGACATTTTAGGTGAGAAATAAGCAGTGCAGTAAAGATCTTGATTAGGGCTGTCAAAATAACACATTCATTTTGATTAAGTAATCGCAGAAAAAATAACGTGTTAAAAAATGAATCGTGGTCCGTGGTGCCCTTTGACTTGGTGCGTCATTGAGGCCATAGTGGCCTTGTTACATGATGGAGACAGACGAGACGATGCTGCCTGGCCCTGTGAATGGATCATTTAAAGTTTTAAAAACACCTATATGGAAATGTTGATCAGAGCACCGTACCATCGGAGAACTTGAAGCCTGAAATATCACCTGAAGGCAAAGCATTTAGCAGCGAACCCGGAGGACTGAGCTAGCACAGCCTCTGATCCTAGCACTAGCAGACGGCCTCGTCAAGCCACACTCAACCAGGCATTCAAACAAAGACTAAGTCTACCTGTGACCAACTCACTAACTCCCTTGCAAAATGCACAGAAGACCAGTTTCAGTGGTAGAGGAGAGAAGGATACTAGTGTCCAAAATCCAGCAGCTTTACGGCACATCTGCCAAAATTAATTTGAATTACATTTTTTTAGATACTGTCACAGCAAAAATTAATGTATGCGATTCATTTAGATTCATTTCATTAGATTAATTTTCTCCTATCCTCTTTGTGTCTGTGGTGGCGGCTTGGATGGCGGGCAGTGTGAAAATGTAGAAATACCAGCCTGTAATTCAAGTAACAGCCCAGGAGAGCCGCTGCTGGATGATGCAAAACAAATCAATCTGCAACTTTTTGCTGGCTCTATCAGGTTTATGCATCAAATCTAGGCACTATGTAGATGGAGGGCAGTTTACAACAGCTTATTTACACATACTACACACACTGTAATGATAAAAAAGCTGGTTGAAGATCTGCGAAATACCCTTTAATACCAGCGAGTTATTTAAACCTCTGCTGCTACAGTAGGAGTGGTGAAGAGACGGGTGTAACATGAACAATAGAGTTGTACCTGTTTAAGTAAACATAAAATACATTCATTGTGTGAGGAAGCACATTCCCAAATATCAACTCCATCCTACATTTTCCACCCCATAGGATTCAACCAGAAATACTGCTGACCCCACTCGATGTTTACTTTCCTTGTAATCCTAATTATCAGCAGAACAGCCCATTCTCTCTGTCAGTGTTTAGACCTCTCCTCTCTATCTCCTGGACACACTCCAGATGCCGAATTCCACCCAGTTAAAAAAAGTGTGGATGTTCCCAGGTTGTAAAGATGATGGAGAAGATAAACAACATGGGGGGGAACTGGAGAGCCAGCAGGAGAGAGTGGGGTCCCCTGTTGTATTGCTTGAGCGGTCATTCATCAGGTGCTCAAGTTGTTGGGCAATCTATTTCTCTATCCTTTCAGCCATGTCGTTGAGCTATGGCCTGGCACACCAGTGGGCAAAGGAAATAGGCTGTCTGTCTGTTTCCTCGGGGGAACTGGATTTATTTTCTTTAGTGGGGAGCTCAGAGAGGATCCTACCAAATCCTGAGGCCTTTGGTAGAACAGGACAGGGTGAGCCAAACAGTCACTGATTTAGCTCAATGTTTGACTCGTGCTAAGCATGAGGAAGGGTGGAGGTGCAATGAGTTCAGGAACAACAACATCTGGGTACAGGCTGTGCTCACCTGCAAAAATACTGTAGTGGATCTCTCTTAAAACCGCCTGTGCATGACCTCTGCATTCCTGAAAATGACCTTTTGCAATCATGCTTGTTATAAATGCCCTATGATGTGATACACCAGTAAGTTATCATGTAGCAGAAACTTTACAATTCATTATGTCTCAACAACACCGTGGTTAATGTGTGGTTAGGTTTAGGCAGAAAAACACCTGTGTATGGTAAGGAAAAGGTCATGTTTTGATGGCACAATCACGGCTGGAGAAGCTGTCGGTAAAAACAACCACCGTGAGTGACGCAATCACAGCAATGGGTTGCTGAAAGCATGTATGTTCTGCGACTGGGTGAGAGGAAATAACCTCCCACACCAGCAGATGACAGTAGTGTTAATTATCATTCAAAAAGGGAAACCGGTAGATCGTGTTGACGCTAGTTAGCCAGTTAGCACGTCAACAGTACAATCCAATATTGAAAGAACAAAGCATATTTACTGTGGGCCAGTGAACACTAACACAAACCATCATGAAACATTTTTGCCAAAGAGCTCAACAGCTTCAAAAAATAATTTTACCTTATATAACTTTATTTTGGTTTTTGGTCGCACTCCCTCTTGATTTTAGCTGTTTGTGTCCTCATTACCGTTTCTCTTCTCATGTGCTGAGCTGAACTGCCAATCAGGGTGATTCCATTCACCGGTGATCCCCACCATCTCCGATTCAATATGCTGAATCGGCTGGGGAAAAAAAAACAACAACGTCCAACAGTGGCTGATGAGGGCCAACCATGTCAGTCACACGAAGAAGACTAGGGCAACTGACACTCTTCAACGGTCCAACATTGACCGACAGCTGATCATCAGCTTGGTGTGTCAGGGCCTTAAAGGGAAATTTCGGTTTATTTCAACCTGTCTCCTATCATCCTAAATTTGTTTCAAGTGACTAGTGACATAAAAATAATAGTTAGCATGTTAGCCGTTAGCCTAGATACAGCCGGGGCGCATAGTAGCGTCAGACCTGTTAAAACGTAAGTGAACGGGCAACCTTCAAGCGCAAAGTTAGTCCACAAAACAAGCTCTGCTTTCCAAAGCGCGGCCGAAATATCGCGAGAACAAGCAGCGATCTCATACCGTGCCTGAAATCTCGCCAGCTCTAGATAAAGCCCAGCTGGATACTACTCCAAGTGGAGGTGTCTCGTCCTCGGTCACATCCAGACCTTGAAAATAAGGCTGCAACTGGTCCCATTCCTTGCAACAGAGGCATTCCTCTTCTGTGGGCACTGGGGCACAGCATTCACAGGTACACCACCAATCTCCAGAGCTACGCAGCCTTGCAGCAGCCATTCCTCCTCTCGTCCTCTACCTGTTGCGCCTCTCTCTCTCCTCCTCCGTTCTTCAATTTCACAAAGCTCTTCGTCAGTGTATTCTGGCTCAAATAAATAAGGGCGGCCATCAAACTCTGCAAAATCAAATTCCTCCTCCACAAAGTCAAAGTCTGGCAAAAAGTCAGCCATTATTCTATAAATCTTTCATAAAATAAATGAATGAACTTTTCAGGCTACTGTCTGGTTCTGCCTTCCAGCTGTTGCTGCTTGTTCTCGCGAGATTTCAGACACGGTATGAGATCGCTGCTTGTTCTCGCGCTTTGGAAAGCAGAGCTAAATGGTAAACAAACATGGCAGCACACCGGTAAGGTAAGACAACACGTTTACATGTCGTTTTCTATATGTTCTCTGACATTTATCCTAACGATATGAGGCAGTCTTTGTGGAAAAAAGCTTGTTTAGTGGACTAACTTTGCACTTGAAGGTTGCCCGTTCACTTACGTTTTAACAGGTCTGACGCTACTATGCACCCCGGCTGTATCTAGGCTAATGGCTAACATGCTAACTATTATTTTTATGTCACTAGTCACTTGAAACAAATTTAGGACGATAGGAGACAGGTTGAAATAAACCGAAATTTCCCTTTAAGAAACAACCACAACCGCTTAGTAGGTGTCTCACCTGGGCTTCATGCCACCATCCTCTCCACCACCCAATGACAGTCAGCTCATGTATTACATCACTTCAGAAATGTTGGTATGATACATATGAAACAAACAAATGTAACATATATATGTGGTTTGCGAAAGCGTGTAATAGGGTCAGGATCAGGTAATTTTCCTCTAGCGACTTGGCTACAGTAACAGCTCTTAGGGGGGACAGTTGAGGCATCTGACTTTGACGGAGAAGCCTTGTTGGAGAGTAGGAAAAACTTGGAGGAAAGTGGAAAAGCACGCCATGTCATCTACGCTTTTTCCCCATTGTCCAATCGGATGATTTAAGAGATGGGCCTTCTATGGTGGTCACGACAACAAGTTTACAGTTGGTAAACAATGGAGGAGAAACTGGTGGAAGGGGTTGCTGGATACCAAGAGCTATACATGGCATTCAATTTAGAAAAAAAACAAAGCGGTGCAGTACGCCTTACGTGTACCATCCTCTGCCTACATTCAGTCTTAGTTTCTTTTAATCATGAAGATGATCATTTCTACTTTATCCAAGTACTTTCTGTTGCCTAAACCTGTAGCACATGACAAAACTTTCACATGAGCAATATTTTCAGCATCCAAATGTGTCTTTTCGCAAGGCCACAAAAAAGTAGGAACTGTATGAGGACTGGTTACATAACTGCCAGTGACAGCTAGATCTGTACAAGTATAAAAGGAAACAGCCACACAGACACCTCCAAGAACACCCATACATGTGCTCCTTTATGTTCAGATTGAGAAGCGACATCAGGCCTTTAGTGCCAAGGAGAAAACTCCAGACTTGGATTCAAAATGGCACCACGCCGATGCATTGGACAAGAAGTTCATTCAGAAGTGATGGCCTAACAGAAATGTGACAAGCTGTGTTGCTCTCGATCGCTGCTAAAACAGCTGACTTATCGCTGCACTCCTGCAGCACTGGGTAGCACTTAAACAATATGTTTCCCCTGACCATTTGTAAAGTGAGGGCTGCTCTTGTTTCTCAGATCTAACGTTTCCTGACATGGTTTCCAGCTGTGAAATATGATTTCAATCTATCCAAATGTATCTACTCTCCCTGCTCTCTCCTCTCTGTACAGTGCTGTGCCTCGGAGAGACAAATGGCGGTGTCAGGGGGGGCTGGTGATGGAGGCAGAGGAAATTGAGGTAGCGGGTGACGGTTTCACGATCGCCTGCTGGGCTTTTGATGTGTTTGAACGGCCGTGTGAACATGATGGCTGAGGGGAACAACGGAGGTGTTCTCTGGTGAACTTTGGTACAGGAGGAGGCTGCCTGGGGACGACGATTTGAGAAAAGGTGAGGGCTTTTTCACTCGCAAGTGGGCCACAGTGAAAGACTGAGCGGGACACAGGGATGGGAAGGAAAGAAAGAAGGGGAGCAGACACATAAAGCAAAACGATAAAGAAATTAGATGTAAAACGCAGACAAATAAATGCACCCGATTATGAATCTGTTGTGTTTCATTATGGACAGAATGAAAGAAAGAAGATTCATTGTGACTCTGGATAAGAAAACGCAATCAATGGAAACGCGGCGCTCTATCATATCCATTTCTCTTCAAGCTATTTATGCGAGGATGCTAATCAAGCTTACCTTTTATTATCGAGGTTGGCTCAAATAATCACTCTTAGAAAAAAATCTGTTTGAGCAAGAAACGACTTTATTTATTCAATTAAAAGAGACAATGTCGGAGCGCAGAATTAATTCTCTTTTAACTACTGCCAGCACAATATGGCTCAACCGACATCCATATTAAAGACCCTAGTGCATTAATTAAAATCTGAAGCAACCAGTGCACTCAACTGCAATTTGAGCACACAAAAGAATTCATTCATTTGGCCTAAAATAATCATTAAAAAGCTGCATATCCTGTTCCCTAACTCAGTGTTGAGTTTTCCTGTTATTTATTCATTGAATGTCTATTAACCTGAAGCCATTTCACAGAGAGGGTAATTTATTATTCAATAAGGTTGATATTGCAGTGCAGACACTGGGAAACAATATTTATTCGAGACAAACGTGAAATAAATCTCCGGTTAAAGGACTGAGAGACGGTGGGAAAACACAGAGATAACTTTGTTGTAAGATACAGAAAGTCAAAAATGTGTAAGTCTTTTACAACAACACTTTTTTGTCTCCTCTGCATGCCAGCAAACACTCCTAACAATGATGTGATTTTCAGCCTCCAGGCTCAAACTGACCAGCATGACAAGTTATTGACTGTCTCATATGGTGGACATGGTTTGACCTTGAAAGACACAAACAGATCTGGGTCAAACAGCTGCACATGCTTACAACATGCAGCATTCACACACAGGGTAGTGGAGCACCCCAAAAACACAACCATCCCCCTCCCTGGAGCCAAATGTGAAGTGTCTGCATCATCAGCGAATACCCTAAAATGTTATTTACCTACTTCCAATATGTTTTACCTTCACATATTCTGCAAGCACACACTCTAACGCCTCGTTTCCACCACTTGTTAGAATGGTTATTTTTTCCATTTCCATAGTGAAAAGTCAGGATGGTACCAATCATCCACCATCACCTAGCACACTGATCTGATACTTAAAGATGGAGCTAGAAACAACGGTCACTCTGCTCAGGGCCAAGTTGTGTCTGTTTTTCGTTACATAATCACTGTTCATACCGTGACAAGTTTTTCATACATTACTAAACTATAATCATAAAATGAAAGGATGTTTTGATGCCTCTAGCAGCAGCTGTAGACGGAGAGAAAAGAATTCAATTCACCTGCTTTTCAAAGGCGACCGCCGGCAGCTACCGGAGACTTTTAAGATGGAACGTTTTCTTGCTCAATGCATGAATTGACGACATGACTAAATCAACACACCTTAAATGTCCATATGAAAACTCACCATTACATTTGTTTTCACGGTCTCTCTAGAGCGACATGCACTTAAGTTATGATTGGATGTTTGAGCCTTTAAATAAAGTTTTTGAATTTTAACCGGATTGTGTGAACTGCAAAATCTATTTTCTTTAAGACTAAAACACACCGGATACAAACAGCGCATGTCAAATATATGCCCCTTATTATTTTCAATTCACAACCACACACTGGCGGCGGCTAGATGCGCACCGGCCCTCCTGCACACGTCACCCTGCGCCACTTCATGCCACTGTCCTATTTCCAGCCTCATTGCCCCAGAATTAAATTCATTTCCCCCCATTCACTTTCTGCTTGTACACAGCAGCTCTTTTTCTCTGCTCCTATGGCAGCTTGACTCCCCTCCTCACCACTGATGCATAAAGAGAACTCTGTAGCTGTTGCTGTGTCCTGTAGTGATGGGCAAAGCAGTTCTCTAGATGTTACTGAATCACTAGAATCAATTCATTAAAAGATTCGTTCAAACGATTTGTTCACCGAATCGTTCAGTGCTTGGCGGGAGGAGCCCTGACTGTGTACTGGGTAGTACGACTTAATGAGCTGATACACGGCTGAGCTGCACTGGTGAGTCTCATTACTGGCCAGCCTAACGTTTTAAGTTTGTTTATCAGGAAACTAAGTCTGTTAAAATAATGGGGAGCTGTGTGATTGTGTTCATGTGGCTTGACTCCTGGCTACATTAGCCGTTCGCTTAGAGAAACTGTCCCTGTGAAAGAGTATCACTGAGAAGAAATAATCTGAATCACTCAGGGATCAGAGTTACGTTGTTCACAGAGTGATTTGTTCACCGAGTGATTCGTCACGCGGTAGGCAGTCCCTCCCTGCATCCTGGCTGCCTCGTGACTCGCGAGTGACTCATCGTTCGCACAGACCAAATCGGCAGTTCCACTCCCGGCCTGCATGCTCGCTGCTGAGCTCAACTGAACTGAGAAATGAACGAATCAGTTCCGGAAGTGATTCAGTTCAGTACGCTCAGTCAACAGATTCGTTCTTTTGAACGTTTCGTTCACGACGGACACAACACTAGTGTCATGTGTGACAAAGAATGGACGAGCGGAGACTTGTTGTTGAGGACGAGAAATATCCAGAGCTAAACCACCCACAATCCCGTCATTATAAAGACTATGGCCAAAAAGATTTTGCCTGGTGAGTCACAGCTCTGGAGATTGGCTCTTCAGGTGAGAAATCAAGTTTAAGTAGTTGGTGTCCACACGTGACTTTAAGCTGAGGCAGAGGTGGAGAAAGTACAGATCTTTCAGTTAAAGTAGTGACAACTAGTCGTCTGTTAAGAGTACTGTTTGTGGTGGAAACGCTAAATGGATCCACAGTCTACATCCATGTCTGTAGGGTTCACTTTTGGTTCTAAATGTACTAGACTGACAGTTTTTCTAACACAATGCAACAATGACATGATGCCGTCCATATGTTACCACCTCACTCCCCTGTAAGATACATTAGTATGTACAGCATGAAACCTACAGGAGGCTACACATTATTTACATGAGTTGATCTAATTAACAGTATGACAACACTGCTGTAAATCCCTGTGTCAGTACAGAGACTTTCTTCTCTCACAGTGAATGACTGTGTACTTAGAAAACACTTAAAGCACTGTTACTACAGAGGAGTAATCTTGTGTAAATACAAAAGCTCTTGTGAATTATCCTTTAATTGTGGAGCAATCACGAGCGTAGTCAAATAAATGATGACTCAAATAACAACTAAGTCACAGCAAGGTTTCTTTTTCAGTAAATCCTGCTACAAAGTGAGGACTCTCAGTCTGTGTCCTTCACAGAGCTCAAGAACTGCTCATACAATCTGCGTCACACATGGTGGGAGTATTGTTGCATGATGTTTTGTGAGTAAAATCTAAATCTGCAACGTAAGCTGTACATTTCTCAGGCAATGTTTTTCTCTGAAGTAGTACATAGGAGGTAAGTAGCATACCATCATGTTGCATCGTCTTTGGGGCCCTTTGAAATTTATTTTGGGGTACAATGACTTAGGGTAGCAACATTATTCAATATTTTACACATCTATACATCAAACTAAATCTATGGCTGTTTGGGGTCCAGGTGAATTACCCAGGACCTAAGTAAGTGAAGCGTCGACTGCTGTGACACAACACATTCTCACTTTGACCTCGTCACATATTGACATTTGGTCATGGACTTTCCACGTCAAGATATGACATCCAAGGTACCCTGGGTGTGTTGGTTGTTGAAGTTCTGGGACACCTTGTCAAATTCAGCCTGTCACATGTGCTGTCTGATTTCACAGGAAGTGTTCAGTTTGTACACAGACTCTTCCAAAAGTCAGTACAACACCACGAGTTGACTTTTTTTCCTTCAATAACACATGCACGTGGTTAGGTTTAGGAAAAAGAGCAGGGTTTGGCTTTACAGTCTTATGGGAAGTGAACACCGGCTTCCTAAGTGAAAATCGGTAGCTGTTGGACCCATCCACCACCCCTCCTGCCCACCCTACTTGGACTTTCACTGCCTTAACTTTTATTCTTATACTGCCACATTTCCACCTGTCGCTGCTGGGTGCCATTACACAATAAAAGTGACCAGCCTTCAAAGGATGGCTGTTTTCGTCAGTGCCTGACACCTGAAGTCACTGCCAAAATGCCAATATCCGCCGACTTCAGAGTGAGGCCGGGTTGGTGAGCAGCAACACCACAGGCTGAACACTTAATCCATTCCAAACAGGCATGTGTTTGAACGGGCACGGCACTAGACTCAAAGAATAGACTGATCTTTAAAGCAACTACCACCACTTTTACTCTGTAGAGCAGATGCAGTGTTGCATACAGAAGGTGTGCCACCACCCCTGAAACAAAGACGACCTCTGCTAACATCGTAAAAAATAATACAGTGTAATGAAAAAAAACCTCGGGGGATAAAACCAGGTATACTTTGTCAGTCAAAACCTAAATTTATGTTTGTATTTAATGAGCATGTCGAATGTTTAGGCCTATCACTGATGTGGGCGGCCTTCTACCTGAGCTGTACAGTTTGCTGGGGAAACCCCGAAGATGTGTAGAACTACTAATTTCCCTCCCATTATGCTTTAAATAAAGTGTAAGGGATTGTACTGTCACTGCATGAACACATTTGAAGTTCAAAATATGGTGAGTACTACTCTTCCATGCTTATCTAAAAAGAGAACCACATTTACTTTTATCTATTCTGGCCCACTTGACACAACACTAAGAATAATCTGAAAGTCAAAAATGGCTGCGATCAGTTTTTAATACCCAAATATTACCTTTAATTTGCAGAAAGGGTTTTTGAGGGCCTTCAAAAGCGAAAAATGAAATAAAAAGAGGGAGCTGTATAATCACAGTGGTAGCCGTTGAAAAAAAATCCCCTATCCTGCATCTAAGCTGCAATTATCCTCCACGAGTACTGAAACCGCCCCTGCAAGCCATTTTTCACTTTTCTGATAGAGCTGAATTTGTATATTGTAACAGAAAATGGTAATCTCTCAAGCTCCACTAGAACCTGACAGAACATTTCTTGCACCTTTTAATGGCTGAAGAGGCTTAAATCAAAGTGTTTCTGGGAGGTAAAGGAAACACTCCAAGCACAGTGTAAAAAGTGGACCTCAGCACTGGCTAGAAGTAAAGTGCAATCCTTATCATTTTTGATAGTTTCCTGCAGACAAATGCAAGTCATCCCACCCAAGTGCACTCTGAGTGGACTGTTGTAAAGAAAAAAAAACAGCCTCTCAGACTCCATTATTTTCTTGGCCGTCTTCCAGCGTGTGGATATTTTTCAGCATTTAGCAAGGGGAGATAAAACAAGCACACACCAAACTGTTTGCGTCAAATTTCCATCACGCCATATGATAGCTGCAGGTGTACAACACAGCCAGCGTGTTTCTCTCTGGAAATCTTCCTGTTTAATTTCCCAGTCCGCCCCGCTTGCCTGCCTGCCTGCCATCCTCAGAGGATATGTTAAATGTGCTTGGCCTGGGGATGTTTGATTTCTCTCTGCTGTGCTCCCTTCCATCTGACAGATTGGAATAATAAGGAGAGCTAATTGGAGAGGCTGCTCGTATGCTGATTAGATGGGATTTTTTTTTTAGGAAGCATCCGCCTCTTTCTTTCTCTCTCTAGATATATATACATACACTCCTCTCTGACTCCTTCCTGATTTCACACATGCTGTTTCCTGAGTTTTTGGGGATGTTTGCTGCTATGACAGCAGACATATTGCAGCAGAGTGTGTGTATGTCCGCCCGTGTGTGTGTGTGCCCTTATATATGTCCGGGGCATTGCCTCAACTCCCTCCAGCTTTCTCCAGCCAGCTGATAACAGCATATCGGGACACATTTCCAATTTCTACTGCTTAGCATTACGACGCCTCTTAATCCGGGGGAAAATCAATGCCTAATAACCTATGAAAATGTACATTTGCTGTTTTACCATTGCCAGAAGCCTTGGCTGCATCCCCTGGGCATTAAGCTATAAATATGCCTGCATTAGCACTTAGAAAAAACACAGGAACAGGCTGTAGTTTCACTTGATACTGAATCCTGGAGCTAACTGGAAGAGAAGGACGAGCAAACAGATCCTTTGAAAGGTGCGAGAGAGCTTTTTGTGAACTACCTCAGTTTCAGGTGTGAATGTGTGTGTGCGTGGTTACGTGTGCATTTGTGCGTGAGACAGAGGAGGAAGGAGAAAGCTATCACTCATCAGCAGCAGGAGCAGCAACAGCAACGTGCCTGCTAATGCTGTACTCCTTAAATATGGAGCCAGGGTGCCGCTTTGAAATAAATCCCAACACCCGGCCAGGACACAGGTATTAACGCATTTCACCAAATATTCTACTCCACTATGAAGCATTGTCACAGCAGCCGTCTTCTTTCAAGTGAGAACAAAGATCAAACAGTTGCTTCAAAAGGAGCTTCTTACTCCTCTCTGTTTCCTTTCAGATGAGATTTTGGGAGCTCCTGATGATGTTGAACGACGCCACCTTTGCAAGAAGACAAACAGAAGATCACGTTGTCTTTAGCAAGCTTTTCACTCCGACTTTAAGCTGTGTTGTTTCTCTTTAATGGAGTTAATACTGACTGGTTTTCAGCAAACTGAACTTTTCATGACAGTTTGTCTTTTGAATGTCGCCTCGTACATTTCCCACAGGCGCCATGAAAGTGCGCCTTCTGTTTGCCTTCAGGAACAAAAAACAGCCTACTGATGGTTAAACCTACTGAAGTCATTATCTCAGCTCTTCTTCTTTGCCTTTCAGGGAGGATAACTGCCTGTATTTTACCCACAAACTGCTACCTGCATGTGCTTGTTAAGAGTTTGAATCAGAACCTGTGGATGAGAACACTGTGTTGCAGGTGTTTAAAATCTAGGGCTGCCCCCTGATAGTCGACCAAACATTTGGCATTTATTGGTTATTTAGTCGCAGAAAAAACAAACAAACAAAAAAACCCAAAAGTGAAACTCTATTAGCAGCTGCACCTTATCAAAATAAATCAAAACCTATGACTGGACCATGTGGGAATTTAATTTGAAAGTGGCCACGCTCAGCAGTCAGACTGGAGTCGGGTTACAAACCAATCACAGCCGACAGATATCTTTCCCTTCTTCTGTAAATATTCAGTCTAATGAACACGGAAAAGTTGATCATGTTAGTGCAGAGCTACCCAGAGCTTTACATCGGTCCTACAGATGATAGACCTACACACTTATAAGCAGTGCCTGAAAGAAGATCAGCTCTGCACTCAGGAGGTAAATAGGCTATATGATGCTTGTTAAGGTTGCTGAGCAACCTTAAGGCCCTGACACACCAAGCCGATAGTTGGCCATCAGTCAAAGTCAGGCCGTTGGTGAGCGCCTGTCGCCCTAGTTTTTGCAGTGTGTCCTGCACCGTTGGCACTTCGGCGGTGGCGGCTTTTCGGCCGATTGAGCATGTTGAATTGGCGGCGGAGCTAGTCGGTGAGAGAGATCACTCTGATTGGCTGCTCAGGTTTTATTCCCTCGCCCCTGTAGCGAGTGAATCTGCCTGTAGTGAAACTGGGGCGAACCGATGCTTCCTCCTCAGGCTCCACTTCACTCAGCTGCCCACAGACCCGCTGCTTCTTCCCACTTTAACCTGAATAACAAACCAGAGCTAGCTGGGAGGCTAGCGGAACATTCACCAAGCCCTGGTTTGTTATTCAGGTTAAAGTGGGAAGAAGCAGCGGGTTTATCGGGCAGCTGAGTGAAGTGGAGCCTGAGGAGGAAACACCGGGACCGTCTGGATATAATAGTCCGTGGAGGTGCTGCGGTGCTCAGCTGCACAGATAGGAAACCCCTCGGCTGACAGGATGTACCACTCTCTCACTCCGCTACTTTGTTTATCTCATGCATTCCTCGGAATTCCGGTTTCCCCTTTTGCATTATTTCCTCTCACACAGGCGCAGAACGTACGTGCTACTTGGCTGTCAGATGTAGTCTTTGTAGTGTGTTCAAATGCAACTGACACAGGGTGACGTGACAGTTGGCTTTCGTCACTGCTAGTTCTTTGATGTCGGTTTGGTGTCTCAAGAGTATTACCTAGCACCCGACCTCATGTCTTCCAGGCGGTTAAAGACACAGCATGTGTACGTCACCTAATTTCCAGGGCTGGTACCTGCGGTTATTCCACAGGCTAGTTAATAACATGTCGGGCAGGAAATCCAAAGTGTGGGATCATTTTGAGAAGGTGAAGGACGAACCCAAGGTGATATGTAAACTCATCTTCATTGGTCGACTACAAACATGACGTATCATCTGAAACATGGAAGTAGCTACATGCCCATTAGCCCACAGCGTCATTAACAGGCGGCTCGCTCAGTGTGTGACGTGCACTTGGAGATAAAATATAGGCCTATATTAATGAAGGTTCATTAGTACGGTTTGTATTTCTCTGTAATGTAGCACAGTGTTAACAATGTTACTGATACTATTCTTTCTCACACCTTCAACTCAAACCACCAAAATATATCACTTAATAATTACATTCATATCAGAAACATGCAGGAGACTAGTCCACTGATGGACCTGTGCAGCTGCAGAACTGCATGCTGCTGTAACTATTGTATTCCCACAACTGAAAGCTGGTGCTGCACATATTAAGGGAGCCGTACATGTCGCTGCATTATCAACAACATGGTCCTGCAAATATTTCACAATAGAAAATCTTGTGGTAACAAATGAAGGGATCCTGCCCTCAGACATGTTTTTAGAAGACTTGGTTTGCCGTATTGTCATCTTTAAGATCCTAAATTTCTACCAAGTATCAATAAATCATTTAGTTAATAATGAATAATGCCCATCACAACTTGTTCCCAAACTCAGAGACGTTCACTTCACAGAGAAACCAGCAAATATTCAGATTTACAGCTGGAACCAGGACATATTTGGCAACCTATTATCAAAATGTCTCCAGATACATTAGACAGACTCCTGGGTTAATCTGTGCCATGCTCATGTCTGTATGTACAGTATGTGTGTGTATGTGTGTGTGCACGTTCAGGTCTCTGCAGCAGTTTTTCCCGGCCTGTTGTCGAGAGATTGTCGCTGGTGGTGCTGAGCAGGGAAGGCCTGACCTAGCTGGATGTAAACAGCTTCAGATGAATACGAGGGCTTAGCAGGCAGACCGGCTGGAGGGATAGATGACTGCACGGCTTAGCTACGGCCTCCATCAGCATACCTTCACACACATCACATCACACAAATCACACATAACTGCCACCATTCCAGTGACCGGAGCTCTCCATCTTCAGGGAGACGCAGTTCAGTTCTGCTCAGTCCTGCCATTTGAAAATGGATAGAAACACTGCAGCCCAAAGCTGGTCGCTAGCGGCCGCGATATTAAATCTATCAACCCTGCCTCTGCCTCCCGAGGTAAATGTTCACACAAAAATGCAGAGAGACATCCATAACGTTACATCAACAGATGAAGTTAAATCAACAAGTCAAAAACAACTGCTTTTAGGTTGTAACAGGGCCCTTTGCATTTTTAATTTCCATTTTATAGACAATTTCACGCATCGTTTCCTACTTAAATGATAATGACAAGTTGCAGCTACAATATAACTCTGATTCTGCATACAACGCCAAATATATGGGCAAAACACGCATATATGAAAAGTGTTTGTGGTGCAGCATCCGTCTTATTCTTGGCGCCCTCCTTCCAGAAGCATCCTCTTAATAACGTTCATAACTTGTGCCTGGCAAGAGCACTTCTGCCTGGCCTTGACAACTTTGATAGCTCTTTGGAAAATCAATGCTCAGATAGGACTGAATCAGAGCCTGAGGGTGAAAGGCAGGGATAAGGGCTAAGTGAAGTTTTGAGAGAAAAGGAAGTGAGGAGAGACGGACGGAGGGGGAGAGGAATGGAGATGTTAGGGGAGGAAGAGAAGAGAAGAGAAGAGAAGAGAAGAGAAGAGAAGAGAAGAGGGATGAAACAGAAAACATATGGCTGTGATCTGGCCTTTGTAATATCAAGTCTCTGCCTCTGTTATTAAATCTACCTATTAAATTCAAATTTTAACTGTGATTTGATGACACAAAACCAAGAGTGAACTTCATCAGCTATTTATCAAGCTGAAACCATTTCCCTCAGTGGAAACAAAGCTTTTATTTACTTTAATTTCACTGATAAGAAACAATAAATTGTGAAGACAATAAAGCCTCCACAAAAATAGCATTTTAAGTGTTGTGTGTGATTTATCCTGGCTTCATATGAGCAGAGGAAATCTCCACTCATCGCTAGGCTAATTTATACAATGTAAAATGCCATAGGCTTGTGCTAATAACGTTAGCATGTTGTATCTGTTTTGAAAACATGTTTAAAATAAGACTTACCTAATGTTACCTTTGTTAAATGTTGCTGTTGTCCCTAGTTTTGTGAGTACAAGAAATCTCTGCTTATTGCTAAGCTAATTTATACAATGTAAAATGCCATAGGCTTGTGCTAATAACGTTAGCATGTTGTATTTGTGGGGAAAATGTGTCCAGATAAAGACAAGTGTTTGTCTGTGAATGCTGCGAGTTACAGTGAAGCTGATTTGTGTACTTGTGTTTGAAATTGCCATGTTTCATGTGTGCTTAATGTGTGTTTTAAATCAACTAAACTTTAAAGCACTTCACAGAAACCTCCACTGCCTACTAGTGTTTTGGAGGTGTAACTGCAGAGTGGCACAGACACACCTCTGCGCAAGTATAAGTGTTCACAACGGCGTAGGCCACGTGTGCAGGCCACGTGTGCAGGCCAAGTGCACAAGCACAAGTATAAATCCGTCTTTATAGAGTTTAGTAATTCACACAACAGTGAGACTGACTGTATTCATAACAGCATGAAGTTAGTGCCCATTTTTGTGCACTGGAAGTCACAAGAATCAACATCATTATAGGTAAAAGAAACAAAAGAAGACAAATAAAATCTTCCCTTAATAAATTATCACATAAGTGTTCTAAAATCAGACTGTAGTTTGCATTGTACTATTCAACTTTATCTGAGTCTAAACAAAAACTCCTGTCTGTCAGCTCTAGCTTTCTAACCCATGAATCCCTGTGAGTAACATGATGTAATGTGGAGTCAGTCTGCAGCTCGGACTCTGATTTGCCAGCACTGTGAGTGTTTGAAACATGTTTGATATCAACTGACTGGTCAGCGGAGATCCAGCCAAAGCAAGCTGATACTGTAGACACACAACAGAGCAAGCTGTCAGCAGTTCAAAGACATGGAAACAGAAATGATGGGAATATAGAGAAGACTAGAAGGCTGCTGCTGTTTCAGAAGACAGCTATGCTTCAGTCAACACAATCAAATTCCGACCTCATCACATATATAGGCACACATACATACATATGACATTTGGTCATGGACTTTACACTGGCTTTACAATCACACAGGAGGTGAACACTGACCTCCCGGGAGACAGTCGGTGGCTGTTGGAACCATCGAACCAGGTTAACCAATGATTGTTAACATGGAGTTTCTACTTCTGCTTCTCCTCCTTTATTTACATCCAGCAGGGTCTTTTTCTGTCCAGTTTTTGAGATGTGTTCAATTTGATTAAGAAAGTTATGACATATTGTCAGCTTCAACTAGACTTTAGAGGACGCAGCCCCTGAGCTGTAGCCGGTGAACCAAAAGAATCTGCGATAGAATCTCATGTTTTATTTGCTCTGGAAGATGCGTCTGGTACCCCTCCTGTTCAGACACACTTTCAGCCAACTTGACCCAGGCTGGGCCAATAACAACCGTTTATCTAATACGGGTCGTGTTCGAGACGATGACTGACAACTATCAGAGTCCGTGCGCGTTATGCAAAATAAACGGTAATGTCATTTTTGGCATGTGCAGCCACACTCTGATGAGCAAAACCGAGCTTACTAAAGAGCAGAGCTGTTGAGGAATTTTGGAAAACAACCAAGATGGCTGCAGCTGCTGTGGAACTTCCTGTTGAAGGACTATATCAGATTCACTCATTCACAGACATATTGATGCTCTGATTGGTTGTAGGTCTAGAGACATTTTGTTCTACGTCCCTTGGAAGACCAAAAATGACCTGAGAGGTCCAAGGAACTAATGTGTGATTTAGTCTGGATACCTGAACTGGGATGCAGGATGCTGTGTACTGTGTAGTATGTACACACTGACTGTTTGGCCTGTGTCCATGGTGAGTAGTAATAATCCCACACACACCAGGTCACTACCACAACGTATCAAACTTCCTTGAAGAGTTTACCTGACCAGAGTTCAGAGGAGTGTTTCTTCCATACTTTCACTTAATAGCAGGGCTTTATGAAAGTAACTTCAACAGTGTGAGTAGTTTCGAGAGGTTCAGGCTGATCTCAGACTCAGAGAGCCCTGACATCAAAAATGACAAAAGTGCTGCTCTTAACCTTCAATGATCCTGAATGACAGACAGAGGAAGGAGAAGAACTGAGAGGTGAAGTATAGGAAGGATTTATTTCTACTTAATAATGAAAGCCAAGTGCAGCAAGTTGAGGGGGGCAGAGATGGGGGTGGCGTTATTTCGCTGAGAGATGAAAATTCAGATAAGAGCCGGAGATAAAAGCCCTTTTTAAATAGGAATTGTGCAAATTTGCAGGAAAGCCCAATCAGTCTTTTTTCAGCATTGGCAGTATAAAAACAAAATCGGGGAGTGCAGCAAAATGCCGCTTACCTACTTTTGTTTATACAGAATGTGCCTTTTTCGGGGCAATGGGGGGCGTGAGCAAGTAACAAAACGTGTAGCTCAGCGTGTGACGTAAACAGTGACGTGGGAGGGAAGCCGCGGCTGGTCAGTCCTTCGGTGATCCTCTCATAAGTTGGCCCGTCCTTCACCGTCCCCGTCATCTGATGGTTAATGGCCTCTTCGTTTGGGAGGACAAGGAGGGCGCGCAATTCCTTGTCTCCCCAGTTGCTCACCTCGGATCAACTCGCCAATCGGGCAAAACGGCCCAACATTCCTAGAAAGTCTGGCAGTGTAAAAGGGGCTAAAGAGAGGCTCAGCTGTCAGGACCAAACTGGGGAAGTTGCTAAATGCTAAACAGACCTAGGGTCTAGGTACCATGTCTGAAGGGTTATTGTTGGCTCCAAAGGTAACATACCGAAAGTGTTTGGTGGAAATGGGGCTAAAGTGACTTAAGATTTGAGTGACTGTACCACTGTGATAATAACAGCCCCCTCTCACACAGGAGACGTCCTTCACATCCAACTGTTAGTTCCTTCAAATCCACCAGAAAAGGCACAGTTTCATTATTATGTATGGATTCCATCATTCATCTTGTTCTGTCATCCTTGCCTCCACTAAATCTGTGCAACACTACAACTCAATGACAAAAATCCATCCTAAGAAGAGGAAAATTAAAACAGCAGTCGACAACACAATTGGCAGCAGACAGAATATTAAATACAGAATGCCGGAGTTAATTTTTCCGTCGAGGCAACATCCAGAAATGCTGACATAGTGATGTCCATGACATCAGTCATCAGGATGTGCGGGAGGGATAAAGCTCTGCTCTACAGGAAGAAGGACAAATGCTAATTCTGGCAGGATTTCACTACATTATCAATGAATGATTAATGACTCCGGATTCACTATTGGTGGAGGATATAAGAATACCGTTCTCATACAGAGGAACTGTCTCGCTGAGCTTAATGATAAGTAATTAATCAATGTCAAGGCATATCAGGTATGAGAAGAGTATTGGCACGCTGAATCCTTCAGGACAGCAGTTGTCTCTTATCAGGTGGTCGCACATACTCTACAACTGAGATCTCAATAGGTTATGAAGCCTATAGCGTAACCAGTCCAACAGGAAGTGGAAGGACTGGGTGTTTCCAGTAGCACTGGTTTGAGAACCAAAATATGTTTAAGCATCTAAAATCAAAACTGGACAATATTTGGTTGAAAAGTGAAAGATTTTTAGACATCTCCATTAGATAACACAGTATCTGTAACGTATTTAAATGACACATTTCCAATGCGATGAAGGCCCTAAGTGCATCTGTGACAATAACTGGACCGGCCGTGCATCATGCAGACGTGAAAGGACGGCTTTTTCTTCGGTATCTGACACCAAAAGTCATTGACCAAGGTTTTCAACGACTTTAGAGTGAGCCCAGGTTCTAGGAGCTGACTTTGTCATCGGGAGGTTGAGAGGTTGGCAGGTGATTTGTCATCTAGGCGGGACATCTGTCAAGCTACAGCAGACATACATACATACATGCAACATACAGCAAAACCAGATGTTTCCAGCAACGTTTTAGCAACCTGTCAATACCACTTGGATAGCGCCAAAAAAAGTTGTTTTTCTTAATAGAGAAATTGCTGCATTTGCAGCTGGGATATTGCCACAAAAACTCTTTGGTTTTTACCGCGACATCTTTGTGTTCCTGCCAGGATAATGTTATGAGAAGCAGTGTTTTTTGGCCAAGACATCGCTGCTTTTCCTGCCAAGATAGTGCTATGAAAAGAGCTGTATGAGCTGGGACATTAACATAAGCTAAAATCATGTACGGAAATATAAAGCGAAATGTAAGGAAATAAAGAGAAATAGAAAGGTGTATGAAGATAGTGTATTTAAGTAAATATAGGTCATAGTTTCAGGTAGACTACTCACATATTTTATTAATGGATCCCAGGTTTTGTAAAATCTCTTAATGGAACCGTTGAGGGTGCATCTTATTTTCCACCTTGATGTTCTGCAGCACGTCTTTAATCCACTGGCTGTGTGCACGCTATTGTGACGGGTGCATTCTAGTCACTGGTTATAAAGTGCACACACACACACACACACACACACACACACACACACACTAAGGCCAGCTGTTTATAAAAAAGCCAAAGGAATCTAATTTAGGGAGCTTTGCTGCTTTTTCCTCCTGTTCAATTCCCTCGTGCCCGTTTTTACTGCCGCTTTTATGTTTAAAAGGCGTGACTGCTTGCTGGACTTGTAGATGTGCTCAGTTTGTCAGCCTTGACAGATTTTGTGCCAAAACTAACTACCGGATTGTATCGTCTTGTCACATGATCAAAAAGAGACTTGACATTAGACGACATTAACGTACATCCCTCAAGCTCACATCACAGCTACATCAAGCAGCCCAATCAACTGATCGATCAGCTGATTGATGAAAGGGAGTCAGCTGATAGATCACATGATTCCTTTCTATACAACCAGTTGGCGAATCTCATTCAGGGCGCCCTGTTTAAACCGCTCTGGCCTGCCTACTGTTGCTGCTTCCTCTGCAAGCTGCTTTGCAACCTGCCTCCACCCCAGCTCCTCCTTTTCATGCTGTGTCTGACTTATCAATGTCATTTCGGTTTGTCACTGATGCTGCTGTGTTCTGTTACAGGGGGTCTTTGCTGCTGCTCTCCCTGCCTTAGGCTTCCGTGTAAGCACATGGAAGGGCAGGGAGGTTTGCTCTCTCCGCATTAGGCTGTCGTTTGCACATGGAAGGGCAGGGAGGTGTGCACTCTCACTGCATAGGAAATAAAGTTTTGTTTGACTAAAGTGGCCCTGACTGAAATGTGAGTTCTCCTTTAAACACAGGTGACAATCTCAATCATTCACAAGGGCCTCCACTCACCTGCCTGCACTGTCTATTTGTACGCCCCTGGCTTTAAACTTAGTCCATCCCCTTACATGGAATAATTGAGAGAGCTAAAATTTCGGATAAAACTTGTCATCACTCTTCATATCATATGGGCCTTTCCCTTTAAACTGGAGATAATAAGGGTGAGCTGTCATGATCTCTTTGAGGCAGCTCTTCACTTAAACATAATGCAGGACTTAAAAAAGCCATTATGCTGTAATTCTCTATGACTCACGCCGACTCAAACACTGAGTCAAATAATTGCACCATATGAAATGATGTAACTTCCAGCAGCGTACCTTTATACTGGAGAGGTTGCCATAGTTATTATCGGCTCTCTGGGGGCTTAGCAGATCTGTGAGCAAACTTCCTGTGTCCCAGTAAAATCCATCCTGCTGCTCAGGACTTTTAGTTCCAACTTGTTTTAGAATGCCACATCATTCTGCTTGCCTCACCTCGTTCACGCAAATGCTAATGAAATCTGGAGCTTAGCTGTGTCACCCTGGCAACCATGTCCCAGATGTGTTCCTTCTCTTTCCTTAAAGGAGCGAGAGTCACCCACACGGAAATGACTGTGAGGTATTTCTCCTGACAGGAGAGGACAAACAGTGCTAAACAAACACTGCATTAGACCGTCTCCTTACCTGTGAGCAGCAGATATAATGTACTACACAAATGATTCCTGCCACAGCGCCCGTGGGAGATCCACAGCAATTCCAACTTAAATTGACATTTTGAATGGCGGTGGGGGCGCATGGCTGTGCATGCGAGTGTCTCTGGGCACATTTATGTGTCTGCGGATCCATGTTTGTTTGTTTTATGTGTTTGTATCTACCTTCAAGATTGCATACATTTTCTTGATTCACACTGCTTTTCCAGCTCCTCTCCGTCCATCTGTCAGGCAGCTGATTAGATCAAGTGTCAGCGCCTAAACTGATTACTCTGGCAAGAGGCAAGCAACAAAGCAATAACACACTCCCGGCTTCAATCTGTTGCTTTTAACTTCATTTCAAAGACACAGTCCTCTCACTTTCAATATCTGTACTGGCATCACCGCTCAGCTAAAAAGCAACAGGAGCGTTCATCGGATGGATCGTCCTGTAACAGCTCAATCCACGCTGTATCACAGAGGGAAACATTCAGAAATATCTTTATCAAAAGACATGTTGATGTTTTACCTTTAAAAACAAACAAACTGTACACTCATAACTATGATGCAGTCTTTCTATCTTCATTTCAATGTATCAACATGTCAGGCTTTTCCAACAGCACTTTGGCCGCACTAAGTCAAACTATGACATGCACAAGTGCGCCCGTACGTCTCCAAGCAGGTAACGGTGACATCACACCGACTACAGCCAACCCGTGTCCCGCTGAAACTAGCCTGTGTTGCGACACGTAGTTCCTCTCCGTGCAGGAGACCAGAGAGAAAGCTCGGCTCTCACTAAATTTGTAGCTTCTGACTGAATCACTGTGATTTGGAGTTTAGTTTTTCTCCTGCGTCCCTGTTTGTGCTTTCAGATATTTGCTTTATTTAAGTGTTTGATGTCGCTTTTACCTGAAGAGGAGTCAGTTTAAGTTACTACTGATGAAAACCCAACATTTTCTTATTTTGCTACTTTGCAATAAAAGCCTTTACACAATATATCAGGGGACTTTTATTGTGAAGAATCTACAAGAAATAAAATGTGTATATCACTGTATTAGTGGAACTTTGTCAGCAGCTTCTCTTCAATAAAAACATATCTTCTAATGGAAGGAAGGGTAAAAGCAGAAACACCTACAATGAGTTGTTAAATTAATCTCTGCAAACAGCTGCTGTGTGATGGTCAAGTCAAACCAAGTTAAACCAAGTCAGTTCTAATATTTCATTTTATTTTATTGTCTTTATTAAATTATTAACTTTGCAATATAAAAAAGGACCATATAAGTTTGATTTATTATTATTATTATTATTATTATTATTATTAATTTTATTATTAATTTTATTATTATTATTATTATTGTTAAAGGTGCTCGTATATAATGTATAATTCAGAATATTAATAATATATATGTAGTTTTTATTTATTTTATTGAAATATTTTGTTGAAATATTTTGTGTGTGCACAAGTTACCACACAATAGAAACAAATGACAATATATAGTCTTACCAGACCTTTTTTCAACCAAAAAACATGAGTTGACTTGTTTTTCAAGAAAAAAATAATTCAGATCAATTAATAAAATGATGCCTTTAAAACACACTGCATATATATTTTGCATTGTGTATCGTCGTCATGACTCAAAATATCCTTAATTTATTCAGTATCTCCATAAAAATAGTGTGTTGACAGCCTGCTGAGAAGAATATTGTGAGCACATAATTAATAGGGTGTATACAAACCTGATTCTGTCATTAGCAAATCAAATCTAAACAATATTTCCATATTTATTTTCTGGTGACATTCAGATCCCCCATTCATTCCAATACAGATTTTTTTTTTTTCCTGAGGAAAATCTATAAATCTTTCATATAATATTTTGACATGTATAAGTAATATAACATCCCATGCTCGCTTTACAACCCACATCAAGTATGTTAACAATATGATTCATAGATTAAAATGTGTCTTACTTTTCTCTTTGCCTCACAGTCGGCCATGCATGCTGAAAAAAAGGGACGTGGCTTTACCTCAGTCCATTTTAAATGATGTGGAACACTGTGATTGGCTTGGAGTCATCCAGTCAAATAAGTCTGTGCATTTGGGTGGAGTCAGATGAAAGTAATCCTAGATCTAGACAACCTAGAACCTAGATTTAAATCGATGACCTCAAAGGGTTATCACGCGCATGAAGAAGTTATGAAAGGCATTAATCAGCCTCCAGCAATAAGCAATAAATCTAGTATGAATCTGAGTAACACTACAGGAAAGAAATATTTGTTTAAAACATCCTTACTTGATTAGAGATGAGACAGGACGAACCAACGATCGGGAAAACAGAAGAGGCCGTAACAACATGCAGACTGACAGCATTTTGTTGCTGCCTCCTTTGCAATATGGTGCATGAGCTAGTTTAATTAATTAATTTGTTTCCCCTCCTGCCCACATATAAAGCACCATATGGTGCACAGTGACCACTGCCATTTTTCTCCTTCTGGTGAAATGAACACACGGAAACATTTCCTGCAGTCACCTGCCAAAAACAAAAAGAAGAGGAGGAGGAGATGAAGGAGACAAAGGAGCAGGAGCTAATTTACTTGGCTTGTGGTAATTTGTGAGTCAAGACAATTACTCATTAAGTCATTATGGATTGAAAAACTTGTTTTCCATCCCGATCACATCTGCTCTTCATCAATACACCACTCTCCACCTCGGCTGCATTAAAAACATTATTACACTGCACTGACATTTCGTTTTTAGTTCTTTTTTTTGGTGCAGATTCAAAGAAAAGTGCACAAAGCAGATGCACAGAGACTCAGTGATGGTGTCAAAGCCTCCCTGCAGAGAGCTGCTCTAATTGGCTTCGCGCTCTCCAAGACAAATCAGAACGGCTGATAATTGGACCAGCAGGAGGTGGGCGGGAGGTCAAGGCGGACATTGCTTTGCTTCATGGGATTGTTCTGTAATTCAGTTTTCTTTCCGACTTGTGGTCTCTCTCTTATGAGTTATGTCCACCTGTTATCTGCCAAATCCTCTGTTTCCTCACAACCTGCCTCCTCTGTGTTGCAGCGACAATAACGTCCTCATGCAGGCTGAGTGTGAGCACATTATTCATCTGTAGATACTGAAGTGTTCTCACTGTATAGTAGCAGAAACATTGTTCTGCAGATGTTTCATAACAGCATGGCGGCAGACATCACACTGTTTTTCCTTAATTACCACCTTCTTTACTTATCTCCCTTAAAACTTCATGACCTAGGAGGGAATGTTGGTTTATGAGGTGGAGACTGGCCTGGAGACTCTGACGGAGGAAGTGACTGAGCCAACATGACTTTAGTACAGCGGACTGTATCTTAAACTTACCCCAGAGAGCAGCATTATGTCTCCTATTTGTGCATACAAACAAGTGAAAGAGAGAAGAAGTGATGAGTATTACAAAAGCAGTGGTGTGTGTCTACTCTGAATGGACTGGAGTGACGAACGTGTCAAGTTTGTGACAAACACTCTTTGTTCTGAAATACAGTGAATTTCCAGCACAGAGCTTTAATTTTGAAGTGCCATTTCCTGTTGTAGATTGAGTGACTAACAGACTGAATTTTCACTCCGATGTCGTCACATATTAACGTTTGGTCGTGGACTTTCCACGTCAAGATACAATGTGCAAGGTACCCTGGGTGTGTTGGTTGTTCACGTTCTTTGGCAGCGTGTCAACTTCAGCCTTGTATGTGCATTGTCTTCTTTCAAAATAAACACGCTATGTCTGCAAAACACCGCAAATTGATGTTTTTTTTCCTTCAACAACTAAAGCACGTGATTACATTTAGCCCACACACGCATGTGGTTGGGTTTAGGAGAGAAGAACAGGGTCTGGCTTTACATAAAAACAGCAAGCGAACACTGCTCTCCTGATTGAAAGTTGATGGTTGTTGGACTGATCCACCCCTCCCACTTGCCCTACTCAGACTTTTGCCACCTTAACTTTCATTCTTGCCCTGCTGCGTTTACCCATGATGCCGCCGCGTGCTGTTAAACAATAACAGCGACCAGCTGCGTATCATGCTGACGTGAAAGGTCTCCTTTTTCGTCTGTTTCTGACGCCAGAAGTGGCTGACCAAGCGCCAGTTTTTGACGACTTCAGAGAGAGGTTGAAATTTTAATAGTAGACAGCTGCAGGCCACAAGCAACTAAGACCTACTAAAGCTTGTGGTGGATGAAATGTTGCCTATCTCCATGACTGCCGGTGGCAGCAACCATATAACTGTCAGCTGACAAAACAAACATCACCATCAGTCCACGAGCTAAAAGCCATGGTAGCTCTCCTAGTTGAGAAACAATTGCTTGCATGGACAGTGATGTATGATTTTATGTAAGCCTGAATCAGTTGACTTGTCTGTGTTTGTATATATGCCGTTGTAGTTGCACAGGTGCCACTGTTGCCACTGAAATGTAGCAGCAGATCTGGCTACAATAACTGTCAAATGGTGTGGAGACTTTGCCTACTCAGCGCATCACAGACCTACACCAGTATGGTAATGATGGAAACGTGGCGGGACAAGAACAAAAGTGAAGGTGGTGAAAGTCCAAGTAGGGCAGGTGGGAGTGGCGGAGGATGGGTCCAACAAACACTGACTTTCACCCAGGAGGGTGGTGTTCGTATCCCATAGGATTATCAAGCCACATCCTGATCTTTTTTCCTAAACCCAACCACGTGTTTTTGTTGTTGGAGGAAAAAAAATGTCAATTTGCAGTGTTGTACTGACATCATGTGTTGACACAGTGCATTTAAGAGACTGTATGCAAACCGTACATTTCCTGTGAAAACAGAAGTGTATTTTGAAAACAGACAATGCATGCAACAGGCTGAAGTTGACACGGCGTCCCAGAACGTCAACAACCAACACACCCAGGGTACCTTTCAAGCTGTATCTGGACATGGAAGTCCACGACCAAACGTCGATGTATGATGAAATTGGAGTGAGAATGTGTTGGTCAGTACCCAGGCAATGGTTAGAGCACTGGCACCAAATTGGTACCAGTAAAGTATTTCTTAAGGCAGCATGGTTCTGATATAACTACAGAGAAGCTGCTGTTATTGTGAAAACATGGAGCTGCTGCAGTAGTGGAATAACTTTTTGTTTTGGCAGCAAAACTCAGAGCCATAATCTTCCTCGACACCGCAGGCAACATTAAATACAATCCTTCAAACTTGCAGCTGCTACTTACTTCTGTGGATATTACTTTTCAGTAATCATAAATGGGGTTGCATGTCTGCGGTGAGTTTTTCAAAGAGCAGTTAAACTATGATCAGGACGGTATGCTGTCACCAGCGTGGATTTTAAGAGAAAAAGACTCGTAATGAGCAGCTGTCTGACGGGGAGACAATACATGCCTTCACATAACTAACAAAAATCTCTGTCAGAGTTGAAGGGCAAAGTCCCATGATGCTCAGACGGAGGCAGGGCACACAAATTAATTGCTCTTGCGAGACTTCACGCCGGCTTTCTGCAATTAACTTTACCTACGTCTGGGTGCGACTTGAGCTGCTGTATGATCTGGGGTGTAGACAATGAGATTAGCTGCAGTCACAGCCAGGTCAGGCCAGGCCGAGCCACATCTGCTCTGCACGTCCAGATTTATGGTTTAGAAATTAAGGCTTTCCATACTAAGCCCCTAAAGACACACTGGGGAGAGTTTCAGGGTCTGTTTCTCTCAGCAGAACAAAGTCGAGCCTCAGTTCAGCTTCATCAACTAGTTTCTTATTACAATTCACTCCGGCTTTGGGTGAAACTATTGGAAAAAAAAAACATTAGTAAACTGGAATAAAATGAAAGACATGAACTAAACCGGACTGAAATTAAAACACTTCCCTGCAAAGTCAACTTGATTAAAAAACTCCATATTTTTCCACCTCTGCCTCAGTTTTAACATGCATGGTGTTTCACATATGTGATTTATAAGAAAATGTATTTCCTGTTAACACAGTTTGCACACCATGAATCAACACAGGCCCCGCTAACACTTATTTGACAACCAAATCCCCATATTCATTACCCTCCCGGAGCCTAATGGTAATGAGAAATAGTTTCAGACCTTCCTCCAACTTATTCAATTCTTCGTGTAAATACACCGCAGGCCGGGGAGCGGAGCACGAGCAAGCCTAGCATAACTGGCAGCCTGAGCACATAATCCCAACTACAACATGGCACAAAGCAAAGAGGAGGAGAGAGAGGGATTCAGGGGAAAGAGGAGGAAACAGTGAAAAGGGGATAAAAAACAAAGCAGAGACAGCAGAGGTGAGGGGAGGAGAAAAGAAGGAAGGAGCAAACATGAGAGAGGAGATAATTTAGAGATGACAGGAAGTAAAAGACGAAATGGGAAACGGGCCATCATTAAATTGGCAAATTAGCTTGTTAAACTAGATGGTGATGTAAAATGTGTGCGGCTCGTTTGTGTGTTTCACCTTTGTGGCCACTGCAAATTGACCTCACAAGAAATACTGCCCCTTTTACAAGCAACATTCAACATTCAGGATATGATGTCAACTGGTAAAGGTGTCGAGGATTTAAAGGCACCTATTGGCAGAAATGGTTTATAATATTCTTGACTAAGTTTTCATTAGTTTAAGATCACAGTATCATCTTCGTAACCTTACAATGAGTCATTCATATCTACATACAGAGCAGGTCCTCGTCCATAGTTCTTTCTACAGTAGCCCAGAATGGACAATCCAAACACTGGATCTAGACAGGGCCCGTTCTGTTTGTGTTTTTGTGTTGCCTTGGCTACTGCAGTTCTCCCACATGCTTGTACGACGGGAAAAGCTCCAGTTTTGCAACCTCACTGCTTTAAGCCACCATGGGGAGTTAGTGACAGCCAGGTTTGGAAATTAGCACCAGCCAGCAGCCAAGAAAAATATGCAAGTGGCTGGTAGATTTTGGGATCCCCCAGCCAAAGTGGCAGGTGGACAAAAACATTTATTTCCAACCCTGGCAACAGCACCCAAACAGGGTCTGTATAAACAGGATAGCCGGCAGGATGGGATGAGCTCGAGAGGTGTGACGTTTTGACGACCTGCTATGTGTGCAACCCCCATTAAAAAGCAGCTACTAGCAGTTAGTGGCTAACTCAAAGAAGAAGTACAGCCCTAACTATCCTCATGTTGGGAAAACAATGAGGTCCAGGAGAAAGATGAAAGATGAGATCAGCTGCCAAATAAGAGGGACAGTGAATGTCCCTGTGGCACCGCCCAGAACGACTGTGACTGGTTGAAAGAAATACAAGCAGCCAGGGCGTTTTTTTTCTCCAATCTTAAAGTGAGAGTCGGTGCAGCCAGACCTTTCTTTTTCCCAAATATTAGGATATTCCAATATTCGTTTCTATGGGTAGATATTCGTTATGAAAATTTGGTATTCGATATTTGTTTTTTTATTTACTTTTTTTTTTTAAATATTTTTTTGATGCTAAATGTAGTCTTTTTGTTGTTGGTAAATGTAGGTTATCAATAAAAATCAAAACTTTTAAATTGCGTTGTTAAAAATGTGAAAATATAGTATCCTACCAACGGAGCTTGTGCGCACGGCACGCTTGAGCGCATTCGTCTGAGGCTGTGGATCAATGCCAAGTTTTACCACTTTATCACTATTCCCACTAACTTGTAGCTGTTTTTTCGTTATCTCTTGAATTTAATATGAATTATGGAACCGTTTTTGTCAACGTTTGTTTACCCCGTTTTGTACAATAAATTATTGTTTAAAGTTTCAACAAGTTTCTTTTGGAGTGCGTGACACAAGTGTGTTTTGAAAACGGCCGCGGACTGTCACCTGCTCAACGCATCAGTACCTTTGGATGCCATGACAGTAATAGCCAATAATGTCAAAATATCATTTACAGACCGATTTAACAGATGATCACTGCTGCCCGACCCGCAGGTCCATTTGCGGGTTCCGCGGGTTACGGGTCGACCCACGCATCACTACTCAGCTCAGTCTATAAAGGCTGTACACACAACAGTAAGGCTATAGACATTATATTCTATTCAGGCCAGTAGAACCAGCAGCGCATCGGCTCTACAGTGCACGGCACTGCTGATTACCATTTTATTGCAGCACAGAGTGTCTGCCAGCAACCAGTTACTTGCAGAGGCTTCCTACAACTTGTTTCAACAGTTCCGATTTAATCAGAAGACAAATTAAACAGGATGACTAGCCAATGTGAAAATCAAAAGAAAGCACAGAATAATGTACTGAAGGAGACTGTTGTGCCATCACATTTTTTTGTTCACCGTGAACGAATATTCAAATATTAGTTATAAATTCTGCCGAAGGTCCGAATGTTAAAAAATGGTATTTGGGACAGCCCTAATTTGTGCACATCTTCTGAAGCTACGGTCACAGAGCAGTACCACTGGGGATCGTAGAGGCAGTGTAGCGTAGTTCAAGCAAGATACGACCGTAAGAGGCGAAAAGAAATTTTAATAATGATTAAACCGAACGAATCGGCAATACAGTGAAAGAATTCCCCATCCACATATTGGGATGTATGTATATAATGGCTGCACAGACCACTGTCTGCAACGCTGCCTCCATTTTAAAGTTACAATATTACAACATCCTCCACCGTTGCCTAGTTTATTGTTGTGTGAAACTTTTCCTTCCATCCTGTAGTACCATCTATTGGTTGTATTTATGCTGACATAAAGTACATATGGAAGTATGAGGACAGTACAAGCACAAGATCTGAAATAGACGTATCTATTTTTGTAAGCAAAGGCGGTATTAATGAGCCTCGACTTTCACACATGGCCGAACCGTCTACTGCAACAAAAAACAGAGAAGCTCAGAACACACACAGAGGAAGCATGATTTCATTTCCTGCTCAGAACGCCATTACTCCACTTTATCTTTAGATAGCTGTGGTTTGCTGCTCTGTTAATCTTCAGAATGTTGTATAGAGCTCCATTTGCTGGTAGAGGCAAAAAAAGATGTCTTGCATTAGTGATAAAAAAATCTCTTCATCATATTATAATCTATAGACACACTCTTACATCTCAACTCAGACTCCCTAAAATATGTGAATCTAATGCCTCTTATTCCCCTGATTCACATTATTAGGCAGCACTCAGCTTCAATTGCTCTAAAATTGAGTTATTAAACTACTTAATACAATAATGTCAGAGCAGGCGACATATACTGTACACCCCACTTTGCTATTTTAACTTCCAAATCCACTTGTTCTCCCCCGTAACGTCACGTGCACATTTCACCTTAATCTGAGGAGCTGAAAGGACTTGAAAGTTATAACATTAAAGAGTTCGGTTCCCTTGTGAAAGTGAAGCCAAATTGCAAAAATGACCTCAGTCTCCATTGGGATCAAACTCACTCTTGTCCAACAAATGAACTGGTGCGTTAATATATACTTTCACATTCATTTACTCACCGCAGGAGCACTTTCCACTCCTCTTATCTCCATAACTCCACTACAACCCTGAGGACGAGTGAGCTTCACATGCTGACGACCACTGATACACTTGAAGCTGAAGTGGTTTAGCTCAATGAAAGTATGAGAAAAAAAAAAAAAAAAAAGTTTTATCAGCGGAGCCATCACAGCATGACCTCACTGTTTAATTCATCGGTAAGTGTGCACACGGGCCTGACTGAAAGTGCATCAGCCAAACAGCTGCGGATGAATGAACTTATCATATCGTGGCCCTGGTTATTCTGAGGCGTAAATCTCTAGTCAGGAAAACAAGTCAAACATCTTAAGATGGAGTGTGGTTGAGTGTAGGAATACATTACTTTGAGTTCCCACTTGTAAATGAAATTGGTTTCCTCGCCAGTCGTAAGCGCATTTGCACTGAGTACATTTCAACCTTCACTTCCCCAAGTTAAGATGCAGGAGCACCAGTGCTTTGCATGTAAATCTCTCAAGTTTAAGCACACAGCCTACGCTCGCTGGCTTGCTCTGTCTGTCTCTTTCTTGCTGTAACACACACACACACACACACACACACACACACACATGCTCTCTCTTGCTCTCACCCCCACACACAAAGCTGCACAGCAAATCCAACTCTGACTTTAACTCTCTAAAACTCTATAACTTGTATTTCCCGTGAAATACACTGTAGGGCAATTCCAAGACGAGTCACTGGCAGAGACGCAAAGTCAAGTGTGCGCGCTCCCAGACACACACAACTTGCACTTGCACTCATTAACACAACCGCGAGCCTAAGTGCCTCACACACACCTACACACACAAATCAGTATTCTCCCGTCATCTTAATGAGCAAACGTGCCAATATCTTTTTTCCTCTCCTGACTAAACATCCTGTCCGTCATGCAAACGGAGGTAAAAACACAGAGGTGCTTACTTACTTTTCCAGATAGTAAATTACACTTATTGGAAAACTTAAATTAACTACAGGGAGCCCTTTGCATCTGGGGTTAATTAAAAAACTGACCAAAAACACAGACATCGTGTTCGGCTTGCTGAGTGCCTCCAATTTCTAAAACTTTAACAGCTCAGTTGAAGAGAAATGTAAAAATATCTTATTCAGAACCTCACTGAGAAAATGAGTTCTGAAACAAAGTCCTTTCCCACACTTGTCTCTGAGCAGTGAAGGAAACCGGTGTGGCGTTTGTTGATGTAAATGTGGTTCTGTTAAAATGAAACCTCAACACGCCACGAATTACAAACCTGGCCCGTGACTTCAGCCAGTGCAAACTGACTACTGGTTTGCAAACACCACGAGTCTCAACAGGATCTGACAGCACAAAGACCTGGATTTGATTTGCGTTGCAGGACCACACACTCTACACACAGCCAAACACAACATATTCTGTTATGACATTCACATGCCAATATACAGCCAGGTCTTGAGTTCCAAACCAAACCAGAAAATGACTCTAAACACCATATGTGGCGTATTTCAAGTGTCCTGCAGCTGAACGACCACACTGCGGGACCAAATGTCCAATATTTACATCATTATATGTTCCGTTTTCCCCACTCGCAAATCTACCCTTCAGCAATCTGGCACTGGTGTCCCGCCGCCATCATGTGTTTCTTGATAAGAAAACGCTTGATTAGTGATTTTATGGTTATATCTTTGCTGTTTTTGAAACTCAGGAACATGGCAGCTCCTAAGTCCTGGAACCTTCTGTTGTTTTCTGAGCGGCTGGAGCAAAGCTGAACCAAAAAACCTCACTGCGTGTTTGTTGCTGATATAAAAACTTCCCTGCTGCTTGGACTGACACGGAGGCCAGCAGTTAGTGAGGAAATTTGCATTTAACCACTGCTACTGCTTTTACAAACATCCAACCCATACTCCAGCCCCTCCCCAAGAGTCGGTAGCTGAGATTGAGACACAAATATACAGCAGGGTGTTGAGACACATTGAGATTTAAAGGACAAAGACTTTCAAGAGTTGACCTGGTTAAAATAATGGAAGGACTGTGACTGCTGTATTTAAATATCTAAACATAGAATTTCAGATAATTTTATGTAAGTAATCAGCTGGGGAAGGTCCATGGTGATACTTTTGAGTTAAAAGTTTTGTCCTATTCACCAGGGGTGTCTCCCCATAAATTATTAGGCCCGTGCAGTGAAATGATTTGGTCTTAGTTTGGTAAAAAAACTGCATTGAAAACTGATGAAAAAAGCCATCCTGTCACGACAGCATGACATGCAGCCAGTCTGTAGGCAAACCCCTGATCTTGAAGAGCGGAAGAGCCCTGGTTTCCGGTGCTAGGCTGTTTGTAGTCCGCGTGATATTGATCAATCACGTTTGAGCCAGCTGCTGTTGCTGCCAGGTTAAACACTCCGTGCGGTGAACTAACGAGGCGGAACATAATTGGCGTCACTGCAAACTCTGAATCCATCGCAATGGTTCAGCATATTTACTTATATATAAACGGAAGTCGGAAACGGAAACTCGCCTCCTCAAACCGGAATGCCAAAAAGTCAGCGATCTGCCCCCAGAGGCTGTATCGCCGTCTGCCGGAAGTCAGACGCTGAATACAGTCGATGGGTTCTGAGAATGTCTCATAATAGACCTAGGCTATGGAACCAGCTACTTATAACACCTGGGCTCGGGGCCCAGCATATATGACAGCAAAAAGAACGGGGACCTCGACACTGAAGAGGCACATGACGAGGGCTTGCCGTGGAAAGAAAGACGAGAGTCAGCCTTCAATGTCCACGTTCGTATCCTTAAAAAATGTTTAAACCGGGCTCGGGCTCATAATTACAGTTAAAGGGACTGGCTGGGCCGGGCTCAGACAGAACATGCACGGGCTCGGGTGAGTTCGGGCTGGATTTTTTGGGCCCGATTTAAGGTCTACCTACCACGTGCTTGTATCAACAAAACATAACCATGTGTGTTTGCTGTTGAAGGACAATAACTTCTATTTGCAGTGTTGTTCCCTGACTGTACTTTGAAAGAAGCTGCTTGCAAACTTCACGTTTCCTGGGAAAATGCATAATTTGAAAGAAGACAATGCATGTAACAGGCTGACGTTGACACAGCGTCCCAGAACATCTACCACCAAAAAAGAGAATGTGTTATAACGAACAGTGTCACAGCGAGCTGGTGGCCAGCGGCAGAGGTGGGTCTAACCTGTGTAACAGCAGCAACAGAAAGTTTGCTGATCTGGCGGGGAGTCAGGGCTGTCCAGTCCCCAAGAGTTGGGGTTTTTGCTGGCTTGATTCAGGTTGCTTGTAACAGGCTGAAAGTTACATGCTGTCCCAGAACGTCAACAACCAACGCACCAAGGGTACCTTGGACGATGCATCTGGACATGGAAAGTCCACGACCAAACATCTATGTGAAGAGGTCAGAGTGAGAATGTGTTGCTCTTGCTTCTTGCCTTTTTTTGATAGGACAGCTTAAGTGTGAAAGAGGTAGAGACAGGTTATGAAACGCAGCAAAAGACCTCAGGCCAGAGGACAAGGACTCAGCAACCCGCTCTACCAGATGAGCTACCGGGCACCCCAACACCAATTTTATCGTTCATTGATTTTTTTACCAAGTCCATTTGTTTTGGTGAGGTTTTGTGGACAATTCGGTTCACGATAAAAACCTCCTCAACAATGAACACTGAAGAAATTCTAACCAGGAGAAGTTTTAGCTGGTTGCAATCTGCAGTCCTCGCTGCTTGAAGCACCTAAACCCCCTAAAACTTTCACACTGGACCTTTAAACTCCAAATATATGATTATCAAACCACCTTGAATTTGACTTTAGATACATCCATTCTAATTCAAGGCACGTTTGAGGATGTTTTGTGCTGAAAAAGTGACAAAATAAAGTATAAAGTAAACTCAACTTCAGCAGAGATAATAAATGTACTCGGCTTTGACTGTGCTGTTGACGGACGCTATTGTCCTGCAACAAAATGCATGAAGGACACACAGGAAGTGCTCATGGCTGCAACAAATTGTGGATTATGGTGAGACAGCTGCAAGTGCTGTGAACCTCCAAACCAGTGTACTGTTACATTAGCATATAAGTGTGAGTAGAGAGGTCTATAATTGGAAAAATCTGAGACGATTTTCTTTTGTTTTGTTTTGTATGATCAATTTACTTACTTTTTAAAAGCGGCTGCAGTGTAATATTAATAACACTCGTATATAAAGAAAGCATATCTGTGGGCGAAGCCTAAATTGGAACACAATGTCTCATTAAAAGCAATTACAGTGCAGAACCCTCTGTGAAGCAGAATTTAACCAAAAGTCAAAGGCCTTTGTGCACAGTTATGTTCTGGTAGAGTAGCGTCAGGACGAGGCGGCTTTAATGGTCTCCCTGAAGAGAAGGGGTTTGTTTGGAACCTGATTTAGGTGGAACTGAAGACAATCTTATGTTTTGTTGCTCATTATATGACGATTTGAGCGCCAAAGCGAAATAAGTTTCATTTCTGCTCGTCTGAATTAAAGGAATGTTTTATGTAATAAGTGTATTTGATGTCCGATACGCCAACATGTCGTCACTTCCCGCCAAAAGTTCTCCCGTCTTCGCCAAGTCCTCCACCTCGTCCTCAGGAGTGTAATGCGCCGAGTTGAATCAGGCTCCACGGTGCCACGTCAAACTGCCCACCAGGGTCTTAGCTACCACAGGCTTTCCACTATCGCTGCATACTGGGAGCAGTGGGAAGGAAGTGCCCCTGCTCATTTTTCAGTCCACAGAACAGAGCAGAGGCAGCACTTTGGTGGGAGTACGTGCATGTGTGTGTGTGTGTGTGTGTGTGTGTCAACATCAGTGATTTAAACGGATATCCTCCACAGGCACGGCAGCGGTGTATTGTGAATCACACATCAGGACACCTGGCGCTCTGCAGCACACACAACAAGGCCGACTTCATGCTCACGCACACACACACACACACACACACGTGATGCACATTAGTGCGTTTGGCCGTGCAGCCCTCTCGCCAGTCCAATCGCACATTATGTCCCTTTCACCTCTCCCTCCCTCTGGCTGGATGGCGATAAGTCTCCTGCTCTCAGTCAATGCGAAGCTGTGAATAATGGATGAAGTACAAGTTGTGAGCGACCACAGCACATGATGGACACACACACAAAGAGAGACATGGCAGGGACAGCGGGCATCTGTCTCTGCCTCTTTTCTCCCATCTCCATCTCTGTTTGGCTCTTTTTCTATCTCCGTCTCTATCATAACAAATCAGCAGGGTGATACTTAAGTCATTTTTTTTTTTTTATTCCAAAATGACTCAATTCAGACTTCTGAAAAACTAATTTCGCTCAGCAAGTTGTCCACTCCGACAGCCTCAAGTGATCTGACCCCGGGTCGGCCAGCTTCACTGTTTGCTGTCTTCTTTGACCTTAAAACCACTCACACCATGTCTGTCTCAGTCTATGAATAATAGCAGCACTGACACACACACACACACACACACACACACACACACACATACAGCGCTCTGCATCCCCTTAAGGTGGTATGGTCATGCCAGCTCCAATTCTCATAATACTCTTTCTATGTGTTATTTTGAGCTCTCTCCTGGAATGCTCCCGCCATCATTATCGTCTCTTTTAGCATGCATGTGTGTAAAGTACACATGTGTGTGTGTGTGTGTGCGCCAGTGGAAAATCTGAAATGCAAACGGACGAACAGTGGGTGTGATATTTTGCGAGGTGTTTGTGGCTCAGTGCCAGTAACCTGTGGGGGTTGTGTTGGGTATCTCGCTCCCGCCTGGTTAGTCGACTGCCACGGTTTCCTTCAGGGGGCTCACGCCTCGCTAGCTGACCTGTGCCGCTCTGCTCGAACAAATAACACAGGGGGAGATGAGCGAGCGGAGGCGCTGAAGTGTCTAGAGTAAATAAGACTCATAATGTCATGTTACCGACCCGGCCCTGGTGTGCATATTTGCCTAATGAAGGGTTTGTTGGTTTTTCTTAACCTCCTTAAATATGTTTCCTTCCAACAGTTCATTAGTCTCATTTCTCCTCCTGTAGCTTGGATAAATCACTCATTACTGTGTCGTAGCAGCTAAACTTTGCAGTGGTGATATTAAATGGCTTAAATGTCTCACTCAAAATTGGCAGGCACTCGAGCACAGATGAAGGACAGGATCAAAATGCAATCCTATTTGATGTACAGAGATGTGCTGATTTTAAAGCCCTTTGAGGCAAATGTGTGACTTGTGATTTTTGTAAATAAAATTCATCCGTCTTTTTTATTGACTTTGAGTGGAATCATTTTGTGATACCGAACTATTATTTGTGATATTTTACAAAATGATGGTTCCCTAACTAATCATTAAAGAAAATAGTAATTAAAACAAGCAAAATGTGTCATTCATGCTCATATTTGCACATTCCTTTCTCAGCTAGAAGCTGGGTCATGGGCGCAGCTAACCTGGTCTCACTCCAAAGTCATCGAATTCTGGTGCTTGGGCGGTGACTTCCACCGTCAGACACCGACAAAGCAAGCTGTCTTTTAATGTTGGCATGATACGAGGGAAATCAGGGGGAAACGCAATGTACAAGACTGTTGCCACAGTGGCCCTTTGCTACATGTCTCTCCCTCTCTCTCTCCCACTTTCACACTTCACTGTCGTATCCATTAAAGGCAAAAAATGCCCTAAAAAATATCTTAAAAAAAAAAAACAACAACCACGTGCATTTGTGCATTTGAAGGAAAAAAAGTCAATTTGCGTTGTTGTACCGACGTAGTGCTTTTATTTTGAAAGGGACTGAATGAACTGTCAATTTCCTGTGAAACAGACAATGAATGTAACAGGCTGAAGTTGACACGGCACTCCAGATCGTCAACAACCAGGGTACCTTGAACATATGTGGACGCAGAAAGTCTATGACCAAACGTCGATATGTGACGAGGCCACGGTGAGGATGTGTTGGACCAACAGGTGAGGACGCTGATTGGTGGGTGGGTCACATAGCTGCTCAGAAATACAGGCCGTTACCCCCATACGCTTATCATCGTCAGACTGACGGCTGATCGATTCAAGGATTGATGTAACGCTGATACAAAAATACACAACCAGCCCAGTCAGACAGCTTGATGTACACTTTGAGTACCTCCTCAGTAGAAACACACACGTCTCTGTCATGAATTATTCACCAACTACATCAATACAGTCAGATGCTTTTGTGCTTTATGACTCGTGACAGTGACCAGTGCTGCTGGATGAATATCCCAGTGTGACTGTCACTGTTTGAATGATGCTCACTGACCTTTATGTTACAGCAGCTGTTTACCTAACTCAAATATGTCTCACATCTCTGTGTGTGTGTGTGCGTGACTGTTTCACCTTTACCATCCCCACATCTCTTCCATCTCTCCCCTCCCCCACGTTCCACACTTATTTTATGCAGATTAGTTATATTTGCCTCACGAGGTGCAATAGGTTTCCTCTAAAAATGCAAATTTAAAACATTTAACACTGCTACAGAGCTAAATAATATATTTACCTCACAGCCCTGTTTCTAATTAATCATCAGTATTTTATATTAAGGCTGTGAGAATAGTGCAAAGTTTCTAAGAATGGAACGAGAGGATAACCGCTCGGGGCGTGGCCCTGCGTAAGCTCCTCTGACTAAGAATGCTGATTTAAAATAAGCTCTCTCTTTCAGACAGTCATGACTCATTTGTTTCGGGAGGAGATTTTAGTCTTCCTCATTTAATAACGCTTCATCCAGAAGACAGCAGGCCAGTGGCCAAATCTCCTGAGCTGACGAGGCTACAAGATGATGACAGCAGGTTTCTGGGTGGTGGAGATAATCACGGGGGAAATCACAGGTCTGATCCCTGCCACGGAAATCACAGTCGAAGGTGTGCTTAGCCTGGTCTGTGTTTTCTGCAGCTATATTTAGAGTTCAAAATTATCTTAGGTTGAATCTACCTCATCTAAAATAATATATGACATTGGAAAATAATGAAAGTAACTTTCTAACTGAACCAAGGATGCATCGAAAATCTGGGCCGGGAGCCAGGTCCAGCCCTCACTATGTTTTCTTTTTCTTTTATATTTCCTGGTAGACTATAGACCCTTTTACTGTTAGTAAACAGTATGATGTTTTTTGGTGGGCGGGGCTTGCAGAGCACACTCTGGACACTCTGTCTGTGGAGACGGAGCAGCAGAGCAGAGTGAATGTGAAATATAACGCTCCATTTCTTCCACCAACAGGGCTCTCATTTTAGTGTAGAGCATCAGACTGAATTTACCAACGCACCATGTCAGGTCACTCACTCTCCGGGACCGCCAGTGTTACTTGAATAAGTAAACACTGACCAACGGGACCAGACTGGCCGACCCGTATGCTCTCACTCAGTGGATGGATGATGTCACAGGACTGCCGAAGGTGGGATGGCTAGTTTGTGGTTGATACTATGCCAATCTTATAAAGGAAGATGACTCGTAAACACTTTCCTGCAGTTTGTTTTGCTATCGAGGCTAACGTTAGCCAACCACAAAGGTCATTGGTCGCTTAGTCGCAGACATTAAACTCTATTAGGAGCTGCACCATGTCAAAATATATTAAAACCCATATGACTGGACCATGTGTGACTTTATTGTGAAAGGACAGACACAGGAAGTGTCCACGCTCAGCAGTCAGACAGGAGTCAGGTTAATTTCCAGGGCTGGTACCTGCAGTTATTCCACAGGCTAGTTAATAACATGTCGGGCAGGAAATCCAAAGTGTGGGATCATTTTGAGAAGGTGAAGGACGAACCCAAGGTGATATGTAAACTCATCTTCATTGGTCGACTACAAACATGACGTATCATCTGAAACATGGAAGTAGCTACATGCCCATTAGCCCACAGCGTCATTAACAGGCGGCTCGCTCAGTGTGTGACGTGCACTTGTATATAAAACATAGGCCTATATTAATGAAGGTTCATTAGTACGGTTTGTATTTCTCTGTAATGTAGCACAGTGTTAACAAGAACTTAAATTCCTTGCCACATCTGACTGATCTGACACTGTGGAAAAACAGTACTTAAACACTATAAAATTACTTCCACATATCAGAATTATTAAAAGCAGAAACATCTTGCTCTGCTCTGAATCTTTGTGATGACTGTGAAAAGACTTTTCTACCTTCCTCACTTTCATTCTGGCTGTTGTCTCAAACTGTCAGTTGCCTGTGAAGTGCAAAACTCAGCCTCCTCTTATGATGTGCTTTCTCACACAAGAAACTATTCCACATCCTCTCGCTGAGAAGTTGAACTTCTTGGCTTAAGGAAGCATTTTGACTTGCCTGAAAAACAAAAAAGAGAAAGCTGAGGGTGAATCTGTTCTCCAAAGGGTCTGCTTTTAATCTGACATGGAGCTGTTCTCCACATGACAGACTCCAGGAATGCAAGGCATTTAAAAGAGGGGGAAAATTATTGCGTTATATAGTCTAACACTTTTATTCTTCACTCGAAGGGTTTACATTTAAAAACAACCCAATCGCCCAAATAAAAGCTGGTATTTACGTAACATTTGTACCTTTTTACATAGTGGAAACATTGAACTTTTATGTTTCAACAATGCTGTGGTTTGTGTGTGGTTAGGTTTAAGCACAGAAATCATTTGGTTAGGGATTGTTCGTTACTTATAAGAGGGGACGGGGGTGCAAAAAAGTTATGTCAAATATTTTTCAAAACACTTGAGAGGAACTTGTGTTTTTTATTTTGACTTAGGGGAAGGGTATACAGAGTTAGATGGTTATATGTTGTATTTATTTCAGCACTGGTTCTTAAAAACTGCCAAAATTACACAGCCAGAAACTGTAAAAACAGAAATTATCGTTGGATTTTCAAATTTCTGACAGTCTTGGGACACATCATGTGTGACAAACGCTTCTGTCGGAACTGAATCTGAATTTAAATCACTTTATTCTGCATTTAAAATTTGGCCAAATCAAACTGATTGCAAGACTTAATCAGCATACACAACAACACTGAAAAAACAAACAAGGCTTTTTTCCATTCGAAGATTTTGTCTACAACTTGTAATTTTCAGACATCAAGGAGTAAGATCTCTTTTGACAGCCCTGACAGTGCCTGAAAGACCTGCAGTGGTCGACACATGTTGGCTCTTTTATGATTTAGCCACTACAATAAGGCTTTTTAATAATTCCTTACTGGTTTTCCTTCCTTTTCGGAGTGCCTGGATGCCTTCCTTGTCAATCAAAAGGTAATTAACTAAAGCATGCTGCAGGGAGGGTCATGCATTTTCTGCCAATCACTCAGGGAGTCTCAGAGAAAAATATCTGTGGCTTCAGGGATGGTCAAAAAAAAAGTCACATCCCAGCTACCTCCCTCATATTTTGATCATGTTTTAAAATATCTGGTTTTGGTGGCACAATCCCAGCTGAAAACAGGTGGCTCGGTGGCATCAGGGGGAAATGAAGCAGGACACAAACGAACGTCCACTGGGGCAGGTGGGTGGGGTGGTGGATGCGTCCAACAAACACTGACTTTCACCCAGGAGAGGATTGTTCACATCCCGTAAGATTCTAAAGCCAATCCCTGTTCTTTTTTCCTAAACCTAACAATGTGCGTTAGTTGTTGAATGAATAAAAAAGTCAATTTGGGGTGTTTCAGCAAACAGCCAACACACCCAGGGTACCTTGGGCGTCATATCTGGACGAGGTTGGAGTGAGAATGTGTTGGTCAAACAGAGGTCCGCAGTTTGGTGGGTGTCTGCCACCATCTTATTGATGACAATAAATTACTCTGATGCTTTATTTGTCTTTTTGTAGATGCATTTTTTTTTACCCATAACCCTCGGCACATGTCATGTCTGATGGACATCTCTGTCACAAAAAAAAACCAAACATATTTTTTTTAAGTCTTTTTTTTCTGTATGTCTTAATTAACATTTGGCCAAAAATAAATTGTCTGCACAAACTAAACAACTTCAGGATTTCATCTTTAACCTTTAACTTTTAACTTTCAAACATCAAGTGGTGTGTTTTAAAATCTAATAAGTAATTCAGGTGGTGGAGGGAGGGTGGTACATTTTTGGGCAGTCGCTCAGGAAGGCTCAATGAAAAATATTTGTCATAAAGAAAAAGTCACTTCCCAGCCTCCCCCCTGCTCTGATAAATAAAGAACAGTCCCTTATTGTGAGGAGTAGATCATGTTTTGGCTTAAAATATCTGGTTTTGGTGGCAACATCCTGGACAAACAACAAGCAGTTTTGTTGTTTGCTGGTCTCAAACAGAGGTCAGCAGCTTGGTGGGTGTCTGCCTTTGCTGTGGCGACGTTTATGTTTACTCTCTTTTAATGAAAAAGAACAACTCTGATGCTTTGTCTTTGTGTAGATGTATTTCTGAACCCATCACCCCAGGCTTTTGATTTAAGTAACAAAACATGAAGCCTTTACCAAAAAGTTAAAGACTTTGATAACGTGCCATGTGTTTATAGGAGATCAGTTTACACAGTTTGGCAGGTGGGCCGTGGCAGTTTTTGTTTTCTTTGTTGAAGCAAATGGAGAAGGTTAGAAAAGTAGAGTTACAATAAAAAGACTGGGGTGAAATCTGATCTGAGACAGATGCCCGTTTAGTTTCCCTGTTAACTTGAAACAAGTGTTTAAAAGGCAATTCATGAAGTCAGTTTAGTTACTCTCCTTCAAATCCTCACTGCGCCGCCTCAGACGCCAATTATTACCTGGGACGATGAATCTTTTTAAATGACAATTTTGGAGAAACAGTATTTACAGTTAAGCCCTCGGCGGCATCCAAACTCCTGTCTGAGAACAGAGGGATTCAAGTTTTTAATTAATCTCAACGCCAGCATCCCTGAGGACACACACACACACACACACACACACACACACACACACACACACACACACACACACACACACACACACACACACACACCCAGGCAAAAACCACACAATGCAGACTGTAGCAGCAACATTTAGGCGTGACAGGCACAGAGTGGCAAAGCAACACATCAACCTTTGCGTGAACGTCTCTCTGAGACACTTAGTGAAACTAAAAGTGTCTGAAGAGGGGGTGGAGCTTCTGTGCCTACTGCAAAACACTGCAAAGTTCTGCTACGCAGTGAAGCGCCAAACATTTACACCATCCGAAACATCAGCTTCCCATCTCAAGCACCCGCCTCATCAACTACCACTACACTACTGCTTTAAACCATGACGCTCAAGGTTCCCCTCTAGAGTCAGTTTTGGACATATGAGTTGTCAAAATAAGCTGCTGTGTTCACAGGAAACTATGAGGTTCAGGAAAAGATGGTTTATGGTGCAGTATAAGAGACAAAATTAGGACTACTGAGAGGTCAAAGGAGGCTATATCCTTGCCAACATCAACTTCTTTTCTGGCTGGTGATAAGCTGGCACTGGTGACTGACAGGCTGGTTGTGGAAATCAAGAAGCCTAGTATTTATTTGACCAAGGTGGTACGACCAGACCTGTTGGATCCAACCCAGTCTCACTCCAAAGTTGTCGAATACCGCCACTCGATCAGTTATTTTTGGTGTCCAGTGAAAAAGCCATCCGCTGTGACTGTGTAACAACCTCTGGCAGCGTCAGGGGGAAACACAGCTGGACAACAACGTAAATTAAGAAGGCGACGGTCCGAGTAGGGTGTGTGGGAGGGGTGGTGGATGGATCCAACAACCAGGACTTTCACCCAGGAGGCCAGTGTTTACTTCCCATAAGATTGTAAAGCCAAACCCTGTTCTTTTTTCCAAAACCCAACCATGTCAATTTGAGATGTTGTACCAACGTAGTGCTTTTATTGTGAAAGAGACTGTATGCAAACGATATATTTCCTGTGAAAATGGAAGTGTATTTTGAAAACAGACAATGTATGCAACAGGTTGACATTGACACAGCGTCCCAGAACATCAACAACCAACACACCCAGGGTACCTTGCACGTCATATGACGATGTGAAAAGTCGACTTGATGAGGTTGGAGTGAGAGTGACCAGCCTTGTAAGCTAATGACCAACCAAGCCAATAGTTAACCCAGTGGGATGCTAGCCACCCTGTGCTAGTATCCAACCTCTGAAGCTAATGACCAGCCAGGTAATTAGCTGATCCTGTGGGTTTCTAGGTTAGATACATGAGAAACCACCTTGGTCGAAGCTTGGCCTCTAAGTCACTGGCAACACTGGCTTATGATGGGCTAGCTGGCTTTGTCAAGGACACAGCCTCCACTGTCTTCTCAGTAGTCTTGCTTAAATTATGTTGACTTTTGGTTTCGCACGGGACACAAACAGCGGTTTCCTGGGTGACAGTCCTGTTTTCTCACTCTTTATCCTACATCATCGTCAGCTGAAAGCTTGGTGTGTCTCATACAGACGCTTAATGGGTATCAGATGTCGAGGGGGTGTGACAAAGCATCTGGGAGTGAGAATAGGTTGTAATAACCATGTCAGCATACTCTGCCACTTCAGTTAATTTTCATTCTGATCCCGGATGTTTTGTACGGTTGTAAACTGCATTTTCTATTTTAATGTTTCGTGAATTATAATGTGAAAAGAAATGTAAAATTAAATGTGAATCAGTGTATGTTTCCATCAGTTAATATTAATATATATACACTGTAGTTCATCATGGTATTTCGTTTCCACTCTTTTATGTAACCAGGGCTACCTGCCAGACTCAGTCAGGGGATGTTGCAGTCATGTAGCGTCCTAGAGCACCAGGGTATCTGATGCACTTTTTTTTTTCTATATTTGTTCTGGCCTTTCTGCACAGTGGGAGCACGTACGAGTAAATAGCAGCAAGACACGGGGTGCTTTGCTGCAGGTGAAGCAGACTCAGGCACCACATCATGGTTAAAAAAAAATCTATTAGCCTTTTTCATACATTCTCCTCAACAATACAATATTTTTTCTCCTCAGATAAATGTTAAAATCGTCTGCACTTCTCAGTCTTTTTTCATAATTTCTGACATTTCCACTCAAGTGTTTAATGCGCAAATTGAAAATATGCATTAAACCAGGTGGATGGAAATGTTGCTGGTGAAATGGAGAGAGAAAAAGGCAGAGAGACATTGAGCGCTGCCCCTCAGCTTTTAGTCAGAACACACAATTCAGCATGATTCAACCTCACAACCCTTATTGATGTAATCCCCCCTTCAGCAAGACTCCCAGCAGAAAATGTGTGCGTGTGTTTGTATCTCTGCGTTTGCTCCTTTGGTCAGTTGTGCGTGCAAAAAGATGTTGTGCGTCTGTGTGTGCATTTGTCAGTGAAAAATGCTCATGTCTTTGCAGTCCAGCACAAGAATCTATTAGTACGCCACGTGGCTGCGTCCTCCAGGCGCATATGTACACCAAAATTGAAAGAATGCCGTGAATTGCAAAATAATGACCAAATTCATTCACAAAGACAACTTTTCAGCAAGCCGTGATGCAAAATGAAATATTTCCGTTGCACCATCACACCCTGCAATAAGCTGTTTTTGGCCATAAAACTAATGTAGCAGTCACAGACATTGACTGCCCTCTAAAATGGAAATTCATAAGCCAAAATGGCACAGTGGGAATATCAAAATATGACATATCCTCTGCTTCTTCTACCCCCCACCCCCCACTTCTCACTGTCTCTTGCTGCCTCCCCGTTCCATCCCTCCCTCTCTTCTCCAGAGTTTTTCAACAGAGAGCCCATCTGCTGTAGAAACTCTTCTGAAGGACATGTCGACCCTCACTGACACAGCTGACTAGGCAGACAGACAGACGGACGGACAGCCAGGCCAACGCTCTGACATCTCTGTCAGTTGGACTGAAGGGAAACAAAATCTATAACTATAGCTTTATTCCATACCAAGGAAGCTAAAATCATAGTGAACAGATCGAGGTGAAGCCGACATTACGAGCCTCATGTGTTAAACTCTGGCACTATCACACCTTCACTTCAGATGTTGCTGTAAACTACAAGAGCACCTGAATACTTTGGTGTTGATCTAGACCAGATGTGGTCGGCTTCAACTAAAACAAGTGCAGGACACAACTCAAACATGTGGTTTTCTGGGTCCAAACAGGCAGATGATATTTGATAACCCACAGATATTCCAGATGGAAACTCCTTCATAAACAAAATGAGCCAAGAGCAAACCCAAGAGTGCAGTCATGCTCAGATTCAGCTATTTCTACATGTGTTAAAAAAACTGGTCAGAACACTAAAACACAAACATTATAAGAAAGAGTGTGGATGACCCAATCACTAGAAAAATGTTGGCATTGTCCACTTCTGCAAACCACAGATACGTTACATTTGCATGATATCACCTCGCGGATATGTTGAAACTTTGCGTTGAAACCTTATGTTTCAGCAATGGCACAAAAAACATTCTCATCCCAGGCCGTCACATATCGCCGCTTTGTCAGTGGACTTTCACCTCTACATATTTCGTGCTAGGTATCCTCCTGCATCTGATCTTGATATTCCTGGACACTGCAACCAATGCTGGGACTTCAACAAATGCACATGGTTAGCTTTAGAAAAAAAACATCATTGTTTGGCTCTACATTCATACGGGAAGCGAACAGCGGGCTCCCAGGTCAAACCATTCTCAGTCCGACCTTGTCACATATCAGCGTCTGGTCATGGACTTCCCATGTCAAGCTGCGACGTCTACACGTTACATTTAGTCCAAAAGTCACTTTCAAAAGTGAAAGAACGGCTTTTATCATCAGTATCTGACGCCAGAGGTCACTGACCAAGTGCTGGTTTTTCAATGACTATAGAGTGAGACCAGCTTGCCCGAGTGAAAGTCCGGGCTTTATTGGACCCATCCACGTCCCCTCTTGCCTGCTCTATAGAGACTTTCCAGCTACTTCTATTATGTCATTACTGGCAGTGTTTTAAACTGACGCCATCCAGCAGCGTATCTACCACCACAACAGGTGCCATCCATCTGCTTTATGCACTGACGCCGCCCATCCATGAATCACACTGCTGCGAAAGATGGCTTTTGGAGTCAGCTTCTGATCCCAAAATCACTGACCAAGCAGCGGTATTTCACGACTTTGGAATGAAATACTGGAAAAGCAGTGATGTTTTGGTAATCATAACAACCACTTTTTGTATCGCTATCACTGCTAGAAACACAGCAATGGGTTGTTAATAACTTCCACATTTTGGGGCTCTAAAGCTGAGGGGAACACAGCTACTGATCCTTAAAAAATATCCACATTTGGGGGTTGAGAAGTTGCTAAAAAAGAGCCATGTTTTGTTGTTTGTTTGTCTCGAACAATAGTCTACAGCTTGTCAGGTGTCACGCCATCAACGATCCCCTCCTCCACGCATTTGTGGTTTGCAGAAATGTACCATGTCAACACGTTCTGGTGACTGGGCTGTTTTGATGCCTCTATGAAGCAAGAGGGACTAGAGTCAAATGTTTGTATTGCAATCTGTAGCCTCCCCAGATGACTAATAAATCCCCAACAAGCTATTTGAGAAGTGTGTACAGCAATCGGGCTGTGTGATACAATTACAGGAAACAGTTTTTCTACTTATCTACCCTTGTTCATACCAAATGAAACCAGCTGCAGGTGACCGACACAGCACAAGATCAGCTGCAGATATTCTGTGCCTTCGTCTCAGTAAAACAACCATGCACAACCAAACACACACACAAACACAGCTCTATTTCGTTACCCAGTATGGCCCAATTGGGATGAGCTCTCCTGTTTCTACTGGGATCTTGAAGGTCCGTGGCGGAGGGGCTGTCTCTGCCCAGAGCGGGCTCTCTGCCCTGGGATACCCTGCCCTGGGCGCCCCCCCTGCCTGGAGCCGAGGTGGCAGAGCTGCTCCAAGGTTCCCCACCCTCTGTAAGAGATGCGCTTCATTCAGGACCACCAACCAACAGCCATCAGGGGTCATCAGGGTTCACAAAGGTCACAGGGAGGTCAAGACTCCAAATGATAAAAAAGGGGATACTCACAGGTCAAACGGGGGAAAGGTCAAACAAGAACCGGAAAGAGAGCATTCAGATCATTCAGCTGACGGGCAAGAGTCGCATTCTGGGTGTTGTCCAGGTAGGCAAAGGTAAAAGCACAGGGGGCACAGAGGAGCAAGGTTTGTAATGGTTCCTGAGATTCATAAAAGGAAGAGTTGTGAGACCAGTCCAGAGTGCTGAGGAAGAGAACAAGGAAAGAGGAACTGTTTCCTGTAGCATCGCTGAGGGAGTATAGTTCTTATCTGCAGCAGACACAGTGAGGAGAAACTTTAATTTATCGTCAGTGTCAATCAAGGAAACCACAGCTGGTCAAAATCATGCTCTGCACCGACCTCCACAACTGACATCTTTTCACATCAGTGAATTCTGTAACTCTCAAATCAAAGCTGCAAGCACAAATAAAAAGCCCAAGCGCAACAACAGAACAATTTGAGTGGTGTTTACATAGATTACTCATTGACAAACTGCACAATTGGTGTAGTGAAAGATCGCTGTTTAGTCCACTTATGTGTGAAGAGAGTGTACACACACAACAGAATCAATTCAACAGTCACGCTAGCCTCACATGAAACAAGCCCGGAACAGGAGCATCTGAAGCTGCCTGGCAAATTGGGGGCATGCAGTTATAGATTTTTAGTTAGGAGGCCGGTTGTGGATGAAACAAATGCAAATTTATGTATCAATGCCCTCATTTAACATCTCTGAGAGCAGAGACTGGCACAGAACAAGAGCTCAGCTGGATGCTGTTTGTGTGTGTTTTTCGGGTGCCAGCGGGTGCATGCGTTCTCACACATGTGTGGGTGCGTGTACACTCTTGGCTCGTAGTCGAGTGTGTGTCTGTTTAAGGCCGTGTTTGCTTTTCAGGGATGCTGCTGTCCTGTGATCAAAAGAAGAGGCACAAAGGGAGAAGCGAGAGAAAAAGGGGGTGAAGCTATTATTCTCAAAGGGGGGCGTCTGTTAGTTAGAGACGCCGCTTTAATCAGACACACTGTGACTTTCGACAGACATGATCACAGGGGACAGGGTGTAAATTCCAATCAACCAGAGGAGACCTTTAAAAGTGCTAAGCAGGAAAGTAAAATGTTTACTGCTGTACCACCAGGAAGCAAGAACGTTCTGTAGAAATTACAACGGGAACTTCAAGTTCCCTTTTGCTTACAGAAAACATATGAAGAAGGAACCTCGCCAGACCACAGGGAAGCTGTGCATGACGACCAAATAAACTCTTCATGCATCAAAAACCAACTATAACAAATGACATGTGTAACTACCACAATGCTACATGATCAAGAATTTCGTGGACGTGAGTTAGAGATTTTGAATATGTTTCAATACTGTAATTATATTATAATTACTGTTTTGTTGTTGGACAGTTTTTAACCACATGCATAAATTGTCCAGGTCCTGAACTAACAGAGGTGGCTTGTATAACAGCGTGACGTTACACTCCCTTCATAAAGACAAATAAGAACCAAAACATTTCAATTATAGCAGAGCAGAGCAGAGCTGCTTCTCCTTTGGTCCTGTAATATCATCGCTGTTGATGTCTGACAGTGAAAGCTGGCTCTTGTGGATTTAAACAATATCTATGACACAATAAGAGTCGAGCAGAAGAGGTCAAACAGTGACACCGGCTGAGAACGAGACATTCCAACAATTTTAAGCAGTGGAAGAAGCATAACTTTACAAATCCACCTCGGTAAAAGGCTGAAACAGTATAGCTCAGTCCAGTCCCGTTTACTTGGTAGAGTATGAAATTCTATTAAGACACAACAGCACAAGTGAAAGCCCTGACGGCCAGAGCCGAGGCAAGTTAATCCTGCGAGTTGACTGGGTGCAGCTGAGGGCTTAGAGCAGCAGCTTAACACAAGGCCACGGCTTTGGCGCACCTGCCAGTGGTCAGTCATGCCTCAGCCGGCTGAGAAAGACAGGACGTGATTATAACACGTCATAATTAACTACACTGTACTAAAACAATCCTCTCTTCATTGTTGACTGAGACACAGACGAGCCTTTAAACATTAATCTACTGACTGTCAGATCAAGAGATGCAGAGACATTATGTAAAAACTAAGAGTTAAGTTCTAAACAGTGTTTACAGGACTAGATTTAAATGTGAAAACAGTCTTCATGTTGTAATATAATAAAACACTGCGGACACAACAGTTATATTAACATCCATGTTTAACTAAACAACTTCAACCCAGATGTCCAGGTTAAAACTGAGCTAACTGAGTGTAACAGATTACTTATAAAATGTCTGTAGTAACATCAGTTACCCAAAAACCAAATAACTCGTTACTTTTATCACTTAACTGACTTGAATACAACATTTAATCAAATCAACAGTTTCATATTTGTAATTGTCATGTTGCACATGCACATCACAAAGCAGCAAGATACTTTGGGAGATAGAAACACTGACATTCAGCAGCTGGAAATATTCCCATTACTTTGATTTTGTCAGGAGGAAAGTGACAAGAGCATCGTTGCTCTGGGATGTGGTACTGAGACCAACCAAACCAAACCACCTGAAACACCTTCTATGACATGAAGCTCCAGGAAATACACCCCACCAAAGGTGAGCCCTCCTTGGCTGAAGCTGGGAAAAAGAAGACCCCCACAACCCAGTCTCACTCCAAAGTCATCAAATACCAGCACTTGGGCAGTGACTTCTGGTGTCAGACACTGACGAAAAAAGACGGCCTTTCACGCGGCATGATACGCGGCTGATTGCTGTTATTCTGTAATGGCGTCTGGTGGCACCAGGAGGAAACACAGTGGGGCAACAAACGTAAGTTACAGGCGCAAAAGTCCAACTAGGGTAGGCGTGAGGGCTTTCATCCAGAAAGCTGTAAGATTATAAAGTTGTTGTTTTTTTCTAAACCTAACCACGTGCTTTTATTATTGAAGGGAAAAAAAGCCAATTCACGAAAGAGACTGTATGCAAACTGCACATTTCCTGTGAAGTGTATTTTGAAAACAGACAATGCATGTAACAGGCTGAAGTTGACACGGTTGTCCCAGAACGTCAACAACCAACACACCCAGGGTGCCTTGCATGTCATATGTGGACGTTAAGAGTCCATGACCAAACGTCGATATGTGACGAGGTCGGAGTGAGAATGTGTTGACCCCTAAGGTAAATGATATCTTACATTACCAATTTTGTGGGGTGTAGAGAAAAGTAATACGAGTAGGGTATCGAATTATTGTTGGCAGGGAGTAATAAGTAGTACTTTTAAAAGGAGTAACAAGTAGGGTGACCTCGGCCTCAACAGGCAGAGTGTGCGCCCCATCGAGTAAATGGCAACAGTAAAAGGACTACACCTTTCCAGTGTTCCAAACACTCAAAGTGCTTCTACACTACGAGTCACATTCACCCATTTACACAGACATTCACAGACTGGTGGCCGAGACGACTATACATGTTGCAACCTCACCTCAACCTGTCACACACCAATGGAACAGCCATCGGGAGCAAATTGGGGCTCAGGGATACTTCAACATGCGGGCTGGAGGCTCTACTTCTGAGCCACGGCTGCCCTACAAGAGGCTGAGTCCAAGTTCCTCTGCAGTGTTGCGAGTTCAATTCAAACCTGCAACCTGCTGCGTGTCATCCCCATTCTCTATCCCCCTTTCCTGTCTCTCTAGCTGTCCTGTAATAAAGGTAAGACGCCCTAAAAATAATCTTTAAAACAAACAGTATCAAGTAATGAATAATAAATTACATTTCTTGAGTAACAAGCTCAACACTTGTTACAAACAACCACAGTTTACATCTTCCATCTCGCAACACCTGCCCAGGTTTCCTCTGTTAACATAATATCAGTACATCACTGATATCTAATAAATTCTTCTTATCACACCACACAAAGTTTTGAGGATATAAATCAGACGTTTCACTTAAGATTGACTGTTATCTCTTAAACCTGAAGTCATAACTGTGCATATTAGTCCCATCCATCCCTCGCCTGCGAGTCTTGCCTGACTGCATGTGTGCACACGTATTTGTGTATAACTCTATTCGCGTAGGTGTCTGAAACTGTGTATGTGAAAAGTTAATTGTCCGTATTTGCATGCGGTATAAAGCAGCGGCGGGAGGCAGACCTGGCACATGCTCCCTCCCGCTGATTCGAGCTGTCAACCGCGTTTATTAACTATGATGAATCACCCCTCCACTTCACATCCAATCAAAGGCCTCTCAGAGGGACTCAAATCTGGTCACCTTTAACTAAATGATTTTCTTGGCCCATGGTGCGCCAGCCAGTGATTGGACTGGCAACCTGATGATATGGCTGCTGTTAGAATTATTCTGCCAATGGCCCACAGCTGGATCAGTCATTTCTGAAACAGTGTGGTGAATTAATTGGCCAGCTGACATGTAGCGGCATGGGGAAGTAGATTTAAAAGACCTGGTTGGGAAGAGGAAAGCGCTGTACAGTGGGTGAGACAGGGAATATAAAGGTGTTCTCTTGACCTTGCCTTTGATTTGGATTAAATCTGAACCAGGTTCAGCCCTTGCTGCATAATACAGTACATTTTACAATGCAAGCTGACAGCTACCACTGAATCAGAATAATCTTTCTCCCACAATGCAGAGGAATTTTCCTTAAGCCTTGCCTTTCCTCCGAAAACCAACAACTTCAATCCATCTATATTTAACTACAAATACACTCATACGGCTCTCAGGATCTCCGAAGAGTTCACATTACTGCACGCGTTATGCTAAAAATCAACTGTACAGAGATGAGACAAGGTCAGTGAAAACACAAATCCCCAGCAGGCCGTGTCTTTCTCTCAGAACACGAGAGCAAAGCTCCGTCTGGAACCGTACACCTCGAACCTTGCTGAAGGATAAAGCCTTTGATCCCGGCCTGAACGGAAGAGCTTGGGCGGAAAAGACAGAGGGAGCAGGGGGAAAAGGAGAGAAATCAATAGATTCTTGTAGACACAGCCTCAAGTTTCCAATCTAACACAGCGCCGTATTGATTAGGCTTCATATGAGACAAGGCGCAGGGACAGTAATGTCGGCAGTGGATTTGGGAGTCTTTAACAAAACAAACCCCGGTGCAGGGGACGGAACGATGAGGTCTGCTGGGACAGTTTTTTCTGTAATGCTTTGCAAACAGACGACAAACTGGAGATGAGGACTTACATGATGGATGGATACAGTGTGAGGATGCGTACCAGACACGCCATGCCAGTTTAGTATAGACAATTTGAAGAGTCCCAGCTGATATCTGCTGTACACTACAAGACTTTGAAAAGACTTCAAAAAATACAGAGCCCCTCTCACATCTAAAAACAGTGTGAGCTTTCGGTCACACACTGTAAGATTTTTCAAAGACTGGGGATCTTGCAGGGTCACTATTTACAAAACTACAACTAGATTCCTTTGGAGATTATTTCCCATCCTGCTCCTGGTGGAAAATATTACACCAAACTCCCTTTAAGAAATACAACATATTAACAATTCCTCACAGATCTGCAACAAGACACAACTCTAGAAACACAAGATAGAAGGTGTTGTATGTCGACAGTATTCTTATCAGTTTGGCAGCAATATGATTAATGAAGATGAACATTTTGGATTTTGTCACCTTAACCCTTTGAAACCTGGAGCGACATCACTTTTCTTGTGTTGCTTTCAAACGCCTTTTGCAGTTATTTTAACCTGAGCAAATAGATTTAGAAAATAGTTTTTAGAAAGCTAGGGAAAAAAGAAAAAAGCTACATAAAAAACAATATTCATGATCATTATTACTATATATTAAAAATTATGTTACAGAATTACTGCTGCTGGGAAATGTCCTTTCCTGGGTCATTTTGTTGTTTGTTTGTTTGTCCCCGACTTTCTTTTCTTTTTCCTTATTTATTTATTTATTTATTTTTACTAATTTTCTTGATTTTAATGATCTCATTTGTACTAATTTCTTGCTAATTATTTGGGTCATTTCTTCTTACGTTGCTCATTGCCTTTTTCTCAGGTTTTTGAAAGACACCAAGCCAATTTGCTCATACTTTCAATGCTTTCAGAGAGTTAACTAACTACTAGTGGAAGGAGACTGTGGCTCACTCGGCTAATTTATACAATTTAAAATGCCATAGGCTTGTGCTAATAATGTTAGCATGTTATATTTGCTTGGAAAACATAGTACTTCGAGACAGCTGTTTTGTCAGTGAAGCTTGTGAGCTGTAATAAAGTCATGTCACTTTTGTCCCTGGCTTCATATGTGTAGAGAAAAAGTCTGCTAGCTGCTAGGCTAATTTATACAATGTAAAATGCCATAGACTTGTGCTAATAACATTAGCATGTTGTATTTGTGGGGAAAATGTGTCCAGATAAAGAAAAGTGTTTGTCTGTGAAGCTGCGCGTTATAGTGAAGCTGATTTGTGTACTTGAGTCTGAAACTGTCTCTATTAAGTCATGTTTAATGTGTGTTTAATGTGTGTATTGAATCAACTAAACTTTACAGCACTGCACAGAAACCTCTGCCGCCAACTAGTGTTTTGGAGGTGTAACTGCAGAGTGACACAGACACACCACCGCACAAGTATAAATGCTCACAACAGCGTAGGCTCTGCATGGAGCTAACACACAAGTATAAATCCGCCTTAATCAGCCTCAGCTGGACTCTCTCAAATGCATTTGAGCTTTGACATAAGTATGCTGATACGCTAACGTTACCATACTAGCATGCTATCTTGTGCCATGTAAAGTTTAGCTTGTAAGCATCAATATTTAGCATTTACTCAAAGCACAAATGAAACCTCACTAAACTAGTTGGCACATGTCCACAGATCTCTGAGTGTGTTCATGCTCCTCAACCTCCGAGACATTCAGAAAAGGGTCTGTGTGTGTGTTAAATAGAAATGCATGCAATAATCACGACAGCAGAACTGTACTCAAACAAACATGGCTCTGAGGTGTCTTGTGTTGTAGAAACCAGCTTGCACTTGGGCTGAAACTAAAGAGCGAGTGAGGAATGAGCACGCATGGCACCAAGCGTCCCGCTGAGACTCCATTGACACCGAATCTCTGCCAGCTCCTGGTGTGAGAACGCTAGACAATAAACAGGATGCGGTTGCAGTGACTTTTTAAGCCGTAAAGCTGTCTGACTATCTACTAGTTGAAAAGCTGAGAGAGGAAAGCGTGTGAATCAAAATGCCTGCAAACACATCCAGTCTGCGTTAAAGTTGCTGTGAGTCAGACCAGACTGAGAGCTGCACTCCGTCTGTGACTGACAGGCAGAAAAAGAAAAGCATGTCTTTTAGTGACGCAGCTTGGATTAAATTATCTTCAGGGAAATGAGTCATTTAGCTGACAAAGGTGAGGGAGTAGCTTTCTGGAAGTGATACAAAAGGGTTTTTAAGTACGCTGGCGAGGTCAGAAGTGCACGACTATAACACCAAAACAAATCAGGGGACTTGTGACCACATCAGCTGCGTGTTCCTAGAACTGAGCTGGTAAGAGACATCAGTGGTGATACACTAACCCCTACTCTGTCTCTGCTTAATTAATCTAATCATCCTCCATGAGATGAGTTAAAAACAAGTTTGATCTTCTGAATGTCAACATCTGGGGTGAAGGGAGAAATACTAATTACAACTGGACTAAAACAGTGAGTCAGTAGGAAAATATACTGTGTGGTTTGCTGTGAGTAAGAATTATAAGTGAGTTTTTTGATAAACAAGCTCTATCATGATGTTTTTTAATGCACTCACGCTTCTGATTTACATTCACTTACATTAAAAAAGGCAGTGCCAATCAATGAATTTTCATCGTAGATTAATGAATGATCACTGAGCACCCTGGCACCCTAAAATTACCATACATACCACCATGCAAAATGTTATACTTCCTGTGAATATAATCCAATCAATCATATTTCCACATGTATTTTGTATCTACTCTGTGTTAAGACCACCAATAGATGATTAGAGAAAAGTAAAATCAAACACTGACTGAAGAAATTACAGCAAGGTATTAAATAATAGCATCAAATCATGAGTGATCAATTCAATTTTGAGGCTACTTTAATCATATATTGGTTAAACTGTGTGCTGAAGTGGAACAGTGTAAAGAGTATTTGGTTGTCAACTCTCAGTTTTCCAGGCATACTCAATTTAAGCAATCCCAGGACTGTTTAGGGACCCCAGTGTGTAGAAATATATAAATACAACATTTTGAAAATCTGAAAGTCTTTTTTTGTGTTATTGGGCCCCCTTTCCGACAAGACCTGATACCTGTGTTTTCAGTGTAGCTTTAAAACTGAGCCGATACAGTTACGCTAACTTAAGGGTCCGTCCCAATACCCCCCCTTAGCCCTACCCCTACATTTGCGTGTTCCCGCGAGGGCTAGTTGTGTCCCAATTCCTTTTTGTGTGTAGGGGTAGGGGGCATAACGAGGGGTAGTGGGTATGAAACTAGCCCTTCGGAGCGAGGGATTTCAGATGCTGACTTGCCAGCGAGGGGTAGACGTTGCCATGGCTACCACTGAGCAAGACATGGGGAAAAAAGTTAATACATAACTAACGTTACCATTGTCAGGTTGCTTGTTAGCTAGCTAGCTAGCTCGCACTATCTGGCGTCTGTCACGTGTCCTGTTCTGCAAAATTGTCGGACTTTTCACATTATGATAACACGTCAGCTAGTAAAACTATGTTGCCTCGTAATGTTAGCTGGTTAGCTAGCTAGCAGAAGTCCCCTGTCATCTGTCGTTCATCAAACGAAGCATGATGAATGCGGCAAATGCCGCAAAGGTAGGATGAATGAGACTCCGTTGTAGATGCCGGTTGGAAATGTAGATGGCTCGCAACTTCATGTTTAAAATAGTTACATGGGCCATGCATGAACGTAACGGACGCGGTGACGTAGTGAGTGGTGTCCCAATTCCTAGGGAAATATTTCAACCCTTACCCCTCGTCGCTTCATTTCGAAGGCCAGTAGTGGGAAGGGGGGGTATTGGGATTGGGCCTAAGTCTGCCTCACTCCTCACCATCAGCTCTGCCTGTCATACCTGCCACTTCTTTACTTTTTGTTTGTTTGTTTGTTTGTTTTTGTTTGTTTGCTTGTTTGTTTTTGCCAGACATTTCTCTGTTTCTTTCACTGTCTTCTTCTCTCTGTACCCTGGATTTTCCTTTAGTGGTCACCAATTTTTGGTGAGGCATTCTGACTCAGCTCGTCAGGCTGCAGTCCACCTCACGTTTATATTAACAGCACTTGTGAGTTCTGCGCATCACACACCTGACCCCCTCTGTCAGATGGACTGCAACATTTCACAGTACCTGCAGTGGTTGGGAGCATCAGACGGCACGTTGAAATGTGTTTTAATGATAGAAATTCATTTACATGTATCGTCATGTCATCCTTTGACGCCTCCTGATGGTGAGCCTGAGTATCACAGGTATAAACCAAATGTTGCGCAGGGTGTCTTTGAAGGTTTAACAACCTTAAAGGGATATTTCACCTCCAAATGATCCTTTGTATATCAATCACTCACCCCATGTTCTGACGAATTCGGGAAGAAAACTCAGTTTTTCTCGCATGCCTCCAAGGTGAACGAAGAAACCAAAAACGAAGAAAATTCTTGAGTAACTGAAGTGAGGCTGGTATTACATCAGATGTTCAATAATCAACAAATCAACAATATTTATTGTTAATATTTAAAACACTTTCACACAGTGTCAAATAATTAAAGTTTTGGATTATTCATTCACCGTGGATGCATGTGGGGGTTAAGCATTCCTTCAAGGTCTGGAAACATTGATCATGTCTGGCTGTTATGTCAGGATCGCTGCCAGTCCTGATCCACTGTATCTGATTGGTGCATCAGCAGGCTAAAGGCTGGGAAAACAGTGAGGAACCGCCCACTCCTTCAACAACTTTTATAAAGTAAACACTAAATCTGCTTGGTGGCAAACGGTGGAGGACTGTTTATATCCAGAGCAACTCCCAGCTATAAATGCATGTGGCTGAATAAGCGTGAAGCAGGGAATGGCACCAAAAGGAGCAAGTGTGCTCAGTCAACCAACTCTGGATAAATAAAGGCAGAAAAGTAAAGTTAAGAGAACAGCAGGATACTCTCTCCCTCGCCCTCCAAAAGATACAGCACAATAAATTATGTTTCTACCTCTGCAACTCCTCTGCATTCCCTCCCCGACTCTATCTCACACTCACATAAACACACACGCAGATGCAGCCGTACACACAAACACAAGCAGGGAAAGAGATAGCAGTAGACACTCTTATCTGGAAACATTGGCAGCTCATAATGAGAGTGACTTCCTCTGCAGCCAGTGGTTGAGTGGTGCTGACAGCCTCTCAGCGCTGCGTGTCAGCACGAGGGGATTTGAAGCGCTGCCTTGGCTTGACAGCCGGGCCACGCACTTACAGATGTTACACTCGCAACGCACGCACATATATGCACACACCGCCGCGACTGCGCTTCAAGGTTGACTTGAGTTGTAGGAGGGAAGAGGACAAGATGTGTTTGAAGTCTTGACACATGGAAAAGACACAACATTGAGCTTTGGTGTATTGGGGCTTATGAGTGGTGAGTGGGTGATGTACAGAGAGCTCCTGCCGCTGCACCAGCCAACTGGGAGGAGGATTCAGCTTAAGGAGAGAGTTTAAGCCAAGCAGACATCAATACACACCGACGGGGAGAAAAAAATTCATTACAAGCCAGAGAACACTTTCTGATTACTGCATAGCTGCCTGTAAAACACGAAGAACTTGGAGATAAAGAGCTCCAACACCCAACATCTGTCCAGATTAGTTGAGTTTGAGTAAGTTACTGAAGCCCTTGACATGTAAGGACAGGGAGGGGAAACAGTTTAGACACATTTATAAACTCTGTCTATCGCAGTGCATCGTACTGTCCTGTAAATCTCAAACACTGTCCTGTTTACTCCAGACTTTGTGAAGTACAGACGGTGGTTTAAGATAAGTGCTGCCGACCTAAATGCTATATTATCACTTCAAAACTGCCAAACAACTGTAAAAGGTCAGTCCGCAGGCCAGAGCGAAAATGATACGTTGTATAAACTCATCTTTATTCATAGGTCGCACCTCCTGGAATCTGTGATGTTCTTATCCGTTTTCACCCACTGCCACCCCGTCATTTAACCACAGCTGCTGTATTTACCTTAAGTCATTTTTGGCTGCGGCCCAGCCTGTCGATTACAGTCCCTGCCACTTTTTTTTTTCTTGTGCCGTGTCATATTTCTCTCGCCCCTCGACACACTTGTGCTAAATGACAATTGGCTCACGCATCGAAACGGTCTCTTATCTGCAAACAGTGCAATCATGTGCCGTAATCTTTGTGGCAGCGTGCCAAAAATGTTTGAGACAAATCGCCTGTGACGGCCGTGCCACACTAAAGGTTGTGTGATTCCCATGCTCACCCACACCATCACCACATGTTCAGCTACCTTTAATTTGCAGTCACTTGAAATACATTCAATACATTTGCTGAACAACACACTGTTTTCTAGATCAGTGGTTCCCAACTGGTGCAGCCACAGGGTCCAGATTTCTCCACAATCATTGGTTCAGTGACACAGTTTAATATATTCAGTGTTACTTGTGTTCAGCCATATCATTGAGCTGGTTTGCTGTCTCTGTGAAGTAGCTGTCTGTTGTCACTCAGCCTACAGCAGGACACAGTACTTCAAAATAAAAGCCCTGTGCTGGAAATTCACTGCACTTAGAAAATGATGTGTTTTTTAAAAACTTAAATTGTTTGTGAGTCACATGTGACCCACTTTTGGATCACGACCCACCAGCTGGGAACCAATTTTCTCTACTTTACATAGTTCTGTCATTTTGCTTTTTGCTTGTGTAAGTTATTCATTTCTTTCTCTTTGTCTTTGAGTTACCTGAAGTCACTTCCTGGTTGGAGTTCGGCAAAAGATGGGGCTGAGGACGGAGCCTGGTTTTATGCAGAAGGCCATCCCATGGAACAAACCAAGAGCTGTGACATCACGGGGGGAATTAGAGGATTCTTTAGCCCCGTTTCCACCGAGCAGTACGGTTCAGTTCAATTCAGTTCACTTTTTTCCTGTTTCCACTGTGAAAAGTTGTGGATGGTACCAACAGAACCGTTCCGTACCGTCCCCATGTTTGGTCCCCCCTCTGTTGGGGTACCTAGCACACAGAGTTGTGTCTGGTTTTGTTCATACGGTGGAGAGTTTTATTAGTAAACTGTAACTATAAAATGAAAGGATGTTTTGCTGCCTCTCACAGCAGCAGTGACTTCATTCACTGGGCCGACTGCCGTCAACTTTTAAGGTGGAACGTTAACTTGTAATGTTACTCAATGCATGAGCATGACGACCTGAATCAATCAGCACACCTTAAATTTCACTGTGACAACTTTGATTTTTTTTTCTTTCAGTTTTTAAATGACACACACTTTTAATAATGAGTGGGTCTTCAAGCGTTTATATACATTAGCCCTTTTTAAACAGGAACTGTGCAAATTTGCAGGAAAGCCCAATCAGTCTTTTTTCAGCATTGGCAGTATAAAAACAAAATCGGGGAGTGCAGCAAAATGCCACCTACCTACTTTTGTTTATACAGAATGTGCCTTTTTCGGGGCAATGGGGGGCGTGAGCAAGTAACAAAATGTGTAGCTCAGCGTGTGACGTGGGAGGGAAGCCGCGGCTGGTCAGTCCTTCGGCGATTCTCTCATAAGTCGGCCCGTTCTTCACCGTCCCCGTCATCTGACGGTTAATGGCCTCTTCGTTTGCGAGGACAAGGAGGGCGCGCAATTTTTTATCTTCCCAGTTGCTCATCTTTACAGTGTCTGTCAGGTTTGTGTTTCCCTCTTGCTACTAGCTGCTCGCTAATTCCTGCTATCAGCTGTTTCCTGTTTATCCACCGCCAGTGGGTCGCACGTGCGGTATCATCAACAGCTCCTCCCACAAGTCTTCAACAGCCCCTCCCGTTGCGAAAGGCCACCTCATTCTTTTTAAACTAAAAAGGTTCCGCCAATATGTCTACCCTACGTGGCGGAAAATTGGGCACCTCGGATCAACTCGCCAATCTGCCTCTGTGTGTCTAAATGCTCACAGCTTGCCGGCAAAACGGCCCAACATTCGCGGAAAATCTGGCAGTGTAAAAGGGGCTATTGATTTCGACCACGACGGCTTATATTCTAATCCTCATTCAGAGAAAAAAAAAAAAGCGTTGCGGAGCGTTGTTCCTGTGGGCTACAGCAACACTAAACCCCTGAGCTTGCCTGAGAAGGACTAAATGCACAAAGCTGCTATTTTTAAATATCCCATGGAGAGAGACTCTCACTGCAGCCTGTTCTGTTTTGTTCTGAAAATGTGGGCGTGCAGCCTCGTTCTGTGGACGATAGACCAGGTGCAGACTTCCATCTGTGTCACCGCTGATGAGTAAATACAACGAGTGCTGGACGGAGCAGTGAGTGACAACAACCCCGCCCACATTTAAGAGGGCTGTCTGTGGTGGAAACGCTACGCTGATCTAGGGTCTAGGTACCATGTCTGAAGGGTTACTGTTGGTTCCAAAGGTACTGGACTGAAAGTGTTTGGTGGAAACTGAGCTTTTGTGTTAGTCTTAGTTATTGTCTTTGTAACTTCTTCCCTTTGTGTTTCATTTGGTCTGATGAGCCAGTATATCTGTAGCCCCATTGTCTCAATTCATTAGGTCTGTTTGTTGAGTTAACGTCTAATTTTGTTACCCTTATTCTTCAGTATTGTTATGTTTTGTTGACCTCTTGTAAGGTCCCTCGAACTCAAAATCTGTTATCTTTAGACATTTGCCTTGTAAAACGTATTTTTTGGGGACAATAAACCACATCTTTAAACTTTAAACCTGCGTTCTTTGTGCTCTGACTGCTTGGCCCACGACATCGCCCCATTCCCCAAATGTAGACGTGCTTTTCAAGTCAAGTTTACCGCAGCTGGGCTTTGGCTCTGATAATAAGAATTCAAGAAAATAAGAAGAGCTGGGCATGCAGTTTGCTTTTAGATATTCAAGGTGAAGGAAAATAGCATGACGCAGACGAAGGACAAGACAGAAAAAAGCAAAAAGTAACAGATGAAACATTTTAAAAGAGCCGGTGTCCATGAATACAGTAAAATCCACCCAGGCTGTGTGTTCATCTGTTCATTTCCTTCCCCAGTTTGATTTTCTAGCAGCCTGGGTCAAATGGTGCAGCAGTAATTGCGAGTCCACTTGAATCTCAGAATAATGCTTTCTGTTTCTGTGTTGCTCCTTCCTGCATGGATCACTGACTCATAAACACGGGCAACTGGCGAAGAGCACGGCAGCCATTTCATCTAAACTCTGCTCTCTGCTTCCTCGAAGATTATATGAACTCATGCGGTGCGATAGTAAATTATTGTTTTTTTCAGCTCAGCGTGATGTCTACCTTTTTTTTTTTTCTGATTTACAAAACTAGCATCTTTCAGAGCATTCCAAAAAACACCAACATCTGCAGATATATTCACCAAAATGAAAAAGCATCACCTGCAATAAGATAAACTTTGTGCAGCAATTTAACACATGCAGGCGTGCTCCTATGTGTGTATCATGCATGTTGTATGTGCTCAACGCAAAGAGAAACCAACACACTTTCCCACTAATAGAGAAGCAGTAGTCTCGGTGGTTCCACCGGCAGTAGAGGAACTCACTGAGCCCTTTAATGGACTGAAACAGAGACATCACAACAGGTTGCAACAGGAGCTGCTTAAGAGACACGGAGAGAAGAAGATAAAGGGACTGAACACAGGGATATGTTGGAGAGGAGCGACCAACGGCCTGAATTCAAAAATAGAAAGAAAATCATGAACGAACACACACGCTTCGTTACATCCTCACACACACTGTGAGTCTTTACTGCCGCCGCAACTGATGTGTTGCATAAGTTCACACTCAGCTTTCAGATTTAAAACTGTCATCACTTCGTCACATGAATATATCATGGTGACTTTTAAAGAGGAGCAAACAACATATCTGCATTATCAGAAAAACATTTTAACCCTTCACTGTCAACATCTGAAGGCTATCGTCCAAGTGAAAAAATAGATTACTGCTTCACAGTTGTATTCCTCCGTGAGCCAGCAAGTTACAGTTATAGTTTACATCCATGTCTGTGAAAACATAACACTTCACACACATCTTCCCTCGACAGCACAGAAGATCCATACAATCAGCGCAGTTTCAAGATTTGAGTCACCAATTCAGTATCTGACCCAAATGTCTCCCCTTCTGTTCCTGAAAAAGTGCCAGAAAAGTGTTCTTGCAGAACATCATGATGCCACAGTCACCTCAGAATTATCTTTATTTATAACGTGCTTTACATGTCAATAATTAAAACAGACAAGACATGAAAACAGCAACTTCTAAAAGAAATGATAAAACTACTTTTGTTTAGACAAACTGAGGAAATAAGAGACAGTTTCAATGAACTTTCAATAAAACTCTCCGATGAAAGTATGTTTAAAAGAGATCACTGACTCGTTCAACCTGATTTCCTCAGGCAGATTGATCCAGAGCCTCAGGGCCCTGACAGCAAACGCTCTGTCCCCTTTTAGCTTTCAGCCGGGCCTCTGGAGCAGATGAAACACTGCTGCCTGAGGACCTCAAAGTACGTCCTGGCATGTACAATACTAAGAGGTCAGAGATCTCACTGGGAGAGAGGCCATGAAGAGCCTTAAAAGTAATCAGTAAAACCTCAAAATCTACTCTCAAACAAACTGGGAGCCTCTGGCCACGGCACTCGCCAGCACGGAGGCAAAAAAATCAAAGTTTCCATTTGTTGTTAAATGTGTGACACGTAAACCAGTGACTTCCAAACAGCAGAGATATGCTGACAGGGCTTGACGCTAACTTTTTTCCCAAGGAGCACATGTGCTCCTAAGTTGAAAAAGTAAGGAGCACACAAAGAACTTTAGGGGCACAATGTAAATTGATCAAATAATGTGTTTTCCATAATAAACGTGATGCAAATAGACATTTACAAGCAACATTATTTAATGAATTTGTATACAAAATGTACAGAAAGGTAAAATCATCAAGTTTTGAAAAAGTATTGCAATTTAATTTTGTCTTTAATGTTATTATCTTATATATATTATCTTTGCAATATGATTATCTTATATAATGTTATTACTATCCTAAAACATTCTCCAGGTCCTCTGAAACTCTGCAGGACTTATTTTCACCTTGCCCAGCAGTGGTACCGTGGAGAACGGTCCCTAACTGCGGGGAGAACAGAGCAGACTTCCCCGGAGGTCCGCCGCTTTTCCCGGTCCCTCGTCTCCGCCACACTTTGACTTATTTCCACGCTGCCGACAGTGGGACTTATATTCATTGTGCCGGCAGTGGCTTGGAAAACCGCCCATAACCGTGTCACACGGGGAAGAGGGAAGAGGGAAGGCGGCTGGAGTTCCTCCAACATTTGCGGTTAAATTATCATATTTTTTTATTGACAAAAATATAGGCTGCTTCGGCTGATTTTTTTATGCGCACAAATATTTTTTACAGTTCGCACACACCTATTTTTAGTCGCAAATGCAAGTGAAACGCTCGCACTGTCGAGCCCTGGCTGATCAGACATGGTGGACTGCAGCAACAGACACGACAACATTCAGTCTGTACTGCTGTTGAAGTTATTTGGGAAACTACAGCAAGTCTTTAAACTTGTTTCAGTGCTGACATCACGTCCAGATTTAGACCACAGACACCATCAATCATTTATTTCTGTAACCGCTTATCCTGTTAGGGGTCGCGGGGGGGCTGGATCCTATCCCAGCTGACATTGGACAGGTCACCAGACAACCATTCACACTCACACCTACGGACAATTTAGAGTCACCAATTAACCTGCATGTCTTTGGACTGAGGGAGCAAGCTGGGGCACCTGGAGGAAACCCACGCTGACACAGGGAGAACATGCAAACTCCACACAGACGGGCTCCCCCACCCTGCATTCGAATCAGTAACCCTCTTGCTGTGAGGCAACAACGCTAACCACTGCACCACCCACACACCAACGTAAGTCTCTCTAAACATCCATGACGATCAAAATAAAACATTAATAACTACAAAAAATAACACGCCCAAAATGTTGCCTGTACTTTGCTTCTCTAAAAGCACCACTGAGGAATAAAACACTGTGCAGCAGTTGCTCATTTTTTGGTGCAGGGCAGTGAGTTGCTCACACTTGACTGTGACTCACTGCACTCGGCCCCAGAGGTAAAAGCACTCTGCCCTCAGTAAAGATCTGAAAATAATTAGCTGAACCAACCCAGTGGACCTGCTGTGTGCCGTGTGCGTGTGTGCGCATCTCTCAGCTAGAATGTTCAGATCAGTTAGAGCTGATTATTTAAAGGTTGAGTGTGTCAAACAGAGGGGGATTTAGTGGCATCTAGCTGCGAGGACTGCAGATTATAACCAGATGAAACTTCTCCCAGTTAGAATTCCGTCAGTGTTTGTTGTTCAGAAGGTTTTAACTGGGAGCTGAATTATCGACAGAGGTGAAAACAAACAGAGCAGCTGATTAAAATCAGTGAGTCAATCAGTTTTACGTCAGAAACCAATCAGCCAGTGTGGCCAAGAAAACACCCTCCATGTCTCTAATGAAATCAGACTGACGCCTATGGGCGTTACATCGGGAACAGGTGCTCAGAGCCCAGCAGTGTGTGTTGAGTGTGCGCTGTATGTATGGGTGTCACCAGAGATTAGTCCCTCGAGTCAGTGACATGGGGTCGATTATGGAATTACAGGATCATGGTGGCTGCCTATTGTTCCTACAGCCTGGGATCACTGAGTCGCACTGCCTCACTGAGACAGACACGTCCAGAGAGCCTCCTGAAATAGGGGGGCTGACCACGGACCGCTGACTCAGATCATAAGTGGTGCACAAACTGGTGTCTGAGGACCTGAGAGCATTCTGCGAAAGTAAAAGAGTTTCACTATGAGCTGGGATAAAAGTTAATTCCAGCATCAAACTGGAAGTATGTAAAGACAGAAACATGTTCAGAGGAGATGTTCAGGTGCATACTGTAGAGGACCTCCTATAGAAAAACAATGAGGGAATATTGTAGTCTAATATCACTCCTACCTCTTATTTAAAGTTCAGAGTGAAGCAAGACCTGCATTTGCATAATATAAAAATGAGAATCCCCAGAGAGCACTTTTCATATTGCTCCCATTTCAAACTATGTATGTTTTTGTGGCTTTTTTGTGTAAATTCCTTGCCCTCCTCTCACTTCAGCGCGCCGCGCCGCAGACCTGACACGTACGAGGCTGTCTGACTGATCAAAAACACGCTCTAAGCTCTAATCATTTCTGCCTCGATCCTTCTCCTGTCACCTTGCCCTTTAATTTCCACAAAAAGAGCAGAGCAGACGGAGTGATCTCATGCTTTCTCTTTCTGCGCTCCCCGTCCGCTTAGCCTCACCCTGCTATTCACTGATTAACCCTCACCCCTGCAGCCCTCCCCTCGCACCCCTCCGTCCCCAGCTCCTGCGCTACAAGTCAAGAAATGTTGCCATTGTACATTTCTGCAAACCACAAATACGTCACATTTGAATGTTTCATACGCATCATATTGATGTTTCTGAAGCGACATAGTGTATGAGCTGAGTTTGTCATCAGGAGGTGGAGGGGACGGTGGATAGTGAGACGCCTGCCAAGGTGCAGACCTCTGTTTGAGACCAACAAACAACAACAAAAAAGGTGCTTTTTAGCGAGTCACTGCTGTGTTTCCGAGACGTTTTATGCACCAACCTTGGGTGTTTTTAAGGGATCTGTTGGTGTTTTTCTAGTAGGAATACTGTCACAATTAGTGGTTGATTTTCACCCAGACATCGATGCGTTTCCTGCTGAGAGAGTGGCACGTAAAGCAACTGTTTTTTAAAGAGACATTGCTGCTTTCCAATCAGGATTAAGCTCCCAAAACTAGGTATATTCAGCCTAAAAATCATCTCTTCCAAACCATAAGCAAGTTTTTGTGGCTAAACCTAACTACACATTAACCACAGTGTTGTTGAAATGTAAAGTTCAACATATCTGCCACCTAATAACGTGCAAATGTGACGTATCTGTGGTATGCAGAAACGTACATTGCCAATATTTTTCTGCTGACTGGGCTACTGAGTGTTTTTTGCTTTGTCTTTGGCCCGGTATACTGAGCAATTTTGGGCTGTCCCAGACAAACGATGACCAACTTGAAAGAAATTTGCCGATATCTTTTTTCTCGTCTTGTCTGTCTCTAAAATGGTGGTCCTATGTCGCACAGTGAGGGAGTTTCAAGGATGGCTGTTGCGATCAAAGACAGCTTGGTATAAAATTCTGACAGTGTAAGAAATTTGGGATGACCATCTCACTGTGTGACTGATGTTACCACCTACGTCTGCTAACCAACCAATAGAAATGCAGCACGACATGACGCACTGGTGCTAAACCCAAACAAAGAGACTAACAGCAGCTCGCCATGGAGTCAAAACACACTAAAAGAAATGTGTGGGATTCCAGCAAAGACGAAAAGAAGGACGAAGCGTGGAAGGAAATAGAGGCGGAGTTACAGCTGCCAGGTGAGACACCTAGCAGCTAGCAAACACACGCACACACACACACACACACACACACACACACACACACAGTGTATAGTGCCCACAAATCTTTAGGTTATTTAATAATGTGTGCCTCTATGTTGAGCTTTGTATGTTGTATCCTACATACACATACAGTTTGCATACATCAAACTTGATGTCATACCCAAGTTTATTAGATCCATGTTGCACAGTGTAGCTTGCATTAAACTTGTACAATATCACAGAAAGGGATACCATAGACTGATAACTGCACTTTAGGAGAAGACCCACGGTGATCCAGTGTTACATCAAAGCTGTCAGTTAAGAGAAACAGGTATTTACAGTAGATGACACTCGTCAGCTAGTCCAGTGTTCCCAACCTAAAGGTCTGGACGTCCCTCCGCTCACATAAATCTCAGGGGTCGCAAGATGATTAAGAAACAAATAAATACAGATTTATCAAGGAGAAAGTCAGAAAAAATAAATGTGTAGCACTACACAAAATTACATTTATTTTTGCTGACTTTCTCCTTTGAGCTCTTCAGCCTATAACAACCCTTCAAATCAAACAATCTGAGAAGGAGAACTCATTTCACAGCTTGTGATGAAGAGTCATGTGGCTATTTCTTCATTTCAAGGTGTCGCAGGATAAAAAGGTCGGAGACTGGAGGGCGCTTTACTAAAGCTGACAGGAAGTGAAACACCAACACTTCTGAAGACTCATTTAAAAGGGAAAATGTCTGCATGTACTGCCCTCTCAGATATGAGGACCTTCTGTTTTACATGATTGATTGATTGATTTTTATTTGTGTCAAGCACATTTACATGTGCCCAACCCTCATGGGTTTATAAGACACCATTACAATGATGCTGCAGTAACAATCAAAAGCATTGCTTCTCAGTCTAGAAGCAGAACACTCTGCCTTTAGCCACAAATGAATCAAAATCTGAAACAAAACTCAAATTTTTCATGATCATCCAGGACAAAAGAGATCAACATAGACAGTGGTCGATTTACTGAAAAGTACATCCCTTATGTCTCCATATACAGGACAGTAAAACAGGAAGTGAACCTCATTCTCACCTTCACCTAAATTACACGCCAAACAAATTCTGTCCTCCTCTAGAGTGGCGTTAAACCTTCCAGTCTCTAAGGCTAAAGGTGACGTTCCTGAGCTCAACTTTGCACGCTTTTGTTTAGATGATACTCCAGGTAAGGTTCCACACTGCAGCTGTTCTTTATGAGACAATAGGTTTGTAGTTTTGGTTTATATCAAGTGTCAACAGACCATTTTTCTCTTAACATGAGAGACATGTCACTCCTAATCTCCTGAATATCACAGATGAACCTGTTCTGGAAAATTTAATTAAAATTTAAGGATTTTATGTCATTAGCCCATTGGACATCTTCAGAAGTCCATTCCCGAGCTGAAGCATTTGACATTTATGCCTGATGTTTGGAGGTTTCCATCCCGTATCTCCATTTATGGCCGAAACAGGAGTTCATTTATGAACACCCAGGAAGGATGGAATCGCTCTATAATGCACTGTGTTACAACTTGTATGATCTTGAAAACCCCAAACAGCAGAGGTATAGTCACACACAGAACACACATGAATTATAGAGCAAGATTTCCACGTTGTTTAACGTTGTTCAGTGCAGATCCCAGTGCTCTACCCACTGACTGAGCCTGAACACTGACTGCTCCTTTAAATAACATGTGCTCGTCCAGCGTGAGGCCACGATATTTATACTGGTCAGTAAATGACAGCATTAATCAACCAAAATGAAAAGCAACTGATCCTCTCTCCATTGATTCTCCTCTGTACTGTAATATTCCCGTTTTGTATATCATTGTAAACTGAACACCTTTGGGTTTTGAATTGTTGGCTGGACCAAAGACTTCACCTTGGGCTCTGGGAAACTGTGGGAAGCATTTTGTGTCTTGTTTTTGGACATTTTCTGTGCTAAACTGCAATGCAAGTAAATTAAAAACTCACCCATAAATTAACCATAGATGAAAATAATTATTAGCTGCAACTCATTTCTCCATAACTCCTTTAATAACAGCTCACGCTGATACGATGTCCAATCTCTGACGCTCACAATGAGAGATACACAGTACATGCAAAGCCATCAATCAATATAAAGAGGCATCTGGACATGAAATAAGGAGGACCTGCCTTCGCCGTAACAATGACACCATAAATCTGTCTGCTGGCGCTCCTGGAACCTGCAGCTCAGACTGTCGATAGATGTCACCTGCCTCTGATGTGAACTACGATCCTGTGCTGCACATGCTTCAGCACTGATGGCCTGTGGGTGTCTCATCCCTCCTGCGACTGGCTGCTATATCAAAGGCCAGAGACATATATAGTGTGACGTGGTGAGAGTCATCCTCTTTCTCTACAGAGAGACTCAAGAGGAGAGAATAGGCTTTACAAAGCAAGCTGTCTTCTCAGCGGGGGTTTGTTTAGAGGCAAATTGGTCATGAAGTCAATGCCCAGGCCAAGATTTTGTTTCTATGTATCTCAGCGCCCACGTTATGATCTCACCCTCCTCTAGGAAAAGCTTCGGTTTAGGGCAAATCGGCCTATTGTGAGATAAAAATGAGAGAGGAAACAGAAAGAAAAGGCTCCTCTCTGTGAAAAGGGGTCAAAATATCAGCCTTGTTCTCTGAAGATGTGGAGGCAGAGCATGCCTGTTTGATTTGACACAGCGCTCGTCACCTGCAGCGTGATAATGAAAATGTGAGCAGCTACATGATTGCGCCACATTCATAGATCAGGCTCTCAAATACCCACAGCAGTGTCAACTGTGGGACCACGGAGTACCTGAGCGGCTGCGAAGAGGGGAATAACATCGCCATCTAGAGGCTCTAATCAGCCTCGCTCCCACACACTGATCTGACCAGGTGGAAAAATGCCCATCATGCTCTCCCACGTTACTCACAGAGTACTCACTCACTCTTCTCAACAAGTGGATCCAAACAGCCACAAGAGGAAGCTGTCCAACGAAACACAGCAGAGCCCTGCCTCTGCATCTGAAGCATTTATCCACTGCTTGATGAGACTCAGAACTATAGCTCCCCATGCAAGGTCACTTCAAGCCAGCATGCAATACTGCTGGGGTGAGAACGAGCGGACAGAAAGACAGGTAGCGGATAGAGAGGATGGGGGAGGATAGATACCTGAGACACAGATAACCTTCGGTGAGAGCATGCACAGCTTGGAGCTTAACCGTGTCTCAACTGAGACAGGTGACCAGTGGAACAATGAAACCAATAAATACAAAGGGATGGAGTGGAAGAGTCCGCAGGGCAGAGTGTTTTCATTCTTACCTATGATGGGAGCCAGGCGGAAAATGTCAGAGAGACGGCTGTTCACTGGTTCATACGGAGAATCCTCCAAGAAATCATTACCTGTGAGGAAGAGGAGCAGATGTTCAGATAGATAGATAGATAGATAGATGGTGTTTTGAACCCCCTCCTGTTTTGTTTATCATCTTTCACCCCTCACATTGGCCTGCATGTGACATGGGTTATTTGGGTCAGTCGATATCCACGCTGGCACACAGCCACACGCTTGATTAGGCAGGTTGGTCAGCTGTGTTGCGCAACTGGAAGTCGACTCGGCGGCAGCGGGCCTGGATGCAGTTTAGGGACTAAAAGGGCCCCCCTGCTATGATCAACACTTAAAGATGGCACTGCGAGCGCTGAGGGGCGTCACGCTCCATTACCCTCAAGAAAAGTGATTCAGGAGGTCAAAAAGTGTCTCGGCTCTGCAGGACCGAGACTGAGGGCCGAGTCCAGAGGCCAGATTTGAATGAAAGTTGAGTGATTGTGCGTGATCATACTGGACTGCTAATGGATAAATAGCTGTGTGCTACTTTTTGAGGGCTTTTTGTGTGTTTCTGGGAGCAGGGGTGGAGGCGGAAGGGGAGGAGGAGGAGTAGGGGGGTCATAACAGTGGGAGGAGCTGGGGCAACTAATCCTTTCACCCTTTACAGGACAGATTAGAAACCCTATGGGGAGTGAATGTCCATTTCACATTAACCAAAGCTGCAGGGTGTTCTCTAAATGTAGCAGCCCACCCAAACAAAGAGCCCTGAGGGATTTTGGTAGAGTTTTATGCCCCCCCCCCAAAAAAAAAAAATCTCTAGTAGACCTTTAAACAAAAGCAACCTTTGATCAGATGGAGTTAAATTACGCACAATCTGGGGTGCGTCTCTTGACAAGCAAAAGTTCCCCCAACAGCCCCAAACCCTACCTTGTAATGTCTGATAGATCCCCCAGTAAATGCGCAGGCAGTTCTTCTCCTTCTTCATGCCCCTTTTACACCGGCAGTTGTACAGCGGGCTCTGTTTGAGCGCGTCCATGGCGCTCCGGCACTCGTCCTTGGCCTCCAGGCCGGCCACCATGCTGAAGTTGCTCTCCTTGCCGCCGGCCACGCACTGCCTCATGGTGCGGTACTTGGTGCTGCACGCCTGCTCCTTCAGGCACTGCTCGCTGGCCCTCACACAGTCCAGCCGGGTGGCCCCGGCGCGCAGGTTCTCCTCGGCGTAAGACAACACATCTGGAGACAGAGGTGGCGTTTATAATATAAATAACAGTATAGTGTGTGAAAAAGCACAATGCCTCTGTCGAGTTTTTTGCTCATTTTTTCTACAGGTTTTAATATTATTTTGTGATATTCTAACCCCTGAAAGCAGCGTGAAAAACACGTCGGCACAAATACATCAGTGCATAAACCTGCGCATGCATAAACAGTTTTATACTTCTTAGCAGCTACTTCACTGACACTTTCATCACTCCAAATGCAGCTGAGTGAGGATTTGCCTCCACATTCATTACTGTTTGATGAGGCATCGACAGATTCTTGATCGACTTTGTCGCTTTGGAGCAGTTTGGACTACAGTAACCTCTCCACATCTTTACCCCGCCGACTCTGCCACGCTCCCCTTATCAGCACAGCTCACAATTTATCCCCAAATATACGCACCCATAAATTAGTATCAGACACACAGTTGTTGGTGGAAATAAATCAACTTAAACTTACCTAAAAGAGGCAGAAGGACATACAATACTGGGAGGATCATTGTCTTCCTCTCCATGTGAAACATAAACCCTTATTTGGAACGAAATTTGCGAACTAAAAGCGACTTAATTTAATTCCCAGGGTACTTCCACTGTATTGAAATCCATTGAAAAGACGTAACAGTGCGCGCTCCGCTGTACAAAACAGATCCAGCTCGCCTCATGCGAGATATTTCACCCCCCTTCAAGAAAAAAAGTGTCCAGTCCCGATTCGGCACAGTTTCTCTGACTCTAGACAAAAAGAAGTGGTTGTTTCTTTCCCTCCCGTGCGGGTGGTCTTCTCACCGCCGGGAGACAAAGACAAGGGATCAGAGCAGCGGTGGAAGCGAAACGGGCGAGAGTGTCCTCCAACTCCAGCCAGTGGGATGCTTGCGTCTGTGCGTCTGAGCGCACACAGCCAACTGGAGCCCCACTGCTGTCTAGCGCATTCAGCAAGGAGGAGAGTGCCAGCTTCCCCCCTCGCGCTGAAGTACAGTAATCTTATAATAAATGTACAAAGCTAGAGCTTCCTATCAGAGCAAACACACTCCCTTATTAAGACAATATCACAGCGCTGAAAATAAATAATTAGCTTTAAGCTCACTTAACTCACTAATGAGCACCGGAGACACGAGTCCCAGCGGGAGCATAACAGCACAGAGATGATCATTCTGAAAAGGTTACCGTCACTGCTGAGTTGCACACTCACTACAAACCTCTCTGGGGTTATTACAGTGTCTTTATGGTGTTTACTTTTAATAAACTTTCCAGCTCACAAAGGGAAAAAAAGAAACAATCACTTTTCCAGTCCATTAAAACACACATAGGCCGCGCTGTCTAACCGCAGAGGGCATGTGGTTGCATTTAAGATGTTATGAAAGGAAACCAGCACTACCAACTCTTGATGCGTGTGGGCTGGTTTTACATTTCAGAGTAGCTGCGTTGACAGGGAGAGGGCAGAGAGCACGCCTGGAGTGCGTTTTTATGACGTGGTTAATACGGCAACATGTGGAGTAGCTCATATGGTGATTTGTAAATCTGGATCTCCTTTTAAAGAGTCACACTGAAGTGAGGAAGTGACATGTTTCAGCTGCACAGAGACGCTGGTGATGATGTTTCAAGCATGTGTGGCACTCCCTGTTTGCAAAATGACAAAAAATGTTATGCAACATAGGACAGTGGGCTGTTAGGTGTTTGATGATGCCACTTCAGATGGTGATATAAAATACAGCCTCTACAGAGCATGGTTTTGGTACTTGGTGCGCAGAGGGAGAGCTGCCCTCAGTCCACACACAGGAGAGTGGACACTGTGGGACTGTCGCCATCTGTTGGTGGTTTTAAAGCAGGGTTGGAAATTAACTTGTGTGTCCACCTGCCACTGTGGATGGTGGATGCAGAGACCTACCAGCTACTCACCAGGGCTCAGCTGTTCACAAAAATTAATCTGGATCAGAGTGATTGAATGAATTTGGAAATCCCATGTTTTGCTGTTCAGGATCAGCTGATCCATCTTGTGCTGGTTTTTGAAGCAACATTGGATCAGATCACCCTGATCCAGATACAAACTTTTCAAGGAATCCAGTTCACCATTGCTGATGAGGTTTGGAGCAACACTTACAGAGCATCTCACAACCATTGCACATCCTTCAAAAGAGAACAATCAGGACAGTAAGCAAAATTTTCAGATCTAGTCAAATTTAAAACCGATTTCATGCATGAATTATGACTACTTAAGTCAGAATTTTTCCCCGAGTGTTTATATCCCTCTTTAGTCATGAAAAAAAATGAAGTTCATTTTTTGAAGCATGCATTTTTGTCAAGGAGTTTTTTATACTCTAAAAAATGATTATAGGGTTAGTGGATAGCACTTAAAATGAATAACAGCAGTCTGCCAACAAACATACTAAAATGACCACTTATGACTATAGGTGCTGCAAAAGAGAAAGAAACAGATTTGAGATCATAAATTTGAATATTTTTTTGTTGATTCTGACAGCTATTTGGGGCCTTAGTTTTAAAGAGGCAACATCCTTTTGTTTGCTTCATAGGTGGCCTCATGTCTATCTTATCTACTTCATCACAGCACCTGTTAAACATATCAAGTGTAACATGTAAATAAAATACATACACACATATACATAATGCATATATATGTGACCGATTTAAAAAAAATATTACAATTTGATCCTGAAATCCACCCTGAATCAACCTTTCTGCTGGGATCAGGATAATCTTCATCTTTTTGACTCAAAGTCTTACCAAAAAAAAACTGACCAAAACATAGCCTACTGAAGGTTTGAGACTGGATTTCATGATCTAATCCAATTTCTGAATATTATTTTCTTTAGAACAATCATTTTCAGGATTTGAGCTTATCCGATGGCCAAAATCTGATCAGATTACTTCTACTTCTACTTTTTGGCTGGTGGATGAAACAAATCTAGCAGCCACTTGCATATTCTACCAGCATTTAGCTGGATGGCTGGTGTTAATTTCCAAAGTAAAGGTCGCTGTAAGCTTTTAGTTGGGTTTCTATGTGTATTTTTATTTGTTTTAGGAATTTGTATTATCATTGTAATTATCTCCCCTTTTTTAAGAATAATGATAATGATAGTACCTCCTGATTCTGTATGTTTCTATCATGCCCTGCTTGTTTTTATATGTAATACTTCATTATCTTATATGATGTTTTATGTTTGTCATGTATTATGTTTCAGTGAGTCATATGAAATGTGCTTTATAAAAAAAAAAAAAAAAATCTGACTTCTTGACTTGTTAAAAGTAATGAAACCATATAAGATACTTTCAAACTTTATATGTTTTACACTTGATAAAGTGAGGTCAGGTAATTTGGGACACTTTTAAAACCACCTTAAACTTACCTAAAATCATATGGAAACTTTGGACATTCAAACACATCTCTATGTAACTCAGTGACATGTTCAGGTAAAATGGGACGTCATGTTTGTTTTTAAATGGTTAAATCTATTTATTTGTTCAGTCATTAATTAGTTAAATCTTAAATGCAACATGTGGTTATTAATTATAAACAGATTGTCCAACTTTTCTGCCATGCTTTCACTGTTTCTTTGCTGCCTGTTTCCTAATATCATCAATGGATGTGCGTGCATGTAACATTTGTGGCTAATTCTGAACTACTGTTGCTGACATGATGCTTACTGCATCATTTTCAATATTCTTAAGTGAGAAAAATGCTTAAAAAGAGTCTGTAATATGACAGGGTGGCATACAATAGCATAACCCATGATGTTATGGCACCTGGTAGTCTTAAGACATTTAGAAATAAGTCCCATTTTAGATTAATGTAGTGTAATAGGGGAGAGCAGAGCACTATCTAATGCGGGGTAAACTCTAACAAGGTCTTTTCAAGCAGTTATACACAGTCAATCATTTTGTGCTTCCGGCCTTTTGACCACAATACCGCCAAACAGTGACCCGCGAAATATCCTAGAGATTGGACGCATTTCAGCAGAGTTCAGTGACAAAGAGTGGTTTCTACTGACATAGTAAATTTCTTTTTCATACTTGGTTTTTGATCACTGAGTTGTCTATGTAAGTCACAGAATCCAACCATGCATTATCTTGATAATTTTTCTCTTGCATAAAATAAAGCACCATTTTGAACTATGTAACCAAGTCACAGCAAGTGTTAGCCATAATTCATCTCAGGTAAGTTTCCATTGAACACTTTCAGATTCCGTCAAAGGTAAGTTTCCATTCATCAATTTCAAAAACTGTTTGCTTCCTCTGTCACACACCTGCTGCTCATCACCTGCACCTCACCTGTATCACCTGTGTTTTCCCGTTCTAGTGCGCCACCCCGTGTACAAACCGTCACCGTTATTTAAACATTAATCAAAACAAATATATGAATGTTATTGTGGCTCCAACATATAATAGCCACACATACTATGTATCTGTCTAAGTGCTGATCTTTCCATTCATGAGGCTTTGATGGTCAGATGAGAGATGTACAGATGTTTAGATATCGATCATAGATAGATCCATAAACAGTTCTCAGTGTGACTGTAGAAGAAAGGCAAGTTCTACTGTTCATTTGTAGCAGAGATGTGCATGATGTTAGAATAAAACAACAAAATAATTGTGACTTTGAACGTGGCATGGTTGTTGGTGCCAGGCAGGCTGGTCTGAGTATTTCAGAAACTGCCAAGGATTTTCACACACAACCATCTCTAGGGTTTACAGAGGATGGTCCCAAAAAGAGAAAATATCCAGTGAGCCAAAATGCCTTGTTGATGCCAGAGGTCAGAGGAGAATGGCCAGACTGGTTCAAGATGATAGAAAGGCAACAGGAAGTCAAATAAGCACTGGTTCCAACCAAGGTGTGCAGAAGAGCATCTCTGAAGCAACAACACCTTGTCCAACCTTGAAGCAGATGGGCTACAGCAGCAGAAGACCACACCAGGTGCCACTCCTGTCAGCTAACAACAGGAAACTGAGGCTACAATTCACATGGGTTTTCTCACCAAAACTGGACAATAGAAGATTGGAAAAACCACATTCAGATGGAAGCATGGATCCATCCTGCCTTGTATCAACGCTTCAGGCTGCTGCTGCTGCTGGTGTAATGGTGTGGGGGAGATTTTCTTAGTACCAACTGAGCATGGTTTAAACACCACAGCCTACCTGAGTATTGTTGCTGAGCATGTCCATCCCTTTATGACCACAGTGTACCCATCTTCTGATGGCTACTTCCAGCAGGATAACGCACCATGTCACAAAGCTCACATCATCTCAAACATGACAATGAGTTCACTGTACTCCAATGGCCTCCACAGTCACCAGATCTCAGTCCAATAGAGCACCTTTGGGATGTGCTGGAACGGGAGATTGAAAAAAAGTGGTCCAACTTGGTACTAGCACAATGTACCTAATAAAGTGGCCAGTGAGTGTATAACCTGATCGTTTTAGCTGCAATGCTCTTATGACCAGAAAGAGAAAGTCAACATGCCATGTGGCTTTCCTTGACTCTTTGCTCTGCCTGTCTCAGACCAATCAAAATGACTGAGAGCCACAGATGTAAAACGGGATTTGCCCCATTTTCCTTTATGGCCCAAATTACCTGATTTTGCGGGATACAAAAAAAATATGAGTATCACATTTTAAATACTGCGTTTAATCAATGTACAGTCACATGAATAGAAATCTAACAGACAAAGCTTGATTATAATAATGGGGATGATGCATCATGTGACTTGTAACTCTTCCTATAGCTCATTGATTGCCTATATGGTCTTTTCAGAGGCTAATCCACTTGGCTAAATACATGGGACCAGACTATGTCAATGAGCCCCTCTCTGCATTAAAGACTGGGCTGAAATCAATGGATGCTGGCGTCGAGCACAGTAAATCAACCCTTATACACACAGACACACACACACACACACACACACACACACAGAGGGAGAAAGAGAGTTGGTTCATTCAGAGATGGGATGAAATTATCTTATTTAAACGTCAGTGAATAATCCCTGAAAAGGAAGTTGTGATTAGTTTGGTATGATGAATCAATCCTGCGAAGTACAGTCACTTTTCAAAATGACTTTCCATTTTGTTAAATATATGCCACAGGCCAGTGTCCATGGCTATTTTTACAGCGAACATGACAGGAGAAGAGACAGAAAATGGGTACGAATGAAAGACAGGCTCAGGCTGCTATCCAGGATAATTGTCTGCTTATAATTTGATGACTTTGCTGTTCTTAAGTCTCCAAAGGGAGCCTTGCCAGTCAGGGGGAAGGCTCAGTCTGGTGATTTATGAAAAGCCTCAATCAATATGTGATATTAATTTTGCAAATGAATGTCAGAATGATGTAGTCCTCAGGTCATTTAACGTTTCACACGGTAATGTGCTTTATGGCACCGGATCAGAGGCTTTTTCCTGTCCCCGTGGTGAAACGAGAAAATTGGTCAAAGTCAGAAATTGTGTGACAAATGTTGGGCAGTGAGTCTCAGTGGATTAGTGTGGAGAGAGCTGACTGTGTCGATACAGCACTTCTTAACGTCCACGGGCCAACACTCAATCCAGTGAGGACAGACAGATCAATGTGACTGTAGGTCTGCTGTAGGCCAACTTTTATTCATTTGGCTGTGTGTGTGTGTCTGTCTGCAACTAATCTCACAAACTACTGGACCTGTCCGCCTCATTTTGTGTTTATGTCTGTCTGCAGCTAACCTCAAAAACTATACCTATCAGCCTCATATTTTGTGTTTCTGTCTGTCTGCAGCTAGTCTCACAAACTACTGGACCTGTCAGCCTCATATTTTGTGTTTCTGTCTGTCTGCAGGTAATCTTACAAACTACTGGACCTATCAGCCTCATATTTTATGTGCACATGTATGACTATGGGGTTGCAGTGATTCATACTTGTTTTTGACTGTTTTATAGCGTCACTCACCCCCGCTATCCAACCTTTTGTTTGCTTCTCCACCCTATTGAATGTAAGGGAGCTGGGAGGGACATAATTCTTTTGGGCCCAGCAGCCTCCGCAGTCCACCTGCGACCGGGTTTTGTTCTCTCAGCAGCACGGCGTCAGACCACACGGGACATTTAAAATGGGGATTATATTGCCTGCCTAATTTAATTTTATGATTTGTGCCGGATCAAAGCACATTCAGCACACTCAACTCCTCTGCTTATGCTCGATTTTCTTTTCATGTCAAAAATAAAGAAAAAAAAAATCTGACATGGTGGTGGGGGATGGGGGAATTGCCCCTCTCTCTGAGTGGCATCCATAGATTTTAAAAATAACCGGCTACCAGACGCCAAGACGGCACCTATTAATTCCAATGGCCACTGGGAAAAAAATGCTGCAAGGCTGCCTTCCTGGGAGCCTGGTCGTGCCATACAGGCAGCTGCCTATGTCACCTATAGAAATGTCTGCTTCTAACTGTTACTTTGATGTGCTGTAGCCTCCAGACAGCACCGTTCAAAGTTCAGATATGAATACATGGATCAAAGATTTCTGGATATGTTTTGCCATTAAAAAAACATTCAGTCTTCATAATATCATATGTATATTTTACATACAGTGCCTATTAGCAGGAAAACTATCTGCTCTGTGCAATGCCTTGTGGCTCCATCAAAAATAGACGAGGCGCGTATTTTAGATTCTGAAACGTGTTGCGGCGCGTCCGCTAAAATTGTGTAGAGTGGCAGTGATCAGTGTCTGCACCCTGCAGAGTTCACTTTACTGTGTGTGTGTGTGTGTGTGTGTGTGTGTGTGTGTGTGTGTGTGTGGGCTTGATCACCCTGCTTACCCTCCGATTGGCGGTTGGGTCGGCAATTACAGTTAGGGCCAATTCATGGTTTCCGTGTCCACAAGGGTCCTCTTTGGCCCGCATAATGTAAATGTCATCGTCTGGCTATGTCAGTGAGGGTCTGTGTGGACCTAAAATCCAAATCAGAAACAGTTTATTAATCCCCCAGGAGAAATTGTGATTTGTTACAATTGCTCGGATGTAAAGAAAATAAGTAGAAATAAGAATATGAAATATAAGCATAAACATTAAGTTAACTAAAATAGAATTAAAAATGTGCATTACACTACAATGTTTAACACTAGCTAAGGATATTAAAATAAATATCTGCATTGTGCTACATTATTACACTGTATAAACTAGTATGTTACATTCATAAATATAAAATGTCTTATGCTATAATGTTCACTACATGAAACACATCAATGATTAACAGTAATGCTAATGACTAGCAAGGTAGCATGAAGCCATTGTTGTGACAGTTATTTTCTTTGACTGGTGTTTTGACTCTCTCAGAGCTGTCCCCAACAAAATAAATGACTGTGGTTCATCTTTTATCAGTAATGGTGGTCTTATTTTGAATAAATAAAAAGAACAAACCAACCGGTGTCAGCCACAGGGGCAGGGCAGTCATTATTGAAAGCTAGCTGCATTATGCTAGCTAGATTAGTTTAGCTAGCCTTATGAGTAGTGCCGACTGAATTAGTAACAGGGGACTGACTAACAGTAGGATTTATTAATTTGATTTGAGGCGACTTATTAAAATGAGTTTAGACACGCTCTTTAAACAGATCCTCCTAACTGAACAACAGTTAACTGAGCAGACACAAAAACTCAAAGACGGTAAGGCTAACTTTGTGCCTGTTTGCTAATTTAATGTTAAGATAGCAAAATTAGCTATAGCATGTAAGCTAACACTGGAAGACTAGCTGCAATGCTAACTAGCCACGTTAGCAACAGAAATAGTTAGCTAAGGGTAACATCTGTCTTTATCCATCCTCAGGTCACTCAGCTAAAATTGTCTTAGGAGTATTTATGTCTGGTTTAATAGCTTACATTAGCTTAGTGCTCAGCTTTCTCAGTGTATGGCATCGTATGTTTTTTTGCAGGTTAGCCTGTTAGCTAACCTAGGCCAGACTTTAGCCTGTTAGCTAACCACCAGTTCTCTTTATTTCAGTCAAAACAGCCATCAGCAGATGCAATGAGAGGATCAAGAGCACCACTGGCAAGTGTGAAAGGACCAGTGAGGAAATTGATATAAAGGTGACACTGCAAAACAGTTTGTTTTCTCATTTATTTGTCACTAATATCTTAATTATGAAGATACTGTATTTTGTGACTAGAGCTGGGGTCTGCACCTTTACTATCCAAAAATAATCTGTCAAAAATCTGTCAGGAGTGCTTTATAATGAAGGTTACACAGCCTTTTAAGTCTAAATTAGCCTAATAACATTACTAATAGGTCTAAATTAGCATTCATTAATAGGTTTTAGCACAAGGTAGCTACTCTGCAGGGTGCTATGACTATTCAGTACTTTAATTTTTTATTTTCCTCCGAGACCCATGAGACCCATCTCAGAAAATATGACAGTTTAATTGTATCCGGGTATACAGTAATATACAGTTATTAGGCTATTATCAGTTACAATGACCCTAACCTCTCAAGACAGATTCTGCAATTTACACTGTAGAATCTGTCGGCAGCCCTGTGTGAAAGACAGCTACAGAGGGGGTGAGGGCGGGGTTTAAGTTTGAACGATGCTGCGCTTTAGCCAATCACAATGGAGGGGGTGTGGCCGAGACATGCAGGTGTCCCCAGGAAATGTGTACCTACAGAAACAGCAAGCTCCGCGTCCATAGTGACCGCTCCAATCAAAACGCTGTCTCGTCAACATGAAAAAATAAAATAAATTTTTTTTCCAGCAGATGTCTGAGTTACAACATGTTTGAGCTAACTGGAGTAGTTTCATGTCGTATCCGACAACGGGAGGCTTTTAACAGATGACGTCCTGATGTTAGCTTTGCTGCTGCTGTTAGCTGTCCCTGTCAGCTGCAGCCACTGATGCTTTCTAGACATCGTGATTTCCCATAACTGAATAAATACCACACATAGCAACACAAAACTGCTTTGCTAGCTCAATCATGTTGTAACTAAGATATCCACTGGAAAAAAATATTTTATTCACGGACCGTTTATTGAGTTATTACCTTATTTTTATACAGTCTATGGTTATTACAGACACTGCTAACGGCTAACGTTAACAGCTAACGGTTAGCCCAGCTAATCTACAATAACCATATTATTGATTACAAATCGTGCACACGGAAATAGTAACGTTTGTTCAGATCATTGTGTTTATAGACTTAAACATCAGATTAGTCTACACGGTGATATAGTGATGTGAAAAATGTGATATATAGCTAAACTCTGCTGGTTTTCTACCTGGAAGTATTTGTAAACAACACGGCGATTCTCTGGGGGCACCACCAGGAAGTGAAGGGCCTGAGCGATCGCCGAGGCCCCTGCACTTCTGTTAGTCGAAAAACTCCGGGCTGTGCCTCCAGAGGTAAAGGAAGGGGAAAAAAAGGGTTTTTTTAAAAAAAAATTTTACCAATGGATTTCCAGATTGCAATGACCCTTACAGGAATGAAAACAGAGGGTTTTTTGGTTAAATGCTTCGTTATAACTGACACTTTAAATATTTTTTTTAGTGGAAGTATGTGTAAAAAGTATCCCTTCTGAAAATAAATAAATCAAAGGTGAGATTCTGCATCCACTTGCATGTTAATCATCAATTTTCATACCATGGTATTGTGAAATCGGTGTGCCACTGCGAACACTTTAACACTCTAAATACACTAAGAGTTCATCTAGGGTTTATGCACAAGGTAGAGTAACATGATGTATTAATAATTTACTATTTTGTCTTTTGTCTGTTGTGTCAGGAGGGAAATATACTATTTGACTGGCCATCCAGTAGGATTGGTTTATAAAACTGGGAAATCTTTATTTTATTTATTATGTTATTTTTTTATAGTGTGAATGTAAAACAGTTGTTTTGCTGTAAAATGTACAGAGAGAGATAAAAAATAACAGTAGTACGTGCTTTACCTTGAGGCAGCATGCAGTGTAAGTGGCATTGACACATGAAGCAGAGAAGTGCATATTGGCATATTGATGAGCTGATCTGCTTTATGATTTAAATCACTTAATCACTCCCATTCGTTTCATCAACACTGCACATTGAAAGTGCCCCTGCAAAATCAATGGCTGATTTCCACCGGATAACATTAGCGAAACCTTTTAGCATGTGTGAGATATGATGTCAAAGACGGGCTCGTTGACCTCTCAGAAATAATGCGAACTTCTTCCTGTGTTTAAAGTTGATATCTGATCAAAAGAGCAAATTACTCTGGCTAATTAAAAAGGTAGCTGAACACAATGCAGTGTCTGTGTGAGAATGATCAGGCTGAGAACACAGGACACGGATACCTTTTCTGACCCCTTCGGAGTGAGCGGAATATTGAAACTGTTTACATCATACAGATATGCAGGGCGTGTTTACAGCACAGCGTGTTTATAGCTCTCATGATGTAACGTCTTACAGTTTATGAGAGCTGTCTTAAGATAATTACAGTGTTTAGAAAACTTGGAAGCTGATTGTGCTCGCTGAGAATGCTCCTCCACTACCGTATAAGAAACAATGAACTCAGCTCCTCGTTGACAGCTCGAGTAACAGACTGAAAACTCCACTGAAAGACATCTTTAAACAACGCCCTCTGCGATTTTACCCTCCTACATAATTTGGCAGTTTTCTTTCTTTTGGGGTGTACGGTATAATCACACAGGATAAAGAGACAACAGGAACTAAACAAGAAAAGTTTGAAAGTGAATTACATATATACCTATATAATTGTGTTGAAAAAGAAACGGGTCATTTTTGTCCACCGTTTCCTGGGAAGCATCACTAACATGTCACCTTGTACAGTATACAGCATGGTGATGGTGCCAGCTGCCACTCCTACAACTCTGATTTCATATAATTTCTCCTTCTGTGGCATCACTAACACATCTCTCACATGTAAAGCATCAGTCATGTATGTTCCTCTCATCTGTCTGTCACACTGAGTCTCACTGTAACTGCCCACTCATGTCTTTGTGCTCCAGGCTCAGCAGTTGTCCGCGATGAGACTGCAGCGTGACCTGATGAAGAAATGTGAAGACCAGATGTTGAAGCAAATTGAGGAGCTGCTCTGCCAGAACAGTCAACTCAGTGAACGTCTGGTGGGTTGGAGCCTGAATCAATATTTACATCGTATGTTATATTGGTTATGTGTAATATGAATACCTGGACAGCTTATAGTGTGTAAACCAGGCATACTCAACTTACTTTGCCTCGGGGCCCCTTGTACAAAAAGACAGGAGGCCAGGGGCCAGTTACGAAACAACATATGATATTTATTAGTATGTATAGTGAATAAATTGCCTGTTTTCAACCTTTAACTTGTGCTGTCCTCACTCATCTTTGCCAAGAGGCAAATCCAGCTGCAGCAGCCCCAAACAGGTCAGGTGTAAGCAGGGGTGTGAGACTTCCAGCAAACTGTGTTCAAAGAATTATGGGTACGTTATACCTGCTGAATAGCCTGGAAATCCAGACTCAAATCTAGAAAGATTTTGAGTCTGGCCCTCACCTATACACCCTTCCTACACAAGGGGCGGCACTAACTGAAGCATTTCAAATGCCGCCACGCTCAGTTGGATAGCACGATCGCCAATCAGAGCAAAAAACAAGGTGAGGTATTCATTGCACTAAGCCCCATTTGTTTGCCGACCAGTGGGGCTAACTGATATGTTATGCTTTTGCCGTATCCCGTCAGCAAACCGGCAACCACGTCCTTCCTGGAAGCGAAGGCTTCTAGGGCAGTCTTCTGTTCCTCTCTCAAGGAAAAAGATAAGTGTAGTTGGCTTAGTGTTTCTTCCAAAGACTGATCTGATTGGTCCAATGGCGATTCAACGGGCTCTGCTCGTCGGGGATCCCCGTGCAGTGCAAATTAGAATTTGCATCTGGATTTCCAGGTTACCTGCCGAGGATACACATGCATTCTTGAAAATTCTCTGAATGAAGGACTCTGTCCTCGGTAGAATTTGAAGGATCCTTGACATTGGAACAGTCCGTAGGCAGAATTTGATGACCTACCATCCTTGAAATTCAGCCATTTGAGAATCCTTACTTGATTTTGAGAAACACTCCGGATGTGTCACACCTCTTTGACCTCTGCATCAGCTTAAAATCATGTGTGATGAGTCCCTAGTTAAACTTGATTTCTCACCTGATGAGCCGATCTTTAGAGTTATGACTCTCCAAGAAGTGCCCTTTTGGCTGTTGTCTTTATAATGATGGGATTATGGGCCATTTAATTTGGGATATTTCTCGACCTCAACAACAAGTCTCTCCTCATCCACTCTTTGTCACACATGAGACCCAACAACAGCTACTGAGTTCTCTTTATCATCCATGGTGAGGAGCTGCCATCAGAGCAGAATAGAAGAGCTGCTATGGGAGCTGGTATGTACAAACAGAGAGCGAGCGCAGGGAAGATGCATTTAATTCTGGGGGCAGGGAAGCTGTGGTTTGGTGCATCCCGGAGCCCCGACACACGTCTAGCTGCTGCTGGTGTGGGGTTATACAATGAAAATAATAGGGGCATATTTTTTTGACATGCCGCTGGTGTGTTTTGGACTTAAGCCTGATCTCTGTCCGGAGGTCCAGGGGATCTTCCCCTATATTTCGATGCTTTCTATGATCTCTGGCAACTTAATAACCTTCAAAGTCCAGCAACAGCAAAAAAGTTAAGTGGGAATCAATTTATTTTTTACTGTGACCTAAAAAATGATGGGGGTGGTGGCCACCTGTCACCCTATTGCAGGCCAGATTTGATCCAGAGGTGGCAGGTTGAGTATTAGTGGTGTAAACTATGTAGACGTACACAAACTGACTCAGCTTTATTTGGAACATAAGCTCTCAGTCAACCATTGTGTGTCAGGTCAACAACGTTTTTTTAGCTGTTATATTCCCTGCACTACAGAGCTTTTGAAAGATTCAGAAAATGTCAAAATAGTGATAAAAAGTGTTAAATATTGCACACAAGTCAGACAATACTGTAAGCTCTTGACTTCCTGTGGTAATCTCAGTGGATAGTAGCAGCATTAGAGGTTGTTGTAGCATCTGAAGCAGCTGTGTTTGTGTTATTGTTGGAAGCATTTCCCATGATCCCTCTTTTCATACCAGGCCAAGATAAAGTGGGAGTGTACAGAAGAAGAGAAAAACTTCCTTCAGGAGATCTCGAGGTTCAACAGTGACTTCAGTCTTCGAGGAAACAGAGGGGTAGTGTTCGAGAGCCAAACACACACTGAGATCCTGGACCTGGAGAGGGAGGTGGACTCATTATACAAAGGTCATAAAAGACTGTCAGCTGCACTGTTGTCACAGTAGACAGATGTTATTTAAGGCAGATGTGGCCCTGACCGCTCATTCAAAGCTGTTATTTATGTCTTGGTATACTGTGTGGTATAAGTAGATGAATAAGTGGTAGTGAGTAGATGAATTATAATGACGCTCATGGTCCCTGACATGTTGACAGCATGTCGCTGACACAGTGTAGTCAGTAGTTGGTGTGATTTCAGGTTAAATTTATAGATGGTGGTTAGAGAATGATAGTAAAACTGGTATCAGGAATATGTAATGAAATTCATTACTGAGTGGAGTGAAAATATAGTAGCTGTATTGCATAATAATGCAGGGACGTTCAATAGATGCACACAGTAAGAGAAGCTGAAAGGTTTCTGAACAGTTTATCGTAATGGAAAAAGAAAATCTGTCCATCTGGACTCTAAAGGGTGTTCTCACACCTTACCCATTTGGTTCGGTTAAAACAAACTCGGGTTAGTCCAGCTCCTTTGGCCTGGTGTCAAACAACTGAACAGACACCAGTTGAAAAGGGAGGTGTCGCTCAGCCAACAAGCAGACTCTGGTGCGGTTTGTTTGTGGTGTGAAAGCAAACCAACTAACCACAGAAATTTATGATAGATTTTTTAGTGTGATTTCAAAAACTAAACTACTAGTAAACCCTCTGCTGATTGTGAAATCTGTTCAAGAAGCACTCTTTATCTGCATAATTCTGTGTATATAACCAATCTTTGCAAATCATTTGGTAACCATAGTAACATGTATGCACGCCAGCATGGGCATTTTCCCTGATTAATAGGTCATAAGTTGTTAAACTGCTGTTTTTGGAACCAACTCTGACAGATCACAACTCCACAGCAATAAGCTGTGAATCATTCCCATTTAATAATGATAATAATAGCTTTTTTCAGGCGTTTGATTGGCAGACATCTTTCTCTTCTTCGTCTTTGCATGGCTTTAGTGTTAGGGTTATATCCAGGATTCCCACAAACATTCCACTTTGAGAAACATAATGCCAAATTTATTTTCTGTAGCTGTTGACGTAACACAGCTCTAATATGCGTCGATGCTTGGCAACGTTTTGTTTGCCACCACATATGTTTCTTCTTTGTCTTGCTGCAGTTCGTCTCTCCCTTCATGTGTGCCCGCTAGCTGGAATTATGTTTTAGTAGAGTTTGATATGTTTGAAAAACGCCGGAAAGGTGGGGCAAGAAAAGTAATGTTGTGAAGGTGTGACTAAACATGTAGGGTCATGTACCCCAACATTTCCGTACTGATACCCCACTAATACTTTTTAAATTGTACCTCATTTTTGAAATGGAGCGATTGAAATCGGCAGCATAGGGTGTTTGATCTGTCACTGGGAGTGCCAGTGTGCAGTTGTCTTTAATTTCAACTGTTCTGAAAGTAGAGCCTTATAGTTCGGAGGTATGGAGCGTTCTTGTTCAAACAAATGAACCAAACTGACCTCCCGGCTGTCACTTCCCCACTCTGGAAGCTCTACTGGTCTGTGTCCAAGGACTGCCTATAATAAAATAATTAACAGTTGGAGTAAAGAGTACTTTACAGTTGTGTTCGTGTCCCTGAAAGACATGGAAAAGTTTTTAAATTTTGTCCATGAAAATGTGTGGCAACCCTGTATTTCACTTCCTGTCGGTTTAGCATGCTCTTGATAGCGCTTCAACTGTGTTTTGGTGTTTTCATTTAGACAGAGAAAATTTTAAAATAGTGTTTGTGTAGACGGGATTTTTTTTTGAGAGCGAAGAAGGGAAAAACCCCATTTTCAAAAATAATTGTGCCCATGTGGGCTAGGTCTTAAATGCACCACTGTAATAGAGATGAGCGAGTACACCATTCTCCGTATCTGTGTCTGTATCTGTTCAACCAACTAAATGATCTGTATCTGCACTCGGGATGGGCGGGGTTTATGCCAAAAGTGGGTGCAGTTTAAATGGAAAGTGGGTTGGGCCTAATCAGAAGTTGTTATTTTACACCTGAAATTTATATGGATTGATCAGAGGTGGCAATATTTATTACTTACGAGAAAAGTATTTACAGAACAGCCCCAGAACTGAGCTTCAGATAGTTTGTTATCAAAAGAGAAATAGATTAAACACAGCTACCGAAACAAGGATTTCCTTGATCATGAATACAGATAATGACACACTTTAATTAGACGATACTCGTTCTTGTTAAGAGTACATTATCTGTAATAGATACTTGTTTCATCTGAGTATTTGGCTCAGCCCTACAATGTATGATTTTTTTATCCTTGGTCTAGACCAAATGAACTGAACTGCTGATGTGAAAGCAGCAGCTGCTAAAACACATCATGAAAATACACCAAATACTTAATACAAAATTGGTCATTAGATCTTGGGTTAAAGATTGTGTGCAGATTAATGTGCTCCAGTGTGTCCATGAGAGAGCACACTACCATGTATGTGCTAAATCTGTCCATCTCATCAGTATTTCTCTGTCATAATGTGCACAGAAATACACAAAAAGAAAGAACAAACGAACAGACTAAATCTTATATTTATAGATAAAAGTTAGTTTAGTCCAGGACTTGGTTTTCCTTTGTATCTTAACAAACGAGGCGACAGAGCGAAGCACAAACCTCCTGAGGTGTAAAGTCCCTCATTTTATGGTGTTATTTAAATTCTTTGCAGCTCAGACTGTAACACGCCTGACCTCTGCAGCACTAATGAGACTCTGGTTCTTCACATCCCACCATTCATGTGTGTAGTAAAATAATTAGCAATGAAAGTGAAATGTCAAAAAGTTAAAAAGAGTTTTGAGAACACCGAAACAAAGCTGAGTTAACTGGGTAAAATACAGTTGTTTTAAAGACAAGGGAAGGAAAGCAAGCAGTAATATAATCATTATGTTTAACCAAGAATTAGTGTGATTATTGGAATTATTTGTTCAGAAATTGCAGTGGCAATGGTTTATAAACGTGCAATATATTGTATTTGTTTTAAAGCCCAGCAACGTTTTCATTAGTTCTACAGGATTAAGGGTAAAGCTCCTGTAACCAATAAGCACCAGTGTCTTCAGATAATGTATTATGTCTGGGCTCAAGGGAACAACATTTTCTGATTGTTCAGTTAAAGTGAATTTAAAAAAATGCCCATGTTGCATTCCCTTGAAAGTAAAAAAGTTTTCTTCCACTGAGCAGTTATAAAAAATTGAATGGAAAGTTGAGCCCTCCTGGTGATTCTTACTCAGTCAGTCTCGAGGCCTGAGCAGGATCCGTCTCTTTCTCCCTCTACAATCAGAGATGGAGCTGATGAGCCGCGGGAACAGTCACATGAACGCCGTGCAGCAGGAGAAGAGAGCGCTCCAGCTCCAACTGCAGGGCCTGGAAAACATCCAGAAAGGTGAACACCAACTGTTCAATTTATGTCAGATGATGTGGTTCTGAGAGAGCGCATGTAAAGCAACTGCACTTTTTCACACCGCCGACTGACTGCTGACAGTTTTCTTTTATCTGCAACACGCTTGACAAGCTCCTTTGTTGTTTCATTCGCACACTGCCAATAGCAGACCATCAGTTTCTCGGCTCATTTCCATCTTCTGTTTGACAGAATTTAAAGCTAGAGAGAAAGAGTCATCTAGAAATTACAACTGCAGCAGAGTCAGCATTGTTGTTGTTGTTCAGAATCTTGAGTCCAGATGTTAAACATAAAATATGTTTCTGGCTTTGTGGCCAGGTTGGAAGGCTCTGCAATGATGGTGTGATTTTTTTTATTAATTTAAATCTGCGTTAAAGGGGTTATACTCCAAATTATACTGTATGTATTCTTCGCTGGAAGCTATCCAGTACACGCACAGGTTAGATGAAGTCAGAACAAAAATAGTACAGCTGCACTGATGTGTTTTACTGGTTTGAGGCATCATGTATAGTAATACCTCCATACTGGATCCCAAGATGGCGCCTTTTCATTCCAATCGCCTTATGCATGCGCCAACAAAAATGTATTGCTTCCAGGTTTACTTCTGCAGTGTGCAGCCCACTGAATGTGAGCAGTAGTGTTTCTGCCAGCAAGTTTCCACTTGGCTCATCCACTTCACATTGTGATGATGTCGTGGATTTTTAAATCGCTTTGCTTGGTTCAAGGAAAGTTTAACAAATATAAAGTCTCCATGGATCAGAAATAACAGAAGATAACGGAACAGAAGACTCATAATTGGGCCTCTGCTTGCTGCAATACCACGAGTGGCCACTGGAGAACATTGGCAGCAAGGATGAGTAGCGAGGAAGTACAATGCAGGAAGTCCAGTTTGAGTAACTGATCCATGAGAGCAACTCCTTTAGAGTGGGAATGGTCAAGTGCCTGAAGACCCAGACCCACCAAAACATCAAATAACTGGTGGTGACAAACACGGACTGTTCAATAGGCTCATGTCGCCTGTGTCTTGGCCAAAAAGTTGCACTTGACCACACAGCAAAGACTACAGCTACCGGCCAACTAGCATGTACATTTTGCGCCTGTATGAGAGGAAATAACTCTCCACAGAGACAGAGCGAACTTACTTCCTGTCTAAACTGTAGGGGAAAACAATTTGTCGATCTTCATTGACTTTGTGTTGCATGAAGGTGCCTCTTTGTCACTTAAGTCTGCTAGCAAACAATGCTGTGTGCTGGGGTGCACTTCTAACAAGATAAAGAACCCAAAACTAATTTTTCATAAGCGGCTTAACTGAAAAACTGAGCTTCTGAGCAATAAGGAATCTGCAGGAAGGATGGGAAAACTGGGATCCTGACACTCAGTATGCCTAACGTCAAGTTTTCAGCAAGCATGTCACTAATTTGGCAAGACAAACTGTAGAGGCTGACGCTAATTTGGTTTTGATCTTACCTGGTAGGTCTATCAAATGTTTGTAAATATCAAAGTATGTCACCTCTGTCCATTCAGTGGGATCATGGGTGAATGGGTCCAGCAAACACCGACTTTCACCCGAGAGAGCAGCATTCACATCCTGTAAGATTGTAAAGACAAACCCTGTTCTTTTATCCAAAACTCAACCACGTGTGTGTGTTGGTGAAGGAAAAAAAATGTCAATTTGCGGTGTTGTACCGACGTAGTGCTTTTGTGTTGTATTTTGAATGCATGTAACAGGCAGAACTTGACACGGTGTCCCAGAACGTCAACAACCAACACACCCAGAGTACCTTGGATGTGGACGTAGAAAGTCCATGACCAAACGTCAATATGTGATAAAGTCGGAGTGAGAATGTGTTGGATGTGACGCCATCTTGACTTCCATATCTCTTCTCATGCACTGAGCTGAACTGCCAATCAGAGTATTTTCCTCTCACCGACGGTCTCCGCCAGGCCAGCCCTGCCGCCGATTCAACATGCCTAATCCTAAAGGACTGACTAGTGCCAAAAGTGCTGGACACACCTCAAAAACTAGGATGACAGAGGCTCACCAGCAGCCGACAGTCAGCCTCAAGTGTCAGAGCTCTTACAGTCAAAACATCCCATAGTTATGGTGTTGGGGGGTATTGTATAAACTAGACTGTGTCCCATTGTCTCAGCCACCTCAGCAAATACGTTAACAGTGCACCTGTGTCTGTCGTGTTTGAGGAAAGTGATTTGGTGTTTGATTTATCACTCCTGACTGCAGAGCTGGATCAGCAGTTGATTGAGGCTGAAGCGGTGACAGAATCTCTGCGAGCTGAGAGCCTGTTTGTCAGTCAGAAACCTCGCACTGACAGCACCTGTCTGAGGTGAGTCTCATCAACTGTCTGGCTGCTGAGAGAGGTTCATATATTTGGATACACAGACGCAGTATACAGTACCTGATTTGCTTTCAATTAAATTATGTCATAGTATATAATCCTTACGAGGCATAAAGGAGTAAACAGTAAACGCTGCGGGGGAATAAAAGCAAATAAAACTCAAAGGAGACAAATAGAACAAAACAAAGTGTAAACACAGCAGTAAGCTATTTAGCAGCTCATAAAAAATGTTAATTCACAGGCTTTCCTTACAGCCGTCTGATATTCTAAATATTTCTGCTGAGCAGCTGTGATTTTTAATTAGTTGAGCGTTTTTTGTTTTGTGAGGCCTGTCAGTAAGCTCTGTGAACAAAAGTGCAATCACTGTCCTCTCATCACCAAAACTCTGGTTTTTATACAGTATAACTGATAAAAATCATCGAGCACTAATAGCTGCAACCACTCGTGTGTTGCTAAATGCTCTTAGAAAAGGACAAGAGGAGAATGACAGTGTTAACAGCACAATATGACGCAGCGTTCTGCAGGCCCATTAGATAGAAGGTGTTATTTATGCAGAGCAGAAGTGAATCATACTGTGAGAAGTGCTGAATAGACCAGTGAGCCCAGCTCCCGTCTGTGTTCCTCTCTCTGTGCCCTGCTGGCTGGAGTCCAGATCTACAAGTGTAAATAACAGAGCATTAAGACCATTTGGCTTAATTAAGGCTTTGATCTGCGGTGTATTTCATTCAGTCAACAAGTGGGGAGAAAGAAACTGAGGCTGATGTGATTGATGCAGGAGGTTTGTTAGGGAAATGAATGAGGGGCTCAGAGTTCAGCTTTTACACTGAATGCTTATCCAACAAAAATACAGTTTGATTCAGTGAAAACATGATTTCACTAAAACCAAACTTTAATGTGTAAAGTGAACACATGGAGCAACATGAACATTCCTCCTTTTAAAGGGGTACTTCGCCAATTGACCCTTCGCTAAGCCCCGCCCCTTTGTGATGGTCTGACAAGCTGTTGCCGTAAGCATGGAGCCCACAGTGTCACCAACTGCACTCCCTGAAGAATCATATTTTCGTAAAACTGAAAGAGTGATTCCAGAGAGCAGCAGACAGAGGGGTCTACAGTCTGTGTTTGAAGGATATATCCAGGATGTCAAACTGACTCAGCAGCAACAACAGGTTAAAAAGACAAAGATAGTTAGAAGCTAAAGCCGAACTATAGGCTACAGATCACAGTGTAAAAGTGAACCACCACATCACTGCTGATCGCCACACAAGACAATGAATATAAAGGGAAACTTTGCTGATATTGAACCAGCTGTATGGCATCGCAGTGTGTGCACATGAACGGTGTTTGCCTTTGCCCCCGTGCCACCATCAGTGCCTGGACCTCCACCACAGGACCTCCGCTGCTGGACTGGTGGGGAGCTCTGGGGGAAGCCCAACACTGTTCATCTGCTCACAATGTGATGACACACAGCTGGCTGAATATGAACAAAGTTTCCCTGCTTCCCTTCACTGGTTCCTGTACAGCAGGGTCGGTCTTTGTTTCACTGTTATAATCATTACAAAGCAAAAGCAGCATGTGTATACATTCAGTAGGCTATATCTTCAGTAGCTAGCTAGCTAACCCTACACTTTTCAGGGTTTGATTTTGGAACAGGGAAGAAACGTATATCTTTTTCCAACCTCTCCAGGTAACGAGTATCATTAATACACGACGTGCCCCAGGCACAACATTTAGCTCCAAATCCACAAAACCAGCCTGAAAATGAAGGAAATCTGAAACGACTACATTAAAGTCAATGGAGCACAGCTGTGTTGTTGGGCTGGTCTGAGCCGACCTGATGCTACGTTATGATTGACGAGTCTGCATCCGGGGGCGGGACTCAGCAAAAGGTCAATTATAAACCAGCTCTGTATCATAGCTAGGGTTGCAGCAGTATACTGGTTTTCAGTGCCAGCCCATGGTGAATGGGGGGGCCCCCCCATCATCCATTGGGGGTGCCACAAGTGAGGGAAGAATTTTTTTTTATCTTTTACTGTTTATACTAGTATTATTTTGAAATATGATGTAAGGACACAACAACATAACTACATGGCAAAGCCAACTAAATAAGAAAGGCAAAAGCGACAAAAGCTTCCCAGTGGGCACATACAACGGCAGGGTCTCACTCTGAAGTCAGTAGAATTAGAAATACAGATGTGTATCTTTAAAGGAGAGAACTTGACAAGATGTCCCAGAATGTCAACAACCAACGTCCACCTTGCACGTTGTATGTGGACGTGGAATGTCCATGAGCAAAACGCCGACATGTGATATTGGTTTGAGTGAAAATGTGTTGCCCCTGTGCCCACTCAACTACCACTACACTACTGAGAGAAGTGTATGTGGAGAGAAAGAACATGACATCAGCAGGCCTCTGAGCAGCTGGCTCTCGAGCTGTCACACAAGTATTGAGGTGTATCGAGAGACAGACCTGCCTCTAGCTCTCTCAAACTCTGATCAAAAGTTAAAACCAGGCAGTGCTGATCACTGCACAGCATATTTCTTCTACTTGTGTTCTGATCACTGAAACACATGTTAACACCACATGTAAACAGGCTCATAAAGAAAGGCTCTTAGATAGATCATTGCAGCTAACTTTAGAGAAAACAGATAAGTAAAGACGTCTGAGCTTCAGCTGGCAGGGAACTTTTATTTAGGTACCTGTTCCCTATTTTAACCACTGAATTAACTTTATACTCCAGTTGTATCTATACACACCAGATCCAGCTGCCTCATTATATTTCCCTCTTTACAGTATTTTGGGACAATTACTGGAGATATTGTTCATTTTATTGTTTTATCTTAATGCCTACTGCACACTCAGATGCTCTGATGAGGGGTCCCTTGTTCCTTCATTTTGTTTTCTTCTCTTAAGTGCAAACAATACTGTCAGCCTGTGTAGGACACAGACAAGGTGGACGTCCATACACAGCCTAGAATGTGTGACTGCAGACTGTATAGACATGTGAACAATTTTGCCTGTGCAGACACTCAGTGTAGGATAAGCAGATTTACATCCTCTGTCCATTTTGGATTTCATCAGGGCCTTTAGGGTCTGAGGCCTACCTACACTGTGCTAAGCTTTGCTCAGGAGGTCTTGCTAGTATCTTTCCATGATGTTTTTATTTTGTTGAGCACTGTTTTGCATAATATTGTCATGTGAATGAATATTGATTAGTAAAGCAGGAGTTATACTTCTGTGTCGAATTGACGCTGTACCTGTTCTGCGTCGACATAGAGCCTACAGTGTGGCCTGACGATCACATCCCTAGAAATGTAACTACACATCGCGGCAATGCAGACTTCCTGTCTATTTTTGTGAGCTGAAACCATTGCCCTCAGTGGAAGTTAAGCTTTTATTTACTTGAATTTCACAGATAAGAAACAATAAATTGTGAAACAACAAAGCAGAGCTTTATTGATTTATCCTGACCTCATGTAACAAAGACAGGTTTTTATCATCTCAAGAATATAGCCAGAGTCTGCCTGTTTCTCTCTCAGGCTAACACAGAGGTGCTGATGCATGCTTTTATCTCTTGCCAGAATATTGTAATGCCCTGCTCTCTGGTCTTCCCAAAAAGACAATCATCTAATCTACAATTACTTCAAAACTCAGACGCACATGTGCTGACGAAGACCAGAGAGTGGGTGCACATTACGCCGATTTTAAAATCGCTGCATTGGCTCCCTGTGTGTTTCAGGATTGATTTTAAGGTTCTTTTATTAGTTTTTAAATGTCTTAACGGTCTTGGGCCATCTTATTTATCTGACCTACTTTTATCATATCAACCCTCGCGGATCCTTTTAATCATCCAAAAAGTCAGAACAAAAACCCACGGGGAGGCTGCATACAGCCATTATGGCCCTCACTTAAGGAACAGCCTGCCAGAGAGCATCAGGACTGCAGAGACTATTGATGTTTTTAAAAGGAGGCTCAAGACTCACCTTTTTAATTTAGCTTTTAACTGATTTCTTCTACTCTTTTTTTTATTATATTTTATTTTATTTATTTTTATTTATGTTTTAATGTCTAATGTACTTAAAGATCTACTTTTAAATCATTATGCATTTAATTAATTTTTAACTCTTTATTTTTAAAATCTTTTAGTTTTTAGCTCCAGTGTTTCCTCATGGGGAGCCTCCACACTGGGAGGTGTGCCCGCGGGGATGTCGAACTGGAGATCCCTCGGGCCCGGAGGACTGGGGGGCTCTGCACCTTGTGTGGAGTCCACCCCGGTCCATCTGGCTTGGGGTGGTCTCTGTGGCAGCGCTCCCTGTGGCCGTTGGCTGTGGCGCCTCTTGGTGTGGATGGCTCCCCATAGGTGGTTTTTCCTCACCTGGTGCCTCAGTGCCTGTGTATTATATGTGGGGAGTGGGAGGGGTGGGTTTTTCATTGTTTTTTTTTTTGTTTTTTTTTATCTTGTGCAGCGCTTTGTGTTGCATTTTTATGTATGAAAAGTGCTATATATATAAAGTTTGATTTGATTTGATTTGATTAGGCTTGTGCTAATAATGTTAGCATGTTATATTTGTTTGGAAAACGCGTTTAGTATAAGACAGTTGTTTTGTCTGGGAAGCTTGTGAGTTGTAACAGAACAGTATCTTGTAACGTTACCTTTGTTAAATGTTGCTGTTATCCCTCCTTCAAGTAAAGGTTCATTAGCTGCTAGGCTAATTTATACAATGTAAAATGCCATAGGCTTGTGCTAATAACGTTAGCATGTTGTATTTGTGGGGGAAATGTGTTCAGATAAAGACAAGTGTTTGTCTGTGAATGATGCGAGTTATAGTGAAGCTGATTTGTGTTTGAAATTGTCTCTATTAAGTCATGTTTAATGTGTGTTTAATGTGTGTTTTGAATCAACTAAACTTTACAGCACTTCACAGAAACTCCGTCGCCAACTGGTGTGTTGGAGGTGTTACTGCAGAGTGACAGAGACACACCACTGCACAAGTATAAATGCTCACAACAGTGTAGGCCACGTGTGTAGGCTACAAGTATAAATCTCACTTAAGATCTGTGTTGGTGAGCCGTCCTGTGAGATCAAGTGTCTTGGTTAAGTGTTCCTTCACCACAAGTCTCCAAAACAACTTTGTGGACATAGATTCTTCAAGTCTCTTATGCCCTTCTGGAGGGATGAACACCATTCCTCCAAAATATATCCCCTCATTTGGTGTTTTAATGAGAGCTCTGTCTCAGCCCATAATCTCCAACTGAGATTTGTTGACTGTGAAGGTGATAGCATAATAGGCACACTTATCACACTATGCAGTGACCCCTTACGCCCCAGATGGACTAATTTATCCTGATTTTTCTTAATTGTCATCTATTGGCATCTGTAAAAAATGATCTTACAGCATCTTTTTTCCCCTTTTTTTCAAAAATAGTCAAGAGCCTTTGGTCAGTCATCAAGTCACAAAGCCAGACGGTGTAATTTAAGACTGGTTTATCATATAACAGCAAATCTACATATTTTAAATCTGCACCTTTGACAGTGAGTGGGAGAGCACGGATTTCTAAGAGATGGAGCTCAATAAGAGTACAAGCTGTTACCAAACACTAAGAACTAAACTCATAAATACTCACACATTTCTTATCTCCTTAGATTAGAGTAGATTTCAGCAGCATGCACTGGTAAAGACGTGCCTGCTCATCCCAGTAGAATATGAACCAGCTGCAGAATATGAATTGAGGGCCTCCTCTATTAAAACAAGACTGGTAGGTGAGAGCCGGTCCACTGAGTTTCTCCACAAAGAGACTTCCTTTATTTAATTAAAGACTGGAGATCAATAGTGTTCCAGGAAGGAAGGGTCATTGTTATTGCTGATGCCGCTACTTTAGATAATGTCTTCTCTCCAATACTATGAATGTGAAGTGATTAACAAATCCCCAAAACCCATCAAGACAATAGGGTTTACAGGATTGCAAAAAGAAAACTGTGTAATTCTCAAAGCGCCTGCAAACGGTGAAACGCACCCCTAACTGCATATGCCACGCAAACAGCACCTCGGTACTCCTGTGCTATTTGCACATATTTAAATGAGGTAATATGAATACATGTAGCACAGAATTGGACCCTTTTCTATGTAAATGAGCCTCATTGCAAAAACAGCCCAATTCACAAAGATCAGCGCTAATAGCCGCACGCAGTTACAATAAAATTATGAGCATTGTATGAGAGTTGGTGGCAACTAACAAGCATTTATCGTCATGAGGTGCGGAGCAGGAGGACCAAACAGGAAGTCGATTAGACCGCTATTTATTCCAGCAAACTAGAGCGCTTACAACCAAATCAAGGATCCAACAAAGACTGAACTGAAAACTAGCACTTAAATACAAACTAGTCTGACGAGGGGATGAAGTACAGGTGGAGAAAAAGGGGCGGCGAGGGGAATAAGGGAGCTGATTGGCTGGGAAAAAGGACTAATGAGGCTGATAGACGTTTGCAGCTGGGTGAATGAGGGAAAGATGGCACAGGAATACAGGAGGGAAAGAACACAGTAAACAGAAACTAAAACACAAACTGCTTAATAATAAACTGACTTACAAGACTAACTAATGCGGGCAACTTAAATGAGTCCGTCACACTCAGTTCAGTCTTTTCAAAAAGTCATCAGGACACTGACTGTGACATTAAATAAGAGGTGTCATGCCCAGACTTTCCAGTGATGATTGATTGTAGACAGGTGAAGGCGTCATCATGCCAGGCACGTCATGAGCAGACATTTGTAAGGAGAATGTCACTTTCTGATTCGACTGAGACAGAAATTATTTGCCGATACAAAATTTATTTTTCTCGCTGCCATTGTTCTGCCATGTGTGTTGTTAGTGCAAAGAAAACATTTATACTTTGCCACATGAATAAAAGCAATTAGATGCAATTAAAGGGCAAATTGCACTCAGCTTCAGAACTTTATAGGCATGTTTATGATGTAATATCATCAGCGCAGTATCTTGAATGAATCGGACTTTGAGACGGAGCAAAGTTGCAAGTTATGCACAAAACATGATCAGCATCCACAGACACAGTCCATTCTTTGTGAATTCAGCCGTCAGTTTTTATGCCTCCGTGCCGACAATAGCCGTGGGCGGAGGCATTATGTTTTGGGTCATCTGTCCTTCCCATTCTTGTGAACACAATGTCTAAACAACACCTTGAGGGAATTTTTTCAAATTTGACACAACATCCAACTGGATTCAAGAATGAACTAATTCGATTGTGGGGGTCAGAGGTCAAAAGTTAAGGTTGTGTTGACCTCATCTGTCTCATTCTTGGGAACCTGATATCTCAAGAATGCCTTTTTAGGGAATTTTTGCAAATTTAGCACAAACTTTCCCACGGACTCAAGGATGAATAGATACGATTCATTAGATTCATTGAATAGACGATAGATTTGAATGTGAAGAACACGGTAAGAGACTTTTAAATTTGGCACAAACATCTACATGAACTCAAAGATAAACTAATTAGACTTTGCTGGTCAAAAGTCACTGTGATCTTGCGTCAGTCTCATTTTGTGAACATAATATCTCAAGAACACCTTAAGGACATTACATCAGTTCTGGCACAAACGTCCACTTAGACGGTCGAGGTTGTTGTGACCTCATCTGTGTCATTTTTGTGAACAGGATAACTCAAGACTGCCTTGAGGGAATTTCTTCTTGGCACAAATGTCCACTTGGACTCAAGGATGAACTGATTAAACTTTGGTAGCCAAAGGTCAAAAGGAAAGGTTACTGTGACCTTGCATCCAGCTCATTCTTGTGAACATGAACACGGCAAGAGACTTTCTTTAAATTTGGCACAAACATCTACATGGATAAACTGATTAGACTTTGGTGGTCAAAGGTCACTGTGACCTTGGGTCAGTCTCATTTTGTGAACGTGATATCTCAAGAAGACCTTGAGGACATTTCATCAATTTTGGCACAAACGTCCTCTTGGACTCAAGAACGAATATTTTGGGGGTCAACAGTCGAGGTTGTTGTGACCTCATCTGTCTCATTTTTGTGAACAGGATGACTCAAGACTGCCTTGAGGGAATTTCTTCATATTTGGCACAAATGTCCACTTGGACTCAAGGATGAACTGATTCAATTTTGGTAGCCAAAGGTCCAAAGTCAAGGTCACTGTGACCTTGCATCCATCTCATTCTTGTGAACATGATATTTCGAGAACACCTGGAAGGTATTTTTTAAAATTTGGAACGAAGGTCTATTTTGACTGGTGGTCAAAGGTTAAGGTCACCTAACCTGTTTTGCCCATAAGCTAGGAGTTCATGCCCTAATTATGACAAACTTTCACACTAAGATAAAACAACAATGTGATGACGTTTTATATCCAAAAGATCCAAAGTCAACTTCACTGTGACATCATAATGTTCGTTACCTTTTAAATTTTCTCTCAGTGTTTAATTAAAAGTATTCTCACCAGTCCTGTTGTCAGGACGAGGTATAACTCAGGCATGTTATAATCCTCGCCTTCACTTTAATCAGCTGCATCCTTATTTATTTTTCTCTGTCCTTTCCTCCCTCTTCTCGTTCTACTCGTGCCTTCCCCCTCCCAGCATTGCCTTAAATCATGCATGTGGGTAGCATGTCCTGTTCATCCATCAGCCTCATTAAACATACTAGGTCCTTCATTACCCACGGGCTTATTAGCCTCAGGAAGTGCTGAGGATGTGGCTTTGGAGTAGAGAGGCCTCCTCTCAGTCATTCCTATGATCATCCATTCTGAACTGAAACCATCAATCCTGTCCTTGGCCGATGCAGCGTCTCTTTAAATCGCATATTTAACTCTCCGCTTATTGATTGTTGGAAATTGAATGCACGTCAATTTGAATGAGTGCTACAGTCATTTAAAAAGTGTTCAGTGTGCAAAACAGGTTGGCTGCCGGCGTAGATCGTTCACTGTCACACAACAGAACAGAACGATACCTGAAATATTCAGTGTGCCCGGGACTGGTGATTTAGGAGTTGTATGTATTTTTGAAAGTGTTGGATTTTCTTCACTGATATATTACTGCTACATTATTTGTGAAGGCTCATTTGAAGATGTCGTTGCGCTGCAGAAATCTGATATTAAACTGCAGAAACCACCAATATCTGTAAAACAATCCTGCTGTTGGAAACATCATTCTACAGTTTGCAGAACAGTATCCTCGCTTTAAAAATCTGATTTGTAAGTTCCACAGAGAGGTGTAAAGTTTAAAACACTGCTGTTGGATACGGCACTGTGAAAACGCAAGTGTGGCTCAGTTGTTTTATTGTTTCATTAACTTCCAATAAAAGAAAGATAAAGGTGACTCGTCTCAGATTCATGTGTAGCTCAGTATAGATCCCTCAAACACCTGCCATCACGGTTAAATCACAGCCAAGGCTTCAAGTACAGCAAACCCAAAGTCCGATGCTTTTTCCAGAGGCAAAGTAAACTGAGTAATACAACTTAATATATGTTTATGAAGTTATAGTGAAATATTTACTTTGCCACCATGAGAGCAAACTGATTTTAGAGCTGACAGTTTAGTTTGTAAGAAAGCAACAGCAGCCTCCTCCTCTATGTATCTCCATCTTCTTTTTTATGGCTTTGTCTGAAATTGTAGGCCTTTAAAAATTTACTTGTTTACTTATCAAAGATTTAAGAGTCACATTTTGTATTTAAAATACATTTTAATTTATAGATTCTCTGAAGGAGATATTGTCACCGAAGTACATGGAACTACTGACAAAATGTTGCCTACTGTAAATCCTCCTGTATCTTGATTTTTTTTCCTGCAGCCACTTACCTGAAATTTACCAACTGGCCTTTGAGATTTACTTAAATTCAATTATTTTAACCAATTGCCAGAAAAAATGTTGGCATTGTACTTTTCTGAAAACCATAGAGATGCTACATTCGTATTTTAAGTAGCAGATTCCCTGAAACTTTATATTTCACCTTGCTATGGTTAATGTGTGGGTAGGGATAGGCACAAAAAACACTGCTTATAATGAGGTTAAAATCACATTTTGGCTTAAATTACCAGATTTTGGGGGCCATATCCTGCCTGGAAACACTGAAATATCTCAGTTAAAACAAACACTTTTTGTGGCACTCTCCCAGTGGGAAAATGATGATGGTGATACTTTTTATGTCGGGGCTTCAGGACACTTGGATCACTACGGACAAGCAGTATGGAGATATTTTGTGATTTCAATTATTAGATCCAAGGGGAGAGGGGGTAGCAACACAACTCCACCTAATGGAGGCTGACGGCGCCCCAGATTCAACCGTCCAAAAACACATAATTGAAACCACAAAATATCTCCATACTGCTCGTCCGTAGTGATCCAAGTGTCCTGAAGCCCCGACATAAAAAGTTGTTTGGAAAAACATCATTTGAACTCTGTTTTCAGGACACTTGGATCATTACGGACGAGCAGTATGGACATATTTTGTGGTTTCAATTATGTGTTTTTGGACGTTTGAATCTGGGGCGCTGTCACCCTCCATTAGGTGGAGTTGTGGGGAACAGCCCATTGGTCTGACCATATTAAACTCATTGTTCCGAAGTCCCGTTGTTCCGAAATCATCGTGATGCCTTGTGGTTAAGGTCTGGTTAGGTTTAGGCACAAAAACCACTTGGTTAGGGTCAGGAAAAGAAAGAAAGTGGCAAACACATAAGCCATGAGCTTGCTTCGCCTCAAGCCTTTCCCAGCTGACCCAGAGCCGGTTGCGGTGCACCATCAAAGTAGAAATATGCCTGCCGGGAGCCGTTCAACACCGCAGACCGTCCGACTAATGGGATGTCGTACCAATGGGCTGTCGGACCAATGACATGGACCCGAGTTGTGTTGCTACCTCCTCTCCCCTTGGATCTCCGCAAGTGTTGTGAGGACTCTAAAACTTTTCATTTTTGGGTGCACTATCCCTTTAAGGCAGCTTAACATATTCATGGTTTGCAAAAACGTACAATGCCATCATTTTTTAACGTGAGAGACTTTTCTAAACTTGATTTATTGCTTCAGTTCCTTCTATACTTAGTCATTATGTCCCTTCAGGCCTTCTGTATACCATCCCCCCTGTGCAGCCAGCCCCAAAGGGACAACACTATCAGACACACACTAACAGGGACCTGACTACTCTGACTGCAGCTTGTTAGAGCAGGACTGCAGGTACCTCAGCCAATCAATCCAGGGAACACTGTTGACTGTCACTGTTGATGCTGCTCCGTACTCTCTTCCCTCTTCGGCTGTGTTGTTTCAAAATCCATTTGCATTAACAGAGTCAACCTGTAGCTCCTCAGGTACTTTGATCAGGTACAGTAGTTGCCTCAGCCTGGTTTCTTTTGCTGTTTGGAGTCAGCGGGAACGTCACAAAGATCGCAAAATGATGCAAGGCATGGAAAGCAAGATGTTCGAAGAAAGATGCACATGCCAAGTGTTCACTAAACATCACAGAGTCCCTACTTCCTGTTAGCTCACAAAACATCACCCTGAATATTAACTCAGCTGTCAAACAACTCGGACGTTCTGCCAGCTGTATTTCTAGTAGTAGCTTTGGGAATAACTGCTGCATACATCTGAATACATCAAACCAGTGATGTGAACTTGACTTCCGTTGATCTTAATGTGGTTATTTATAAGAGTTTGGATATATCGTCACCATCAGCTTGAACACCAGTGTGGAGAATAGGCTTCACTTTCATGGAGATGATTTGGTTTAGTTTATTTTCTCAGTGATAAAACACTCCAAGTGTAGTGATACAAAGAAAAAGCATCAGTAGGTTTAAATCCAATATGTGGAACTGAAAGTGCTGATGCTTTTCTTTACAAGTTGCATCTTTTCAGGAGTTTCTTCTTTTCTTTTCTTCTCTCTGCACCGCTCCTTCAGTTACTGACACAGGTTTCATTTGTTTACCAGGCTGAGGAAGGAGCTGGAGATGCATAAAGAGGGAGAGCTGGAGTTCCTGCGAGAGGTGCTCAGCTCAGAAATACAACTCCTGAAGACGGTAAGTTGTTGTGTTGTGAACAAGGCTTTTATTCAGGCTGATAAAAAAGTGTTTTAGATTTAGACGCAGGTATTCATATCCTACCAGAATCAGACAGCATTATTTGCATGTCAGAGCGGGCCAGAAAAACAACATCTTTCAAATACAGCTGAGGTGTAGCACATCGTTATTCATTTTCAAAGTGGAACAATGGGGAAAGGAAGTTCATTCATATTCATCCTCATTCTTCACTGGGTTCTTTGTAGGCTGTCATTTAGTTTCTCTTCTTTTTTCTGTCAGCAGAAGCTGGACAGCAGCCAGGAAGTGAGTGGGCGGCATTAGGTCTGGCACAATGATGAGACAGGGATACAGGTTACATCAGTTCGCTGATTGTCTCGTCTGGTCAAAAACAAACATGAATATGAATAGAGGGGAGGGAAAGAGAGGAAAGGAGACAGGAAGGAACAAATGGAGCGGGATAGTTAACAGTGTTCTGTACTTAAAGGTACATGAATAGAACAAGTTCTGTAAGTAAATGGTTTAAAATCTTCATCATTTAATGTGTTATTGTTGTCTTGTATATATACACTGTAAAAGATCTAAAACAAAACAGAGTTTAAATATTAAAACTGACATTTTCAGCATAAAATATTTGTTTAATCTTTTCCTCTTTCATTCTCAAACCCAAAATACAATTTGCAGGTGTGTCTCTACCTTCAGCGAGTCCTTTTATTGAGATATATTGCTTGATTTATTTGCACAAGACCAACTAGTGAAAGCATGCACACACATTTTGAACTGAGTAACCTGTGAGTTTCACTGCTGACAGAGACAGCATTCAAAAAGTGAGTCTTTGCTGCCCTCTAGTGTACAAAGTGTAACACTGCACAACACAATCTTACATGCAAACACACATGTAAACTAAATGTTACAATATTCCATGATAAAGGCAAATAATGTTGTAAGTTCTGCTTTATTTGAATTTAATCAGTGACACTGAATTAAGGACAATTAATTAGGAAAAGTGATGAAATGTTTATTTTCACTGCACTTATCAATCATCTGGCTGGAGGATTGAACACTAGATGGTCAAAAGTATGTGGACACCTGTTTGTGATTCTCTCACATGTGACTTTTAACCCTTTGAAACCTGGACATCACTTTTCTTGTGCTTTCTTTTCAGACGCCTTTCGCAAGTACTGAAACCTTTGAACCTCTGAGCAGATTGGTGTGATTTCTTTTAGCCAACTGGTAAAACATGTTCCACAAATAAAAAAATAAATAAATTAGAAAATCATTAAAAAAAAAAAAAAAAAAAACAAGGGCAGAGACAAAAAATCTTTTTTATTTTTTAATATTATCATTACACTTTAAAAAATTATGTCACAGAATTATTAGAATTTTAAGCACTCTTTTTTTAAACTTATTTCTCTTTTTACTTATTTTTTTTCAGTTTTTGGGGGAGTCATTTGTTCTTTGCTACTCATTGCCTCTTCCCCATGTTTTTAAAAGAAATCAGGCCAATTTTCTGAGGTTTCAAAGGGTTAATATGCGGCTGTAATAGCTGCAAGCATGCATGCCTACCTGCTTTGTGTCTGCACATCTCATATATAAAAGTGGTTTTCATTTCTTTATCTTTGTGAGAGAAGTTTATGATATTACACCACCAAACTTCAATGAAAATGGCAAGAATAGCATGCGTGCTGGTATCTTTACTAAAGTGTATTAGGGAGAAATCCCCCTCATGCATGAATCTGTCATCAATAATGGCCTAATTTTACGCATGATTCCTGATAATGAAGACACAGAAAATAAAAATGCAAGGCAAAAATGGCATATTGTCAATATGCTTGAGAAAAACATGTTTTCAGGAGCGCTCATGTCTTATTAAGAGGAGCCAAGCTCCCCCTGGCTGCTTACTAACCTGTTTTCTGGTCTGTCCGTGACGTTGAAGGTGACACACCCAAAAAAGAAACCTAACAAAAAGCACACATACCCCACATAGCCAGAAATGCATACTCGTTTGCTTGTCGTGTTTAAAAAACCTGCGTACACGAGCTAATTTTGGTGGAAAAGCTGTGTATGTTTGCTTTTGTTTTTTCAGCACTGTGAGCATGATTTTCAAAGCTTCGTTCAAATATGGGCTGCTTACGGTCTGGCGCCTTGTGAAAGCAATAAATCAAGTTTAAAAAGTACCACTATCACTTGTGCACTGTGCTCAGGAACATTGCAAACAAAGCAAAAAGTGGGGAAAATAATAAGCTAGAGAGCAGCGTCACTGCAGATAAATACACCTTCACACACGTCTAGTGGGTCATAAGTTATGGGGGGGGGGGGGGGGGGGGCTGCCAAGCATAAATGGTGAGAGGCAGCCCCAAACCAAATATAAACTGAGGTATGTTGAGAGGGTTGTTAGGATGATTCAGCTGCTAACCTGCCACCTAATGGGAGATGTGCGACATTACAGTTTACCACTGTTGCTCCTTCAGTCCACAGACGGTTATTTCAGTAATTGAAGATTAGACGGGCTGTCAGCCGACACCAGAGGGTCACTGTGCGGGTCGTTTTCTCTCTGATTAGAGTGATTCCTAATAGAATGATGTGGAATGTCAATGGCTACCCTAATGAGATCCTGTAATCTCATTCTGACTTTTTAACCTTCACCTCTGTAAGCTACGTCTGGATGTGTTAGCAGAAACTGAGGGCAGACAGAACGGCACACAAAGCAGCCCATTTGGCGGAGTGGTTAACCTCGTTTAAACTGCTGCTCTTGTCCGCATCTTGCCATCAAGCACATAGATAACAAGTGACTATTAGTAAAATGAAGCCAGACGGAAAGTACGGCGATCAGGGCCTCACAGGTGTACCCATCCTTGTGTGAATGGAAATGCTGTGATGCAGTCGTTTATCAGCAGAGAAACATCAGCTTTAATCCAAAGTGTTCCTGTTTGAGCTGCCTGTTTATACTTCAGCGGCTGCTGGAGTGATAAATATGTGTTTGCCTTGTCTAGCTTCACCTAATTTCACACAGGTCCATACTTTATTTACTTGTTGTCAGCTAAAATGCATTCATGTAACTCAAAAATATACTATGCACAAGTTGTCAGCTACTGTTAGTAAACAGTACTGCCAGCAAAAGCAAAAGTGAAGACCAACACTAGCCTTGTGCGCTTGGCGTTTCACCCATCAGCACATTTTCAAGATGAGTGTCACCAACTCAGTGTCTGACCAAATGTCTCCCCTTCTGTTCCCAAGATATGACGCTGAGTAACAAGTAGAAAAGTGTTTTTGCAGAACATCCTGATGTCACAGTGAAGTTGACCTTTGACCTTTTGGATAAAAAAATGACATAACTTCATTATTTTATCTCGTCAGACATTTGTGTGAAATTTTGTCATAATTAGAGTATGAATTCTTGAGTCACGGACAAAACCATGTTTTTTGAGGTCACACTGACCTTTGACCGTCAAAATCCAATCAGTCCATCAGTCCAATGAATATTTGTGCCAAATTTGAGGAAACTCCCTCAAGGTGTTCTTGAGATATCGAGTTCAGACGAATGAGAAAGACACACGGACACAAGATGATTAACTGGTATCAACCTGAAGTATGAACACCAAATGTACATGAAATGTGTTCGGGCTGTCTGTGCAGACAGTAAGCTAATGATGTTTATGTACTTAGTTTCTTTTATTGTTCTATTAAATTTAAAGTGAGGGATAAAAACAATTAAAGGGATAGTGCACCCAAAAATGAAAATTCAGCCATTATCTTCTCACCCATATGCCGAGGGAGGCTCAGGTGAAGTTTTAGAGTCCTCACATCACTTGCAGAGATCCAAGGGGAGAGGGGGTAGCAACACAACTCCACCTAATGGAGGCTGACGGCGCCCCAGATTCAAACGTCCAAAAACACATAATTGAAACCACAAAATATCTCCATACTGCTCGTCCGTAGTGATCCAAGTGTGCTGAAGCCCCATGAATGCGGTGCCCATGTCTCACGGCCTTGGACGTTTTTCCAAACAACTTTTTATGTCGGGGCTTCAGGACACTTGGATCACTACAGACCAGCAGTATGGAGATATTTTGTGGTTTCAATTATGTGTTTCTGGACGTTTGAATCTGGGGCGCCGTCAGCCTCCATTAGGTGGAGGTGTGTTGCTACCCCCTCTCCCCTTGGATCTAATAATTGAAACCACAAAATATCTCCATACTGCTCGTCCGCAGTGATCCAAGTGTCCTGAAGCCCCGACATAAAAAGTTGTTTGGACTCTGTTTTTAGCCCTGAGACCAGCGAAAGTACGTGAACACACATGAGCACGGTGCCAATGTCTCACGGTCTCGCACACATAAGCGTGGTGCACAGTAGGGCAGTCAAAAAAAATTTGTTCGAAATATATTCAAATATATATATTTTTTATAAGTTCGAACCTAAATTTGATAATTCGAATATCATTAATAATTCATTAATACTATGAATAACGTCCGACCCCCAAATTCCACGAGATGCGTGTTGGTTGCGTCTGTGCACGCAGCGGACAACTAGCGCAGCCGTTCCGCAACGGAGCCGCATCCAGTGGAATTCTGGCAAGAGACGGAGGGAGAAGCACGGACGGGAGAGCCCGCTGCGCCAACACCACCCGCTGCGCTGTCCGCTTTGTGTGACCTGTTCAGGGAGACATACAGGGAGAGTGGTGCACCTGCTGCCTCCCTGCCTACCCTTTTTGAAGAAGAGATGAAACGTTACCAGAATGAGACACCACTGTGAGCCGACCAGGATCCACTCTTGTGGTGGAAAACTACGCACTGAAGTATCAAAACATTGCGGTCAGAACGGGTGTTTTCATCCGAGTGTCACGTTCATATTGCTCCAGCAATAACTATCTTATTTATATTTGTGTTTTTTTAAAATAACAATAATAATAATAATAATAAAAATTAATAAAAAAAATAATAATAAATTCGAATATTATTCAAACTCTACTAAATTAAAATATTCAAACTCAATTTCATGGTGCTTTTGACAGCCCTAGTGCACAGAGAGGCAGTCAGAGCTACAGGCTACAGTGAGGCTTAAAACAGAGTTCAAATGATGTTTTTCCAAACAACTTTTTATGTCGGGGCTTCAGGACACTTGGATCACTACGGACGGGCAGTATGGAGATATTTTGTGGTTTCAATTATGTGTTTTTGGACGTTTGAATCTGGGGCGCCGTCAGCCTCCATTAGGTGGAGTTGTGTTGCTACCTCCTCTCCCCTTGGATCTCTGCAAATGTTGTGAGGACTCTAAAACTTCACCTGAGCCTCCCTCGGCATATGGGTGAGTAGATAATGGCTGAATTTTCATTTTTGGGTGCACTATCTCTTTAATGTTAAAAAGGTAAGTAGGAAGCTAAGGCTTCAGCCTACATCTTTTTGGTCCTGTTTTTTGGTTATATATTGTTTTTTGTTTTTTTTTTAATGCTGAAAAACGCATTAACTTAATGTTTATGTATTGTCTATCTCCCAGAACATTTGAGTTTTATAAGCTGGAAAATGACCAAACTAAACTAAACTAATTGTGCAGACGGACGGACAAGCTAAAAAGATAATGCCTAATTTCTCCAAATTTGGCACAAACATTTACTTAGACTCAACTCAATGATGAACTGATTAGATTTTGGAGGTCAAAGGTCAAAGTCACTGTGACCTTGCATCCATCTCATTCCTGCAAACATTTTATCTCAGAACTTGAGAGAATTTCTTCAAATTTGGCACGAACATCTACTTGGACTTAACGATAAACTTATTAGACTTTGGAGGGCAAACGTCAAAGGACACTGTGACCCTACTATCTTGGTGCCAGCGTTGAACTGTGCTGACTGTATGGATCTTCTGTGTTGTCAGGGGAAAGATGTGTGAAGCATCAATGTTTTTATCGACATGAATGTTAACTGGTTCGTGGAGGCATACAACCCTGAGGCAGTAATTCTAGTTTAGGAAGATCCTGCATCGTACAGTATACCTTTAAGAATTCTGATCTTTTAACAGTATTGTCAGTAAAATCAGTCAACACAGGATTGATCAGAACCTTGTCTTATTTTTCAAAGGAAACACTTCCTGTCTTAAAATAGCCACAGGGGATTGACTCCTTCAACACAGCAAACAGCATGACCTTTTGTTTGAAACCACCACTAGTCTGAACTTCATTATTTTTGTCCCGCTAATGGTAAAAACCCAGGAATAGCAAATATTTCTCATCCAGCCGACAGCACTATTGTGTTCTGGTGTGTGAGGACCTCACAGAGCTGCAGACACAACTACAGCATGCAGTCAAAAGTGGGACTTCAATAGCTTCATAACAGTCAGAGGGACACATTTCACCATGTGTGCACGAATGCCAACAAAGGAAACCAGTCAAGTTCAGGAACACTTTTATTCTTGAAACTTGAAGTGAGTTTAACAGTCACAAAGTTTTTAATTACTCACAAAGCGTCACCTCTCAGTGCAGCTTGGATCGACTTTCACACCACAACATTCATGACGTGACTCATGCATTTTCATCCCACTTGTTTCTGTCTCATGGTCATCCACACACAAGACAGGCAGACTGGGAGTCTGCCTGAATGCCCTGACCCTTCAGCTCAGTGATAAAAACATCAGTGATGCTGCTCTGCAGCTGGCTGTTGCTCTTAGTCGTCAGGCAGTCCTGATCTTTGGGAAAATATGCTGTACTTGCTCCTGAAATTTGAAATGTTGCCGCTAGAAACAAGGAGAGGGGAAGTTAAGGTCAACTTCAGAGCTGCTGTATAAATATATAATGTGAGTTTCCTTGTACAGACAGTTTAAGACATAAAAAAGTAATAAAACATAACCGTGCTGCAGGATTAAAAGTGCATCTTCCTGCTCTGAACTCAGTAGTTTCCTTCAGACTCAGAAATTTGCAAATATAAATTAAATGCAACTCCAGGTTAGTTAATAATCCAGAACCTCACCGTTGCACACAGCCAGCGTGTTTCCTCCTACGTACTGAGTTTGCCATTTGAATCCCGTCTGCTCACTGCATTCCTCATAAATACGACTCCTCCTCAGGAAACCAAAATCATAACCCTGTGAGAGAAGATTCACATTATAATACTCATCCTTTTTTAAGAGACCTTTTTAGGGCTGACATCACAATGACGTCATTTTATTAGCAGGAGGCAAAACACAACTCTCCCCCACAGGGCTGTAGGCTACATAGGAGTCTGAAAATGTGGTCTTGTTGTATTATTGGCAGCCAGAATAGAAGGAGTCCTGGCTCCGTTGGTCAGTGTTCGCGTTTGTGGTGAGAAGGTGTTCCGACCTGGATGTGAAGCAACTGCAGTCACATGACACATTGTTTGGGTTAAACATGAGCATGTTACAGTCCTGGAGGATTATTAATGTGCACCTCCTCCTGTACTGCCTTAATATGCACATTCAGCACATCCAATGCATCAAAACATTGTTTTCTAGTTGGAGCCGCGTTTGCCTCGTTTTCAAACTGTATGCTTTGACTAAAATGAACAATGACAGCAATATAGTCCACGATGAGCAGCGCTAAAATCAACCTGCGTAGTTGTCCCTCCATTGTGACATTAGAAAGTGTCACATTTATCTTGCAAGTGTACTCTTCTTCAACGTTTGCTTTACTTCCTGGATTTTTCCCACATGGAAATTCTGACCAATCAAGAGCAGCTTTCTCACACAAGGCATTTGATCTGGTCCGCTTGTAAATGCTGCCGTGAGAACACCAACCAACTCTAGGCAATTATACAACTTTGGAACAACATGAGTCCCTGATTCAGACCAAAGCAGATGACTCTAGGTCTGAAAGCACCCTAACACTGGCGGTCCCGGAGAGTGAGACCTGACATGGTGCGTTGGTAAATTCAGTCTGACTCTCTACACTAAAATGAGAGCCCTGTTGGTGGAAGAAACGGAGCGTTAGATTTCCACATAAATTGACAAATGATTAAGTTAATCCCACATTCACTCCGCTCAGTGCTCTGCTGCTCCGTCTCCCCAGACAGAGTGTCCAGAGTGCGCTCTGCCTCTCTGAATTACCAAATGGAACATTCAGACAGCGCTCCAAATTTGTGAATGGTCCAGTATGTGCCAGAGTGCACGAGTCCACCTGTATCATCCTCCTCCACTGTTTTGCCTCCAGCTAAGCCCCACCCACCAAAATACATCATACTGTTTACTAACAGTGTAACAATGTATTGTCAAGCAGAACTATCCATACATTTATTAATATGTAAAAATGTATGCATCACTTACATGGCTGCAGAGCGGTTTGCAGTAGCTGTTGTTAGCAACTCTGACACATATCAGTCCTCCATTTTCGGGAACTTTGGCTTCAGGGCATTTCTTTGGCTCAGCATCTTGACAGCCTATAAATCAGAGATTATTCAATAAATAAAGACGATAAAACATTGAAGCTGTTTCTATTGTCATCTGCAGCCCTTTATTTATCCTTCAGGCTGAAGCTCCCCACTGCACTGACTCCCTTGTTAACAGAGTATCTGAGAAGTCCTCATTTAGTCTGATGAAATCTGGAGCTGCCTGCACGAGGAGCTTGATCTTTATTCAGCAAATTTCAGGCTCCCATGAAATGCCACAGCGATTACTACCTGCAAGAGTCCATCTGCAGACTTTACACAACAACATTTAATCTTAATCAGTGATGAGAGCATCTTCAGTAGATCGCACTCCTTCTATTTGCCAGGCAAAGTTCACTTAATCCAGCGTTCGACTTCGAGTGCCTTGACAAATGTGATAAATGTGGTAGACCCTGCCGCTCTGTGAGAGCACCCCCGCTTTCTGAAAATGATCATGTAGTCAGTGCAGTGTACTTCAGTACTTCTAGCTCAAGACGTAATTGTGACTGAGCGGAAAATTGTCCGAACACAACCATTGAAAGTAATACTACAGATCATATGAACCACAAATACAGAGTGAAAAAATAATGATATTATCTGTTATGATCATGAGAAGAATGTCACTTGTACTCTTCACCTTCTAACCTTTCTCTGTAGCATCTCTTCAACCATTTCAACGTCAGCCAAAACTCAATACTGACATCAGCATACATATAATCACTAGTCCATACCCATTGAGTGCACAGATGCCCACGTACAGTTTCACATGGTGTGTGTTTGGGATACAGGTCATAGGAAATTGCAGATTAAAGAGTCAGCTGAACCCATTAAGAAGAGCAATGTATTCAGACAGAGTGTTTGTGAAGTTGATAGTACGATTACTTTATTGAAAGTACAGTAGTACCATTGCCAATAGTGGGATAGTTAGTGGGCTAAAACTGTACATTAGTAGTTGAGGTAGCACATTGAAAGGCAGATAGTTAGTGTTTAAAAAACATTGGTCCACAGGGGGAGCCACAGCGATCGGTCACATTTTAGCCATTTTGAAGCATTTTTCTGTTGTTATAGCGCCACCCAGTTGCCAATTAGAGTTAAATTTCTCCAGTCACCTTGAGGCGTCCCGTTCTACATATCTACCAAGTTTAGTAAAAATCCATATGGCGGTTAGGCCTAGATAAGAAATGAGCTCTCTAGCGCCCCCATTTTGTTTGATGGGGTCAATAATGGAGGGGTCCCCTCAGATTATGTGTGGTCATATGCCTACAAAGTTGCGTGGTGATGGGTGAAACCCTTGAGATGTTATACACCTTTATGTGATGAGCCACGCCCTCCGCAATATTCATTGCCTTATAGAAGCTCAGTTTTAGGAAGTTTTCCAACTTTTGCCAAGAGGGAACTTTAGATATTGGTCCCTAGATTATGTTCACCCAGTTTCATGCAGATCGCTCAAACTTCCTAGGAAGGGATCCATTTGAAGTGTTTTTCAAAAAATTCAAAATGGCGGAAAATCTATATAAGCGGAAGTTATGGGTTCTTGAGGCAAATGTGTTCCTCATGAGGAGAGACATCTCTGTGCAAAGTTTCATGTCTCTACGACATTTCAATGGGTTGCTATAGCGCCCCCCTTTGGCCAATTGATGTAATATTGCTTCATTGGCATCCTCCCATGACCCTCTACCACTGTGCCAAATTTCACATGGATTGACCAAGTCAGTGAGGAGAAAAACATGGAACAGACACACAGACACACACAGAGTCGTTATATATTAAGATTAGGGCTGTCAAAATAACGTGTTCATTTCAATCGATTAATCAAAGAAAAAATAATGCATTAAAAAAAATTAACACTGATTAATCATGCTCCGTGGTGCCCTTTGATCATTTAAGGCCACAGAGGCTTTGTCACATGATGGAGGCAGATGAGACTGCGCTGCTCGGCCCCCTGAATGGAGCATTTACATTTCAAAAAACCCCAGATGGAGCTGTTGATAGGAGCAACGTTCTCGGCAGTCTCTGTAGTGAGGAATGTTGGTACCATCGGTGTACTGCAAGCGTGAAATATCACCTCAACGCAATGCTTTTAGCAGCAAACCCAGAGGTCAGAGTTCGTCAAGCCACACTCAACCAGGCGTTCAAACTGACTAACTCGACTTGTGACCAACTAACCACCTCCTTTACAAAATGGACTGCAGACCAGTTTCGGTGGCAGAGGAAACACCTGCCAAAATTAATTTGACTTGAACTTTTAATACTTTCACAGCATAAATTGACATATGCGATTAATTTAGATTGATTGACAGCCCTTATTATTATTATTATTATTATTATTAACAAAACATACAATGTAAGAGAATCTGAATTTAATATATACATATTATACTGTACATGTCATATACACATTACACATACTTATACTGTGTAATTTATATATCTTTATATCAATTTGCACCAATCAGCCAAGATATTTAAACTACCGACAGTTGAAGTGAATATCACAGATCATGGGTGCAGGTCGGGTTGCAGTGGGTGAGGCTTTGACTCAGACATAATGACAGGAAACGGGTCGTTCCTGGTACTGAGCTTTAAGGGTATGAGTGGTTGAGGGTTTTCAAAAATGGACCAGTGCAGAACTTTCTGAATTTTTCCAGCATGGGATGAATAAAGTCTCATCTTGTCTCCTCTCCTCTTGTCTTCTCTTATCTTAACAAACACAGATGTCTCTGTCTCACTCCTCTCCTACCTTTCAGCTGGTGTTTGTGCAGAATATCATTCAGACTCCTCAGGGTCAGCAGGATCTGAGCTGTCTCCTGTGTGCTCCATTCAGATGTCAGGCTTTCACTATTCTCTACCGCCACCTGTTGGTTCAGATCAGACACAACACATGTTTTTTCTCTGTATGACAATGTGGGATGATGATGTGGAAAGCAAACAGCAGCTTAAAAATATCACACTGTCTCATTTTCTGTTTGTTTGTGTGAGTACGGACAGCGTGAGCTACACGTGCGTGCATGTTACAGCTTCTCAAACACTGACAGATTACCTTGAGATGCTCGAGGAGCTGACCTGACGAGGTGCAGTTCTGAGGTAAAGATTCATGTTGAGGTGCAGCGGAGGACAAGACTGCAAACACACACACAAACTGCGTATAATATCCAACTTTTTACCTTTGCGTTATTTGTTTTAGCCGCACACAGTCACATGACGGTCTCCACTTCAGACATATAAAACTGAGATTACCTGCGAGTGAGCAGAGCCAGATAAGTGTTCCCTGTAATGCCATGGCCACTGAATCAGACTTTTTAGGACCCAGCAATGAAGGCAGAAAGTTGGGACAGGAGGATTTATTGACTCAGTCTGCGGGAGCAAAGTTTACAGAATTGGCCAATATTGTTATTTGCAGCCAAGATTGAAGTCTGAAGTGGATTGCCAACATTTCACAATCTTCCATTTCTAACCTATGATGCAACGTGAACTTTGGACCTGCAGAGGTGGATATTATTAAGTTTTGTGTACAACTCCGTTTCATATTTATTTGTGCAGATTTTTTTGCAACTGACACACAAATATTTCCTGATTTCTTCCAATAATGCATCATTTGTTCCACTGTGCATGTCCCCGCTTCGTGCTGATGGGGGAGCTGGTAGTACACACTAACCGAAGTAATAAGCCTTTGTACTGTTCGTCTTCACACAGAATGCCACCACCACTTCTTAGCTGTGAGCACATTATGAAGTCGGTATGAAATCCACACACACAAATGAACACAAAAGCCCGTCAGACACACTGGGTGACTCAGTGTCAGTCAGTAAGTTGTGGCGCGAAGGATGACTGTGTAAATAATTCACTGTGGATGTTATTCATTATGGATGTCTGACGATCTGGCAGCGGATGAATTATTGAAACTTTTAGGAAGAGTGATTGAGCTCATTAACACAGAGAATTGCCTTTTTATGTTTGATTTGAGGAACAAAGATTAGTCCTCCAAATGGACCTCGAAAGCTGTCATTATCTCGCCAGCGTGTCCTCTCACATGCTTCAATCCTTCGCCTTTTAGTCTGGGTTTCTTCTCACGCATTCAAAGACAGAACACAAAGTCACATTTTTCTTTAACGCGTTCATGTTATGTTACACACAAATCCATACAGCACAGCACAGAGAACTCCCCTGCTGATTGGACGATTACATTTAATGAGAAGAAAAACAAACAGTAATGAATAAATGAGCGCTTAAATCCATAATGTTCGACGTGTTGTTGTGGAAGCCTGCTGTTTATGTTCGTCAATCTGCTATAGAAGTGTGACACGAGCAGGTTATGCATATAATCATTTTGATGCATAAAGCCGCTGTGTAAAAACCTCTAACTTCATATATAAAAGTACAAGACACTCAGATGTGTGAGTGCCTGTAACTAGTGCTTGATAGTGTTACCAGTCACCACATGGTTTTGCCTTCCCGCTGCCATTCCTTAAGTTAGCTCCCTGTGTGATCACTAACTGTATATTTCCATCACTGTGTCAAAAGAAAACGGTTTTACTGATCTTACACAGTGATGGTTAAAGGGCAGATCCACTGATTTCACACATCAAAGTCTGTTTACAGGTCTTGCGGAGTACTACTGCATATGTAAAATTGTATAAAGCCTTTTGTGGCTCCAGAGGGAGCTGTGTCCATAAAGTCCATAAAATGCCTCAAGTGATGTCACTAGCAATGTAATGTAGGTGCCACATGTCAATAAGGAGGAAGAATGTGTTTAACCAAGAGAAAAAAAAAGAAAATTATACACAGTTCTCACTCCCAGGACGTCAAATACTGCTGCTTTGTCACTACTGATATCAAAGGCACCCTTTAGAATCTTTTTGAGACGCACTGGGCTTTTAGTTACCTCCAATGATAACCTATCTGCTGCAATACTTGACATTTAAAGCAGGACTTATACTTCTGCATCAAATCTACACCATACCTACACCGTAGCCTGACCTGCACCTCCTGAGAGATGTGACTACATGCTAGGCTAATGTATACAATGCAAAATGCCATAGGCTTGTGCTAATAATGTTAGCATGTTATATTTGTTTGGGAAACGTGCTTAGTATAATATAAGACAGTTGTTTTGACAGTGAAACCTGTGAGTTTGAATGGAGCCAATTTGTGTACTCGTGTTCGAAACTGTCTCTATTAAGTCATGTTTAATGTGTGTTTAATGTGTGTTTTGAATCAGTTAAACTTTACAGCACTTTACAGAAACCCTGCCGCCGGCTAGTGTCCTGTAGGTGTAAGTGCAGATTGACACAGACACACCACTGTACAAGTGCTCACAAAAGGCGAAGGCCACATGCGTAGGCTGTGCATAGAGCTGAGTATAAATCCACGTTAAAGCCACTAATGTAGTACAAATATCAACAAAGTCTTGTTTGAGACCAAAAGTCAGTAGTGATCTAACAGGACATTATGCATGTGTGTACTGATGTCACTCACATGATGTATTTATATCATGTCAGTTGTGTAACAAACCTACTTATTGTATCCAAAAGCATGATCTTTTTTCTAAACCTGACTGTGACTGTTTCACAACATTAACTACGTGTTAACAATGTGTTTCAGCTTTGTGTCGCATTGTTTTTAACTATCCCTCATGAGTATAACAGTGCCATAGGAGTGTGATGCTATATTGGAGGCGTACTCTTTCAGACCGTCTCATAAACTGTTCCGTTTTCCTATGAAAAGTAATGCACCCAAATTTGTACATATCCACTGTAATCATGAGGCAGTAATTTATGCATAAACCATGTATTTTGGAAAGCTGCGATCACATGATCAGTGTGCTGACCAGGGTAAACAAGTAGAAAGGAAACAAGGTCTTGTAGGGAGGCAGGTTGGGGTAGTGGATTGGTCATAAAACACAGGACTTTCCCCAAGAGACGGGTGTTCAGAAGGTCCTCACCATGTTTTTTTTTTTTTTTTCCCCTACACCTAACCTTACCTTAATTGTGCAACTTTCCTTTGACATTCGTTGACGTAACGTCATTTGCGGAGGATACAATGAGCTTTAAGGTTTGATTAGGTTAAGGCCCAGACCAATTGCGTTCAAGTTTGGCAAAAAATCCTGGTTGGTTAAGGTTAAAGAAACATCAGGGTTTAGGTTAACCACCTCCTTAAACTCAGGAGACCCTACATGTCATAGATACATTAATAACCATGTGGTTAATGTCCAGGAACGGCCATGTTCAAACATTTCGCTGACCCATCTGACCAACCAGATATTCTCCCTCTGCTGGTTTAGCAGCTCCACACATGGACGTATTAAGAGAACTGGATACAGTGGTGGAGTTGGGGCCCTGTTCATTGCTATGAGCGCTGTTGAAACCTGGGTGTAGAATTAGCCAAATCTTCCACATCGTGGGGTTCATAGTAATTTTCCGCTGGCTGAGCAGCTAACTTAACCAGTTAAGCCAATAATTTAATCATGTGACTCTTATAGAAATGTTATAAGACCAAATGGATCAAATCCTACTAGTGAAATGAATCCTTTGTCCTTATGTGTCTTTCACAACTTTAACCTATGGGAAAGTCTTTTTGGGCCCAATGCCATCATGTGATGGACCCAGAAGTTGTAAGTCCACAGTTTGGCCACTATGTCAAACAGCCTTCAAAGCCTGGCGCTGTTCCTGGGTTCTTGGCTCGAGAGCAAAGTCACACTACTTCCTCCTTTGCTCCTGACAGACAAGAGGCTTAATTACAACCACCACTAGAGGGCTTTGGCACTTGGCCGTGAACATATGGCGCTTTGGGGCATTTGCTGAAATGACTAATCCTCTCGTTTTTCTTTGGATGGCACATTCAGAGTGTACCCAAACATGTGGCACCTGTGTCTTTGTAAGACTGGGATCCCAGTGGTGTCCATATGGGTTCCCCTTTCTCTCAACTGCATGCTAAGAGCACACAACAACTTCTGGCCATTGGAATTAAAATTAAATGACATCAAGTGCTTCTCTGTTGGCAGCCACACCATTATTAATCCAGTAACATATGGGTCACATTAAGCCAGCAATATGTTATATACATACACTAGTCCCCATACATAAAAAAGGATGGTACGAGTGTTTGTATGAGCTGGTTCTTCCATCAGTAGGACAAGGTCACACCTGAAGGGCCTTAAATCAACGTAAGTTAACTTTAACTTGTCTAATTACTGAGAAAATGGTTAGATTAATTCTGACAAACAACATCCACATAACACACTTCCTTGTAGGACAGTTTGTATGATAACCATAGGTTTGGGCAATTAAAACAACATATCCTCATTGAGCGGATCATAGGATATCCTACGAATTAGCACCCCACAAATGACATTACATCCTTAACGTAAAAGTATGTAATTAACGTAATGTTACATAGGTTAGGTTTAAGCAATTAAAGCAATATATCCTCATAGAATGGTTCGTAGGATATCTTACAAAAATGCAAAAACAACAGTTCGTATGATAGTCTACAAAAAATAGTGCCCCACAAATGATTTTACGTACTCAATGTGAAGTTACCTAATAAACGTAAATCAACAGAGGTTAGGTTTAGTCAATTAAAGCAACGTATTCTCAATAAATGGTTCGTGGGATATCCTATGAATTAGTGCCCCAGGCAGGACGTTGCATTCTTGTAATTAACGTAAAGTTCGAGGTTAGGTTTAGTCTATTAACGCAATGTATCCTCATAGAACGCTTCAAATTATATCCTACAGAAATGCTGACACAACAGTTCATAGGTCATTTGACGATGCCCCACGAATGGCGTAACATCCTAAACGTAAAGTTACGTCCGAAATGTAAAGATACAGAGGTTTAGTTTAGGGAATTAAAGCAATCCTCATAGAACTGTTCATAGAATATCCTACAAAAATGCAGACACAAGAGTTTGTATGATATCAAATTAGCAACCCACAGCGATGTTACGTACTTAAAGTTAAGTTACAGAAATAACGTAAAGCTACGGTGGTAAGGTTTAGGCAATTACAGCAAGGTATCCTCACAGAACGATTTTGTAGGATATCCTACAAAGATGCAGACACAACAGTTCGTATGATATCCTACAAAATAGCCCTCCACAAATGACGTCCTTCAGGTAAACGTGTGGGATTAACGTAAAGTTACAGAGGTTAGGTTTAGACAATTAAAGAAACATATCCTTATATAGTGGTTCATAGTATATCCTACGAAAATGCACACACGCAGCAATATGTATAATGTCCTAGGAATCAGCGTCACATGAATGATGTTACATCCTTAATGTAAAGTTGCGTTATTAACGTAAAGTTACAGGGGTAAGATTTAGGCAATTAAAGCAATGTGTTCTCATACTGTATAACGGTTTGTAGGATATCCTCTAACAGTGCAGACACAACAGCTCGTATGAAGAGGAGGGTTCAGAGGATATCCTATGAATTAGTGCCCCATTTCGTCCTTTACATAAAGTTACGTAATTAACGTTCATTTACAGAGGTTAGGTTTAGGCAAGTAGAGTTACTGTGGTCTGGTTTAGGGACAAGAAACATGGTAAGTTTTGTGATGTTTTGTGACTTATCCATAGTCCCAACCTGCCTCCTACAGACCACTTGGGATTGGGAATTTGAATGCATTACTTTTTGTAGGAAAACAGTTTGGGAGAACAGCCTGCACACTTCAACCCTGCCGTTCCTGTTCCACATTACAGACTTAAACGAAAGCAGATTTAATACTGTGTTACTTACTATACAAATAGTACATTCACTAAAATACAAAGTATCTCCACACACCTGTCCTCTTTACATTTACATAAAATGTTTTTAAAAAGTCAATTAGATTCCAAAAGTGGCAGCATTAAAGTTTTATGCTATGGTTCTCTGGAGAGGCACACACTCACAAGTCACACACAAACACATTCATGGGGCCAATCTACGTGCACCACACACATCGATACGGTGCCAGACACACACCCACTGAAGCCCTTTGTGACTGTGTGGCATAAAAATGATGATGAATGGCGTGTATGATAGCAACAAGCTCTCCTCTCTGTCTAACCTTTCTCAAATACTCGTGACATTCTCCCCACGGTGCTCCTTGTCTACCTCCCTCAGAGGCATTGTGCTGAATTAGCCAGCCGTGGAAAACTGCTACTCTGTTGTCAAATGATTCACATGGATGAGCCTCAGAAAGCCGAGCAGTCTGAGCTAATTGGTATTCAGGAAGACGTCGCGCTACCTGTTTCAAAGACTTCTCCTGTTTGGGAGGATCACTACGCCTCAAGGGAAAGTTTGAACGCAATCGCAGCTGATGAATAGCTAATAACGTCTATTAGTTCATTTTAATTACCCCTTTGCTTTTATCACGAGGCTGATTTATTTTCTTAACGCACAGAAGCCGCGGCGGTTGCAGATCCTTTTAAAGGTGCAGCACCCGGGCCTGTAGGAGATTTTGTAAGATTAATGTGCAAATGCCTTCGGAAGCAAGGGTTTAACACGGATATTCAACTCTGAGCTTGTAAAGATACAGCCAAACTGATCTTGTCAGTTTAAAAAGGCTTTTCTGTCTAAACAAAAATCAAAGTGAAGGGAAGGAAGAGACGAGCAGGGAACAGGGCAGTTAAAAGTGGGCCTGATAACTCCAGCTGTGCCATATCAGACATTTGAAGCGCAGCAGGAGGCCCCCAAAAAGAGGCTTTCTTCTCCCTGTCTCGACTAACCTCGAACACTAATTAACACGCCATTATAGTGACAGAAATGTCTGCTGGTGGGATGAGAAGATGCTATGAAAAGTGTGACTGACAGCTCCACTCATCAGTCAGTCGCCCACACTCTTTTTTTGTCTCTATTGTTTAGTGAACACAAATTAGCCGAATGTCACAGAGGCCCCTTACTGTACAGGCAAAGTGCAGCAGGAAAGAACATGCTGAATGAAAGACCATCCTCAATGATGCGACGTGTTCACACTGTCACTTAGTCATCCGATGTGCTAGTCAGTCAGATTAACATGCAGATTGTTCAACACCTACAGGAACGAAGAGAACATCCTCGTACCGAAGCAACAGCCCCAGAACACACACCAGATGGAGGAAACTATTAATTTATCAAATATTTATAAGATGCAAATGTGAATAAAAAATGATGATGCTGTCCCTGAACACCTGTTTCCCTGCCGGCTTACCGAGCTCCTGTTTACCACCTGTCCTCTTACACACTTCCTGCCTTCCCGAACACCAGCAGTCCTGTGCGTTTACGTCGTGTCCTACCGCCTTTACAGCTCGTTGGCTAGCTTTCTCACATGCTACATACTCCTTTTCCATGAAACATGCCTGATTACTCTTTACCTCCCTGCACCTCACTTCTGTCTCTTTTCTCACCTCCTGTTTCCTTAACTAGCTCCCACCACTATCAGAGGTTACCACCTAATTGGCTGTTAGTATGCTAATGACTGCCTGTGCATGTACATGTTGACAGATTGTGTGTCTATTCGACTGTCAACAAATCTATTTGTCAGGATGAGGAGCTGCTCACCTGGGGCTTCAGTTATAACCGTCGTGTACAACCAAAACAGGGCCTGATTGAGCTGAACGCCACTTCCCACGCAAAAGATGTGAAACAAACTTGCACCTGGAAACTCTAGCTCCTTCTACACAGAGATTGTGTTATAGTGCTGCTACTAAGTCCCTTCTTTATGCCTCCTTTGCATTGGCCCCATGGCATTTGCCCACATGGGTGGGTTTAACCCAAGTGTGCCCCAGAGAAGATTCCCATTTCAGACCCCTACGTACTTTGTACTCAGGTAGCCCGGACGTGACCCATGTGGGATCCACTTAGGCAAACCCACCCATGTGGGCAATTGGTATGGGGCCGATATGGAACATGTGGACAATCCAATATAGGGTCCATTTTTCAGCCCATTTTCTTCCTACATGGGCTCCACACACAAATGTTGGCTGGGGCATTGTGCCTTATAAACAGTAACGATGGCAAAACATGGCAACATCAATCATTTACCGTCCCTGTTATGTGGGAGCCAAATTCTGTTTTTTTTTTAATTTTACGTTAAGTCTACCTCTGCTGATTAGGAGAGCTTAACCTTGAATACTACTGTAAGAAGGTACTGCAGAACTGTGGAATAAAAACACTTTGTTTTTTCTTTTCAACATCAGAGTCCTGTGAGGGTTTCTTCCTACTCAAGTGAATGTACATGAGTTAAGTTAGGGCAGGTTGTGAGCTTCAACTCCCCACACTGTTAAATGGTGGTCTGCCCTCTGCTCGGAGTGTCAGGAGCTCTCATCGTTTCATAAGTTGCGGCATTCACAGTGTCTGTTCTTCTTTTTTGAGTCAGTTGTATACTTGTACTGACTACTTTTTAAATCTCCCACAATCACATGCATAACACGTCGTCAAAACATCACACCCGTGTTGCCCATGGTCCCGTTCTGCTGGTTGTCCTGTTTACACAGACAGTAGCCCCTTTTATACTGCCAGATTTCTGGCGAATGTTGGGCTGTTTTGCAGGCAAGCTGCGCGCGTTTAGACACATGATCCGTGGCGTAGGGTAGTCATATTGGCGGAACCTTTTTGGTTTAAAAAGAACGAGGCGCCCTTCCACAACGGGAGGGGCTGCTGACGACTTGTGGGAGGAGATGTTGATGACGCTGCACGTGTGACCCACTGACGGTGGATAAACAGGAAACAGCTGATAGCAGGAATGAGCGAGCAGCTAGTAGCAAGAGGGAAACACAAACCTGACAGACACTGTAAAGATGAGCAACTGGGGAGACAAGGAATTGTGTGCCCTCCTTGTCCTCGCAAACGAAGAGGCCATTAACCGTCAGATGACGGGGACGGTGAAGGACCGGCCAACTTACGAGAGAATTGCCGAAGGACTGACCAGCTGCAACTTCTGTTTATGTCACACACTGAGCTACACGTTTTGTTACTTGCTCACGCCCCCCATTGCACCGAAAAAGGCGCATTCTGTATAAACAAAAGTAGGTAGTCACCGATTTTGTTTTTTTATCCTGCCAATGCTGAACGAAGACTGATTGGGCTTTCCTGCAAATTTGCACAATTCCTGTTTAAAAAGGGCTACTGTTTCGGCACTGTTTCTATCTACCGTGGTGGCTTAAAGGCAACACCACCCTGTCCCCCATTCCGTGATTGTACCGTACATACAGCACGGCGAGATGGCATAATGGCATGATATCCCTGCCTTGAACAGGCGGTGTTAAAGACCCATGTAAAAGAAAATTTTGGGGGCAGAAGTAAATTGGCAATACAGATGGTGTGGTGGTCAAAAGTGAATGTGTGAGGAATCATTATTCGCTTATTTTATGCTTCTGACACACTAACTTCACTCCATATCATGTTGCTTATAAACCCACTTAACATTTAATTCATTTACACAGTGTCCCAATGTTTTCGTAATCGAGGTTTTGCTCGTGAGAGTGAGTCATAACTATTTCATTATCACCCTTAATTCAATCTAAGTCAGCTCAAATCTTACATCAAATTCCGCTCAATGTTGCATCAGTGCTGTTTGAACCCCACCCATGGAGCGCTGAGGAGAGGGCCAGACTGCATGATATTGACACTCATGGTCAACTATTTCTTGTCCATACAACTCACTATTGACATTGATATTTTAATGTTAATCACAATTTTCCCAAGTTTCATTCTCATTTTATTATTATAAGAATCAAACAGCAAATTCATTTGACCCGATAACTCTAGATGTCCTACTGCTGCACTTGGAGAATTCATCAAGATGGCTTAATCGTATTAAATGTGTAGATAATGTTGGAATAACTCATTGGAAAATGTTGGCAATGAACACTTAATGATAATGAGAGCTCAGTCTGATTCATGCAAGGTAAAACACATAACACACGCTTAAGCATCTATGCATGGTCCTTGTTCAGCTTCCCGGCTGCTGACGAATTGAAACAGGAGCTCATACAACATGAAATAAAGCTCAGTGTATCATCCAGAATGGATCTGTGCTGTGGGGCTACGCTCTGTAGCTTCATGACAGAGGGGCACACAAAGAGCAAGAGTTCATTGTTCATGTGTTTAAAGGTTCAGAACGGCTGCCAGAAGCTGACAGGAGGCCAAAAACCTGCTGCCAGTTTCTTTTTATTTTTTCTCTTCCTTTCTTTTAAAGAACAAAAAAGCAGCATGAAAGCTTTTTAAATGGTGCGAGGAGGCTTTGTTAGCGATCGATAGAGTGTTTACTGAAGAGAACTTTTGCTTTTAATGACTTGTTTGTTTTGAAGGGAAGAATCAACATCAGAATGTTCTTTACTAATACCTGTGCATAGTGGTGCTTTTCTTGGTTGGATACACAGGATAACGTGCGGAGATTAAGGACCTGTGATGCAGTGATTACCTTCACACATTGTTTCTCACTCACTGCATAGCTACTCAGACTAAATAACAATTTAAAGCCAAATCAAAAATATTCATGTTTCATAAAAAGCCTCAGTTCCTTTTTAAACTGGCCGGCAAAGAGGACGTCTGGGTTTACAGCTCCTGAGGAAAACATGTTTTCTTCTGCGTCTTGTGGACTGGATTTCTCATGACTTCTTACAGAAGCTGATGCAGACTGGCCAAGCTGTCTCCTGCTGGGATGTTTGGCATCGCCTGCTGGAGTCTTTCCAACGTGGTCTGTAGGAACTTAACTGGATGTTTGTCTTCCACATCAAGCGACGGGAAAAATGACAACGTCAGGTGCTGCCAAACAGATAGAACGTGAGCCACATGACCTCCTCTGGAGACCTGGAAAGGGGACAGACGACGGTCTCAAGAGGCAGAGCTGAAGCACACATTGACACAGTCAGGAGACAGGAAACACAAAGGGAGAGAGAGAGAGACAAGGACAGCATCCACACATAGGGGAGGGAGAGACAAGAGGAGAGGCTGAATCTCCTGGAGGACAAAGATCCAGATCCAGACATCTGGAATGGGGCACCGCCAGCCAGGGGAGAGAGACAAAGATCCCAGGGTGGCTGACGGTCCAGCACAGAGACGCCTCAGTGAAAAGAGAGGACGAGGAGGAGAAAATAGAGACACGCACAGCCTGCACACTCATGTGCTTGTGGGACACAAACAAACAGAGGGTTGGAGAGATGCAGTGGTTTTACAAAGTTTACAGTATTCTCGTCCAGTAATAGGCTTAATAGACTCGTTGGGACTGAGACTTCTTGAGACCTGCAGCCTGCTGACGTCATGAGCTCTGTATTCTGAGAGACAAGAGTCCTGATTGGAGTGTAAGGTTTAGGGAGATCAAGTAGATATGAGGAGGCGGGCCCATTTACAATATATTTTAAGTCATTAGAAGCACCTTGAAGTGTGATCTCACAGGAAGCTGATGAAAGGAAGGTAAAACTCCAGTAATGTGCTCAAATCTTCTGGTTTCATTTAAGATTCTAGCTGCAGCGTTCTGAACCATTTAATATGTTAGTAAAACAAAAATAAATGTGTGTAATGAGTTTTCTACACCACAAAAAAAAGCCACGTGTATAAAATCGGGTTCAAGAATCATGAAAAATGAGCAGTATTCTCTGCTGTGGCATGTTGTGGGTGTGTCTGTGACAGGAGCCAAAAAATGAGCCGTCACACAGCTATTGTCTCTTGTTAGCAGCTAACCTAATAGCATTAACATACACGATCCTGAAGCTGAAGAACAAGCCAACGCGCAGTGACAGACTCTCGTTAACTGTTGTCCTAGTATCACAGAAACATACCAGTCTCTGGAGGCGAGGAACAAACCACTGCACAGCGACAAACTCTCATTAGCAGCTATCCAAGTACCACAGTAACATACATGACCCCATACATGAAGAACAAGCCACCATGCAGTGACAGACTCTCGTTAGCAGCTATCCAAGTAGCACAGTAACATACACGACCATGGGTCCAAAAAATGAGTCACTTAACAGCTAAAGCCTCTTGTTAGCAACAAACCTAGTAGCACAGTACCATCCATGACCCCAGAGACAAAGACTGAGACACTGTGCAGTTACAGACTCTTGTTAGCCGCAAACCTAACAGCACAGTAACATACACAACCAGAAAGCTGAAGAACGAGCCACAGCACAGCACCAGACTCCAGTGAGCAGCTAGCCAAGTAGCACAGTAACATACACAACCTCAGAGCCAGAGATCAAGCCACCATGCAGTGACAGACTCTGGTTAGCAGCTAATCTAGTAGCACAGAAACATACACGATCCTGGAGGTGAAGTACAAGCCATTGCACAGCGATACTCTTGTTAGCAGCTAACCCAGTAAGACACACAGTTGGTTACACAGCACACACCCAAAGAACAAGAGAGCAGCTGCAAGACGACAGCCTCTCATTTAGCAGCTCACAACAGCTAACGTTAGCACAAAGCACACATCCACACCAGTGAGTGGTAAATGCCACCAGGCCAGGTAGCAGATTCAGGCTGTAAGACTGCAGATAAGTTAGTGACAGCGATGTTTTTTAATGTATTTATGGACTGAAAGAGCTCAGAGAGCTTGTGGAACGTAGCAAACTTGCTGGGAGTCGTGTGAAATGACTGATGTTATGCACTCTAATGTTAGCAGTAATGTAGTATTACATAGCGGGTGATGGGTTATGATAAGGATGGCTCCAGGGCATCATTAAGCCACCATTTTAGGTCAGCCCCCCAAAAAATTGGACTTAGAAATGATGTTAGCAACGTTTTAATTCAGTGCCAAACCGTTGAAAGTCTTGTCAGCTGTTTGAGACCATAAACCAACAAAACTGGCTGGTTTTAGCAACTCATTGCTGTGTTTCCAGCAGCTTTTTAGTCACTTAAAGTAGGTGTTTTTTAGTGACCCCTTGCTGCGTTTAATTCTGGGATAGTGCCTGTAAAAACAGGATAAGTTAAGCCACAACATCTTATCTGAACCATAACCGAAATGTTTTTGTATCTTAACATAACCACGCATTAACCACAGTGTTGTTGATGCTACATTATAATGTAACATATCAGTGGTTTGCAGAAATGTGCAATGCCTGGGTTCAAGAAACTATACAGTAGTCGAGAGTTGCTGTCACTTGATCGAAACGGTGTGGAGCGCAGCCAGCATGACAGTGTTATCCTAATTTTGGAGCAGGAAATTACGTGAAATCAAGTTTTCCACAGCAGGGAATAATCATCTCCTTTGCAGGCACTCACAGCTGAGTATCATCAGCGTAGCAGTGTAAATTAATTCTATTATAGCATATAATTTGGCCAAGAGGTGAAGTATAAATAGTGAAGAGTAGAGAGCCAAGAAAGGGTCCCTGAGGTTCTCAATAATTCACATCCGGAATGTTTGATGTAGCATCATTATTGGAAACACACTGTTCTTTCAGATAAGTAAGACTTTAACCACCTGAGAGCCGGAGATGCCAAGTTATATACAGTGCCACCAAACATCTGTGGATGTATAAAAACATTTTAAAGAGAGGAAGAAAAAAAAAAGCAGCTGGCAACCTTTTGCTTCAGCTGTGTTTTTTTCGCTCTCTCACTCAGTCATTTGCTGTTTCTCAGAGACACTGATGCTGCTAATGGGCCCTGGGACGATAAAAGGCTTTTCAGATTAGTGCTCCAAAAGCAGCTTTAGGATTCTTCCCGGTCCCAGCTGTGGGACCCTCCCTTGTTGGGGAGTTTGGCTCTGCGAAACGTTTGGTTATTCCAGGAAGAGAAGTTTTATGAAGACAACTTTTGAAGGTTGAATTGCGACATTATGTTCGGCATGTGATGTGTGTGCTCGCAGAGAAAGAGTGTGGTTAATGTGTTGTGCTGTGTGCGTTTATGTGTGTTGATTTCCATATGAGACAGTGTGCATATCTGTCTGTCTCCGTGTGAGTTATCGCTTTAATTTCCCCCCTTTATGTGACTGTAAATGAACGCTATTTGAATCAAACGAACTGAGGCTCATAAAAGTGCCTGTGTTGAGATAGTGGATCTAGTTAAGTTCCTTCTCACATTCAAAATGGAGCGAGCTGATGGGCAGCAACAGAGACAGGAGCTGAAAGGAAAACTCTCCGTGATATCTTAAAAATCTGATCCAGACTGGTGATTACAATCTTCCCCAGGGCTTCTTTTTGTGACATCACACTTAATACTGACCCGCAAGATCAGAAAGAGGAGCACTATATAAAGTCAAAGCATAATGTGGGTGGAGGCGCAGTCAAACAGACTCATCCACATTTCCACTGCAGCCAGCCCTGTAGCAAATATATTCCTATTACTCATTTAATTTCTTTTTCAGACTATTGTGGAGGGAAAAAGATATAAAAAGGCATTAATTCCAAAATGATATATCCATTATAATATATCAATTTTGGAGACACTTCACTGCCTGACATTCACAAGCCAATTTTTCTCAAACACAGGTGATTATAAAACAGAAATTGAACCAATTTGTGAGGAAATTCTTAAAACGACTGAACAGTACGTCCTCTGAGTACTTATCATTAATGCATTAAGCACTAATTTATTCATAAAGCCTCATTTTGGATTGTAAATGTTCTAATTTTCATGAGGACAACAAGCAAAAAAAAAAAAAAAAAAAGGTTTACTGCATGTTTAAGCTGCACATATAAACCTGCATTGTGTTGCTGGAGAAAATGAGTCCATCAGATATGACTGCAGTCTGCAGGGATCAGCAACATGCATGCCCCGGAACAATTATAGCATTTTAATTGCATGAGAGAAAATATAATAAGGTCACAAGACTTCCCATAGAAAAACGAGGACACCAGTGTTTACATCGAGATCAGCGTTAACATTAAATTTGCATGTTTTAGCAACATGAATAAATAACGTGCTCGTGTTTGTTGTGCACTAGACCAATATGATTCCACATTGTTTATCGACCACTCCTTAAAACATCATACTCGTATCATGAGTTTTCAAAATGCTGTAGTGTAAAATAATGGTTAACGGCCGTCAGTGTCTGATTCTGATGTACAAGACACTTTAGCGCCTGTAAATGCATGATAATATCAGCACATCATTGGTGTTGGATGATATCGGCTTTAAAATGAACTATCAGAATCAACATGCTTTTTCATATTTTGCACAGTGAATTAATATCACATACACAGAAAGCTTTGTGTTTCATGTCTCCATCTGCTGGTGGGCCATCATCATAAGAGTGTGCATGTATAATATGATGTTAAAGGGAAATTTCGGTTTATTTCAACCTGTCTCCTAAATTTGTTTCAAGTGACAAGTGACATAAAAATAATAGTTAGCATGTTAGCTGTTAGCCTAGTCCGGTTCTGCCTTCCAGCTGTTGTTGCTTGTTCTCGCGAGATTTCAGGCATGGTGAAATCGCTGCTTGTTCTTGCGATATTTCGGCCGCACTTTGGAAAGCAGAGCTAAATGTAAACAAACATGGCAGCACACCGGTAAGGTAAGACAACACGTTTACGTGTCGTTTTCTGTATGTTCTCTGACATTTATCCTAACGATATGAGGCGGTCTTTGTGGGAAAAAAAGCTTGTTTAGTGGACTAACTTTGTACTTGAAGGTTGCCCGTTCACTTCCATTTTAACAGGTCTGACGCTACTATGCGCCCCGGCTGTATCTAGGCTAACGGCTAACGTGCTAACTATTATTTTTATGTCACTAGTCACTTGAAACAAATTTAGGACAATAGGAGACAGGTTGAAATAAACCGAAATTTCCCTTTAATTCCACTACAGAAGAGACTTGCCATAAAGTTCGAGAATGTCCGAGCAGGTGTGGTGGATGCGTCAAGCAAACATAGAACATTCACCTAGGAGACCTTAGTTTGTGTCCCTTGTGAAATGTTGGGATTCTTTTAAACACGTTACGCATTTAACGTTTCCTGACGTGCTCATTAAGTTATGTACAGTAAGTTAAGTTACGTACCAAACAAACGTACTTTTACCCAAACCATGATCTTTTTTTGAAACCAAACCAAGTCATTTAGTTGCCTAGTGCCTCTCAACTTGGATTGTGAATTATAATGGATTGTTGTACGCGATAATCCAGTGTAGTGATAATCGTGTCTCATAGTAGACAACAACCGACGCTGCGTCTGAGTATGTCTAATATGTTTGAGTTTCTTTTTGTTGTTCACAACTTCTCCCGTCACAGCCATCATTTTGACCGATAGGAACACAGAGCGATCTGCTGCCGTGAAAACTGTATGACGACAGCAGCCAAGCCTTTTAGATATTTCCTGAAGGGATGTTGCCACACAGAGTAAAAAGGAAACAGCAGAGGCACTTTATCAACCTGCTGAGTACTGTCATTAGCATCAAGCTAGCAAACAATGTTCTTTCTTCATAATGGAGGATATAAAGGAATAAAATTCGCAAGTGTGGCGGGGCTTTTACTCACCACAACTGCAGAGGCTACCAGCTTCATTTGAAACAGACTACATTAGAAACAGGCCTTTATTTATTCGTGATTCCTTCTGTATTTTTCTAATTTTATTTTCAATCCGCTCCCGTTTGCCCTGTTAAGTTCATTGCATTGCCCCGACATTTCAAACTCAACACTTCCTGTTTCTGTTTAAAATTAAAAGCCCTTATAACTTCGTTTGAGAGAATCCCTTCATTTTCTAAAAAGGCTTTTATTGTGAAACATTTGCAGGAACTTCCTACTTTATTACAACAACATTTCGGCTGGCACATGTACAGACACAGTGACTGACATAATAGTAATACTGATAAAAACAGGACTAGAATAACCCGATGATATCACGCACGTCATGAAAGACAACCAGGGATGATTGGTGTGGATCAGCGTGTAGTCTGTCATGTCTGTCGGCCAAGTCACAGTACAGTTTTATGACTCCACAGTTGCCTAATCTGACATTGCGACATTAGGATTAGAGCGTGTTGAGTATTACGCTATAGCCCTGACCAGTCAATGTAAGATTTCTTGTGATTCTGACATTTTATAAATGGTCATTTCAACATGCGAAAAAATGATTAGTTCACAGACGGATCTTTTTGCTTTTCCCCCCTCAGTCATTTCATGAAGTGTTTTTCGGGTCATCTGCTATTTTTACCTTCCTGCCCTCTAACTTGCCTCCACCACAGGGGACTGCAGCAGCATTAGCGTATGAGTCAGAGCACCAGAGGGCGACACATACTCCGACGTTTAGTCTCCATGCTAAATGTGCAGAGCAGAGCAAGACGGCTGACTTACATGTCAGGTGTTATTTGCCTCAAAACCTGCTCTGTGTGAGTGTGTGAGTGGGTTTGTGGGTGTTGGGTGAAGTCTGTGTGTGTGTGTGTTTAACACCACAGGACCTAAGCAGATGCTTCACTAAACACATCAGAGAGAGGTGCTCCTTCCTTCATTATTTATAAATGTCACAGTTGTCATTGTTTTTCTCCAAACTCAACCCTGTCCACTGCAAATGCCACAGTCTCGGCCCAGTGTCTGTTTTCTGTTATTCCTTTTATTGTTTTTGATTCCAACACACAAATCAATACTTTAGAAAAAAATCTGACAGGGAAAGTAAAAAGGAGCCAGCGTCCCTGAGCAGCAACTGTGGAGGTGCCTCTAGCTGTAAAACTCAAGCCCTAATTTCTCCTCTAAGCTGACAGAAAACTGTGAATGAACTGAGCAGATCGCAGCTGTTTAACCATGTGAATGTGATGTGTGGTGTTGCTACAACAAGCATTCGTCCTCACTTAACCTCCTCCGTGTAACAAAAAGGTAACAGTTACAAATAAAGCAGAACCAATTAAAAATAAATTTCCATCTTCTGAACGCTGTACATAAATTTGTCTACAGCATACACTACGTTTTTCACGCAGATGATTGCACCACCTGAAGCTTTTTGACTAATTTATTAAATGTTTGTCTGCAAGCAACAGCAGCTGGTTTCAAGTTCAAGGTGCACACAGCCTCATCCCGTCATGGAAATACTGTATGTGACCTTCACTCTGGTTAGAAACTCACTGGTTTAAAAAAGCCAACAAGCTCAGTTTATAGCAGGGATCATTGATTACATTTGTCCAAGGGCCAGACTTTGTCTACGGAGGTACTGTGAGGGCTGGACTTTCACATGACAATAAATAAATAAATGAAAATACAGACAAAAACACATTTATTTAGGCCTAATTAGTCGGGGTGGGGAATGTGAGTGTGAATGGTTGTCTGTCTCTATGGCCCCTTTTACACTGCCAGATTTTCCGCAAATGTTGGGCCGTTTTGCCGGCAAGCTGCGAGCGTTTATACACACAGAGGCGAAATGGCGAGTTGATCCAAGGTGCCCAATTTTCCGCCTCGTAGAGTAGACATATTGGCTGAACCTTTTTGGTTTAAAAAGAACGAGGCGGCCTTCCGCAACGGGAGGGGCTGTTGAAGACGCTGCACGTGTGACCCACTGGTGGTGGATAAACAGGAAACAGCTGATAGCAGGAATTAGCGAGCAGCTAGTAGCAAGAGGGAAACACAAACCTGACAGACACTGTAAAGATGAGCAACTGGGGAGACAAGGAATTGCGCGCCCTCCTTGCCCTCACAAACAAAGAGGCCATTAACCGTCAGATGACGGGGACGGTGAAGAACGGGCCGACTTACGAGAGAATCATCGAAGGACTGACCAGCTGCAACTTCTGTTTATGTCACACACTGAGCTACACGTTTTGTTACTTGCTCATGCCCCCCATTGCCCCGAAAAAGGCACATTCTGTATAAACAAAAGTAGGTAGGCGACATTTTGCTGCACTCCCCGATTTTGTTTTTATACTGCCAATGCTGAAAAAAGACTGATTGGGCTTTAGTGCAAACAATTCCTATCTAAAAAGGGCTAAAGTGTCAGCCCTGTAATGGTCTGGTGACCTGTCCAGGGTGGACCCGGCCTCTCGCCCAGTGTCAGCTGGGATAGGTAGGGATAGCAGTCAAGGAAAATGAATGAATGGATGAATAAAACTTTATTTATATAGCACCTTTCATACAATAAATGCAGCACAAAGTGCTTTACAAGAAGGGCATCAAGTGCTTCACATGAAAATAGACATCCTGACAGACTAATAACAGACTTAAAATCATTAAAAAAAAGTAAAATGAAATAAAACACCAAAAGTTTAAAATCATGACAACATAAAATTACAGAATTGTAAAACTATAAATCATAAAATCAAGTACGATACATTTTAAAAGAGTTGCAGTAGCGTGAAGTGTAAAAAGGAAGAGTTTCAGACCTGTATCAGGAACATCAGAGCTAGTTAAAGGCTAAAGTGTACAGATATGTATTTAGCTTTTTTTAAATAACATTTAGCGAGCTAGCATCCCTGATATTTATAGGTAGAGTGTTCCACAGCTTTAAGATGTCACTGACAAAGGCTGCATCCCCTAGGGTGACCATATTTTGATTTCCAAAAAAGAGGACACTCGGCCGGCCACGACATAGCCTACTTAAATGATACTCGCAGTTTACTCAAAGATGCCTTATCATTTTAATATATTTAAAATTTATATGTATGGATAGAAAAGTCAGTTATATTACAAAATAATATCTCTCAAAGACAGAAATTCAGATTAGTGTAAAAATAAATAAAATCCTATTGTCTGTCCTGTTTATTGCTTGGGCACTGTTATTTACGTGACAACACCTGAACATAACACACACAGACACACATTGGCTGTTTGTTTCTACCTCTCTCCTCGCTGGAAGTCTCGGACCTCCAGCCGCCCGCCACCGCCTTGATTAAACGCTGAAAATGAAATAAAAGAGGGAGACAGGTTTTTCCTATTTTATCTTATTTTGTTTTAATTCTCCATCTCCTCTCGCTAGAAGCGTCTGACCTCCCGCCTCCGGCTCCCGTCTCAAACAAGGAGGTCCCCCTCTCCGCAGCTGAGCACCCACGGCGCACGCCCGGCCTGTTAAATAGCCTGTAACCACTGTGTGACACAAACTCAGTGCTTTGGTCATTAAATAATGTCGGGCTCGGTTCGGGTTCGGACAGAAATATGCTGCCCATGCCGCACTCTAACACACACACACACACACACACACACACACACAAACACACGGAAAACCGGACATTATCATCAGTTTATAAAAACCCCCTGGACGCCCCGGACGGGACGTGAAAAGTGGACATGTCTGGGCAAAAGAGGACGTTTGGTCAGCCTAGCATCCCTGATCTTCTTCGGGCTGCTGTTGGGAACCTCCACTGAACAAGCAGCAGATGATCGAGGCGTTCTTGGAGGCAAATAGTTATTAACAAGGGAGTTAGTGATGTAACTCGGTCCGAACCCACTTTGTATACAAGGAGGAGAAGCTTAAAATCAATTCTAAATGTAACAGGAAGTCAGTGCAGAGCAGCTCAGACTAGCCTGACGTGCTCTCTCTTGGTTCTGGTTCATAGCCAAGCTGCAGAGTTTTGAATGAGCTGAAGTCTTTTGGTGGTGTTTTTCGGGAGGCCGGTAAAAAGTGTACTGTAGTAGTTGGGTCGGCTCGAAATAAAGGCCTACCGTGTACTATGGAGCTGCCACAAATGATGCACCACACTCTAAAAGTTTAGGCCAGTAAAATATTGTCAAATATCTCAACAACTACTGGATAGATTTTTGGTACATTTGTTAATCCTAATGACTTCAATGATCCTCTGACTTTTTATCTAGCACCACCAGACGCTTGACATGTTTGCTGTCAGACTGATACAACTTGACAGCCGCTTGACTGACTGCCATGATATTTCGTACGCGCATTCATTCCCCACCAGATGAATTATTATGTCTCTCTTTTTGTTAACAAGCTCCAATTGTGTCCATGACAAAACCACAGTGACTGCAGAGTAGGTCGGGATGGTTTATTTTTTGGTGTAATTGGGAGAAAATCTTGCTGATTCTTACGGACATTTTAGCGTCCATGTGACAGTTTCAATAAATCATTCAGATTGTTGCACATTATGTTTTCTCTATCAGACTACGAGTGTCGAGAAGAGACGGACTTCAGAGACAAAGTGGAAAGGTTTCGGGGAAAACAGAAGTTTCTGGGACAGCTTTAGGATTATTTTTACAGTTTCACTGCTTTATTGGACTTTATGGAGAAACGGTGAGATGAGCATGAGAGGCCTGATGACATGAAACATAAATCACGAGCTGGTGTCAGAGTCATTTACCACTTTATGGCAGTAGATGCTTCTTAGGCTGGTATGCCATGTGAGACAGTTTTATTACCTCGTGGGACACGTCTGTGATGGAGTCTGCATTTATTTAGCATGAAACTAAATGTTGAGAATTATTTTGAATTATTATTTTTCCTCTTCAGACTGAAGTGCTGAGATGGGAGCAATTTGGATTCAATTGAAAGGAAGCTAAATGTGTTTGAGGTGTTTTGATTTTAGATTTAGTCCAAAAACTGACAAACTGTAAATGTCAACGACTCATTACGTAAACTGAACATGACGGACTTGAGAAAGGTCCTTATTGGACCTCAGGCAGAACATGGTTACAAATGTGGCTCCTTAAGAAGCTGTTTGCATTTATTTCAATGTCAAGATCGACATTTTGGAAGAGGAGTAATGAGCGTGCAGCTTTCCATCCTCTGCAAGACAGCAGCTCAGTAGAAGCTCATAATGATAGCTTGACAGAAATGATGGCTCTTTTCAAATTGGTCACAATTAAGAGTGAACTGTCACCAGTTTTAAGGTTACTGCAGTTAAATGATGCAGAAAGTTGTGATGGGTGCTGGTAAATAGCCGCCTCCTTATTTTTTAAGGTGTGTTTCACTTCAGAGCTGCTTGTTTAATGCATCATTTAGTTTGGCACAGTTGCTGACTGCGTGGCAGCAGAGCGCCTTGACTGTGGCAGGTTCAGGCCTTTACTTGTGACACATCTTTAAGGCTGATATTAAGCTCTTCTTTAAAATAATGTGTCATTTAAAAAGTTGGAGTGAGAGTAATCTGTAGAAATCAGAAAAAGCATTTAACCCTAGGTTTGAAGTGTTTTTAGGGTGCTTTCAGACCTAGAGTCGTCTCCTCTGGTCTGAATCAGGGACTCATGTTGTTCCAAAGTTGTATAATTGCCTAGAGTTGGTTGGTGTTCTCACGGCAGCATTTACAAGAGGACCAGATCAAATGCCTTGTGTGAGAAAGCTGCTCTTGATTGGTCAGAATTTCCATGTGGGAAAAATCCAGGAAGTAAAGCAAACGTTGAAGAAGAGTACACTTGCAAGATAAATGTGACACTTTCTAATGTCACAATGGAGGGACAACTACGCAGGTTGATTTTAGCGCTGCTCATCGTGGACTATATTGCGGTCATTGTTCATTTTAGTCAAAGCATACAGTTTGAAAACGAGGCGCGGCTCCAACTAGAAAACAATGTTTTGATGCATTGGATGTGCTGAATGTGCATATTAAGGCAGTACAGGAGGAGGTGCACATTAATAATCCTCCAGGACTGTAACATGCTCATGTTTAACCCAAACAATGTGTCATGTGACTGCAGTTGCTTCACATCCAGGTCGGAACACCTTCTCACCACAAACCAACTGCACCAGAGTTCCTTTGGAACTGAGACCACCTCTTCAAGAAGGTCTCAGTCCGGTTGTTTTGGTGCACACCTGAGTGTGATTGCTGTGTTCACACCTGCCCAAACGAACCGCACTGAGGGGGCAAACAAACTTGAGTTTGATTGAACTGAACCAAACAGGGCAGGTGTGAAAGCAGCTTAAATCTGATCAATTTATACCCACAAAGATCAACAGAGTTTTTGATCTTTAAACTCAAAGTCTGTTTTGTCCTTGTGTTTGTTGTAGGTTACGTAGCATGAATTTATTTAACTGCCTCTCCTCTGAACTCATTTAAGAAATCCAAAATGGAACCTAAGAGAACAGGCAGGAACTAACACCATGAAAACAGGCAAACTGACAAGAACAGAGGGAAGCATACAGATAGACAGACAACTAATCACAAGAACAAGACACACCTGGAGGAGGTGGACATAGGCAAAAGGAGGGAAATGAGGATTGGCTGACAACAAGGGTGTGGAGGGGAACACTTGGGTGGAGCAAACAAGACTGATACAGAACAGGTGTGAAGGGAAGACTCTGGGAACAGGGAAGGACTAACGAGACTGATGGAAGACAGGTGTGACAGAAAACACACAAAAACAGGAAGTAAAACCAGGCCCGAAGTGTTGGCACAACTTTTTTGTTTTTCTTTGGTATTACCTGATTGTACCTGAACATTCAAGGCTCATCCCATTTTTCCCCCATGTAGGGCAGCTGTATGCACTATTTTCCAAACCATCTCAGATAATAAAATGTCTAAAAACCTGCACATCATTTAGGAAAAACATCTAAGTATTCAAGGAGCGTACATCCATTTTCTATCTAATTGTTCTCCAACTGTCTTCATCATTCTGAGACCGAGACACAGCAAACGTTGAGGATGACTAATTTCCACTCCTGCCTCCTAAAAAGAGGCAACAATTATCTGATGTTGCTATTTCTGAGTTACATAACGTAGGCAGGGTAGGGATTTGGCGTAAACAGCATCTATTTTCTTTGAACCTATTTTTGTGGTACTATGCTAGAGAAGAGTTCACAGAGTGAATGTTTATCTGACAGATCTGCTACATTTGAATCCACGCCATAATAATCTGGGTTGCTCTAATTGCAAATCAAGGATCCTCAACAATGCCAACTGAATGTGGTCTTCAATACTCTGAACTGAACATTAGGCCAACAGAAGAACATTTACTCAATTATATTAGATTTCTTCAGGGAATAGCAAAGAAGGGTGAACAACGTGCGCATATATTTATCTGAATGACACACAGTTGAAGGTTTGCGTTTACCTTTCGGTCCTGAGCCTTAATCAAACCACTTTAAACCGATGATAAATAGAGTTTGTTTCTGTTTCATGTCAATTTTAATTGCGTAGATTTTCAGCTGAGAACAGAATGGTGGAATTTCTATTTAACTGGAAATAAATGGCATTGAGTCCTATCATTGAATCATGTTGCAGATCCAGTGGACAGCCTGCGACTGGCCCTCAGGTAGACCATCTGTCCAGATAGACAGGCAGATGGCCAGATGGCCTAACATATTTACTGGCCCCGGGGTCCCACAGACAGACAGACAAACGGACAGACTGGGAAGGAAACTGGAGGATTTCCACATCGGCCTCCTGCAAAACAAACACACACAAACAGATTCTCTCCGTCACAGATGTGCACACATAAAAACACACACAGATTGAAATGTGATTCTCTGATCACACAGGTTTTAATACCATCTGAAAGAAAGCAGGGAGGATGGAACGGAAACCACAGCTGGGACTGTGTGTTTATGTGTGTTATACAAACATGGGTGACTGTCACACCAGTCACAGGAGTGATATCAGAATCAATACACTTCATCTGATATCAGCTGTGTGGTTTGTGCTCTGCCACGTCAACATGACAACAGTCCTGGACAAAAAGAACACTGTGTGATGAGTACAGTGATTCAGAGATTTGAAATATGTTGAGGTCTGCATGATGGGGAGAGGCAAATAATTTATGTTCCTGTCTGAACTGTGCCTTTTGTTGTTTAAGTATAAGACTGGGAAAATACAGGAACTAAAAAAACAAAACAAAAAAAACATTGGTCTCCTGGGGAAAGTCCTGTGTTTTGTGACCCATCCACCAGCCCAGCTTGCCTCCCTATGGGACCACTTTCTTCATTAGTCTGTAACTGTCTTCCCAAATATGTGGATTATACACAGATTACTGGCTCAAGATTATGTAGAATATGCATGAGTTTGGTGCATTACTCATCACAGGAAAATGTACAAACAGTCTGTACTCAGTGATACAAACCTCTGAGAAACTGCAACTTTCTTGAATTGCAAAATTATCTTCTAAACTGACATTTTAAGTGTAATTCATGAGACAATTCAAACAGGATTAAAAAAGCTATTCGTCTCTCGCCATTTACTACTGTAAATATGTTTTTCCCATAATAAGGTCCCATGGTGGACACTACGAAGGGAGGGACTTTGCCTCTCTGTGGGGACCAGAGATGTCCTTGAAGGGTAAAAAATGCCTGTATGGTTTAAGTATTCGTCTGGGTTATTAAAGTGTAAGAACATAGGGCATAGCTTGTAAAGATACGTCTCTGAAAAATTCACATGTACTGTGTATAATTTAGATATTATCTCTGAAGTGAATTTGACATGTTATTCTGCTGCTGCCTGCTATGAATAAAGTCTAGAGCATGAATCTTGACTGAGGCCCAATCCCAATACACCCCTTAACCCTACCACATGCCCCTATCCCTCCGTTTTGCGCATTCACGCATAGGGGTAGGGATGTCCCGATTCTCACTGAGGCAGAGGGGAAGGGCGGAGTGCTAGGGCTATATGGCCCTCCAAACGGAGTTTTTTCAGAGGCACACTTCAAAGCGAGTGCTACGAGAAATCTCCCAGAATGCCTTGCGAATCACCGGCAAGATGGCAGGGAAGGCTTCACAGGCAATTAAAGAAAACCATAAATGTAAGTATTTTCCTCGTAACTAAAGATTTAAAGACTATGATAACCATCGGAAATGTCATTTCAATGTATTACATACATTTGTTCTAACAAACATAACAAAAGAAAAATCGCTAGTTGTGAGGTTTCCCCGGCAACATACTCATCGCGTCTTTTTATGACGTCACTGACGACTAATGATGACGTTTCTGGGTATGAAGGGTTGTCCAATTTCATAGGGGAATATTTCAACCCCTACCCCTTGTAACTTTGTTGCAAGAGGCAAGGGGCACCCGAAAAAGAGGGGTAGGGATAGGGGGCGGAAATGAGAAATAGGATTGGGCCTTAATTTAATAACACTGAAATGTGTGGCACAAAAATAGTATGAAGATTAAACAAGAAAAAAGAATCAGTTATCAAAACTGCAATGATTTCACATTGTATGTTGGTACATTTTTGTTCATACCTCACTATAGCCCCTTTTACACTGCGTCATTAAGGCGGGAATTTCATGTTGCTATTCTGCCTCGCTGCTCTGTATAAAAAGTACAACTGCAGAATGGGGGGGACAGCTGTCTTACCTTCAAGGCGACATCGGGGGTATTAACAGCACCAAAATGACTTCTGACTTCAACAATATGTCATTTAAATGTTTAACTGTAATTCAGGAGGTGTAAGTTGTTGAGGAATGATGAATGGATTTAATTTGGGGGTGAAGGTGGAGGAGGGTTGTCTTCTGATATGTTGGTTGTTGGTTCAGTCTCAGGCATTTTCCGCCTGAGCTGATTACAGGCCCTCAGACAGTACCTAGAATGAGACATGGGAGAGGTATGCACCAGACTGAATAAGAAGAGATGAGTGGGGAAAGGAAGAGCGGATGAAGGAATGTTGGGAGGGATGAGGTAGGGAGGATGATGGATGAAGAGAAGGGAAAGGGAGGGTGGGTTGAGAAATCAAATTGACCAGGTGTAAGAAGGCTTGGCAGGTAATTAGAGGTGTTGTTGGGTCGTGGCCCTGCTCCAACACCTGAGTCAACAAATTAACTTCATATAGAAGGGACGGCTGGCGGGACAGGATCATGGACAGGACAAATGTGATGCTTTGACGACGTGTTATGTCTGCAACCCGCCGCCGGGACATTTAAAAAGTAGCTGCTAGCAGCTGCGAAAATGTCCGTAAATTGTCTTGACGTCTTTGCCCTCAAAACAGAGGACAAGTTCAGCCACCATATAAAAGGGACAGTAAAAGACGTCTTGTTATTGTTTAGAAAGGGCTGCCGACCCGTTATGTTGTATGTCACACGAGAGGCTGACGCTGTTTTGTTACATGTCACGCCTTTTTTGCTTCTGCAATGCTGCCATGCTGTCTAATATCACACACTGGAGCAGCATGATGCTGTTGCTGTTTGACTCTGTGTAAAAATGCAAAGGGGGTACAAATAAGGGACTTCACAGTGGCCTTAATGTCCAGTCTCTGTGTAAAAAGTTCTTATCACACCATCTTACCACCCTCTGTTCAGACTGGCCCTCTCTCAGTCGTCTGACCTGTGCTCAGTCTGCTTCAATGTCTTTTACAGCTTCTGAGCTCCAGTTCTACTTATCTGCCAAGTCATTTTCCTTTCAGTGATTTTGTAATCAGCTCCTCATCACGACTGTCTCAGGCCCGCTCTTAATAGGTTTCCCTGTGGCTAATATCAGCTCCTTGTCTCTGTACGCCATTAGCCTCTTTAATGAAAGTGTGACCCCTATCTGTGGCCCTGCCTCTGTCTCCCTCTCGGCCCATCCAAAGCTCTAGACATCACAACGGCAGGGTGATGGAAAATGTCACTTCTCGTCCTTATTCAATTTGATATTAGCTGTTATGGCTCCTCGGAGGCGCACACAGAGCAGACTGCTGAGATAGTGACTGAAACAGGTACCATTAGGTTGTTTAGCTGCTTTGTTTCTTTGGGTTTGTGTTTGTGATATTGTCTTGGAGGTTTCTGTGCATGGTGGGATTGCAGTGTGAGCTCAACACAACATTCAGAGGCCTACAGATTTTGATCTTGACAACAGCTGTTGCTCCACCACTGAGGTGGGTGTATGACGAGACGAACAAAAGGGAAATCTGAATTTGAAAAGCAACATCTGTCTCACTTTCATAAAAAAAGGTGGGGATCTGGAAAAAGACACCTAAAATTTTCAGGGCATTATAAAGCTGGGAAATTCCAGTGTTATGTCCCTACATTTTACACCAAGTCTGGACCTCTTGCATATTTAATTTTTTTTACAGTCCCCACCGGCAGTGCTTGGAGCAAGTGTAGTAGATGTATTTTTTACTTTCTCCTAGCTATTTGACATCAGTAGAACCCCAAAAGTATAAAAAATTAAACATTGTCCATGTCCTCAAATGAGACAATAATAACCTTGTCCACTGTTGTGTTGTGATTGGCTGCAGGCTGACTTGGCAGGGATGGCTGCCATCTTGTTTTTATATAAATTGAAGTATTGTGCTCTTATTACCACTAGATGGCACAAAAATGTGTCCACACATGAGGACAACAGGTCTAAGTTAAGTAGAAGTGTAAGGTCATGGAAACCCAAAATGTGACGTCCTCATATGAGCTTCTGTCAGTGCCAGGTTCAAGTGTGTGAAGCTTCCTGGTAGCAGAGCCGCACCAGATTTATGATGAACTCAGAGAAGTATTAGTAGTAAAGATTTGTCAGGTCAATTTTTTGGCCAATACTGGACCGTGAATCTCCAGAAGTACAGATCTGTAGTGGCGCTAGTGTTAAAGTAATTCATTCAAACCACTCTTACACAAGGTTGTTGCTTAAAAAGATGATTATTTGGTCTCTCTTCAGAAGTCTTTGGTAAAAAAAAAAAAAAAAAAAAGCTAACTACCAATTCACAGCCGGGCCGTGCTGACACCACCATCATGTGCATCGCCAGTCTAGTTTGCACGTACTGCTGCTGTCAATTCATTTCACTCCTGCAGATCAGTAAATAGTAATCAAAGTCAAAGTGTGTATCTACACACAGTTTGATATGAAATCTTGGACCTGTGGTAAGGAATAAGTATATTTACTTATACAGCCCAGCTGCTGGAAGATAATGTTGGCATTGTATGTTTCTGCAAAACACAGATACGTCACATTTGTTCGTTTGATACCGTTTCTATAGTGACGTTGTCTACTTTGTTATTGTGAGATGGAGGGGATGGTGGATGGTGTGGCACATTTCCAGTGGCTTTGTATGTTGTGTTCACAGCAAACGTGATGCTAATTTTCATGTCGCACTCAGTATGAACACTAGAATATTTTGTGTCGACTTGCTTCATTTATGAAAATAAGTCACGTAGACATGGGTGAAATCGCTGAATCAATGACTGGACTTCGACTGGTACATGTTCGACGTCATATGTCTTCTGGAGGACCTCATTGCTGATTGGCCATCATGGCGGAAATTGGTCGCTGAAGTTCAGACTTTTCAACTCTCGCAAATAAGAGTATGGCGCAAAATCAGGCTACTGGCTTCATTCGTGCGGCTTCATTCACATATTGTGTGTTGTGTGGATCACATCCATGGTGCTGTCCAACAGGAATTCACGTCTAATCACATCTTCACATTGACTTTAAATGTAATTCACTCACGCAAATTTTGGTTTTCATGCCTGGTGTAAACACATTAGGTACCAAATGTGGGTGCTTTGCAGCAACCCAGTGCTGTTTTTCAAACCTGCATGGTGCCAGAAAAAGTGGTTGTTTTTGTTACGAAGACATTGCTTCATTTCCAGACATGATTGTGCCACCAAAACCAGGTGTTTTGAGCCAAAGCCTGATCTTCTCGTAACCTTGACCAAGTGGTTTTTGTGCCTGAATCTTTACATCTCAACAACACTGTTGTTAATGTGTGATTGGCTTTAATGTGTTCACTACATAATGATGTACAAATGCAACGTAACTGTTGTTTGCAGAAATGTACAATGCCAACATTTACTCTTGCGTGTTAGCACATCATATTCTGGAGAGAAATTATTTGTTTTTTTCTACTTTTAAGACAAAATCATGGTATGAGGGCTGTCCTGTAAGAAAATGGCACTGCTTGCCATCTGAAAAGGTGTGTCTTTGAGTCAGGTTAGTAATTAGCCGGACAAACAAACAATACAATCAACAAATTAAGTTTAGTTACTAACCCCCAAATTCCACCAGATGCGTGTCGGTTGCGTCTGCGCTCCGGAACGGCAGCGGAGCCGATCCGTTTCAATTCTAGTCAGTGTGTGTGCATCATGCAATCATGGAGGTGCACCGAGATGTCTTCCTGCTACTCCTCTGGTTTTGTGGCTCTGTTTGTAGAAACTACATCTTGTTATATTGTGTGATTATGCGTGAATTCGCAAGATCTCCTGGGTCCTCATGACCCCCGCTGTCCGGTGGAGCTGCACTGCTCCGCACAACAAACGCAGCTAGGGTACATCCACTGAATTTCGGCATAAGTTTGGGAACAAAGGCCACACCTCAATTAAATCCATTTCCGCACTTAAAGTATTTGAGCACACTTTATCTGTTTCCCTCCCTATTGACTCTGTTCTCACACCCCTCCCCCCAAAACCCCCCTTTTTTTTTTTAGGTGAAGAGACGACTCCCCCACTCTGTCTCAACTTCCCTGGTTCTGTTGCGCCCTCCTCTCCTCAGCTGACACCGTACCACCGTCAGATTCCAATCCCCACCTTCCCTCCTTCCCTGTCCTTACATGCCCTCATCCCTCCATCCAATGACCCTCATCCCTTCATCCCACATTCCACAATCCTCTTTCCGACTTCCCTCAACCCTCATCTCCATCATCCATTATACTTAATAAACTAATTGCAATCTATAACTCTATTGACGTGGTGTTTGTTCGTGAACCATTTTAGCCTCAGGGCAGCCTGACGTGTGGAAGAAAAAAATATGTTTCTTGTTATTCAGAGGCCAGATGACAGGGTAACAACACAGCAGGGTCACAGCCATACACATACAAGTTATCCCTTTAAAAACGTGAGAGAGACCGGCTGAAATGTTGAGGAATGAAAGAAAAACAAGTTCATGTGCGAGATAGCCAGTCAAACATCCGGATAACTGTATCAATGTGTACTTATGGAAAAGAATAACCAGATTATGGGAATTCTTATGTGCATGTAAACATACTTGATGTTCATTAAATATGTATTAAATGTCCAGTTATGGTTGTTTTTACTTTCTCAATTCATATTCAGTGTAGGCTCCAGTCCTGGGAAGTCTGTAAAACCATTTATTTGCTTGAAACCTGTCCTCCCAGCTGTATGATTACTTCCTTGTTCCTTTGGAGCTGTAATCGGGAGGACTTCAATAATTAATGACAAACTATTCTTCTAAGTGCCGCTCTGGAGCTTTGGTTCCAACCACATGACTTTATTACAAACGTGTCCAAACCGCCATTGAAGGGAGCAATGGTTATTACAACAAATGTTACGATTTCAGTCAAAAATGCTTTTGGGAATTGCTTGTGGGAAAGCGGTTATCTCCTGAAGTTTAGGCTAATCCTTCAGTTTTTCAGAGGGGCTTTTGCCCCATTACTCTGCACAGAGAAATCTGAAACAGCCACTTTGCACAGAGGCTCTCACTCAGGGGCCCCCTGACACTCCTGGGTTTGAGCCAGAAGAGACATTTGGTAATCCGTTCATGAATTTTCTTCCCCCACCGATGCTACAATATGAGAATGCAATTTTCCAATGGATCGGCCGTGGAGAGCTGAATCACAAGAAGATTTCTGTGTGGTGGAAAACATAATGTGGGCTGAAGGAGGAAACTGTGAGGAAGTAGCTCCATTAGTGTGGACACAGACTAAACCATTTGTTCTCAAACTGTAGAGCTGCGTCCCCTGGGTGTGTAAAGAGCCTATTCAGGGTGTGTCACAGAGTAGAGGAAAAAAAGTGGGCCAGTAAATTAAATTAATTTTTTGTTAGTGCTAGTGTTCCTCTGAGGTGGACCACTGTGACCTCTCTTTTTCTCACCCATCCATTTTTACTTCCTACTGGACAGGAAGTCTCCCTTTCTCTTTCCCCAGGGTTGGTGTTGATTTGTCATCCAGACGTCTCTGAGCCAGGTCCTCCACAACCATTTTTAGCTCACATGAATTTAAAACTTTACCCACTTTTAGCATCTCGTCTCTTCTCCCTCTGTGCGTACGTTATATTAAGGCCCTTTTCACAGATGCACTGCAACTCTGAACGTATCTGGACATTACCAGGAGGAGCTGTATGTGAGAACGCAAATGTCTGAATCAGTTGAGCCTAGGCCTCCAGGAAGTGCGCCGGGCTTTGAAGCCAATTTCTGGGGTCTGTCAGGTGATGCCACTTGACCCAAAAATACTTTAACCCTTAGCCTTACGTTGAGAAAAAGACGTCTAAAACTACACAACTCTGGTTCCACTTTGAAGATTTAATCCATTAGGTCAGATCCCTTTTGTGAAGTCTGAAAGAGCCTTAAGATTAAATTATTTTATCCCCATTGAAGTTAGTTGAGCGCTTAACCGGCCGCGCTCAACTGCCAAGTCTTAAATGCACCTGCTCTGTGGGTCCAATGATGCGGAAGCAGCACTGATCATACGGGTATTTCCTACTGCAAACATAGAACAAATTTGGCTTCATGAGCCACTGAGCAACTTTCATAGGAATGAACGGAGCCCCGCTGCCAAGGCTGTATCCAGTTCTCTTGAAGGGAAATTTCGGTTTATTTCAACCTGTCTCCTATCGTCCTAAATTTGTTTCAAGTGACTAGTGACATAAAAATAATAGTTAGCATGTTAGCCGTTAGCCTAGATACAGCCGGGGCGCATAGTAGCGTCAGACCTGTTAAAACGTAAGTGAACGGGCAACCTTCAAGTGCAAAGTTAGTCCACTAAACAAGCTTTTTTTTCCACAAAGGCCGCCTCATATCGTTAGGATAAATGTCAGAGAACATATAGAAAACGACATGTAAACGTGTTGTCTTACCTTACTGGTGTGCTGCCATGTTTGTTTACCATCTAGCTCTGCTTTCCAAAGCGCAGCCGAAATATCGCAAGAACAAGCAGCGACAGCTGGAAGGCAGAACCGGACAGTAGCCTGAAAAGTTAATTCATTTATTTTATGAAAGATTTATAGAATAATGGCTGACTTTTTGCCAGACTTCGACTTTGTGGAGGAGGAATTTGATTTTGCAGTCTGATGGCCGCCCTTATTTATTTGAGCCAGAATACACTGACGAAGAGCTTTGTGAAATTGAAGAACGGAGGAGGAGAGAGAGAGAGGTGCAACAGGTAGAGGACGAGAGAGGAGGAATGGCTGCTGCAAGGCTGCGTAGCTCTGGAGATTGGTGGTGTACCTGTGAATGCTGTGCCCCAGTGCCCACAGAAGAGGAATGCCTCTGTTGCAAGGAATGGGACCGGTTGCAGCCTTATTTTCAAGGTCTGGATGTGACCAAGGACGAGACACCTCCACCTGGAGTAGTATCCAGCTGGGCTTTATCTAGAGCTCGCCAGATATATTTCGGCTGCGCTTTGGAAAGCAGAGCTAAATGGTAAACAAACATGGCAGCACACCAGTAAGGTAAGACAACACGTTTACATGTCGTTTTCTATATGTTCTCTGACATTTATCCTAACGATATGAGGCGGTCTTTGTTGAAAAAAAGCTTGTTTAGTGGACTAACTTTGCACTTGAAGGTTGCCCGTTCACATACGTTTTAATAGGTCTGACGCTACTATGCGCCCTGGCTGTATCTAGGCTAACGGCTAACATGCTAACTATTATTTTTATGTCACTAGTCACTTGAAACAAATTTAGGACGACAGGAGACTGGTTGAAATAAACCGAAATTTCCCTTTAAGACATACAGTTTTGGAGCGGATATTAAATGGACTTTAACCTGCCTGATGCCAACAGCCACCATTTGTGATGGTATGATATGTCGCTGTTTGGCTGGACGGCACCTGTCGTGGCAGTATGATAGTCGGACTGGCAGCATCAGTTCATAACATGGCCGGATGGCACCTATTGTGGCAGTGTGCTATGCCGCTGGATGGTGTCAGTTTGAAACGCTGCTGGTGACAACGTCATATAAAGAGCTGGAAAGAACCTATAGGGCAGTTAGGAAGGGTGGTGGATGGGTCCACTAAACCCTGGACTTTCACCCAGGAGCCCAAATGTTCATTTCCCAAATGAATATAAAGCCAAGCCATGATGTTTTTTCCTAAACCTAACCACATGCTTTTGTTGACATCTCGGCTTTGGTTGCAGCGTCCTAGAACACCAACAGTAGACGCAGGAGGACACCTAGCACGTGTGATGTAGACGTGAAAGTCCACTGACAAAGCAGCACGTTTTGAAGTTTTTCATTATCCAACTGAAGGGTCTAAGGATAGAGATTTACGTTGTACAGTTTGTAAAGCTAAGCAGAACTGAGATGGTTAAACTCGGGCCATATAAATAAAACTGACTGGACTTGATTCATGGGGCAACAGTAAACAAGATTGTCTTATCTCGGCGTTGGAGACTCAGGTTAGCAGGATTTATTTAGGCTGCAACAACACGTAAAGTGCAAGATGGAGAGATTTTTGACAGGGAAGAAAACTAATGATGCTCATCAATCAAAGGCATCAGTCGAACCAAAACACGGAGAAGGCCATCTTGTTCTTGGGTCCACTGTCAAGAGAAGACGCCTGCAATTCATGTTTTCTGGTCGGCTCGTCCTCAGTGCTGTTAAGAGGTATTAAATCAGTCTACATGTGGGGTTGTGATTTTTTTTCTCCTTATTTGATTGAGAACCACGGCGCAGCAGACATTTAATTCTTTACTTCATCAGGTTGTATTTCCTCAGAGCACAAAAGCAGGATCACAAGAAAGGAAACAGGACAGTGATGATAAAGGCTGACACAGACACAGCATGAGGTCTTTCTGTCTCATAGAATCACAACTGCAAATACTCTCCCATCTTCCCTCTGTCTCCCACATTACCACCCACATCAAACACACCTCCCTACATCCTCCTCTGCTCCTGCCTTCCATCGTTTGCTCTCTCTCTCCCTCCCACCCTCTGTGCCTCCTGCCTTCCTTCCCTCCTCTGCGGGTGCTGATACAGTGCACTAATCACCAGCTCAATAAATCAATGGCCCGGCCAATAACCATTACTTCAAATTAGAGCTGCTTGCTCCTGTGAGGGAAAGCAGCTGACACCTTCATAAAGGCGCCTTTCATTAGCGGCTATCGACCTGGCCGAGCTAGCACAGAACCTGCAGGACAACACACGCAGCGGGAGGCAGTAACAGCAGGAGGGAGGAGTGAGAATGAGAAGAAAGAGACAGACTGCTTGAGAAAGAAAACCCAAAGTTGTTTCCAGTAAATAAATCTTGGCTGCAGAATAAATTCCCTCTGCCAGGATGTATCCTCCTTGAACAGATGGGATTGGGTTCACTGCATCAGAGAGAGGCAGAATTACTGTACGTGTGTGTGCTTGTTTTGAGGCAGAAAAGCGAGTGGAGGATGCATAAAATGGCAGCCTCTGTGTCTCTCTTTCTTTCCATCCGTTTCACTCCCCCTCGATCTGTCGGAGGCTCGGAACTGGTGCACTGATGTGGGTCACATGTAAATCAGCGCAGTGGGTCGAGCTGGCATTGCCTTCCCGGTGGGATCCCACAGCTGAGCATCATCTCAGCTTGCTTATTGTAAGGCAGCCGCTCACACTGTTGGTTTATAGATCGCTTATGTAAGTGCAGCCTTTAGGTTTTTTAGGGTGGTGTTCACTCACGGACCCACAGATGGCAGTGTGGGATAGCTGGTTTGAGCTACAAGTGTTGGTCATCACTGTCCAGTCTGCTGCTGGAGACAGAAGGTTCAGCTCAACATGCAGCACACATGTTACAGCACAGGACCCCCCTCTACCTTCTCCTCAGCCACTTATGAATGAGTTAACCCTTTGAACTCTGCAATAGAAACACTCTGCCTGTGCCTATATTGCTATTTTTGCGGGTCCCTGGAGTATCTTGACATACTTCATATCCCTAAAATATGCACAACCTAAGCTAAAAGGTCATGTAAGTCAATAAACCATGATGATTAATGAAAGTATTGAAATTGTGTCTTAGAAAAAAAAATAAAAGTCAGATGTTTGTCATCAGATTTTACAAAATAAAAGCACAAAACATGTTGAACATACATTTATTTAATTACTTGTTTATTTGAGAAGGACCGATGCATAAGACATTGCTTCATATGTAAAACACAAAGTAGATGCATACAGGCTTCTAGCTATGGCTAATTTGCAACCCCCGTCCTTGGTTAGGCTTCAGAATTAAAACAGTAAGTGTAAGTTTACTGAGTGATTCAATACAATAATACAACACAACATATGCAGTAAAATACAGAGTGTAGCCAGTGGACTCTAGTGATGTCTGCGTTGTGTAAATATAAAGAGGCCCAGACCGTGGGTATTTTCAGAGGCGATCTCCGTGTATTCCTGACAACAGGTGGCAAAAACAAAATCCTCTGTCATACACAAACATACAAACTCCAGCCCCTGAACAAATAAAGTGACACAAGATTATGTTAAACGTGCAATATGTAATTTTCTGCCGCTAGGGGTCTCAAACCAAAACAATAACAGAAGACGGAGGTGGATGACGTCACGAAGTAGCGTGGGATCATAGGAGTTGTAGTCATGTAACAGATACAGATCTGCCGCTGGCCGGAGTGCTGGTGCCCCGGCGGGCAGCAGTGCTTGCAGTACACTGGTGGAAATGATTAATATTTCGATAACATCAGCCAGATGTTTGCTTACCTGTCTAGTAGAACACACGTGAGGTTGGCGTCAAATTGCAGTCCTAGATTTTCACGAAGCTCTCTCCATCTCGGAAAGGCCACACCAATATTTATCCTTGATTTAGCGCTCTTCTTATCCCAAATTCTTCTGGGATCGCTTGGTTGACCCATATGTTTCTGTTTTACCGGCTTGTTTACCGGGACAGCTTCGGTGTCAGAAGGTGCAGCAACCCTCAGTGCATAATCATGATCCATGACGAGTTAGCTTAGCCTAGCAACAGTAACGTTCATTCTCTGATGTCTCATCCGGTCTGCTTCTTCTTCTCCTCCTTCATTTAATGGCTATGGTAACTGGAGTTACGTTGCCATTGACATGCGACCTAATGACACAATCCGTAACTTTTATTAATATTTCTTATTTGTCTGGGTTTGAAAAATTGTTGGAAACATTTCTGATCATCAAAGTACACAACTAAACAAAATATATAATATTGGTTTTGTCGTTTTTAGACATTTTTATGTGGAAAAACTACATATTATACCTTTAACATGAAATTAACTTATAAACAGCTTAACAGCGTTAACACAAGAGCAATGTTGCTTACCTCTCCCATGAAGCACAACAGCAGAAGGGGCGAGGTAAGGCGGGAGACACCCCTTTACAGGTGGGGCACCCCCAAAGGTGAACGTAGGGGTATCAAACATTCCACATATTGACTATGGAGGTCTGAACGTGTCAGGTAATAACAACTGAAACACATTTTATGGAATTATAATACTTGAAATTAAAAATGTACATTTCACTGTTACATGCATTACTACTGAACAGTTGACCCTGTTACACAAAGACTAAGTCAAAGAAAAGACCACAATAAGACAATGTGATGACACAGAAGACAGAAAATGCTCTAGCTATTATGGTTATTATTTGGATCGATACAGAATTGTGTAAACAACTATTTCTTCCAGTCATTGCAGTGAAATACTCTGGAAAATTCTGGTGTCATTACTGCTGCAAAAAGATTATTATGTCTTTTATTTTAAGTTGATTATTGCAGCTTCCAAATAGGTTAAAAAATAGCCGCCAACAGACACCATAATGGGAGATATGATAAACTCGTCGTCTTTGGTTTAATTTTACTCACTATTTGATGAGCTAGGTGCTTCGGTTGGTTTAAGAGTTGATGATTTGCTGGATGTATGGAGAGTTGCCGGATGACGGTATGAACTGATAGTCTTGACAATGAAAACAAAATCCCCACACAAACATTCCCCAAACAAACAGGCCTTTACAAAAACAAAGTTCAAATCAATGGGGAATCAAAGTTTAAATTTTCACACGTCTTGCATAAATTAACAGGCAGATAAACTCAAGTCGACCTTCTTTATTGAGGTGACTGGAAGTAGGGTAAAACAACAATGCTTTAAAACGCCCTAACGTCAGGATGATGTCCGACTGATGAAGGCATGAGCTCTCACCTGGCTCTGACATGGAGAACATACCAGTTGCCTACTGATTATGTCATAGGCTAGAGACAGAGGAAAGACTGACCAAACACACGGTGGTTAAAGACTGTAACCCCATGGTGTCTTCCACACTCCACACTCACTTCAGCGCACCTGCCTTTACTTAAAGGTTTCCAAGATGCCAGCTCATGGCGCATTCAAGTGACTTACTAGAAATGGCTCTAACATGGATATACGGGATTATGCTAACAACAATCTCTTGCAGCCATGACATGGAAATTCCAATGTAATTATGGCAAAATACTATGTTTGTACCTCACGTAAGGTAAGGTAACATAAAGGCCTCTAGTTTCCCGGCACGGTGCAGGGTGGCGCAGGGTGGCGAACCCCGCGCAGAGCTAGTTTGGAGCAGCACAACCCGAGGCGCGCTCAGTTTGGTAGTTTGGCAGACCGAGGTGCACTGAGATGGGTGTGGCGGCGCAGCAGGGGGAGGTGTCCACAGATCCAGCTTGGCGCAGTGACAGTTTCGTGCCAAAAAGCTTCGCCGAAGGTGCGCTAAAAGCTTGCCAACTGAAACCACATCTACTGTCAGCGTAGGCAGAGCGCAGCCGGTGTAAGTGGAAGATTGGCTGACCGGCGGACAGTGCGCACACGTCACCAAAACCTCACAGGCAGGTTTCCAGAATATCAGGCACATTAACAATGCAATAAATACCCAAAAACCACTATTCAATGCAACTGTCTGCAATCAGCACATAAATGTATCTCTATATCGACTGTCCTGTCACATCTGATGTCAGATCAAAGGGGATTGGTACCGTTTGGCACGCGTAATGGAAACCCAACCTGATTTGATTAACACAACTGCAAACTAATGAGTTCACATCCCTCTCAGCCAACCACAAACAGCCACAGCATCAGATAGGGAGTATATATTCAGCATCTGTCATCTTAGAAAAGCCAAAAGAAAAGAAACAGAGTGAGACTGTGAGAGAGAAAGAGAGAGTGTGCGCACGAGAGAAACGCAACATTGATTTACAATTGTGGTGACCTCCTCCCAGGCTACCTTTGCATCATCAGCCCGTGGAGGTCTGCTCGCAGTTCTGTATATTCGGACACTGCGAGCTTGGACCTCCCGGACCAAAACATCAGTTTCCTCCTGGGAGAAGTTTGGCCATCTGACGCTGCTGCTCTCTTCTGCCATGGCGAATTGAGTAAACTCTCATTACACCTTCCCGCAGCGCATTTAAGGGCGAGGAGAGGGGCTCATTTGATTGATGTGATGTGTGTAAAACCCACTCCACGCCTTCTCTCCTCCCTCTTTCCAACTTGCGCAGGTAGGAGGGACGGAGGTGGGAAAGAGGAGTAGCTGTGCCAGCGTGCACAGTGTGCCAAACCTGCAAAATCCGCCTGGCCACACCCAGACCTCACCCGGTCTGCAAAACTAGAGGCCAAAGTAATGACGGGATGACGGGGGAAGACAGAGGCCTTAGCTTTCTGCAGCAAAAGGAATGAATGCTCTGGCAATTATGGTTCGGACATCCCATTGCCTTCTGCAGAATGTCCATTTTTAAAGTTTTACCGACTGCTCTGTATTCATGTGAAGGTACCATGATGCAAGACCGTCCTCTTCACAACAAACAGACGCACTGGTTGTTTGTTTTGCTATAAATACCTTGTGTACGCTACATCTCAGAGGGACAGGATCAGGATACAAATGACCTCTCTGACACTGGAGACTGCTGCTCACATCTTATCTCTTAACAACAGTCAGTACTGTTAAGTGGTTACCTTAGTGGTGGTAGGTCACAAAGGTTCCCAATCTATAGCTGTAATGGTCAAATGAGTTGCTTCAGAAGACACTAACAACCAACATATTTAGTCCTTCAGGTCTGAGGACTTGTTGTGTGTTCCTGGCAGAGAACGAGCCCACATTTGAAGAGAAGTAGTCAAAAAGCATCGAGCCCATGTGAAGTCTGCACAAATACCCTGATGAGTCTGTGTAAACACTACTTCATATTTTGAGAGGGGGATAAATGGTATTCACATGCATTTAGAGACATGCACTCTAGAGAAGATGTTTGGCACGGACGATCCACTGACGGTTTGTTGTGACTGCAGGAATGTTTCTTTCAGTGGTGTCAAGCAGGCTGTGTTTACATGAGCTGTAATTGTCCACTGTCATTTTGAATATGACGATATTCTAAATTTGATACGGGTCACGTAAACAGCACTTGAGTTCTCACTGCTAATGTAGCATAAGCAATATACTGATATTATTCAGGTTCTAGAAGCGTACTGTGGACATGTATACAGCCCCTGCAGAACATGTGTCTCAGCTGAGGTTGTGACCACAGTTTACGACACACATCCTCCCGCCTGTTTATGGTCAGCTCTGTGAGTTGAACTCAACCAACTGACCAACAGTTTGCAAGGCTGGGGTAGAGATGCATGCCTTGCATTTCTAGTTCTAAGGAGAAACACATCGACTCTCATGAAAGATGGATATCAACAGGTGGTTGGATATGCACACGTATTGCACGCTGACCTTTTAGAGAAGGTGGTTGAAGGAATGAAAGAGGGAGGCTGTGTTTGCACAATCAGACAAGTCCGTCATCAGTGGGAAATGAAAAGAAAGGGCTTCCAGAGGGCAGCAGTGTCAACAGGTGGTGAAAGGGATGTTCCCATACCAGGCTGTGATGCACTACGACTCCACTGCGCAGCGGTAGAAAGACTCAAGTCATTGTGCAGAGATGTTGGTCGTCCTGAGTGTCCTGAGGGAGTGCAGTCTCTGCTGAGTTTACAGTCCACGTCAGGTCCTTGCTGATGTGGGTTCCCATGAGTCTAAAACTAACAAACCTCTCAACCACATCCTCTCCTATCCTGAGTGGTAGGTGCCCCTCCTGTTGCTGTCTGAAGTCAATGAGGAGCTGGTTTGTCTTTTGGATGTTTAGCGACAGGTTGTTCACTGCACAACACTCCACACTAGATCTCCTGACCCACTGATGTTTGGCTCATTTGGTCACTAGCCTCTCTAACTCCGCCAGGACACCGACGTCCTCGCTCCCCTCCTCCTCTGTTAAATGGTACCTCCCAGGCGCACTATGTCATCAGACCATGTGATGTTTAGTACTGCCGGATTCAGGAAGCTCTCGACTTTTCAAAAATAACATTGTTTTTCTTTTATTTCATATGTATTTCACACCAGAGCAGCCTAAACACACAAAGTCCAAAATCACGATGAGTGGTGACGAGTCACGTCATGACGATTTTCGACGGGAAAAGTTAAAGGATTACTCGCGATCTTATGTGGAGCTGTTAGCGGGGACTTAGCTGTTTTATAAAAGGTAAGAGTCTCACTCCTACCACTATTTTTGGCTGAGATATACTGTCTAGAAAGTGGGATCATAACTTTCACGTTTCATATGGCTTTATTTGGTGATATTTTATGATGTTTCTGTGTCATAAACAACATCAGCTATCATAATCACACCTAATTTCAATAGGTACAATGTTAGTGACCGACTTGACATTTGGAGCTCTGCCTGGATCTTTTCATCAAAAAAACACTGTAGAATGGTCATACTTTGAGCAATCGTCTTCAAATTTTAAACAAATGTTCATTAATAGTGTGCCTACAGCCCCACGGTGTCATTTACCTGCTCAGATGAAGCCACAAACAGTTATTCATCCTGAAACACTTTTTTTTATTTTATTTTAGGCAAAATCTTCAATTTTTTACTGACTTCAAAGGCTCATTACTCTGTCTCTGTATCACCTAGAGTGTTTCTGACACGTTCACAAGAAACTTCAGAGAGTTTTCTTTCTGGCAAGACCTCATGCATGCATGTAGTCAGAGCGGTTCAGACGCTACAGTCATTTTAATTTGAGTATGTCATTTTAGGCGTTCTTGCTGCAAAATGGGGGTGGAGTACAAGAGGCTACTCGTGGGGCAACAAAAGAAAAATAAAGTAAATAAGTAGAGGCTTTTTTTAATTATACAAAGTTCACTGCAGTAGACTTGAAGACACTCTGATGTGCATGATATGTTTTCAATACTTGTTTAAACACAGTCCATGTCTGGGTGTAAAACCTGTGGAGCCCCAATAATGAACAGTAGTGTTGATGTAACTTATGGAGAGTAAAAGTTAATTCAGATTTCAGTCCCTCTATATTATAGGATGAATCCCTGCCGCCCTCCTAACAGTGATATAATATCAAATTTCACACTTAATTATTTCTTAGGCAGGAGAAAATGTAATTTGTTAAATAAGCCACTTTAGAAACAAAATACTGCAAATGAGCCAATTTAAAGGTGCATTAAAGACGCTGGATGAAATCCTGTATGATATACCAGAGTCTCCTCTGAGATTAGGCCGCATGCTCCGCTAAATATGATTTGTTTTGTCTGGGAGTTTCTGGGTCTCAACGGTGAACTACAACTTAACTGCTGTAGAATAATGTATGTTCAGCTTTAACAAAAGTTTTGATATCAGTACCTTATGATTAGTGCACAGACAACCCACACCATCAATAATACCTTCTCAGTCTGTCACCATCTTTAACCTGATCTGCCACTGTGCGTCAACACCAGTCAGATGCAGGCAATGCAGACACATAAGAAAGAGGTTGAGAGCAATAATTTTGTCAAAGATCGAAATGTGGTTGTTAGCAAAGAAGGCAGTCAGATAGGAGGACAAATGTGACTCACTCTCATCTCCTGTCACACTGACCCTGAAACACATCTTGACTTTGATAAATTGTTGGAAAGAGGAGATTATTAGCTTTCTCATTATATCAGTATATTTTTAAACTCCAGATATTGAGCAGAATATGTCACATTGCATAACGACTGTCACTGAGTTATGATTTAGAGAAAAATGCCTCAAAGACTGTGGTACTAGTTTGAAGTAAAGGTGGAACTCAGTTGGAAATGAATATATATAGTTGTTTTGCTTTGGTCTGAATCAGGGACTCATGTCGTTCCAAAGTTGTATAATTGCCTAGAGTTGGTTGGTGTTCTCACGGCAGCATTTACAAGAGGACCAGATCAAATGCCTTGTGTGAGAAAGCTGCTCTTGATTGGTCAGAATTTCCATGTGGGAAAAATCCAGGAAGTAAAGCAAACGTTGAAGAAGAGTACACTTGCAAGATAAATGTGACACTTTCTAATGTCACAATGGAGGGACAACTACGCAGGTTGATTTTAGCGCTGCTCATCGTGGACTATATTGCTGTCATTGTTCATTTTAGTCAAAGCATACAGTTTGAAAACGAGGCAAACGCGGCTCCAACTAGAAAACAATGTTTTGATGCATTGGATGTGCTGAATGTGCATATTAAGGCAGTACAGGAGGAGGTGCACATTAATAATCCTCCAGGACTGTAACATGCTCATGTTTAACCCAAACAATGTGTCATGTGACTGCAGTTGCTTCACATCCAGGTCAGAACACCTTCTCACCACAAACCAACCGCACCAGAGTTCGTTTGGAACCGGACTGAGACCACCTCTTCAAGAAGGTCTCCGTCTGATTGTTTTGGTGCACACCTGTTCACACCTGCCCAAACGAACTGCACTTAGGTGGCAAACGAAATTGAGTTTGATTGAACTGAACCAAACAGGGCAGATGTGAAAGCACCTTAAATCTGATCAATTTACGCTAGTAACCAGTAACAGAGTTTTTGATCTTTAAACTCAAAGTCTGTTTTGTCCTCCTGTTTGTTGAAGGGTACATAGCATGAATTTATTTAACTGCCTCTCCTCCTCTATGCTCTGTTTTTTTCTCTCTCCAGTTTGGCGCCAACCATTCATCTTTATTTGAGCTGCTAAATCATGATGTTAAGCATAACTCAAGTCTCTGCAATGGAGAGGACGACCCAGTTCCCAACTGATTGGCAGTCCACCAGTAACTTCAGCTCATCATATCTTCCCACCAATTGGCTTTGCTGTTCCTTGCCTGTCTCTCAGCTAATTTTATTGATGGCGCCATCTCACACAAGACAGGGAAGTGAGTCAGTTCGATTTTCTGCAGCAATCTTGTGTAATTTTTATACCTTTCTCTCCTCTCAGGGCAGTCAAAGTTAGCAGTTAGTATATCATAATTAAAGGGAAATAGGCGATAGTTGAACGAGGATTGAAAAAGGCAATTAAAATGGCTGTCAGATGAACTACCTGAACCTGGCTCAATCAATGGAAACGCAGGGGAGTCTTTATTGTGAGGAGAACCTCCGGATGAACGGTGCTATCAAAAGAAGACAATAATTTCATAACACGCCTTTCTGGATGTAGGTGGCTGCTCTGGATGAGTAATTTCTGCTAAAAGATGTGAGGGCACACGGAGAGAAAGGCACAAGTGGAGGTGAGAGGAAGGTGGAGGAGAGGAGACGGAAGATAGTATCTGTAAAGTGAAGGTACTTAAAGACTATTTTTACAGTCCAGCTTGCCATCCTACCTGCACTTACAGGTGTCTTTGTCCCCTCTGCTTAGCTTCACATTCACAGTCATAACAGGCCAATCAAACCCCACATTTCAGTTTTGCAGGAATCCACCACTATTTTCACACTCTTGCCTGTGGCTTACAGCCTGTCTGTAGAGGCTTGTAGAGGCTCATCTAAATTTAACCTGGTGCCTCACCCAAGAACATGAGAGATCCAGCTGCTAAGATTACAACTGGTGATTTGAGTCTCAGTAACTCTGCGGTGCTGTTGGTAGTTTTCTGAATAGACATCAACATGGCAAAGTGTTAGCCAGTAACTAGTTACATGTAATTGTAATGGATTACAGTTACTGAGGAAAAAGAACTATGTCATTTAATCACAGCTACTAATCAAAATGTTGGTGATTACAAAGGGTTTGCATCTGAACATATTCTGTGACTCTGGATCTTTTCGTCATGCTGGAATGCCATCTTTTGGCAGAGCCTATCTTCCGACATTTTTCAGCTTCAGATTTGCTAGAAAAGTAATCAAATGTAGCAAGTTGCATCACTTTGATGGAGTAATTCAAACAGTTGCATTACTTATTACATTGTTAACAGGGTAACTAGTAAACTTTAACCTATCACATTTAAAAAGGAACCTTCCCCTAGCTGAAAGTTTGTTTTACGCACTACTATATACACTATGACGTTGTGGATATGTTGAAACTAAATGTCTGAATGTCCCGTGTTAAACGAGTGTTAAGTTTTTGGTGCAACACCACTTGGTTTAGTTTAGAGTTGGGTTTGGGTTAAAACACAGCGCTCTAAATGGGAGCAATGAGCAGCACGGGCACATGGGGACCATGGGTTTAAAAAAACATTTAAAAGTTCCTTGGTAAAAACACAAGTCAGTTAATTAAAAGGCCACCAAACAAACAAAAAGACCATTACAATAAAATTGTGTAATAAATGAAGATTTAAAAGGACCACTGGCTCCCATGGTATCTTCCCCCGACTGTTAAATAAGATAAACCTGGTGAACATTTAAAAAAAAAAAATCTATTTAAATAATAAACAGTTTATAGATTACTGATATATCAAGAAGACAACCAGCATAAATAAATCATATCAAAATGAAATAAATCGAGAGGATAAAATAAATTGTCATAAAACACTTACTCCAAGGTATTTATTACATATTGATTTAATAAAATTAGTTTTAAGGAACCATTTCTGTGGGCAGCTCCTCTAAATATTGAGAATTATTATATGAAGTAAATCCTGTTTGTGTGGACCTGTAAGTGCTATTAAAAGGAGAAGCATGCCATCAAAGGGGAGGGAAAAGATCATGGTTTGGCTTAAAATACCCAGTTTTTGGGGCACAATCCCTGCTGAAATCACAATGATGTCTCAGTAAAAACAACCACCTGTTTGTGGCACTATCCCCGCTGGACAAACAGCCACCAGCTGCTAATAACACAGAAGTTTATGAGCTAAAAAGACAGAGAAAAAACAGCTATGGGTCCCTAATGAACATTCATGTTTGGGATCTGAAAAGACAAAAGAAAAACAGTGATGGGTCTCTAAAAAACACCCACATTTGGGGATGAAAAGACCCAGGAAAAACAGTGATGGGTCCCTGAGAAACACTTATGTTTGGGGGCTGAAAGCCACAGTAAGAACAGCAACTGGTCCCTAAAAATCACACGCATTCGGGGGCTGAAAAGCTGCAAGAAAAATGGCGATGGTCCCAAAAATACACTCATGTTTGTGGGGCTGAAAAGACACTGGAAAAAAAATGACGGATCCCTAACAAACACTTATATTTGGGGCATGAATTGCCACAGGAAAAAAAACAGTTTTGGGGGCGCAATTCCTGCTAGACAAACAGCCACAACTTGCTAAAAAATAGACTTTTGGGGGCTGAAAAGCCACAGAAAAAACAGCGACAGGCCCCTAACAAACACTTATGTTTGGGTCTGAAAAGACCCAGGAAAAACAGTGACAGGTCCTGAGAAACACTTATGTTTGGGGGCTGAAAGCCACAGCAAGAACAGCAACTGGTCCCTAAAAATCACATGCATTTGGGGGCTGAAAAGCTGCAAGAAAAATGGCGATGGTCCCAAAAATACACTCAAAATTGAGGGCTGAAAAGACACCAAAAAAACAGTGGAGGGTCCCAAAAATACATGTTTGTGGGGCTGAAAAGCCAAGGAAAAAAAATGATGGGTCCTGAAAAAACACTCATATTTGGGGCATGAATTGCCACAGGAAAATAAGCCGTTTTGGGGGCACAATTCCTGCTGGACAAACAGTCACGACTTGCTAAAAAACCCAGACTTTTGGGGGCTGAAAAGGCACAGAAAAAACAGCGACAGGCCCCTAACAAACACTCATGTTTGGGACTGCAAAGCCACAGGAAATCACAGGCCTTAAAAAAAAGGTAATTTTTTGCCTAAAAAGTTACTGAAAACTCTGCGATGACTTGCCAAAAAACCTTATTTTTTGAGCTGCAGCTTGGCAGGTGTTTTACCTCAGTGACACACCATCCACCATCACCTCCACCTCCACATGACAAAGTCAGCACATATATTAAGTTGCTTTAGAAACACTGATATGATACACATGATGTGCATGTGTGTGGTATCGGTGGTTTGCAGAAATGTGCAATGCCAAAATGTTCCTCTGTCGACTGGGCTGAAATAAGCTTTTAAGCTCTGATTACTTCTTCTGCTAAATTAAAGGATGGCAACATAAGAAAGGTAATTATTGTCTGTATGCAGTAAAAATTTAAAGCAACATTTTAATCACTTTGAATTTAAATGTACAGCCACAAGCTATTTCATTTTGGCAATGTACTGTAGGCTCTATTGACACACACACACACACACACGCACACACGCACACATACAGACAGCTGACAGCCCACACCTCTCCTTCTCGTCTTGCTGCCTCTCTTCGTCTGTCTCTTGTCCTGCCAATCCAATCCAGATTTTTCATCAAACAAACCACGATTGTGAACGCACAACAGGTCTGGCAGATCATGAGACGACCAGGAGCCGTGGAACAAGCTTATATGCCGTATTAATTCACTTCATAATGCATAATTATAAGCAATCACAGATGCACGACAGATGGGTTCCTTTGCTGCCTTGATTTAAAACTACCTCACAAGGAAAACCAACTGATGGCTCAATTAGGCTAAAAAACTTCAGGCCACATACTGGGATCTCAAATGACCCGTGACACGGTTTCACTCACTTTATTTGTGTTCGAGAAATGAACAAGGAAACACAACACATCTGGCCTGCAGCCGCTGCTTCACACATACTCTGTAAACACATTATTCTTATGGTGTCGACTGGTTTAACTGTTGCACTGCATCACCTGTGGACAAATTACCTCAGAAGGTCAGGACATTTTTGGGTTCACTCTCTGGTTTGACTTGATAAAAACCCTAAGATCTCCAATATGAAACACAAAGCACATGACGGCTCAGACACATTAAATATGAATGTAATTTTGTTTATGTGCATGTACTGTACTGCCGAGCTGCCGAGCAGTCACTAACTTTATTCATTTATTCAAATGATATTCCCATTTTTGGAATAACTTTAGGTGTGATACAAACACTGTTTAGAAGTCACTGTCCTCTGTGTGTCTGTCCTTGATGTGTCCAGCTGGAACAGATGCAGGACGTCACTCAGGAGGTTGTGCCTATGGAATGGCGATGTGGACACAACAGAGCAGGTCGTGTTATTTAAGAGAAAACAAACCGTGCTGGCACCGTTGCGTTGGCATGTCCTTGAGCAGAGTGCTGAACTCTCTTGATCCCGCCTGACTGCTCTCTGACCCTTTGTACTGTACGTCTCAGAGCGATATGCAAAAGCAAAAAATCCTTAATTACAGAATAAAAAAGGAGTTTGTTGTTATGAGAAGCTGAGAGACCGGACTGATGAACTGTTTGCATCTTGTTCAGGAGACTTTGATGGTATGTTTACTGTATCCATCATCTTTGTTTAGCATGTTAGCATGCTAATCAGTACTAACCAGGAACTACAGCTGAAGCTGATGGCAATCACGGTTTCAGAGTCATAGACCAAAGTATTGCACAAATTGAAATCTTGACCTGATGATGTTGCTAGATGAATGTAAGAAGAATGGTTACAGTTCATCTCTTTGCCGAATTTCATGAAAATCTGTATTGAGGTATTTTGGTCTGGACCAAAGGCCCAATCCCAATACCCTCCCTTGTCCAGTACCCCTTAGCCCTTGCCCACTACCCTTTGGCCCTCAAAATGAAACAACGAGGGGCAGGGGTTGAAATCTTTCCCGACACCACTCACTATGTCACCACGTTGGTTATGTTAACGCATACATAACTATTTTAAACAGGAAGTTGCAAGCCATCTACATTTCCAACCAGCATCTACAATGGAGTCTCCAGTTGAGTTCATCCTACCGATCGCGTTTGCTGCACTCATCATGCTTCATTTGATGAACGACAGACAACAGGGGACTTCTGCTAGCTAGCTAACCGGCTAACATTACGAGGCAGCATAGTTATACCAGCTGGCGTGTTATCATAATGTGAAAAATCCAACAATTTTGCAGAACAGGAGAGATGACAGAAGCCAGATAGTGCAAGCTAGCTAGCTAACAAGCAACTTGACGATGGTAACGTTAGCTATGTATGAACTTTTTTCCCTGCCTCTTGCACGGAGCGGCATCTGAAATCCCTCGCTCCAAAGGGCTAGTTTCATACCGACTACCCCTTGTTATGCCCCCTACCCCTACACGCAAAAAGGGATAGAGACACCCCTAGCCCTCGTGGGAACACGCAAATGTAGGGGTAGGGCCAAGGAGTAGGGCTAAGGGGGGGTATTGGGACAGGTCCAAAGTAGTCGACCCTACAGCCATTCTGCTTGCATGGCTTAAAAGGAAGTAGCACAATTTTCTTTGATTAGTGAAAAAATCTTACGGGGAAGGTCATGGCAACACATTCTCACTCCAACCTCGTCACACACTGACGTTTGGTCATGGATATTCCACATCGATATATAGCGTCCAAGGTACCCTGGGTGTGTTGGTTGTTGATGTTCTGGGACATCGTGTCAACTTCAGTCTGTTACATGCATTGTCTGTTTTCAAAATACACTTCTGTTTTCACAGGAAATGTACGGTTTGCATACAGTCTAAAAAACACATCATTGGTACAACACCACAAATTGACAGTTTTTTTTCCTTCAACTTACACGTGGTTGGGGTTAGGATAAAAAAGCAGGGTTTGGCTTTACTTTCACACAGGTAGCAAACACCCGCCTCCCAAATTGGACCCATCCACCTTCCCTCCCACCCGCCTTACTTGGACTTCTGCCACCCTATCTTTGGTTGTTGTCCTGCCTTGTTTCCCCCTGATGCCGCTGGGCGCAGTTAAACAATACCAGTGAATGGCTGCGTATCATGCCGACACGAAAGGACGCCTTTTTTCATCGGTGTCTGATGCTGGGAGTCACTGACCAAGTGCCTGTTTCCAACGACTTCAGAGTGACACCGGGTTGGTTAGGGTGGATGGTTGGGTCTTTAACACCAGAGTTGGAGTTCAGTACAAATGCTCAACGTTGGTTTCTAGTCCTCATATCTAAATCGCTCATTTCAAAATAACCCATAAAACTGTTACCTGAACATTGACCATAGAGGTGGCACATTGTCTATTCCTTCATTTTCCGTAACCACTTATCCTGTTGGGGGGGACCTGGAGCCTATCCCAGCTGACATTAGATGAGAGGCAGGGTACACCCTGGACAGGTCACCAGACTATCACAGGGCTGTCACATAGAGACAGACAACCATTCACACTCACATTCACACCTACGGACAATTTAGAGTCACCAATTAACCTGCATGTCTTTGGGAACTCCGGCTTCCTCCCACAGTCCAGAAAAAACCCACACTAGCACAGGGAGAACATGCAGACTCCACACAGGTTGGAACCAGGAACCAGGAACTCTCTTGCTGTTTTTTGGACAATGCTAACCACTGCTGCATCGTGCCGCCGGCGGCAAATCAGAAAACATCAGACTAGGTGGTTAAGGTTGGATGAAGATGGCCTTTGGAGTTAAAAGAAACAGCCATTGTGTATTAGTAGGAGACAGGATGTAAACTTGAGTCTGTGTTCTATACCCCCAAACTTTCTTTTTCTTTGTCATTGCAACTGAGAGAGACAGTCCTTATTCATTATTGGTTGCCTAATTTTAAAAAAGTCATGCTCGTGTATGTTTACTGACCAGGTCACCAGATCAGCAATAAGGTCCAAAGTTGCACTAAAGTTAAAGACCGTTGAAGACGACAACTCTGGTGCCGGGTCTTGCCATGCTTCATGAAAATGTCTGAACTGGTGATAGAGTATTCCCACTGCTGCTGACAAGTACCGTGGTGTCAGGAACTTATTACGGCTGATTCAATTTGTCCAGTTTGACAGATTGGATTAGATGCTGGACAAATAGATGTTTTTGTTTTTTTTTTCTAACTGCAAGCATATTGCAAACTTATTAAGCATTTTAATCAAGTTTTCAATTACTGTTTCTTTAGGTACAACACCTCCTACAGCATTCCTTTCCCTCTGAGCCTCGCTGCCAGCCAAATGATTTTGTGTTGAGCTGGACAGCAGAGGAAAAAGCTGCGGGATATAAGGCTAAGTCCCCATTCTCTCCTTTTCTCTCCCTCTTTCTCACTTTATCCACAGTAATCCCCAAGAGCCCCGGATGATAATGGGTAATGGATATCCATGCCCCTCCCTTCCGGAAACACACACACACACACACACACACACACACAGTGGTGATGCTGAGGGTGCAGGTTGCTGTGTCTAACATACAGCGTCCCTGGACCTTATATCCACGGCGATTAGCTGGCTAACAGGATTACCCCATGCCCCATTTCCCCGTCCATACGTTCCATCATTTGTTATCCTTTCCTCCTTTGGTGCAGGTTTTTCCTCCCTTGCCACAGGTATTTGGGGGAAATGAGACCGTAAATACTGAGGTGTTTAAAAAGGGAAAAGTTCAGGAACAACTTTCATTGCAAAAAAAGTCAAGAGTGAAATGGTGAGTCAGTTATATTTGACTCTGGCTGTGGTGTTCAATACGAATCAACGCTTTGCGAAGCTTTCCTTCCTCGCCACATGGAGAGAGGAGTGTGGCAGCATTATACAGGCCTGTGCACCAGTTTCATACAGGTCTATATGCAGTTTATAGTAAATGTTTTCAGTTAGTGGTGCAGGAAATTTTGGGTCTTCTCCCAAATGTGACGGAGCAGTGTTGGTGTGTGTGTAGTGTGTGTGGTTTCCGCTCCGTTTCATCTTGGCACACACGTTGGCAAATGCAGCAAATGCCGACTTGAGGTCTTGTGTGGCAAGTTGACAAAATATCACTCGTACCAACAGCATTGTGAACAATATGGACTAAAAAACACTTATTCACATGACTTGTTCTTGGCTGAATCCAGTTGGAGTAGGTAGTGTGCTGTCTCTGCCACGGCTTAGAAGCTGTGAAAAGATAAAATTAAACTTCACCACAGTTGCAAAGTTGCTGAGACACAACTTCTTCTTTTACTTTTGAAAAGAAAGTTAAAGAGTGGTTGAATAAAAGACCCTGGATCAAGGTTTGGTTTCTTAAAAAGAGGTTTAATAGAACCAGATCCCTACCCATTGCAATAAGGAGCCAGCCTATATGGATTATGATGATTCTAACGCTAGTGTTGGTGCAACATGATCTCATCCCTACTCGTCATATTTTGATGCTTGGGCAGAAGTCCCCACTGTCACTGTAACAATGCCAGGGGCAGCCTTTTGTGTTGTATCTTGAAGCAGGGTTTCGGCAGGAAGGCATGTTAGTCACCTGATGTGACTGAGGAGGGGCTGGCTGTTGGTTTAGGCAAGAAAACCACTTGGTTGGGAAAAGATCATGGTTGATGTGACCTACAAGTGACTAAAGGCGGATCTATAGTTGTGCGTCAGCTCTATGCAGAGCTTGCGTTGTAGCCTACGCAGGTGGCCCAGTCATTGTGAGCAGTTACACTTCCAAAATGCTCATAGGTTGTGGGGTTTCTGTGAAGTGCTGTGAAGTTTGATTGATTCAAAATACATATTAAACATGGATTAATAGCAACATTTTCAACACAAGTACACAAATCGGCGTCTTTAATACTCACAAGATTCACAGATAAAGCACTTTTCTTTTGTTAGACATGCTTTCCCCACAAATACATCATGCTAACGTTATTAGCACAAGCCTATGACATTTTAAATTGCACAAATTAGCCTAGTGGCTAGTGGACTTTTCCTCTATTCATATGGAGCCAGGTACAACAGCAACATTTAACAAAGGTAAAGTTACAAAATTCTTAAATGCAAATGCAAACAAATGCTCCACTTTAACTCACAAGGTTAGCAGACAAACAATGTTGGGTTTTTTTTTTGGTTTTTTTTTTTTACAGGACATATTTTCTCACATAAACAACATGCTAACGGTACTGGTATAAGTCTACGACATTTTACATAGCATGAAGTTAGCTTAGATGCTAGCGGACTTTCTTCTACACATACGAAGCCAGGATAAATCACACACAAGACTTTGAAATGCTATTTTGTAGGCACTTTATTGTCTTCATTATTTATTGTTTCTTAGCTGTAACAATTAAAGTAAATAACTTTTCTAGTCACTGAAGGAATCGGTTTTCAGCTTACAAAAATAGACAAGAGATGTGTGTTGCTGCAATGTGTAGTTGGGGAGGTGACAAAATAACTCAACATTGACTTTTAGTGTCATAAAAGATAAGTACAGAAGAGGATTAGGGTCACTGTGGGAAAAAAGTGAGTTCTGACTTTAATCTCAGAATTCTGATTGGTTATGTGACTTTGCCACTTCAGCCCTGACCCCAACCACATGCCTGGTCATGACCCACCTCAGGACTTCAATTTTAAACCCCCAACCTGGCCCTCATTCCATACCCTAACCCTGACCTGGTCATGGGCCCTAAACCTAACCAATTTTGACCCTAAAGCTTAATTTGAACCCATTTTGACTCTGATCTACCATGACCTGGATGTGACCCCTGACCCTAACCACACCCTTGATTATGGGATGGGATTCTGAGGAGGGATGATGGACTGTGTCCCCCAGTCTCATCGTCGAAGATGAGACTGGGGGGACTGGACTCGACGATGAGACCCTAATCCAGCCCGTGCCTCTCCCTCATGTCTCGGGTTTCCCTTCCCATTTTCATTAATTGTATGTGTATTCACAAAAAATCTATTTTGATCACACCATAACACATAATGTGATGCTATTATTGTATGACTGAGTGTGATAATGTGTGCACGGACCTTACCTTGTTATATCGATCTAGGTTTATCTACTGTACCTGAATATTGATTATTTCTGCAAAATAATTGTGGACACTTTCAGTTGTCTTTACCATACCTCAGGATCAATATGAAACATGATGTGGTACCTCACACATATGTTTATGGACATTACATGATGTTTGCACTTACCCATGATATGATGTCATGTACAATGTTATTGAATTCACGTCTGTACTGCTTAATGAGCTACTGTCCATACCCAGGGAAGGAGTGGATTACATTAATAATTCATAAAACCAGATAATTCAATTCATAATCTCAACACAGAATTACAGTTGGACAACATTAAAACCCAATTCACATGTTTTTTTAAAAAAAAAAATAATACAACAAAACAAACAATAATGTAATTAAAACATTAATTCATGTCCCAAAAAAAACATTTAACCACACAGCGGATGGACGTGTATCCCTTTAAGGCCATGACCTATGACCTGGCACGCTACCTCTTCCTCCGCTCCGCCCCACTTCTTCCTTTTAGCCTTGGACGCTAGCTTGACACACACGCCTTAGTGCAGCTCTTTAGCCTTAGCAACATTTGCCTGAAGAAGGTTTAATTTTACCGAAACGTAGCTACCTTTTGTGCTTCATTTGGGAGCAAGAAAGTTCAGTGAATCAGATCCCTACTCTAGAGTCGTTCTTCCTGAATTTTCATTGCCTCAAAAAGGCCCGACTTTGACCACGTTAGCCAACCATGAGGACGACGGCTGGACCACGGTGCGTTATGGCCGCTGACGGAGAAGGGACAGGTACCCAGAACCGCTGTCTTCCAGGAGACACAACGCCGACGCCCGTCCAAATGTCCAGCCCGGCAACTACAGACCCTTATATGCCTCAGTGACCCGGAGACCACCCCGGCGGGACGCGGCCTCCTTTTCCGCTTCCTGTTCCAGGCCACGGCCGTGACCGACCGCAGCAGTACAGACCTTGGAGGCCCTACTATGACAACCAGTGCTTCCAACAGAACCAGCGCCCTCAATACAACTCCCGATCCCGTGGGAGAGGAGCCCCCAGCGGGCGGTGGTGGTGATCTACCGCTACTGACCGATGCACAGCCGCCGCGCCCCGTGGTAGAGATCACGCTTTTGCCGCTACCCAGGGCGGACCAGCAGCTCCACGTTCAACCGACCCTCACTTTACAACCAAGGTAAGCATCATCCATAGACTCATTAAAGGGATGCATCACTTGCAAAATGTGTCCCGGGACCACCCTCCTGTCACCATTAACAAGATGACACATACCTTGTCCACACTTATCAAGCCAGCGGCACCCACGGATAAAACAATTGACTTGATCTGTGGCAATGCCAAAGATTGGGCGGTGACCACCATGTTCATTTTGAGAGACCATTACTCAGAGGTTATTGAACAAGAGACTGACAGTTGTTCGCTCTGCCCAGCCCAGACTGGAAACAGCCTTTTGATATAGCAGCAAACTGTAACCTTGGTAGACGCCTCCTTCCTGACACAGTAGAGCATACAGAGGCCCTACTCATAGCCAGACAGGCTGACAGGGGGACACCAGCCCCCAAAAATGTCTCAGGTGACCACATAGAGGCCACAGCATCTGCGTAGGTACACCAGCCAGCGCCTCCACCCCCACCTGCCAATTCTGACTGAGTTTAAAGTCAGAATTCTGACTTTTTTCTCACAATTCTGACTTTAAACTCAGAAGTCAGAATTCTGAGATTAAAGTCCAGTCTCCTGGTTAAAAGTCCTGTGCATGTTGGACCCATCCACCTTCCCTTCCACCAAGCCTAAGCAGACTTTTGCGCTCTTTATACAATGTCAAATGCTTAGAACGTCCAATAGCCTAATGACACAGATGGGTTTACAATAGAGTTAGTTTAAAGCTCCGTGCATCCTCGACAGATGCCAAAGGTTCGACATTAGAACAATAGTGACTGAGAAAACTGATCACCTCACTAACAGGCCTGCTATCAAGTCTGTGGCTGAAGCTATCCATCCATTTTCCAAAATGTTGAACTGCTCCTTTATATTGCTAAATGTATAGACGTAAATAGCTAGCATGTTTTTTTTCGCCCCAGGGGTTTCTCTAATTGTGACAGCAGGAGATCACAAAGGTTATTACAACGTGCCAGGAGGGGATTTCCAGCTTCTGCCTGAGTGAAACTTAGTCTTTACTTCACCCAGAGTGTCTGCTGTCCAGCGTCTGTGGGGTACAGAATGAGATGGCGTGTCAAGCTGTGACAGTCGCACAGATGAGGGACAACGTACCTGCTAAAGTAGAACCGTTGAAACAATTGTAACACAGTTAGCACAGTAATTTAACTGTGGGTAACCACAGGCTAAGCTAGTAGGTTAAGTTAAACTGAGAGCTAAGCAACAAATGCTACCACCCACATTAAGACCATTTCAAAATGAAGAGTAGCATGTCTGATATGATATGGACTCAGCACAGAGACTAAGAGAGCAGATGATTGAGGTGAGATTAAAACAGTCATCGATGTCGCAGAAATCACAACGTGCATGTTGAACAGCGTTGCTAACCTACACCACAAAAACAGATTCATTCTGTTTTCTCTTCTCTTTACATTTCTGTGGCAGAGGAGTGGGGGGGCCAGAGGAAGGTTGGAAGATGGATGAAAGGCAGTGCTGTGTTGCAGCGTTGACCCAACCCGGTGGTCGATATCCTAACTGAGACAAATCAAACACCCCCCGATGTCCAGTAGCCCGGGGCCATTCGACGCATTTCAAAGTGCTTGGATCTCGAAACCTTTGCAGAGGCATGAGCAACTCCTTTTAACCGATGCCCGGCAGCAACAACCCACAGAGCCTCGGACTAATTCTCCTCATCCACAGTATATGTGCTGATACTCAGATTGCTCTCTGTCACGTAGCACGTTCGCAGGTTCACAACCTGTTGAAATACACATTTCCAAGGTCTCCCTCTGCCTTTGTTCTTCTCTTTTGAGCCAGCTAACAGAATCCTACCTTGTTTAACTCAGCGCTGTACAGGAAAACTTTGAAGTTGAAATTGGCCTACCATTCAGTTCTTTAAGTCACTACATGTCAGGATCAACACGTCCATGGGGCCTCAGCCTGCCACCTTCATGTTTTCAACAAGCACAGCCTGCAGCAGACACATGAGAGTTTCATGAAACAAATGTGTGACTGAAAAAGCAAAAGCTTAAAGTAGATATTTAAGGTATCACTACCACTGTGCTGCTTTAAAAATAGATTGTTAGCTGCTTCTCAAATAAAATATTTACTCTACACTGTATAAAACAAGGCGTCACATATACTGTAGGTTATAACGGAGGGGCAGCTGTAAAGCACTCATGATTTTAGATATTATTTCGGCGCATATTCCAAATTAAATCTGCAATTGATTACATTAGCACCATCCAATTAACACCAAGTGAACACGAGTCTCATGGGGACTCTGGAGGTCTTGGGCCCTGGGGCAGTTGGCCTTGAGTCATTTAAATACTTTTCCCAAAGTCCTATCTATTGCAGAGCTGTTTAATTAAAATGCGAAGTGTGCGGGGCATTTTAATTCACGCTGTGTACGAGGGGTCACAGTCTACTCTCTGTCAATGTTTTGTATTCATGGGCGTCTTTTATTTAGAATGTCCTTGTTAGTACAAATTAAAGAAAAAGTTCAACGTTTTGAACTTTGTGGTTAATCGCTTTTCATTCCAAGATGAGAGGATGAGAGGATCAATAGCGCTCTCATGTTTGTGTGTTAACTACGGAGCTGGAGGCCATTAGCTTATAGTAGCTAAAGTACATGCAATACATACTTAGCAAAAATACAGTGCCTCTAAAACTCACTAGTGAACATGTATCTTATTTGTTTAATCTGCACACATAAGGAGTGTAAAATAAGACTATTTGTGGTTTTAAGAGGAGTTACGTGACACTTCTGTGCAGAGTGTGTTTGACTTAGTTTCAATTGCGTGTCGACTGATGAGAAGACCCCAGGAAGCCTGACACAGGCAGAGCATGCAGGCTCCATCCAGGCATCCAGCCCCTGTCACTGTGTCTGCCTGGCAAAGCTAACATCCACAAACAGCTAGCTCACTAAGATAAGTTCGTGAACAATATGTCATAAACCTGGTGGCCAAATCTGACTACAGACATCGCACCATGCATTACTTTACCGGGCAAGATCGTGGTATGTTTTAAATGGGGTCCACGTCATTGGTTCGACAGCCCATTAGTCCAACTGTCCACAGCGCTGAACGGCTCGCGGCAGGCGTATGGTGCGCCGCGACCGTCTTGAGGCAAAGCAGGCTCACGGTTTATGTGTTTGTCACTTTTTTTTTCATTTTAACCCACACCATGATCTTTTCCTGACCCTAACCAAGTGGTTTTTGTGCCTAAACCTAACCAGACCTTAACCACGGGGCATCATGATGATTTCGGAACGGACTTAGGAACAATGAGTTTAATATGGTCGAACCAATGGGCAGTTCCCGTTTTAAATGTTGTGTTTCCCGCAATTTCCACATACATTTATTTTTCAGCAACTGCGCGTCCATAGCACATCAAGCCATGTAGCTCAGATCGCACCAAACCGGAAACAGAATGCACACAGCATCCGGTAAATTTCAAAATACAACACAATGCATGGACTACGGATTATAAACTCTCAAATTTTTGAAAATCGTGAAGTAATGTTGATGTGAACAGCAAGGCGATCTCAAGTTAAACTTGTTTTCTCTCTTTCTCTTTCTGAATGAACTATTGTTTTGGTCTGGCTCACACTTTATCAATTGCATTTATCACGTGATTTTGCAGTTCCCACGTGAGCTAAGCAGCCCGGCATAGACGGAGAATGTGGAAATTGAGGGTTAGAGTTCACGGAAAAGGATGAGTTTCTTCCATCACTCTGCCTCCCCTGCTTGCTTGTGTCACTGCAGTGTTACATCACATCTGCTATCTCATTGGTTGCACTTTGAAAGGTCAGCAGCAACGAAGATGAAAGTTGAAATACAGTAATTTGAACTTCGAGTGCAGAGTTCAATAGCAAATTCAAGTTAAATGCCATCCAAGGGTAGCACCTCCGCCTACTTGGGCACTACCGCTCTCCCAATGGGAAAATAATGGCACAGACAGTGCAGCAGGGTTTTACCGCTGATCATGAGTGAGCACCTTAAACCCAACCCAATCGGCAGAATAAATCATGGCATCGAATGTTTTACATTTGTACATTATCATGTAGTGGATAAGACACTACGTGTTTCTTTAGGTTTCAGTAATAGTGGTTAATGTGTGGTCAGGGTTCAGCACATAAACCACTTATTTGTGGTTCGGAAAGGATCATGGGTTGGATTTAAATTCCTGCTTTTGGGGGCATTCTTGTGGCAGGAAACACAGTGATGGCTCACTTAAAAGCACCCACATTTGGTGGCTAAAAAGCTGCTGGAAACACAGCAATGACTTGCTAAAACAAGTCAGTTTTGTTGTTTGTTGGTTTCTAACAGTGGTCTGCAGCTTGGCAGGCATCTCGCCTATGCGTCACATCATCCACCATCCGTCCACCTTCACCTCAGACGACAAAGTCACATCATATACTCCATCACTTTACAGACGTCAATATGATACATGTGGAGGTGCACATGTAATGAATCTGTGGTTTGCAGAGAGGCACAATACCAGCATTTTCTTCTGGCGACTTTGCTGCCTAAGCCGTATAGACAAACAAATGTTTAGTTGTTTCCTTTAATTATTCTGAAGCTGTTTCCCTTTGGCTGGGATGTTTCAGCTCATTTACTCTGTGGTTACTGTTCAGTTAATGCAAAGTGTGAGATAAACCTGGACTCTCTTTGGGCGAGGCTCGGGTCGGTGCGAACAGATTAAGAATAAAAGGCTTTAATGGTGACAAATTTAACTAAGACAAATGCACTCTGGGTAAACATCCTGTGGATAGTGATTGTGTGCACAGAGAGGAAGTGGAAGTGGAAGTGGTGTAGCCCTCTGAGACAGAAAAACACTGAGCCTAAAGGTGTCATTCAAAACTGCCAGGTACCTCCCACATGACTGTGAAGGAGAGAGCAGCTGAGATATCTATGGATCATACGATGACAAATTCACCACCGACACCACGCTGCTGTTGCAGTATTGACACTGCTGGTAGCACGTACGCTCGGAGATTGATGAGTTCAAGCTAAACTGATCTATAGAAGCGACACAACATACACTGACACAAAGCAGACACTTCTTTCACAGCATCCAGCTCACTTAGCGTGAAATAGCATTCTGTCTCATCTGTGCTGGGACAATCACGTTGAGAAAATCTTTGCTCCGCAGATATCAGCTTCATAGATAATAAGCATGACATTTCCCTGACAGCAATTAGTGCTTCCCTCGTGTCACGCTGTAGAGCAGAGATTAATCTCGCCATTATTCTGTAATTTCTACCAGCAACAAATAAACGTCTTTTTGATCCCAAATAATCATGTCTTACTGTAAACAGTTCAATTTCACAGGTGTTCTGCTGAATGTAAAGTCGGATGTTTCTGCACAATAACTGCGGCTCACCAAGACAGCTGTGACAGAGGCACAGACGCTGCAGTGGATTCCTGCTCGAGCCTTGTTTTAAAAAAAAATCAGCTTCAAATTGATTCCATTTGAATATGAGCTACATGTTTCTTGCAGTTTGATTTATTTCATGAGAGAAAATTGATTCATTTGATTGTAAACTTGTGCAATCATGTGTATAATTTATTCCTTTCAGCTTCAAACAAAATACAGAAATCTGATGCCATTATAACAATCAGTGTTTCCATTGTAAGTGCACATCCACTTCCATCCACTGAGCGAAAGACCTCTAAGAAAAACTTTATTACCATATTATTTGAGACAGAATAAATTATTGAATTGTGCTGGCCTCTTCGGGGACTGCGTGGAGCCCTGGATTTACATTTTGAATTGTGCCATGAAATATATAATTGTGGCTGTGATTCTGTTGCTGTTATCAAAGATGTCTGAGTAACTCTGCGTCCTCTGCCGCCATCCTGACCCAGACCTCAACGGGAAACAAAAAGGGAAACCAACTTACGATGAGAAATGGTTAATACTGACTGATCTGAGCTGGCTGAGGTTGAGGTCTGGCAGTTTCACAGATTGACTGAAAGTATATGTTTTCTAGATGGCAACAGTCAATGAAAAGTTTTAATTGGACGCCATAGTTGGCTCACACAGATCAGACAGGATCCCCCAGAGCCTTATGGAGTAATGCTGCACACATATCACATCATACAGACTGGAAATACAGAGTGGGCGAAGAATGTGAACCAGTCCACACAAATCCAGTCAATGAAGCTCATTAAAAAGGAACCACACAGCATGTAATTTATTTCGATCTGCTGTAGCTTTCAACAAACTGCTACAGAGACTTGTACTGAGAGAAAAGATTATTTACAGTTGCACACAAGTATGAGACACGTGAAAAGTCTTTGGCGATTAGACCCTATCGTGGTGTCATGTATTCCAGGAGGGTGATAAAGACGTAGATTAGGGAACCCCCCCCTATGGAGTCTAGACGCTGGTGGTGGTGACGAGATGAGATGAAGAAGGAGCTGAGGATCTGGATGTGAAGAGGAGTGAGCTTCTCATGAGCTCGCCAGTGACAGACCTGCCAATTGACCTATGGCTAAGCCACACCCCCTCCACTCACTCGGACAAACTATCAACATTCAAAGACAGGCACTATGGCAGGTGTCACAGCACACGACATTTCACAGGAGGCAATTGATGATTTTTGGGGACATAACGATCAGATGTCATTGAGAAGTAACCAAAAGGGCCTAAACCACGCATTGGAGGGATATATTCATCATTTTATTGTTGAGAAGGTCGATGAAAAGCTTAAATTACAAGCCAAAATTTACAGGTCACAGTGTACGCTTGTGAACCGCATCTGGTTGCCGTCACCATCAAAGACAACAAGTTAAAGTGCCACTGAAGTTAAGGTTTTTGGCTCAGAATATGAGAAAAGGATAACGGCCTTTTTACCATCTTTACCAAGAGTGTCTCTCCGTTAGTTTGGTGCTACAGTATTTACACTGAATCATTCAGCATAACGTTTGCCAACCTTTGTTATCTCTGCCATTACAGATAAGTTAATGAAGCTAAGCTCCAGAAGTTAACGTTAGCTTAACTAGAGCCCTTTGGACAACAGCTAACAATGATGTACCATCACCAAAGTACAAAACTAGAACAAAATAGGCTAATGAACTCCCAGCAAACAAGGTGACATGATGAACAACGCAGCTAGGAGCTAACGTTAGGCTAACTTTAGCTAACGTTAGCTAGAGATGTTAAAGATAACTTTATATTTCTTTGCAGCAAAGTGACAATATGTTGCCTCAAACACAATGTTGACTTACCTTAGAACAGATGTAGACATCATTGTTAATCTTATTCACGTTGAGTTGATGTTGTGGTCTAACGTTACCACACAACTTTATCCAAAGGAGACACTTTTCTCGCTTGAGATGTGGTTTAAAGTGTAAAAATACACCTGGTCGCCCAGCCTCTCAGGATACCTTGTGTCAGAGTTGCATGTACCCCATGCACACCGTTTGACCATTTTTAAACTCCAAATCTCAGAAAAAGCTCATAAAACCGAACAAAACTGACTTTCTGTAATGCATTTCAATGGACGTCCAGGCAGAGAATGTCCCAGTGTATGGGAATGGCTATACGCACTGTGATTGGCTCATCACGTTTGAGGGTGGGACTTAGCCATAGGTCAGTTCTGGTGTTCTCTGGTGAATGATGGAGCTGCTGATATGAGCACAGGTCCCACTAGAGGACGTGGGGCCCTCATGCCACCCTCATGGAGTCTGTTTCTGACAGTGTGGTCAGAAACATGCACACCAGTAGCCTGCTGGAGGTCATGTTGTAGGGCTCTGGCAGTGCTCCTCCTGTTCCTCCTCACACAAAGGAGCAGATACCGGTCCTGCTGCTGGGTTGATGCCCTTCTAAGGCCCTGTCCAGCTCTCCTCGTGTAACGGCCGGTGTCCTGGTATCTCCTCCATGCTCTTGAGACTGTGCTGGGAGACACAGTGAACCTTCCTGTACCATCCTGGAGGAGCTGGACTACCTGTGCAACCTGACTGGGCTGCAGGAACGGCCTCATGCTACCAGTGGTGACAAGGACACTAGCAGAAGACCAAACTAGAGACGAATCAGTCAGGAAGGATAAGGAGAGAGCAACTGTCTGTGGACACCACATGTAAAACCTTCCTTTTTGGGGGTTGTCTTGTTTTTGCCTCTCCACCTGTTGTCACTCTGATTTGCTCCAAAGCAGCTGAAACTGATTCACAATCACTTGTGCTTCCTGAATGGACACATTGATATCACCGAAGTTTAACTTGGGCAGTGTATGCTCACGCTGTGATAAATTCTGCTGCTTGTTTATCATGAATACGGGCAACAGGTGTGGCATATCACAGGACTGGCTCAGGCACTATGGATATTTAAGATGGTGACTTTCTGTCATTTATCAGAAGTCTGAGAAAGAGCTGAGAAAGGGCTCGAAACGTCACCCTGCACTGAAATCCTTTCAACAGCAGCTGCTTGGTGTGCAGACTTATTTGTTTTCTACTCCAGCAGTTGGGTTCACCACCTCGGAATAACCTGTTAATGCTCCTTTAACAAGGTGTTTACACTTTCTTTCTGTTCTTCTGACATGACATGAATGCAACACACAGCTAGCCGGTGAAAGATGGAGTCACTCGGTTCAATCTCTCCTTACATAAGACAGGATTGTTCCAGGATCAAAGAAAGGTATCTAAAAATAAGCGCAGCATCCAACAGTTGACTTGTGGTTCATGGAAGGCAGGAAGAGAGACGTGAGCAGGTGATGAGGGAGACACTTCTGAATAAACAGAAAGCAGAAGGAAAGGAGAAGCTGGAGATGAAGCTCTGCAGAAATTAACCCAAAATAAGAAAAACAAAGTATATTGTGAGAGGAATATTGTTCAGGTTAGGACACAAATGCAAACAACCAGGGAACTGGGAATGTTTAAAGGCAGTGTATCGTAGCTTGGTGATGGGAGGCTGAAGGAGTGAAATGATGGCTGAGGTGGGCTGGAAATGGCAAACAGACAAGGGAGACAGACTGAAGACAGAAGACGAGAACAAGGCTGGACGTGTCTGGTTATGGTTGAGGCTGGTGTGGTGAACACGAGACACAGAGCAGAGTGTAAAGTGAGGTCCAAAACTTCAAAGTTGGCCTTAACTTCTGTACTGCAGAGGAGACTGAATGATCTGGCAGAGTCTGGATGTCTGAGCCAGGATTTTATACCGCAGTGGCTTGATTGTAGATGAGGTTCAGGTGTGAAGGTTCAGCAGCTGTTGGCACTCAGGAGGATTGGCAGGGGGAAAGAAACAGGAGGCCACGCCCAGCAAACACAGAGACAGACTGAAAACAAGGGCTGAATCCAAATGTCGACCCTCTGGACTTGCAGACTGATCCCTTGCTGACTTCACTTGTATCTAGTGTGATATATTTATTACATAAAGCAGACAGATAGATTTTTCCAACTGTACGTTGCCTCATCATATATGCAGCTTTGGCCAGAGTGTACATCCTTTACATTCTCTGTGTGTGCAGCAGCTGCTGGTTGTTAATCGTTAAGTACAGCTTGCACTGGTCAGCATGTGTCGGTGGCCTGAACGTGCTGAGTGCATACTAACACAGTTTTAATACAGAGCACTTACACAGAGCACCACTTAGCCGCCTCTGGGGCTGCATCATCATCTCAGCCAAGCTCACGTTGCACCATACTTTCTTAAACATATGTTCAAATCTAGTTCATATTTTTAAATCACAGACTTAATGACCCAGAAGTTCTGCACATTTAAAACACTGTAGTGTGTCACTGTAACCAGGGGGTGCTGTGCTCAGCGCAGCGGCTGGTGAAGGCACATTTACTGTGTATGTTTAAGTCAGAATCTAGATGTGCGTCTCACAGTCCAGAGTGCATCTGTGCAGCTGCATCAGAGGGGAATGTGTAAAATGGAGCTCTTTTGAGAAGTGGAAACAAAGACAGACTTTGAGCGGTTTCTCCTGATCCACCGCAGCCTCATTTATCACATTAACCTAATAAAACAAACAAAAAGCCTCCGAGTCCTGTGGGAAAAACACTTTCTCCGCAATTAGGACTGATTTGTAAGGCGTCTGCAGACACACTCGGCTGTCCTGCACTTAGCCTCTGCGTATCGCCCTCATTAATGCTCTGACACATAAGGTTTAATATGTCAAAGATAAGTAAAGCATGAAAGAAAATCAAAAGTGTGCATTCCTTTTTCTGTTTTTTTTTTTTTTACTTTGAATCTCAATTAACCTAATGCAAAAGCTCTACCTGTCATCATGTTAATGTAAATCACTTAAAGGTTGTTGTTTGTGATCCTTGAAAGTGAAGTTGAAATTAAAGCATCATAAGAGGATGTTGCAGCATCTCTCTGACATGCTTTCATTTTTGATCGTGGCCCTGATACAGAAGAAATCACTGATGCAGCCAAAGGTGTGTGTGTGTGTGTGTGTGTGTGTTTGTGTGTGAGATTAAAGAGAGTGTTTAATGATTTAAGAAGGCTGCAGAGCACAAGCCAGACGTCTTTGATGTGCTGAAGGTTGCTTTCAGAGTGGAAACGCAGGTGCTGGTAGACCTCTATTTGTCTTTCACTCAAGCAAACATCAGCTCAGGGTAGAAAAACAAAGTCTGGACAGTTATGTAAATGAGCACATGCACATGGAAACACACACGTAACATGCACAGGATCTCCTGCACACACATATACACACACTAGTGGGCAACCTGTGTGACATGCTGGAATGAGATGACTGCCTCTGACATATCAGTTTGACCCTGGCTCCACCAGGGTCGCCAGTGTCGTGACTGTGAGAGTGTGTGTGTGTGGCGAGGGTGTCAGGGCTAATGTGGCGTACGGTGACATTCTGATAAATCTCCAGGCGGCCTGTGCTCGTGCCCTTTCACAGCTGCTGACTATGTTAATGGAGAGTGCAGATACAGGGTCTGCTGGTTCTCTCCCCGGTGTCGCCCCCTATACAGACACTCAGAGATGGATTCCATATGTAAGTGGATGCAGCGTGCGGTGCTTCCTGTATGACGGAGCGTTACGTTTAAATGCACTATGATGGAAAACAAAACCGGTTATTGCTGATACCTTTGGGCAAAGTGCAGGAATACCAAATGTGCCATGAAGGCAATCTGCCTCAGGACAGAATTCCCAGTTAAAGAAAAATAAAGACAGGTGCAGTGTCTTCCATCTGGTCATTGCTGCAAAGCTGAATCAAGCCAGCTTAGCTCATTTAAAGAATATCTTAAAGTAGTGAAATTATAAATGCCTCTTGTGGATGTCTCTCGAGGTCCGCAGACATCAAAGCCAGCGCTCCTTTCATCATCATTTACGCCTCTCCAAATGTCAAACCTCTCCTCTGTTTTTCCATTCTCTTTATTGTTCGCTCTCTTTCTGGTCTTTGTTTTTTGGAGAGCGAAATATTTACTTTCTCCACGGTGCAGACATATATACTGTATGTGCAGTGTGAATAGTTGATGAGATAAAGCAACGAGCTCCATCAACCATTAACTGAATTATACTCTGAGAACGACAATCTGTTCTCCACTAAACAGTTGGCGGGACGCGGCCGGTCGCAGTCGTCAAATGGCAAATAGTAATCTGGTATTAAACTAACTTGGCATATGGATCTTGGCTAATGATTTTGTAGTAAATTTAAGCACCAGACAGAGAAACACTATACTTTAAACGAACAAAAACTCATGCTCAAACCTCACTTGTATCATTACATTTAAGTCACATATCTCAGCATCTGTTCCTCTAAAAGATAAACAACCTGTAAAACCCAGACTTTTAACTTTCAGCACGACAGGTGTGAAGGTATTCTGAGGATCCCAGACTCTTCAGCCCATCTGGATCAAAAGTATTCTTTCCACTAAATGATTAAAGAAACATAAATGATTCAAACCTGTTTGCAAACTGACCCCTGGTAAGTACTTTTAGGCTCTGCGCTCCAGTTGCGGTTGAACAAGACTGGAACACCGCACAACCTCGGTCAACTTTCCGCTCTCCTGTTAGATTACATGTGCCATGTGTAAAGCCCAGTTCAGACCAAACACCTCGTTGAGAGTAGATCCCTGTTTCAACTCGTCTCATTGTGTTTTCTCAGTTTGAACTGAGCATTAGACTTGTCTATGTTGCAAAGAAAACCAAATTGTGAAGATGGTGGGCGATATATCGAATATACTTGATGTAACATGACTTGTCCCACGTGAGATATAAAAAGTGGCTGTATCACGAACATCGAGTATGAACAGTTGCATCATTTTTTTAAGCCACCAGAATGAGAGTCACTTTGGTGTTTTGGTTCCCTTGCGCTCTCATGTGGCTCTTCCTTTCTCACAGACACATGCACACAAAAAGAAAGACTCCTAAACATGATACATAGCATGCACTCCCCACCTAATCCAGACCACTTACCCCTGAGCAATATTCCTCCAGGGCTCCAGATTGCCACTATTCAGTCACATTTTGTGACCATGGAGCACCACTGAAACTTGCAAATGTTATATATGGACTGGAAAGCTGTCAGTGTGTTTACAGGTTACAGTAAATTGTAATGTGTAACTTAATGAGATTAACAATAGCGTGAGCAGATGGAGCATGTGTCTTTGTGCCTGCAGGGCCCCAGACTGTGACTATTAAGTCACATTTTGCAACCACGGAGCACCACTGCAACTTCAGATGAGATAATAATTATTGGTTGCCAGATTGAGGCAAATGTCACTTTGTTTATATTATCTTTGTAAAGCTACACGCTGCCTTGAACCAATGTAACTTTCTACAGTGTAACGTTCGGGCAGCACCATGGTCTGTAGTCATTAATACTTAAGGGTACTTTTATGATCCCCAGAGGGTGATAGACTGATAGTCTCGTCTTCATTGTTCTCTACTTCTCTTTTGTACCATGTAGACATTTATTTTGTCTTGTGGCTATATCCTTCCATCACCCACTGTGGTCCTTGCTGTCAGCTTCTTAAAACTGTATTACTTGACGCCCAGAAGCTATCTAATTAACAGTTTGGCACCCAGCATTGCCATGTTTCTTTATGTCAAGCTTGTCTGAGTTTTCAACAGTAACTAAGGGGAGTGAGACTTTGAATCCATCAGTCCACTTATGTTTGCATATCTCATTGCTCCATTTGTAATGTGAACACAAACTCAAGTAAATAATTTATACATTTTTAAATGTACAATAATTCCTTGTTTGTCACTTTCCACCTTTTACAATTAAGAAACAGAGTGGACACTTGGGATAATATTTTTATTATAAGTGGATGTAATGTTTTTGGATCCAGATGGACGCAAGTGTCTGGAAACCTCTTTAAGACTGTGATGAGAGTTGTTAAACGACCTTCTGGGTTCTTTAAAGATTGCCAGGGATTTATCTTTCAGAGAAACAGATGCTTCGCTCTGTGACATGAATGTAATGATAATGCTTGAGAGGCACAAACTGGGGCAACGGTAACAACGGATGCAACAAAACCTGCAGCGAATGAGTTCATTAAATGACAAAGAGTTGTTGAGGCGAGTGCTAGTCATACAGAGTCGACAATAAATCACTATTTTTTATAATACGTCTTTATTTAGGTCATATTCACCTCGCTTAATGCAAAAATTCTGTCTTCTTGTCTTCAGTCTTCCACAAACGTGCAAGTTTCTCAAGCAAATGATGATGATGATTCCACCTATATATACCACCTATCCCTTTAATGTACACAGATGACCCTTACCAGCAAATGGAGGACAGAATTGTAGCCAGAAGAAACCAAATGTCCACCACAGCCTGTCAGTAATGGAAAGTTGTGTTGACAAGGTTAATTAGTCAGAGTGCAAACTCCGCTGAGAGGAAAGAGAAGAGCCGGTAGAAAGACGGCAAGATAAGAGGAGAGTAGGCACTAGGAGAGTCTGTAAGGAGAGGAGGAAAGAGGAGATAAAGAAATAAAGCATTAAGATGAGAGGACAGAAGATAATGAGAAATGGGTGAAAAGGTGTAAAGTAAAGGCTGAAGAATGGTTGAGAGGTAGATTAGAGAGAGGGAACGGAAATAGAGGCATAATGGAAAAGACAAAGAAGGAGAGAAGATGGAAGAAAATAAGATGAAGATGTGACTGAAGAGGAGGGAAGGACTGAAATAGAAATAGAAAAACAGGCAAAGGTGCAGAGGAGAGGTGAGGCGTCTGAATCCTTGAGGGCTGTTTAAAATGTGCCGCCGTAGTTTCTGTTGTTCAATCTCGATGTGCTCGCGACATTCTCTTGACCTACACTCAGCCTTGAAATAGACTTCTTTTCATAAATCACTGAGCAGAGAAAAACATATTTATTTCCTGCATGTGTGAGAGATGCATGTGCACAACAGCTTGCAACGGACATCATGCTGTTGAGCTGCATTGTGCTGTTACAACACAGTCTATTCTTAAAGTGACCGGGTGCTGAATAGATGTAGAGAAACGTGCTGATTTGTAATTTTCTTCATTTAAAAGCACTTAACTGGACTACTTCAGTAATTTAAACAAAAGCATTAACAATCAGAGCTGCAGTCAAGCACCGAGCGGGTGGTGTAACAGAAATTGCTCTGTGTTTTTTCCTGATTTGAGGGTATTTTTGAAATTCTCGGAAAAGAATACAACATTAAGTCATGGTGCACAGGAGTCACATGAGTCACGTGCTGAGCAGATTGCATAAACATATAAATTACTATGTGATTTTCTTGATTCTGATTTATAGTAAGTTTGCCATGAACGTCATAATTACTTTGCAGAGTCAAACAACATAAGAGATGAACATGAATCACAACTTGCGAGTCAATTCAAGTCAGATCCGGGTCTTTGAATTTAAGTTTTATTCAGGGAACACTTACATTGCACATCACATCTCGATGAATGAATTATTCAAGTTGAAAGTCTTTACTGATGCACATTGTATAACTTGTTGAGAACAAAATAAAATGGAAACCAAGATCTTCAACCCACTGAGGGCTGGATTCAAAATCAAAACAAAAATCAAAGTAAATAAGTTGTAAGTTGTAAGTAAGTACGGCCCCCGCATGCCTGTATGACCTCCTGACAATGTCTTGGCATGCTCCTAATGAGTCGACAAATGGTGTCCTGAGGGATCTCCTCCCAGACCTAGATAAGGGCATCGGTGAGCTCCTGGACAGTCTGAGACGGCACTTGTCGGTGTTGGATGCACCAATACATAACATCCCATAGGTGCTCATTTAGCTTTACGTCAGGGGAATGAGAGGGACAGTCAATGGCATCAATGCCTTCATCATCCAGGAACTGCCCATACACTCTGGCCACATGAGGTCAGGCATTGTCCTGCACCAGGATGAACCCAGGGCCCACTGCACCAGCATAAGGTCTGACAGTCGCTCTGATGATTTCATCCTGGTACCTAACAGCAGTCAGGGTACAGTTGGCTATGACATGGAGGTCTGTGCGACCCTCCAAGGATACGCCTCCCCAGACCATCACTGACCAGGCAGCGTAACGTTCACCATGGCGTCTCCAGACTCTTTCACGCCTGTCATATGTGCTCAGTGTGAACCTGTTGTCATCTATGACAAGAACGGGGCACCAGTGGTGGACCTGCCAATTCTGGTGAATGCCAATCAAGCTGCCCAGTGCTGGGCTGTGAGCACAGGTCCCACTAGAGGATATTGTGCCCTCATGCCACCCTCGTGGAGTCTGTTTCTGACAGCGTGGTCAGAAACATGCACACCTGCAGCCTGCTGGAGGTCATCTTGTAGGGCTCTGGCTCCTCCTGTTCCTCCTCACACAAAGGAGCAGATACAGCCCTGTCCAGCTCTCCTCATGTAGCTGCCACTCTCCTGGGAGTCACCAATTAACCTGCATGTGTTTGGACTGTGGGAGGAAGCTGGAAAACCCACGTTGACACGGAGATAACATGCAAACTCCACAAAGAAGGGCTTCTCCACCCTGGGATTCTCTTGCTGTGAGGTGACAATGCCAACCGCTGCACCACCATGCCGCCTCCAACAGAATCTAAATATATGTTTTTTCAGAATTCTTGCACTTGAGCGTATTCAAATCTCGACTTCCAAACCAAGCATGAATTCATTTAGTGCTGTCACTAACAGACGTATATAAATGCAAACACTCCAGACTCTTCCACTGTGTTGAAACAACCACTTCATGTGAGTGTAGAGGAAAATGTATGGGGTGTGTTTCCACCTATTCTAAAAGGTGTGAGCAAATCTGTGCATCTGAGTGTTTGTCTCTGTGAATACATCTTCCTCTCACCTTGATCTCACCTCACGTTCACTCAATGGGTATTGAACCAGCTGTCAGGGGTGTTCTGCATCTGTATCTGTGTACACACTGTGATCGCACATGTAAGCAACCCGTGTGCCTTTGTGAAGGGCTGCAGATACACAGTATAACACTTTAACCAAGCTCTTTTTTTGACCAGTTTTTTTTGCTACAGTTTACATCAACAACAGAAAGACCCACACTTCTTTGAGCTTCACCTTTTTACACTTTGCCTTTGACCAGTCTTCCTCTATAATCTGTGAAAAACCTGTGGTTTCAGCTTTATATAAAAGGTCAGAAGAGGGGCAAAATGTACTTTTATTCAGTAAACACAACACTGGCACATCTCTTTTAAAGTTTATATGGCAGTAGTCTGCAAAACATTGCCTTTATACACCTCCAGCAGACATGGAGCAGCATTAGTATTCATTTGGAGTTGTTTCTAGTGATCTGGCAGAAGTAAGTCCAATATTCAGTCTCTCTCTTTTTGCTCTATTTTTGGTCTCTTCCTAACTCCTCAGGGAAATCTCTTGCTCATTAGCTGCTAAATGCTCCACTTTCTTCACCAGCTAGTTGCAGAGTGTGTCTGCCTGCTGTTTGATGCCGGACAGGTAGCATATTGTGTTTTTAGAGCTTTTTCGCTGAAACAAGCTGCCTGCTGCTGCTGGGACCGATAAGAGCACCGAGAGTGAACTGTATCAGTGAAGTAAAGTAATGGGCCAGAAAACCAAAACAGTGACCTGACAGTGTGACTGAAACCAGGGGTTAAATTGGGTACTTGTGAGGGGAAGGCGCCCTTGTCTAATGAGTGTGGGGGTTGGGTATGGGGAGGCCGGTTTGCAAAGACGAGATAACAGTCAACAGTTTTTTTTTCTTCAGTAGAAACGAGTTCCAGTGAAGCTCCACACTACAGCGTGTTCAATGGCTGTGGGTTGTTCAAAGTAACAATGGCACCATTTCTGGAAGAAGAGCTGTTTTACACTTTACCTCAATCTAAAGTAGAATTTCAGAGACACATTTCAGATTGAATGCAATTATCTCAATGATCAGAACATTTTATGATTTTTTATTTCTACTTAAACATCTGTAAGTGTTTTAGCAGATAATGTTAACAAAAGAAATAGACAAAAGAAAATCTTAACTGTGCAAGTTTTAACCCTCCAGTATGTCATTTCTGCTCTGTCTCAATCAGAACAATAACGAAAAATGGACTTTGATGACGTCCTGGAGTAGCTTATGATTGAGTCACTGTCAGTGCAGATCTATCTGATGAGACTTCCATTTATGGACGAGGAAATGCACCAAAGTTTAGTCGTGTTATGTCATATCATTCTTATGAAACAGCTGCTAGTTAGTCACGTTAACTTGCTACCTTACCATTAGTATTAGATGAATCGACTATACAGCTACTGTAGCTCATGTGTTACGTCCCACCCTTAGGCGGCCCTATGGGGCGAACAAAACTCCAAACACTGATCCAAAATAATCACGTGAACACCTTTAAAACACTCAAATCCATGATTTGATTCATTAGAATTAAAACAGGCAAACAAGACAACAAAACCCCATGGAGGGAGGCAGCAGGACCAGCAGTCCACACACCAGAGCCTCTCTCCTCTGCTGCTGGCACAGGAGCTCTTAAGCACCTCCTCCATGCCAGGTGTGCTGCACCCCGTTAGGTAATGCAACACACCTGAGCAGATCTACAAGGGAAGGAAAAAGGGACAGCAGCACAGAACACATACACAGCAGTAACAAATCTTATGTGTCAAATTTAGTATGTGGGTAGCCAAGCATGTTTACATTTGCAACTCATCAAATATTGTGGCTTTGTCAGTGATTCTGGCATCAGACACTCATGCAAAAAGGCACCTTTCATTGTGGTATGATACGCAGCCGGGCGGCATCAGTCTATAATGCCGCCAGCATTTTCAGTTGGAAACGCTGCCCATAAGAATGTTACATAAGAAGTTTGAAAGTACCTATTGGAGGTGGATGGGTCCCTGACTTTCACCCGGGAGGCTGCTGTTCACTTTTTGTGTGAATGTAGAACCAAACCTTTATGTTCTTAACCACATGCTTTTGTTGTATGAAAATACATGTAAATATGGATATATTTACATGTAAATATAAGGTGTTTTACTGACGTAAATATATTTTTATAAAGACTGTAGCAGAAACTGTACATTTCCTCTGAAAACAGAAGTGTATTTTGAAAGGACACAATGCATGTGACAAGCATAAACTCATATGGCATCCCAGAACGTCAAGAACTCTTGCAAGAGGATACCTAGTGCATCATTTGTAGACGTGAAAGTCCACTGACCAAGCTGTGATATTAGACACATGTTGGATAGCCTAGCACTGTCCATGGGCAAAAACAATCACACTAAAAATAACTGTGAGCATTTTGAATGTTGTCATAATGGCGGTGCTGTTTGGGCTGAGAAAGCCATGTGTAAGTAAGGTAAAGGAGGTTGTTGGGTTGGTGCGGGGAGCAGTGAGAGCTGGCATTAGGGGGGTGTCTCTGGGACGCCAGAGATCACTGTCTAGCCTCCTGGAGGTGTCGTGGGACCAACTAGACGAAACACTGGTGAAAGGAGGTTCCCACCCGATGACCCCAAAGACATGTTAGTTATCACTGCTCACTGGTCTGTATAGTTAAGCCTTGCCATATTAGCTTATCATAGGGAGGAGGTTATTCACTGAGTGCTGATCCTTTCTCAAGAGCACAAACTTCTTGTGTTTATTTGAATTCCTGTTAGCATCAGCTCAGCGGCTGCTTCCATCCCCTTCTCCTTTGACTACCATTTCTTTCTCTTTCTCCTCTGGTAAATGGGGGTGGAAACTGGTGTTAGTGGTGTATTGCCACCCCCTTCAACAGTATAGAGTATGGGTGGTTTAATTATATCAAAGATTTATCAAACATTTATTATATTTGTAACAGGGAACATTATATAGATTATACTTTGACTCTTTCTTATTTGGAAGTCGTCACGTGCCGCCTTTTTGTCAGTGATTACGGCATCAGACAGTGACGCCCAAAGCCACCTTTCACAACGGTATGATACGCCAGTCAGTCAGACGGCACCTGTTGCAGCAGTATGAAATGTGGACGGGCGGTGTCAGTTGATAATGCGGCTGAACAGCACCAGTCACAGCGGTATGATACGCCACTGGATGGTGATAGTTGAAAAGGCTGCCAGTAACATTGTGATAGAAAGAGCTGGAAAACTACACCTCAGTGTGAACTCTAGACTTTAAGTGAAAAAAAAACCCAATAACCTGTGTGTGATTATGGGTAAGACACATGATTAGCTCTTTATTATAAATGTCCAGAACAGGGTATTAATGGGCCTTGGGCATTAGGAAAGAAAGTACATAACATCGAAATGGATTAAGTTACTTCCATCAAACCTGGTGTGTCTCTGTTTAGAAAAGACAACACACCATTATTGGCCTAATTAAATAATGTGGTGCACTGTAGAGATCATTTTGACATAACCTCCATTTATTATTTCAGACTGAAGCATGTTTTATCAAAAGTGCTTCTGTTCTGATTTTTTTGCATTAGTGATGTCCAAATGTTGATACTGTATGATGGCAGAAAAAAATGTTTTGAAGTGTTTGTTTGGAACGGCCTTTTGGGACCTTCCATTAGACTTCTATTTTGGAGAGTACTCTCAACATTTCCTCCACCTCTACCACTAAACCTCACAACAAAGCTCAGGAAGAGACACATTAATGCTGACCTTCCCAACCCTTGCTTCTCAACTCCATATTTCATGGTGAATTTAGTTTCTTTTTCACTTACCTCTTTCCAAAAGGAAAAGAAAAATACAGTAAATAGAATCTGGCTTCTCTCCTGTGGAGGAAGACGAGAAGACAACATAACTCTTACGACTAAAAGCTCTTTTTTAAGGTAAAGTGCAGAGTTGAGAAAAGCCAAAGCTCTGACTGCATGAATCCACTCTTTAAAGTTCTGATCCATCCATCCAAGGCCACATCCCAGCTCTGAGTCACAGCGGCAGTAGAGTAAGCAGAGCACTCAGAATTTCCTTCCTCCAGCTCCTCTTGGAACATCCTCTAGAAAACTTATCAGGTCAGCTGAAATATATGCCTCCCGTCTAAGTCTTTGGTGTATGCTCCCAGATTCCCTCGGGGACGCCACGGGCAGGTATCAAGGAATGCATTTATTCTACTGGATACAGCGCAGCAGTCACCCTTGCTGCCAATTTGTCATAGTGACCAACTATAGTTCAGCAACAGAAAAATCCTGTGTGGCCCAAAAAGCATTTTCCCATAGATGTCCACTATAAATCATATGTCTGTAAAACTCTCATCTGGCCTGGGAGTGTGTCAAGCTCCCCCAAGGAGAAGCTGGAAAATGTTCCTGTGGTGAGGGCAGTTTTGAAATACTTTGCTTAGCCTGCTGCCCAGCCCTGGGTAAACTAGAGATAATGGATGGATGGATGGATGTCTGTAAAACTGACAATATGACACCTCAAACAATCAGCTGTTGCTCTTTGTGTGATTTTTTTAATATAACTTTCTCAGAGACATACAAATCTGTGTTATTAGAGTGGCATAATCTCAGTGTAAAGTTTCTAAGACAAGCTATATGGTTTAGAGAGAGTGGCACTAATGCACATGTCCACAGAGCCACATAACATTGAAGAAAATAAAGAGAAATTATTATTTTGGCATATTTGCTGAATGAGCGCTGGGCATTGAATGGATGCCATCCAGGAGCAAGGTAGTTAATAAAATGCAACTGTGGTTGCATTTTATTAAGATTTAATTCACATTTTGATCACCTTGTGGGACACCATTTGCAATAAAGGGAAAAAAAGATAGCCAGTTAATTAGTTCAGTCTCATACAAAATACAAAACTATCAATTCGGAATTCAATAATTAAATGAATAACTCTGAACAATAACTATTACCATATCAATAGTACAGATTGGGGGATTTTGGTGTTCATGACACAGTAGGGATTGGAGATTCATTTACTCTTGTGCAACATCAAAAATTAACAGCAAGTATGATTGAAAAGTGTTTATTCACAGTCAAACAAAAGCCAAAAAGAAGAACACAGATCTACAAACTAGATAATTCTGACCAAAGACACTAAAGATGGCCACTGAGGTTATGTCTCAACATGTGGAACAATGGATACATGAAGTGTCCCTTAAGGTCCCTTAAAGTCTTGTTTGAAAGCATAGTTTAGAGAATATCCAGTGTCTGTGATCTATAGCCCTTTTTAGATAGGAAATGTGCAACTTTGCAGGAAAGCCCAATCAGTCTTTTTTCAGCATTGGCAGTATAAAAACAAAATCGGGGAGTGCAGCAAAATGCCGCCTACCTACTTTTGTTTATACAGAATGTGCCTTTTTCGGGGCAATGGGGGGCGTGAGCAAGTAACAAAACGTGTAGCTCAGCGTGTGACGTAAACAGTGACGTGGGAGGGAAGCCGGAGCTGCTCAGTCAGCAATTTTCTCGTAAGTCGGCTCATTCTTCACCGTCCCCGTCATCTGACGGTTAATGGCCTCTTCGTTTGCAAGGACAAGGAGGGCGCGCAATTCCTTGTCTCCCCAGTTGCTCATCTTTACAGTGTCTGTCAGGTTTGTGTTTCCCTCTTGCTACTAGCTGCTCGCTAATTCCTGCTATCAGCTGTTTCCTGTTTATCCACCGCCAGTGGCTCGCACGTGTGGCATCATCAACAGCTCCTCCCACAAGTCTTCAACAGCCCCTCCCGTTGCAGAAGGCCATGTTGTTCTGTTTAAACCAAAAGGGTTCCCCCAATATGACTACCCTACGAGGCGGAAAATTGGGCACCTTGGATCAACTCGCCAATCCAGCTCTGTGTGTCTAAACGCTCGCAGCTTGCCGGCAAAACGGCCCAACATTCGCCAACAATCTGGCAGTGTAAAAGGGGCTACTGTTGTATAAAGGTGCAGGAAGAATGCTTGGTTGCATGGAAGATTGTCTGTGAGTTGTTAGCTAACAAACATCAACTTAGCTTTAGCAAAGCCAACTACCCAGTAATTTGTCTGCAATGACATTCCATCAATAGCTCCTAAAAACTCCATAGCAGCAATTTGTAAACAGTCTTGCTTAGCCTGTACAAGTTTACCAATGGTGTGCCCAGTTGTTACGTTACCAATCCATGAATGGACACAAGCTGGTTGTTAGCCAGTGATTGTCGGTTATGGATGAGCAGAGCGAGAAAGAGTTGTGGTTACTGATGCAATCTTTGCTGTGCTCTGCTCCAGTACTACAGGTCAGAAGAAACTGGTCACTCTTTGTTAACTTTAAAGCGTTAGCAGTTTGGCACTAACTCAGCTTTCTGAGTTACCTACTCAGAAAATTAGCTTGCAAACTTTGTGTCTGCTGTAGGTGCTAGCTCTCTGCTCAAGTAGTGCTCAAACATTGCTTCAGATTAGCCTGCACTGGGTTTAAAAGACAAGCCAAACCACTGTCAAGTTTTCACAGGCCGCCATGCTGACTTCTACTGTTTACTAACCTGTTTTCTGGCCTGTCCATGACATCAAACATGACACACCACAAACAAACACACACAGAAAGGTGTACTCATCTGCTGCAGAGCCGTGTACACAGACCTGGTCTGCTGGAAAATGTGAACGGAGTCTATCGGCTGTTTTAATTTTGGCTATCCCACATTTGAAGAAACTGCATACACAAGCTAATTTGGTGGAAAATGGGTGTTAGGAAGATTTCTGTGTGGTCGGTTTCAAGCAGGCCACATTTGCTGAGAGCCTGGCTGCAGCTCCTGCTGGGAGCAGAGGTGATAGAAAAGCTGAGGAAAGCGAAGCAGCTCCCCTTTTCAGCACTGACCCTTCTTGCGGGAGGTCCCAGGAGAAAGAGAAAGAAGAGCAGAAAGATTCCTCTCTTTGTTGGCTGGGTGACATTAAAGGGTCACATGACACAGTGACTGATAGTGTTTGAATGAGCAGATTTTCACATGAGGGTGTGAAAAAGCAGAGGACTTTGAGGAAATGAGTTCATCTAGCTTTCCTTTGTCTGAAGATCACGGGAGGTGCACAGCCATTTTGAAGAGGATACACAGGACGTCCCTCACATGTCCAGTTTAGAGTTGCACAAATGAACAAATCATCCGTGGAGTCCAGTGGTCTCAACATTTCTTATGTGACCACCAGCCATTGAAGGCAAAAAGTGTATCATCCATCAAACTCCAAAAACTAAAACTGTCTTGTTTAAAGACGTTACATTAACTTTGTGTGTTCTAAGATCACTGCCTCTGAAATTCACCTTTATGTGTGAAGCCTATTGAGACCAAGCTATAAGGCCTTTCACTTCAAAAGGTCCTGAGCAGCATGAAATGAAGTAATTACAACAACATAATTGTGTTTATACAGGAGTCAGAACAAAGACCTCTTAAAGAGAATGTAGCCAAGTGTGTACATTTTGCTGGTAAGTGAAACATTCATTATGCCTGATCAAAGTATATCCAGCAGGGGAGAGAGTGGGAGGAGAGACGAAAGGATGATGCAAGTGCTGCATTTCATTTGCTTAAGGGACAGCAGCAAAGAAAAATGTACCCTGCAGGCCCAAAGCCCCGTCCTAATGTCGTCATCATCATCACAGCACGAGGCAGACAGAGCAGAAAACAGAGGGAAAGAGAGTCCACCACTGGAACAAAAAGTTTTTTATTTACTTTACACCAAGGAATCTGTGACGAAAGCAAAGTCAGATACAAAAAAACATGAGTTTGAGTGTTGCTGTGAGATAAATCCAACAGCTTGCAGCATCATTTGCATGATAGTCGAGTCTGGTCTCTGAAGTTTCAAAGGTGTTTTTAACACTGGCGGTAATTTGTCATTTTGGTTTTTAGCGAGTATATAATTCTACTTTTTTGTTGTTGTGGGAGGCATGAAGTTTAGCCAGTTATGATTATGAATTATTATGATGTTTCTTGCAACTGGAACAAGAATACTTACCACGTTGCATGCAGCTTAGTTAATACACTCTCATCCCACCAGGTCCACCACATCAGCTGTTCCTGAGGTACCAGTTTTGTAGCTGACCAGTTTTCGTCGTTATCGTCGCTGGAGCCTCTTTAACATTTCTCAGTGTTATTGCTATAGAAGCCAGAGGAATAGCTAAACATCTGACACACCGAACAAGACTCCACCACCAGGTCCACCATATCCACAGTTCCTGAGGTACTTTGAGGTTTGTAGCCGATCAGTTTTTGATTCAATGTCGCCTGCTCTGGCCCCAGGGATACATTTGGTCACTGGAGTCTTGTTAACGTTAAACTTAATGTTTCTCAAAATAGAGCTGCCAATGACCAGAGTTTACTCTTTAGCTTGAGTGTCAATGAGTTGGGGAAAATGGTTAGAAATGTGAACAGGTTGGTGTTGAACCGTGATTTGGCTTATCACAACACTTCTCTCAGACAGGAGTTGCCAGAGATCTGCCAGCAGAAGCTACGCTATGTGGCTCTGCGCCGGCTACACTGGGCTGGCTAACTGCCGCGGCTAGTGGGTGATTTTCCAGCTGAAGGACGAATAGGAAAAGCTAAACATCTGACACACTGAGCAACAGCCCACCACCAGGTCCACCATATCAACAGCTCCTGAGGTACTCTGAGTTTTGTAATGCCAGGGTCCAACTACACAATATTTTGTCTTTTAAATGGTCACTGTTTCAGAGTAAGTGATCAAAAACTCATGAATTTATGCCTTGACTTGGCTCAGTAACACGACAGACTACATGTTGTGTTGTCACAACTTGCCTGTCATCATGGCTGACTGGGAAGGAGGTGCCAAGATCGACTTCACTGTTCATTTTCACTTATTTCTCCGACTGCTGTCTCTCATCTTGTCTTTCCTGTGTGTGTGTGTGTGTGTGTGTGTGTGTGTGTGTGTGTGTGTCAGTCAAGTTGCAATATTCATCAAATGCACAGATTTGACTGAACAAGTAGCATCACATGTAATGGCACATGCAACTGATCTGTGAGTTTCCTCATCAGCTAAACCAGCTTTACAAATGCTTTGTCAGGTGAAAAAGAAATGCTTTGTCAAAATGCAGTAGCCCTCAATAATGTATCACTTACAAGTTTGGATCCAGATAGGACAGCATCTGGTCCAGACCGGGGGATTTAGAGGGATGGCAGGTTAAAATGAGAGACCTATTTTAGTCATTTTTCTACCAAAGGGAATGGGGTCCTCCCTCGACCCACCTCAAATCACCTACTGGGTGTAAAAGTATGAACAATGAATGATAACAGCCTGCCCTCCATCATGTTGTGATGCCAGAAGAAGGCACACACTCATACACTCTGACACAGTGTCTGCAGGGTTTCTGCTGTCTCTCGCAGCTACTGGAAAGTCTGATGAAGCACTGCAGAGACTAAAATGGATGACAGGAACTGTGAAACACATCATGTATCATTGGCTGTATACTCCACCTACTGTAACTGAACACCTAACCAAAAGGGGGGGGCGGGGGTTCAGTCTCTCATTAGAGCTGAAAATACCTCTGGGCATTCAAACTGTAACATACATAAATATAAAGTTAAATAGTGAGGAAACAACTTGACAGATCAAAACGTTTCTTACACTTGCAGAAGAAGAAGAAGACTTTTTCCCCCCTCAATAAAACATAGGAGCCATTTGTTTATCATTTCTGTACATTTACAACAGTCGTTGGTGACTGTAAGGAGTTCAAATCTGCTGTGGATCTTCAGAGAGTCATTGACTACAATACCCATAAGCCTTGGGTGAAGTGGGCCAATCACTGGCTCTTTAAATATCTAGAAACTACAGTAAATGTCACTGGTTAGCTATGGAGGCCAAAGCAACAGTACTGGAAACTCCTATTGGCTCAAGGGAGGTGTCAGTGGAAAGGTCAGGAGTTCGTCTCCATCTCCATCTTTATGTGCAGGGTAGAGAAATTATGGATAATATGTGGAGAAATATAAAGGTCTGAATTGATGCAATGGCAGTTTGTGGATATTTATGGACGTAAAAATGTGCTTGGATTCAATACTTTGCTGGATTTAGATCGCCTGGACCACTGTCTGACTTTGTGGTCCGCTGTTGTTAGCATGCTAGCTCCTGCAGTTTGTGTGTTTCCTACCAACGAGCATGCTGTGTGGTGCTGTTGTGGACCTGTCTAATATTTAAAGGTCTTTCTGATGATTTTCTTTTACTCAACCTGCTAAAAAAAGGTCTGGGAAATTATTTGCAACTTGTCACTCCATGTGATGATCATGTACATAGGAACTTTAAAACTTAACATCCTAGAGTGTGTGAGGTTGTGAGTGTGCAGTCACACCTATGCTTAAAATAATCCAGGTGCAATTAGTGTGTTGAGCGAGCTTGTTGAATGCATACAAGTAGGTTGTGTGTGTAGGTGCGTATACAGAGTGTCTTTGTAGTTTATTAACAGCAGTGGAGCTCTTCACACACTGCTGAAAGGCTGCTGACTGTCTCATTAGAGCAACTTTAACAGTATGAATGTTTGGAGTGTGCGTGCATGTTGGCAGTGTTGTGAGTGTTAGTTTGTATCCCCGAGTGTTTGTCCTGGTGTGTGTGCTCTTGTGCATCTTCATTGGAGTTGAAAAACGCTCCAAATGCAAATCTGCCTGGAAATGGTGCCAATCGCAATAAAAACGCCAACATTTTCAACCGCCATTATTCATCTCCTCTTTATTTCTCTCTTCCATCGACGAACGACCGCAACCCGTTTCATCTGTTCTGTTGGAGTCCTGGCAGGAGGGAGGGATGAAAAGAGAGGAAAGTGAGAAAAGGGCATACAGTGAGCCAACGACAGCCAGAAAAAGAGGGATGCTGGAGATGTTCAATTAAGCTTCCCTTTTTTTCCCGGGCACCCGGTGGTTCGTTAATCTGGTGGAGATAAATATTATACAGCATTAGCTCCATTTATCCTGCAAAATCAATTCTCTCTTTCTCTTCCTTTTTCTCCCTTTTTTCACTCACTTCCCTTTCACTTATTCAAGCTCGCAGAAAAAAAAAAGTGCCAGAGAAAATAAATTGCTGCCTTTATAATAAGTGGTCCTAATGCAGACGAATGGTGCTGGTTCTCAGAGCAGTGAAGCCTCTCACCCGTCTGCCACCTAGTTTCATTTAGCTCCATAATAAACAGCAAGCGCGACTGAAAGCAATCTCCCAGCGCTTCAGTCTTCTACTCTCATTTTTTTAGTTGTTGCCTGGAGCCCAGTCCAGCCCACACTGCGGCGCTGATAAGAATTAGTCTGCCTGTGGTAAATATGAGGGTAATACACAAATACGACTAAATTAATGGTAATTAGAGAGCAAAATGAATTGACTCATTTCCGTGGAGGAGCTTTGTGGGATCTGACAGAATCACTCAAGAGGCATCACTCGACTTGTCTCAGGTCTGGCTCGCAGTTTGAGAGGTGTACGCATTAACCAGGCAGGAGAGGGAATTAGTTGTTGAATCTGTCTCTTGTGAGTCTCCAACTTTATGGAAGTGGAGTACTAAATTGTTGTAGTATTCTTAATTATCCACATAATGCCAGTGTAGAATCCAATTACAGTTTATTTGCTCATGTGTAAAATACATTAACTTGGTTTGCTTTTATTCTGTTACAGCAGTTCATTTGTAAGGCATACTGCAAAATGTAAACTGTACAAAATAATTACAGATATAGAGCGTCGGACGTCGGCATGCAAAGACAAAAATGAAATGAATAAAACCAAGTCTAAATGCCACGTAGCACAAGTTTTGATAAATGTGAAGCAAGTAGAGAGTATTGAGAACAAAGCAGTTGTGCTTAGGACGAGTCCTAAGTCCATCAGCAGCACGTTTGGTCATGGACTTTCCATGTGAACATATGGCGTACCCTGGGGAAGTCTGTTGTTGACTTTCTGGGATGCCATGTCATCTTCAGTCTGTTACATGCATTGTCTGTTTCCACATGGCTACATTTTACAGACATGTACCTGATTTGGTTTGGGCTACAAAAGCATGTGATTGGTTTAGGCAAAAGGAACAGGGTTTGGCTTTCAAATCTTACGGGAAGCGAACATTAGTTGGGTTTCCATCCACCTATTTTTATTCGCATTTTCAACAATTGCGAAATAAACCCTGAAATATCGCAATAAAGTTTTTACGCTTGGAGGGGGTGGAAAAGTCAGCATATCGATATTAGGAAAATGTGACTTTTGACAATGGAAACAGATTTAGAGAATAAACGATGACGTAGGCTACCGGATCCTACTTCTACTTCACTTCTGCTCCACGAGTCTACAGTCAAAAAATGGTGGCAGAGGAAGGGAGTGATCAAATCAATCAATTAAAGAAGCAAACATTAATGACATACTAGATGGAAAACAGCAAAGGAACTCGACCGTGTATCAGTTGTGGACATGAGACGCTCTCAATGACGTCATCTCACGGCGCCCTCTTGTTCTACGGGTATTCTTTTGCATTTTTATTTTTATTTTTCACGAGAAGCTCCACCTACTGCTCAACCTGTTGACTCCCAGTACTCCCGAAACAATAATGAATGGAAACGTGCGTATATTCACATTTTCTTTACCGCATTTTCACAAAATTTGCTTAAAATTTGCGATACATTTGGATGGAAACCCAATTATTGGCCTCACGGCTGAACGTCAGTGATTGCTGGACCCATCCACCACCTGTCCCACTCTACTCGGATTTTTGCCCTCATAACTCACATTGTTGTCCCACCAAGTTCACCCCTGACGCCACCAGACACTGTTACACAATAGCAGTGACTGACAGCGTATCATACCAACATGAAAGGACAGCTTTTTTCATCGTTGTCTCACGCCAGAAGGCACTGCCCAAATATTTGATGACTTTGGAGTGAGACGGGGTTGGTACGAAGTGTTTGACATGCTGTCCAGAATTAACACTCCTTTGTCTATTTAATGCTAATTGATATTATTTTGGGGACACACACAGAACATGTTGGAGGGATTATATATCTTGTCTAGCCTGGGAATGCCTCAGGATCCCCCAGGAAGAGATGGAAAGTGTTGCTGGGAGAGGGACATCTGGAGTGCTTTGCTCAGCCTGCTGCCCCCACGACTCGGCCCCAGATAAGCAGATGAAAACGGATGGATCTGAACATTTTTATCATGATAACATTTTAGGGCATATCACCCAGGCCCAGTCAGTGGTAAGGTTAGTGTATAAATCACAAACTCAGTGTGGTTTTATTCTCACTGGAAAATGTTGCCTTTAATTCTTCATAAATTATACACCAAAAAACATTTGCTCACATGATTTCATTGCAAAACAAAAAGAAAAAAAAAAGTAATGTAATGAATTCAGGCTTGAAGGCAGCAACAAACGTTAAAAAAAAAAAAAGCTTGCAAAATCCTGGAGACTATGGATATTCCAATTATCACTGTATCTCCAATACAAACCTTACACAGTAAGAAAAGCACTGATCACATTAAAATTAATGATGGCTGAATTTAATTTAGCTGCTCCAGTTTCAGGGTCCTGCCATTATTTTATTTTCCATTTCTAACCAACCTCCCAACAGGAGTTGAGTCAAGCAGCTTGTTTCTTTGCTCCGGTCCACATGCCATGCTGTCATCTCTTCTGTGAGGGTGTGCAACTTATTGCTGCTTTGTCAGTGGACTTTCATGAGTACATATTACATGCTAGGTATCCTCCTGCATCTGTGGTTGATATTCCAGAACACTGCAACCAACGCCAGCACATCAACAAAAGCATGTGATTAGGTTTAGAAAAAAAACATTATGGTTTGGTTCAACAGTCATCTGGTAAGTACATGGAGGGCTCCTGGGTGAAAGTGTGGGGTTTGTTGGATCCATCCACCACCCCTCCTGCTCATCCTATAGTGACTTTCCAGCTGAGATGCTTGGACAAAAGACAAGACAGATCATCATGACAGAGGCTGTTGCATCCAGATCTACTGCACATAAACAGGCTGGAATGTGAAATGTGTGGTTCACTTGATACATATCAACATTTGGTAGACTGTACACCACACTCAAAGTTTTCTCTTAAAGTGTGTTTACACCAAACGTGAAGCAGATGTTGGCATTGTGGTTCTCGTGCAAATACTGCCACTGGAGATCTGAACGCACCTTTACACCATCACCAACTTACAGCACAAACACCAGCATTAAAAAGCCTAAATGCCCTTTCAAACAATTAAACTGTATGTAGCATGTGAAATAGGGTATGTTGAATGTGCTGGAAAGGTAATATCGGCACGGTCGCTACCTGGAGCTCACATAAACGGAGCCTGGGTTTGTTGAAGGTGGCAGTGCTGTTTGGGCTGAGAAAGCCATGTGTAAGTAAGGTAAAGGAGGTTGTTGGGTTGGTGCGGGGAGCAGTGAGACCTGGCATTAGGGGAGTGTCTCTGGGATGCCAGAGATCACTGTCTAGCCTCCTGGAGGTGTCGTGGGACCAACTAGATGAAACACTGGTGAAAGGAGGTTCCCACCCGATGACCCCAAAGACATGTTAGTTATCATAATAGCTTATCATAGGGCTTAGGAGGTTATTCACTGAGTGCTGATCCTTTCTCGAGAGCACAAACTTCTTGTGTTCATTTGAATTGGGGCTTACTTTTTTGATTGTTTTTGCACAAGTCTACCCACTTTTCTCATAGAAAGAAATACGTCTTCCTCTTTGATTGCTAGACGTCTCATCCTCCTCTCCTGGAAAGAACAAGCTCCTCCTAACTTCACAAGATGGATTAGAGACGTCATGTATTTTCTGAAATTAGAGAAAATTAGGCATACTCTCCAAGGCTTAGTGAATAAATTTAAGAAAATATGGGCCCCCTTTTTAGAATATGATGAGGGTTTACAAACACCACTGAATAAGGACGATTAAAACATTATTCTGAGAATGAGGCAGCGCCACTCCCACCCCCAAAATTCCCCCCCTTTTTTTAGATTTATTTAATTTAATTTAATTTCTTCCTTTTAAGAGAAAAAAGGAAAAAAATATTTTTATTTATTTATTTTTTCCTTTCTTCCTCTTTCCTTCCTTTCATGCACTGATACTTATTTATCTACCCTGCTGGAATAATGTACTATATTGTACATTATTTTTCTGTAATCCTGGGTTGGACAAAGACTTCAATGGACAATCATTCTTGTGAAGATCTGGACTTAAAGGGGCAAGTGGGGATTGTGGGTGGGCTGGGGCGGGTGGTGGGTGGGGAAGGGATAAGTGGGTGAGGGATCTTACATACTTTTAAGTATTTGAGTGTTACAGCTACTATGCTATTATTTTCCTATATGCAATGACGTGTATGTATGCTGTAAACGAATGCATACTGTTTAATGTAAAATCAATAAAAATTGTTAAAGAAAAAAAGAAAGAAATACATCTTTATGTTTTTTCATGGCAGCTATTTGGACAAAAACTCAAGCTGTTAAGTGTAAGACAGTTGATGTTGCCACCAACTGTTTGTATGGGTTAACTGCTGTGCACACACACTTTCTTTTGAGTTTAACCTCAGGATTTTCAGACTCGTCCGCAAACTTCTCCCCCCAAACAGTCTGAACATCTAAACACACCAAACCTTCCAGTCGAGTATCGACTGCAACCTGTGGGAAACATCTGAGTGGCCCTCGAAGCTTAATATTGTTTTCAAAGTCCGCCCTCTGGCTATGAAAGATAAAAGTCTGATGTTGGCAGTACAAAGCATGCTGCTGACAAAAGTAACTTTACTCCTCTTTGAGTTAAATATTTCAGTATTCTTTCCAGCTCTGCTCGGCTAAGAATTTAAAATGTGCTGAATGTTTTTGTCTGTGAGTGTTTTCTGTAGTTTTCTCAGTGTCAATGTGACGGCCTCCTTCCAGTATCCCCCAGTAACCCCTCAGTAAGTGTGAATAAACAGGTTTGATACTCCATCTGTGTTGACAAAGGCGACAGTGTTTTGTTTGGGTGCGTTTGCTCAAAGACTCAGATCAAAAGTGCCGTCAAAAGGGAAAAGCAGCCTGCATATTAGTCAGTTAGGGCATGAAAACACGAGAGCGGCTTTAAGAAGCACGGTGAGTACAGATTCTTTTCATTTTACATGGACTGTAGAGAAAATAAAACTGTTACAGAGATACTTGAAACACACTGGTGTGCTCCTTGAATCTCAGCTCCTCGAAGCTTCACATTTATTTCATTATTTTCAAATGCAAATTAAACAATTTTAGTTTTTATGCATTTTTTCCACTGTTTTATGTAGCCATTGGTTTCCATATATTAAAATCAATGCAGAGTCTTTAAACTTGCTCGTGTTTCATTCTCCTCCATAGTGAGCATGTTTCATTATCACTGCCTGCAATTTAATTGCAATATATCCACTGAAACTCATATCTCCACATATGATTGTTGAGTAATGGTAGATAAATTCTATTTATGCTAATAAAATATAAATAACTGTCCTGTCTGATGTCTGTGAGGCAGCAGGGGAAGGACCCAAATGCACAAAAAAAGCATGAAACAGAAACGAAGCAGCAGCTTTGACAAACTGAAAGCACACAAGTGGAAATGAAGCAGTATATGTACAACTGGGCTGACTGGAGAAGATGGGAAGCAGGTGATTTAGTGTAGATGGTAACTGGAGAGCTGATGAGGGAAAGTGGGAACAGGTGAGGAGGTGGGCGGGAAGGTGACTGGGAGCAGAGGGAAAGGGGTTATTCAAGGGCAGGAGGGAGTGGCTGGAGTCTGTGCTTTCTGGTCCCCATGCTACCATATCATATGGTATGCCATAAAAAGATTCAGTATGTCCCAATAATTAATATGCCAAATGCAGAATGCCAAAAATACCAGAATGTTTGACTGCATCTGATTGGATTTTGCAGTTTGCAAGCCTGCCAACTCTGACCCACAATCTTCTGCACAGTGGACGATACATACACACATATGTCGACGTGAAAGGACGGCTTTTCGTGTCAGTTTCTAACGCTGGCAGTCACTGACTAAGTGCCAGTTTTCAACAACTTCGGAGTGAGACCAGGTTGCCCGTACAGTTGTCATGAAAGTGGAGATTCGCTACAGAGACCAAAACCGTTTTTTTGTACCAGTATAAACATGTTTATTATAATATGTTGCATTCATAACCAGTCATTTAGATCACTGCAATTCCTTGCTCTCTGGCATCAGTAAAAAAAATCCCTCTTAGGCCTCCAGCTCATCCAAACCTCTGCTGCCAGAATCTTGACTCGGACTAGAGAACACAACATCACACCAATCCTGGCTCCCTTACACTGGTTACCTGTTGCTTTTAGAATTGATTTTAAGATTTTATTGATGGCTTACAAAGCCCTGAGAGGCCTCGCTCTAAGTTGTATAACAGATTTTTATTGCCCTGTGTTCCTTCTCGCACCCTGAGATCCTCAGATGCATCTTTACTTGTTGTTCCGAGGTCTACATTAATTCACAGAGGTGTTAGAGCCTTTGCAGTCTGAGCTCCACGATTTTTAATCTTGTTTCACTGGTTTGTCTTTTATTCAGTTTTGTAAAGCATTTTGTAACTGTGTTTTGATTGAGTACATTTTTCAGCTGCTTGGTTAAAATAAAAGTTCTTCATTACAATGCACGCAATTTTAAATACGTTTTCATAGGACAGAGATGGATTGCAAAGTCTGTGCTTCATTATCTAAAACTAACAATATATCTTTGACAAAAATGAATGCAAACTGCGCGTGATGGATTATACAACTCGAGTGAGTTTCACGTCAAGAGATCATATTTCTCCTGTTTTAGCTTCTCTGCACTGGCTCCCTGTAAAACTCAGAACTGAATTTAAAGTCCTTCTCCTAAAGCTCTAAATGGTCAAGCTCCGTCATATCTTAGAGAGCTCATAGTGCCATATTATCCCACCAGAACTCTGCGCTCTGAGAACGCAGGGTTACTCGTGGTCCCTAAAGTCTCCAAAAGTAGATCAGGAGCCAGAGCCTTTAGCTATCAGGCTCCTCTCCTGTGGAATCATCTTCCTGTTACGGTCCGGGAGGCAGACACCGTCTCCACATTTAAGACTAGACTTAAGACTTTCCTCTTTGATAAAGCTTATAGTTAGAGCTGGCTCAGGCTTGCCCTGTACCAGCCCCTAGTTAGACTGACTTAGGCCTAGTCTGCCGGAGGACCCCCCTATAATACACCGGGCACCTTCTCTCCTTCTCTCTGTCTTCTCAGTTTCTTTGAAGTTAGTTGCGTCTCAGTTTCTCTCTGTCTCTCTTTCTGTCTCATTGTGTCATGCGGATTACTGTTAATTTATTATGCTGATCTGTTCTGTACGACATCTATTGCACGTCTGTCCGTCCTGGAAGAGGGATCCCTCCTCAGTTGCTCTTCCTGAGGTTTCTACCATATTAGTTTCTTTTTTCATCTTGATATCATAAATGCCTCAGGTGCAGAATTCTTCTCCATTTTGGTTGTGTTTTTGGACACTTTAGTTTCTCCCCTCACACTGTTTACACATGTGATACTGAAGCAGCATCTACTGTATCTGTTACCTCGGAGGCTATTGACCTCAGCCTTTCTCTCTCTCCATCTCTGTCCATCTACGCCCTCCTCCCTCCCTCCCTCCCTCCTCCTCCCCTCCACCAGTTATATATACTGACACTGCCTCCTCACTCCACCTCTCTCTATCCATCCATCACTCCAGGCTGGCAGAGGAATAAACATTTCATACAGTGTGTGTCCGCGGGGCTACACATCTCCCTCACTCGAGTCCCATCGCTGCACTGCTCCAGCCTTGACCCCCCACCTCCCAGCCCTGCAGCGGTCAATCCACACCATCACCACCATCAGATGAGGCAGGGGTTGCTGCAAATAGTTGGCCTTGGCAGCAACTAGCCAGAAGGGAGTTAGCGGATGGGGCTAACTGGACTGGGATACCTTTGACTGAGAAACAGCTTTGGAAAAGAGGTTTGAATCAAAGAGAGGAGATGTGTATCTGTCCAAGGATTCTGCTCTCTGCTCTGAGAGTCTTTCGTAAAACATCAGTGTGGGCTTTTTTTTAATTCAAGGCTGTTTTTTAACGAACACAATAATACAGCTAAGAAGAGTTTTAATTTGTGTCTACCAACACCTGAAAATGATAACATTTACTGTTAACAACAATAACAGAAAACATACCAAGTGGTAAAGGCAGGAAGAAGAATTTCAAAACCAAAATGCCATGACTTAATATAACTTTAGCCCTGATGAAATAAAGATTTAAAATACTAGGCATACACATTACACAGTGATCTCAGAGCTTCAATAAACTGTGTATATGAGGAAGGGCCCAACTCATTCAGAGCAGAAAAATATCGAGGAGAGTTTTAGACTTTCACAAGGTCACTGGGAAGATGCCATTCAGAGCCTTCAACAGCGCAACATGTCATTTGTTATAAAAATCTTTTGCAGGGAGAGGCTTTGCTTGTTCAGCTCACCTTCTTTGGAGTAAACTGTCACTGAATATTTGGGAGGCAGGCTCTGTTGAGATTTTCAAAATAAGACTTTAAACACTTTTTCCCCCCCTCTATGCCGTGGTGCCTTTTAGCAGGGGTCTGCAGGCTGAAATCGATCAGTTTTAAAAGTTTTATTACATTTTCTTCCTGAAATCCACCGTGAATCCACCCTTGTGTTGAGTTAAGGATAAACCTGTTGTTTTTTTGTAATCAAAGGTGTCCCCATCCTGCTAAAACAACACATACACAAGATTTGATCCAGATCAGAACCAAGACTGGATTACATGATTCAACCTGTTCATCCTTTTGACCAACCCACTTTCAGGATGTGATCCAATCCGAGCCAAAATCCAATCCAATTACCCCTAAACAGCTGGGCCCTTCTTAATCAAGCCGTTTAAAATCAAATGTGACATTACACCTCACTAACTTGGAAATGCCTTAGAAAACACAACCACTCTTAATGGGTCCCACCAGCTCCACACTCGATTTCAGTTTAGCTCCTTCCTTTAAATGAGACTTGTGGCCTCTCTCCTCCAGCTTTTCGTTCGGTGCCACGACTGATCTAACATTGTCTAACAGTTATTTTAAGAGATAAATATGCTGAAAGAATAATTAGTCATATAAGCAGCCTGATTTTGTGCCTTGACATGTTAATGACTGGCAGCGATGATCCAAAACTTTTTTAATGCATGCCAAAAAAAATTCACAGTCCTTGTAGTACTCACTTTGGGAAAAACTGCTATGGATTGGTGTTTAAAAAGACAGATGGCTTTGCTTTGAGACTGTAATGCCAATTAACTTTGAGCTAATATTAACAGTCATGAGGAGTTCCCCAGACTGGGCCCATTTATAGTTCTCTATTTGCTGGACATATACAAGTTTTGGCTTCAATTTCTATTAAATAATTGGACTGAAATGACATTTTTATAAAACTAAACACTCACAGTATTATCCATAATTTCATAAAACTGATATTTTATTGCTAATTACTTATATGTTGTTGCACTTGTCCTGAATGTGTCATATTTTTAATTGCAAGGCTTGTTCAAGTCTTGGTTTGCAATGTGCTGAAATCATTATTTGCTTATGTTCTTCCTATTAATTAACCCTTTTAAAAATACGTTAAATAACCTTTTCCCCGGCTTATATCACTAAACATGACACTCGTGCATCCTATTAAGCAGACTTGTTAGAAGCAAGTTGTAACCATGTAAAGACATCACGACACGATCCCTTAATGCAGCACAGCGACACTATATTGGAGCATCTGGCTCAGTGGCATCAAATGATCAGACAGTCTGTTTCCTTGCTGTATTTCCTCAGAGTTGTACCCACAAGCTGGAGCCTGAGAAAAAGAGCCACGCCAAGCATGAAATTAGTTCATGACAGCTGTAAAGACAAAGTCAGTATGGACTAAGGAGAATTCTGCAGTGTACAAGTCTGCAGGGCTCAGTCGGTGAAACAGTCCACTATCACTTACGTCCCCGGTGCTGGAGGGTGAGTCGAACATGTCAGTGTGTGATGCAGACAAGGTAATATCATCAGGTGGTGGACATGAGCCGCTGCTCTTTCACAGAATTGCATTCCACAGAGGAAAACACCACAGAGGAGGAAGAGAAATAACAGATTTTCGGGTGTTATCTTGCAAACTGCTTTAAGGTGACTGCATCCTTGTGCAGCCATGGGCCCATGCTATGTTATCAAGAACAGAGTGTGGTTTGCTGTATGGATTTCTGTTTGATAGATCAAAAGACAGAGACGAGACGATCACCTTTGTAGCACAAAAAGCTTTTGCAGGAGAAACACATTTGTGCTCACCTTTGTCCCTTCAAAACTACATCATCTGACTTTAATGTAGGATCTGATGAAGAAGCCTCTCAAAGTCCACCTCCTACCTTCGACTAAAAAAAAGCGCAGACACTTCTCCCTTTATGCAGCAAACGTCGCATTAAATGTGTCATTTTCTGGGGAAAAAACAAGCGTTGACATGTTAATATCTTTTCTTTCAGCTGCTGAAATGCAGTTACAAGAAGATTTTCAGCAACAGAGAACAAATTCAACATGACATTTTCTCACAAAGAAATGCCTCCTAACATTTTAGGCAATTTCACACGGGGACAGTGATCTATGATGGAGAAGAAGCGAACTCATCTTCTGTTTTGTTCACTGTCGCAAGAGTGAATTCGATGAAACTTTACTGATGCTACAAAGGGCTGGAGAAACTTTGAATGTGCATATTTCAGATTGTGCATGAAAGCTTTGGTTCAAAAGTTGATCTTACTGAAAGATATCTTTGTTCCAAACAGCGACATCAGCATACTGTTTTGGATTTCTATGTCGCCTTTTAAACTTAAAATATAAAGCAGAAACACTGAGCTGGTATTAGACCCACAGAAAAAGAGAGAAGAGTATTTAAGGACACTGAAGCAATGTTCTCACAATCATACAGGCAGAAATCTATCATACTATTGAGTGCAGCTTGTGTCCAGTAAACTTGTTGAAAAGCCTCACTATGAATTGAGAGTGTCTTTTTTATGGCATGTTTATGTGTCCCTTAATTGGTTGTGGGGTTGTTTTTAGAGTCAGTTTTGTTTGTCTGCTGTTACAGTTCTTCTAATGAGGCGGCGTATTTTCTGTTTAAATGCCTGCTGGATGTACGTTTTCATCATTTGATATTGTGTTCCTCTGGTTTATTATTGAATGTTGTGCTGTGACTCACTCTGTCATCACACAGCAGGAAGATCACACCTACAGTTTTTCTCCCACTGTTCCAAGACGTGCATGTTGGATGGTTTAGATATTCATAGTGGTTGAAAGGTATGAATGTGAGTGTTTTTCCTTAATCGTCTGTGTTAACCCCGACAAACACTGGCTATTTGTTCAAGCAGGGCTCCTGTTTTTTGCTAAATGCATTGTGGGAAAGTCCCTGAGATGATGCATGATTTATTTATGCATTCATTTTCTGTAGCCGCTCATGCAGGTACATGGTTGTGGGTGTGCTGGAGCTTATCCCAGTTGTCACTGGGCAAGAGGTGTGATACACCCTGGACAGGTTGTTAGACTGTCACAGGGCTGACACATAGTGACAGGCAACCATTCACACTGACATTCACACCTACGGGCAATTTAGAGTCACTTATCAACCTAACGTGTGTGTCTTTGGACTGTGGGAGGAGGCCAGACAGCCTGGAGAAAACCCATGCTGACACGGGGAGAACATGCAAACTCCGCACAGAAGGGCTCTGGCTGCTGTGAGGCGACAGTGTGAACCACTGCAGCACCGTGCCGCCCAGTGATGAATGATGATGAACGTAAGTGTCCAGTACGTAAGTGTGATCATATTTCCCTGCACTACACCTTGAAAACATCATAATGGGAGGAGGCAGGCCTGAAGTCAACAGGTCAGAGGTTTTCAGACGGCATTTCACCCCGTTGACACCATGGACGAGGAGATGTTAATCATGGAGGTGCACCCAGATGTCTTCCGGCGGAGCTGCATCACTCCGCACAGCAAACGCAGCCGGTGGGTGCTGACGGATGGCGGAGCACGCAGCAGATAACCAGCGCTGCCGTTCCACAATGGACACGCTTCCAGTGGAATTCCGGCGTGAGATGGAAAAATGAAGCTAACATGAAAGTGCCAAAAACTGCAGTTCTGTGAATGGCCACTAGAGGCTGGCTCCCCATGTTAAAATGCTCAGCTTTACAGCAGAAACAAACATGTTTACAGCCTGGTACAAAAAAATGGTTTTAGTCTCACTAGCGAATTTTAAAATTCATGACAACTGTATAGGGGCTGCTTGAATGATTAGCTGTCTGCCAATAGTGTCCTCGGCTTCTCAGTCATGGTAAAGTTGTCAAATACCAGTGCTTGGTTAGTGACTTCCAGAACCAGACACCTACAAAAAAAGCTGTCCTATCACATTGGCATAATATGCAGCCGATCGCCATTATTGTGCAACAATGCCCAGTGGTGTGAGAGGGAAATGCAGCAGGACAGCAAGGTAAGCTAAGAAGACAAAAGTCAGAGAAGGGGAGGAGGGGTTGTGGAAGTTTGACCCCAGAGGCCAGTGTTTGCTTCTAGTGAGATCGTAAAGCCAAACCCTGTTCTTTTTTCCTAAACCTAACCACGTGCGTGCGTTGGCTAAATGTAAGTTCATGGGTTTGTTGTTGAAGGAAACAAATGTCAGTCCGCAGTGTTGACCTGGGCTGTCCACAAGGCTTCACCACAGACGATGAGTCAGAACCACCCCTGACTTCTCCACACCTCCACCATCTTGTCCAAACATGGTCACTTCTAGCTCCCAAAATCCAGGATGGCGACGGCTAAAACGCCGTCTTGAAACCAATGGGTGAAATCACAGTGGTTACATCCATTAATTCTGTGCACTCAAGAAGTAAAACATGGGAGCGGTGAGTGCATAAATGGACGACGATCATAATGAGACTTTGATAGAAGGTGCTGCATGTGTCGAAAAAGCGAGGGAGACGGAATAATTAAAAGGAGAGGAAAAGAATTGCGGACAGGAAAGGACTTAGTAGAAGAGGGAGAGTTAGAGGTTGGATGAATGGACTCAAAACAAGTGGGCTGCTATGTCCAGGTGTGTTAGTGCTGTATAGTGCTTGAGTTGTTTTCTAAACTTCAGGGCCCGTATTCACAAAGATTCTCAGAGTCCTCTCAGAGAGCTTCTAACTTAGCCTAAAAATTCCTAGCAAGGAATCTTAGCTTAAGAGTGATTCAGGAAGTTTCTGAGAGCAACTCTGAACAAGGAGGGGACAGAAACTTTTATCTTAGTGAGGAGGTGTGGTTGACCCCGTTGCTAGGTGTGACGCAGTCTTCTAAAAGCTGTGATTGGTTGTTACAAAAAGGAAAAGAAAAAGAAAAACAAATACGCTCCTAGTAATGAATGGACAGTGAAATCAACCGATCACAGAACTTAGACTGTATTAAGAAATGTGTGATCGAGAAAATAATTTTATGTCATGATGATGAAACTCAGCAAAATTAAATTGTTACATAGCTTCAAAATGTTTGAACATACCTCATTCACACGCCGATTATTATATTGGTTTGCTTATTGTTATGTTTACTCGCCACGCTGGTAATTTTACTACTTAATCTATTTGATATTAATGGTGGACGCAGACTCAGCTGTCAGCAGTTACTGTGATTGCTGGCCTCCTTGTAAAAAGCGGTTTGATTTGTCAGAATGACCAAAACAATGAACGAAATGGAGAAAAAAAGAACGAGAAAGCCGAACTGGACAGAAGAGCAGTGCCTGCTGTTGGCACAGCTCGTGGAGGAGAACAACGGAGTTTTAAGAGGGAAATTTGGTCCCGGGATCACGGCACAAGGGGAGAGGCAGACTTGGAAGCGCATTGCCCGACAAATCAATGTGTCGTTCCCTCTCCTTTTACGCACAAGTGATGAGTGTGAGAAGCGCTGGTACGTGCTGCAATCCAAAGCAGGTGTTATTGCGTTACTACGCTGGGTGGGAAAAGTAAGCTCATCCTTGATGAGGTCAACCACAAGCATTCTCCCTGCATGATCAAGCCGGTAGCGTCTTATTAAATCACTGTCATTCAGTATACGGAGAATATCTCTCCTTCCTCTCTGTCTTTCCGCCATCTTCTCTGTTTAAGACACTCTTAGGCTTCTTAAAAGTCCTCCTCCCTCCTCTTAACAGTTTTTCACTTTAGGAGCTCTCTTAAGGCCTAAGATGCTTTGTGAATAACTTTTATCTTACCAAGGGAAAATGACGTCACTAAAAGCTACTTTTAGTCTTAGGATTCTTTGTGAATACGGGCCCTGAAGTTCTGCTGCTGACTCAATTTATCTGCAACAGTCTTTTTACTTCAAAAGACTCCATCAAAGTGAATTATCCTTGGGTTTGAAATAAATCTGTTATGGACATTTTCCTAACATAACTAGTGCTGAATTGAATTAAAAGAAAAAAAACTTACTGGACATAACTGACTGTTCATTATTAAAAAAAATGTGCAAAACATCTGCTTGTTCCAGCTTCGAAAATGTGACTATCTGCTGCTTCTCTCTGTTTTAAATCACTGTTAAAAATGTCCCCTCGGGCTGTGAAAATCTGATGGGCACTGTCCACTGTTTTGTACAGTATATACATCATGATTAATGGGTTTATCGCAAAAATCAGTTATCAATTGAAAAGTGGGCCTGCATTATACATTCTTAGGCTCCAGTCTGGAAAGCCTGCAAGCAGCAGTACTTAGTAGCAGCTTTATACAGGCAGCTGAAAAATGAAGCCAAAGGGGAAATGCCAAAAACTGCAGTTCCATGAATGGCCACTTGAGGCTGGCTCCAAAACACAGTAAATCCCCATATACCCCCCTGTTAATATGCACAACTTTACAGCAGAAATAAACATGTTAACAGTACAAAAATGGTTTCGGTCTAATTTCAAGAGTCATGGAGACTGTACGTGCTGGAAATGACAGGTTGTCTGTGAGGTGTCAAGGTAAAATGATGTGCTAGGTACCCACTCCTGCATCAGTTTTGGATGTTCAGGTTCAGTGTGTGAATTTGCTTGTTCCATTCCTTGTGTCTTTTCAAAATACACTACAGGAAATGTTCTTTTTCTGCTCGTTAAATGCATACAGTCCTTTCAAAATAAACTCACATTATAGGTAAAAAAAAACCCCTTCATTTTTAGGTTTACTTCCTTAAGTTTAGGCAACAAAAGTCCTTTGTTAGGTTTAGAAAAATATATCATCGTTTGGCTTAAAGGAAGTTTGTTACTAACGCAGTGTCACATCACATGACATATGTGACTGCTCCCACTCTGCCGTCACAGTGGGAGCTGGCTGGTAGGTGGAGCTGTGTGGGTCGTGTGGTTGTCCCTGCCCATCTGGGTGGATCAGTGGACTGCCTCTCTAAGCAGTCACTCTTTCTTTCCTACTTACCCACTCCACCAGTTATTTAATATGTGTATTAGCTTTTTCATTAATATATCTGTGTGTGGCCTCCCTTTTTCTTGCCAGCCTTGAGTCAGGCAGTAACACATACATCATGTGACATATGACACTCGCGTAGCATGCTACACATACTAGCACGCTACGTCGTTACTGAAAATTACTCCGCTGAGTTTTAGTCTCACATGGGATACAAACAGCAGGCTCCTGGGTTAAGTCCGGAGTTTGTTTGACCCATTTAGCTCCCACTCACCCTACATGGACTCTCCCTCTCTTTATAAAGCCATGGTAAAATCTGTTAAGTCCAGGTTGGATTCTGTATTGCTGCTATTCTTGAGATCCTTGATCTCAATGGGACAAACTCTGGCTAAATAAAGGCTTAATAAAGAAAGAAATTATACTATGAGAGTTACACAAAAACCCAGATTCTAACAGATTCTTTTCTCAACCAAATACTTCACACCTGTTGCTCTTTGCCTACAACCAATGATCTCATGGCTTGTACTGATAATAAGAAGTTTTTACCACTGCTCAGTGCTTCTTGAAATTTAGTTGTGTGGCCTATCTCTCCATCTTGGAACAATAATACAATGGCACAAAACAAGAAAGTCGTGGAAAAGGCACAAAATCGTGTGGTTGTATGTTTCCGTAATGTCAAAAAGGAGTGCTGAATCTTTAAATTCAAAACATCTCACATTTCCACCACCTGCCTTGGTGTTGTTGATTCATGTGTGAAGGCATGCTGCAGGGTCACTCATTGATCTGACACTTCATTCATATTCAAATTAGCAGCCTGATCTATACTAGTTTCTCTTCCGCCTCTGTGATCAATGGTTCATTTTGTAAAGCCTCCGCGTGGTTATTGGGAAATAAGCAATGTAAAAGCCGTGGGGAAATGTTTCCAGGCGTTCGCTCACAACGACCGCAAGAGCATGCAGGTGGCAGAAAACAAAAGATATGAGATGAATAATTACCCCTTCATTTTTAATTGCTGTAATCCAAATGTGCGCCACATTCACCTATACAGCCTTTTCCAAGTGACATAAATATTTGATTTCCACTCGCACTAATGCGCTAATGATAGATTTTCTTACTCTACAAGTGGTAATTCCAGTCACCAAACATAAAAGCGAGTGAATGTGCTCATCAGATCTGCACTGAAGTGTTCATCTGACTCCTAAGAATATTCAATTTCATACCAGCTATTGAATTTTAAGAGGATGCAATAAGCCCCTGCTCTGGTTGAGTGTTTTCTGTTTGCCAAGAATATTGCTGATATGGGTTACAAATGGCTGCAGAGTGATAGAGACAATTGTGCTGGTATCCCTGATCGCATTTGCTGTGCCATCTGTGTGAGGAAATTGGTTGAAGGGCTTTTAAATGTAGAATAAATGACAAACAGAACTCCAGTATCGTGCTATGTTCTATTTAACTGCATACTTAATGTTGACAGCGATGGAGGAACATGCAAATAAAAAGTGGCTTCAGAACGAGCTGTTGGTTCATTCATTTAGATATTTAACAAGACAGCAGGAATAGTTCCTTTTTTCTGCTAAATCTTTTGGTTCTGATCAAATGCTCGCTGCTTATCTTAACTTGCCAATACTACAGTAACACACTGTACTTTAAAGGAATACTTAACCCAAAAACTTGTAAACTGATCCCTGTAGGCGTAAAAATGGCTTTAAAGGTTTGGACGATGGTTAGGCTACAGTGGATTACAATGGTGGCACCAAGTCACAATGAAAAAACGTCTTTTTGACTGTTGATCCATAGCTAATTACTCATCTAAATACACCATGTCTGTGTCACTATGGGGTGCCGTTTGTAAAGTGTCTCACGCTGAAAATAACATCAACATTTTGCCACATTTAGCTTCAAACAATGTTTAAAAAAGTGTTGTGAATTTTGTAACATCACCTTTTACCACATTTACAGAAATATTTGTTAACTTAGAAATATATTAAATAATTAAATCTAAATATTAAATGTGGCACCTAAATGTTAAATGTTAAATCTAAATATTAAATCTAAATCTAAATGTTAAATCTAAATATTAAATCTAAATCTAAATGTTAAATCTAAATCTAAACAATCTAACATTTAGATTTAGATTTAGCATTTATATTTAACATTTAGATTTAGTATTTAGATTTAGACTTAGCATTTAGATTTAATATTTAGATTTAACATTTAATATATTATATATATATATAAATTAACAAATATTGCTGTAAATGTGGCAAAATGTTGATGTTATTTTCAGCGTTAGCCACTTTACAGACGGCACCCCATAGTGACACATGATCTCCTCTTTGAGGCTGTTTACTCCTGGTATTTACAAGACACAAATGGACAACCAAGACGCTCACACCTGTGTCTGACATGCCTCTCCAGCTGACCACTGGTTTTGATCTTGATACTGCCCACATCTTTATGCTCGAAGGTCAAAGGTCCCCGTGCAAAGCAAATTTTTGTAGTGTCCAAATACTGTAATTCCCCATCATGTGATGCCCTGCGTCCCCCCAAAACGTTTTCTCACTGACTTGCATTGCAAAAGAGACATCTGTAAATCAGTGGATAAAATCTTTTTAGTGTCACAACCCCTATAATATGACTCCTTTCACTATCGGGATCTGATAGCAATTCGAAAGTGTAAAAGAGCCGCACAATAAAATATTTTATCCCCTTTTAAGTTACCAGAAAACTAAATCAAAGTAGCTGACTTGGCTGACAGAGGTTTCTAGTGCGCTTGCTCTATGGGCCACACAGTGCAGTAGCAGTAACCTCTGGTCCACTAAAACTAGTGCGTATAGTGATTTATTGGCTGGTTGACTTGCAGTCGAAAATGGGGAAGGAGTAGAGGTCCAATGGTTTGTGACTTTGTCAGTCTATAATATTGTAAGTGGACTTTCTCCTTGCTTCTGTCATAATAACTGCAGTTGTTAGTGGTTTTTATCACTGGAACATAGGTTGTTTTGGGGCATTTGCTAAAATTATTGATGCTGTTGTTCCTCTTGGGAGGAAAAGACTTTAAAGATGAGGACGAAGGGATTATGCAACACCAGGCAAATCTTCCCAACTTAAATAAAGAGCAGGTCACAGCCACACTCCAGCAGGGTGCACCTGGAACCATCTCCCACAAATAGGACCAGGTAGTCTTAAACCAGGCCAGTAAATCTCTAAATGCTTTACTTCCAGTCCAACCTTAGAGCTATGAAGAGGCCATAATGCGACTGAAAGTTCATTTCTATCACTATCATTTGGATGGATGAAGCGGTCCAAGATAAGACTAGCTGTTAATTGGCAAAGTTACTGTATTTTGGAGAATACTGAACATACTGTAATGTCCTCATGGAATGGTCTGTATGATGTCCTACAAATCAGTGCCCCACGAATGCCGTTACATCCTTAACGTTAAGTTACACAGGTTAGGTTTGGGAAAAGAAACATGGTGGGTCAGGACGTTTATTAAAATTCCTCAGAGTTCACAAGGTTCAGAACACGTCTCCTGGGAAAAGTTCTGGGGGGGGGGGAGTCTGTGGTTTTGTGACCCATTCATCACCCCGACCTGCCTCCTTACAAGATCACTCGGGTCTGCTTCCTTGTTTACTCCTGTTCCTGTTATTCCGTTCATCACAATAGCCTACTGACAACCAAGGTATTCTGTTCTAGTACTGCTTTGAGAACTCTCTATGAATGTTAAAACATTTTTTCTTATGACTGGAATCAACTGTTACTCCCTGCAAACCAAAGCTAACAAGCTGCTGTCTTCTGAAAATCCTCTAAAAGGAAAAGCTACAAACTTCTTCGAGCCACCTGTCAATCCTACAGGGTGTGAGTACTTGACTACTTTTAACCATCTATCCCGAGCCTTTCATGTCTTTGTGTTTGAACATTAGCAGTGATGAGTTCTGTTTTCTGCAGCACTTGTCTTACAATCTTCAGAAGCCGTGTAACGCCCGTCAAAAACACCCATGTTGCTGCACAGTCTTGAACCCAGACACATTCAGCTCAGGCTTGATACCTGAAGTCTGGTGCAATGCTTCACAAGATAGGCTATCAAGGCTATCTGTGTAAATAAGGGGGTTTACATGACAGTCTATTCCACGCTTGATCCCTCACGCTCTTCCTTTGATCCCTCCGTAGCTCTCTCATTGTCTGTCGTCCCTCAGGTGATCGGGCCGCTGGCCAAACGCTATGTCTCACTCGTTCTGTACACTTTCCATCCATCCGTTAGCTTTTAAGGCTCAGTGGGCATAATGGAGGTTGACATTAAAATACTCTCTTATCTATCCTGCCCTTTGCTTTTTGCTTGAAATACTTTCTGCAGACAGGATTGTTTCGGGAATACACAGTACTGTGTGCCTTCTATTGTAAGACACACATGTGATGCATTTAATCTGGCTGCGTTTACATGCTTGCTCACCAGAAATGATTTAATAATGCGATGCAAATAGGGTTTAACCCATGTGCCTGTACTTTAATAATGTTCATGTGATTATGCACAGACTAAGCAAAAATATGCAGAGTAGCCTAGTAGGTTCTTTCAGCCATGTGCACACTCTCATCTAGCTTTGAGACCCTATTGAAGTGAAGACATGTCCCAAATGTTTCTGTTTTTTATTGCTTTTCATGCTTTCCAGACTGCAAACAAATCTAATGTGCTTGAACAGTATTAGTCTGACTCATCGGATGTAGACTATGGCTGTAAACCTGCCATTGGGTCTCAGATATTGGCCAGGCTTGTTGTTAAGATCTATAAAAGAATAAAACAACTTGTGAACACACCTCGGAAAACTTCCATCTTAGGGCTCTAGTTTCGCAGACCGGGCGAGGCGGGGGCACAGCGCACCTGTGCTTCGCCAACTGGGTGTGGCCAGGCGGATTTTGCAAGTTTGGCACACCGTGCGCCTGGCGCAGCTACTCCTCTTTCCCACCTCCGTCGCTCCTACCTGCGCAAGTCGGAAAGAGGGAGGAGAGAAGGTGTGGAGTGGGTTTTACACACGTCACACCAATCAAATGAGCCCCTCTCCTCGCCCTTAAATGCGCCGCGTGAAGGTGTAATGAGAGTTTACTCAATTCACCATGGCAGAAGAGAGCAGCAGCGTCAGACGGCCAAACTTCTCCCAGGAGGAAACTGATGTTTTGGTCCGGAAGGTCCAAGCTCGCAGTGTCTGAATATACAGAACTGCGAGCAGACCTCCACGGGCTGATGATGCAAAGGTAGCCTGGGAGGAGGTCACCACAATTGTAAATCAATGATGCGTTTCTCTCGTGCGCGCTCTCTCTTTCTCTCTCGCAGTCTCACTCTGTTTCTTTTCTTTTGACTTTTCTAAGATGACAGATGCTGAATATATACTCCCTATCTGATGCTGTGGCTGTTTGTGGTTGGCTGAGAGGGATGTGAACTCATTAGTTTGCAGCTGTGTTAATCAAATCAGGTTGGGTTTCCATTACGCGTGCCAAACGGTGCCAAACGTGCCAATCCCCTTTGATCTGACATCAGATGTGACGGGACAGTCGATATAGAGATACATTTATGTGCTGATTGCAGATAGTTGCATTGAATAGTGTTTTCTGGGTATTTATTGCATCGTTAATGTGCCTGATATTCTGGAAACCAGCCTGTGAGGTTTTGGTGATGTGTGCGCACTGTCCGCCGGTCAGCCAAACTTCAGCTTACACCGGCTGCGCTCCGCCTGCGCTGACAGTAGATGTGGTTTCAGATGGCGAGCTTTTAGCGCACCTTTGGTGAAGCCTTTTGGCACGAAACTGTCACTGCGCCAAGCTGGATCTGTCGACACCTCCCCCTGCTGCGCCGCCACACCCATCTCAGCGCACCTCAGTCTGCCAAACCACCGAACTGAGCTAAAGTATAGTCAGGCTTTACCTCCAAGGCGCCAAATAAAATGATTAAATTATGTTACACTTAGTCAGTGCCGTTCAAGTCTACATGTTACGCACTGGGTACCCTTCTGCAGTTGTTGCTGATGTTTCACGACAGTGTGTCAGTTTACTCTGTGCAACCAAAGCAGGTGATTAGGTTTAGGAAAGAACATCATAGTTTGTCTCTACATTCATAAAGGAAGTGAACACCAGTCTCCCGCGTGAAAATTCAGGGATTGTTGGACTTATCCACCGTCCCCTCTGCCCGCCGTTTGGGGATTTTCCAGCTCCTTATAATACAAAATTTCTGTCAGTTTGTCAAACTGATGCCGTCCAGTGGCGCATCATATGGCCATGGAAGTTACCCTCCGGCCAACCAGTGGCTTATCAGAATACAGCGAAAGGTTTTGTCCAGCTGCATTACAAACTGTTGATGTTTTTTTTGTGGTGTTTTCTTTTGCAGAACCATTTTAATGACAGCGCTCACCTCCCCACATGCAGATCTTCCAACCTGTTCTCATCCCAACTCGTCAGATATAACCATTTGGTCGGTGCCATTCACATGTATATATTATGGACTAGGTATCCTTCTGTGTTTGTTGTTGATGTTCTGGGACGGTGTGTCAATGTACACCATGTAACCAAACCATGTGGGTACATTTAGGAAAGTACGTCATAGTTTAGCTCTACATTCATACGGGAAGCAAACACCAGTCTCCCAGGTGAAAGTTCAGGGATGTTGGACCTGTCACCCTGTAGGGATTCTCCAGTTCTTTATATTAACTTTTTTCTGTCAGTGTTTCAAACTGAAGCCACTTGGCAGTGTATAATACTGCTGCGACAGGTTGCTTTTGGCATTAAACCAAAGTATTTGATGACTTCTGAATGAGAACGGGCTGAATATTCTCCCAAAACAAGTTTGCCCTGATGCTATTTTTCACGGCATCGTCGCTACATCCTGGGCTATCCGCTGCACAAGATGACTGTGACTGGCTTGAGCAGGTTTCAGCTATAGCAGGAAGATAATCAGAGTTTCCAGACCTCTCTCCAACACTGACACAGCACTGTGGCGATGGGTCTGGCTAGGTGAGACGACATGGTTATCGATGTCTCTCTTTCTCTGTGAAAGCAACTGTATGTTTACTCAAATATGTTGAAGCTATATTTTACAAAGAGGAGTACAAAGCAGCTTTATTACATTTCCTTGCACACATGGTATGATGTTCTGATGTCTTTTAATGATGATTATCTTTATTTCATTTACTCATCAAAGCATCCTGTTGCTTAATTTTCTTCTGTATGTGTTCTCTCCTATTTGTGACTTTCTGTGGAGCACTTTGTGTCCCAGATTTTGAAAAGTGCCACACTAATTAATTAAGGTAATTAAAGTAATTGAAAAAATCCACATGATTATCTGCCACAAGGGCTCAATGTCCTGTTTAATTGTTTGGGTTCAAATAATTTGGTGAGGTTTTTTTTTTTTTTTTTTTTTTTTTAAAACCTCTTCACACTGGAAAGCCATCAGCAGAGGATCAGTGTAATTGCTATGCTGAGCCGAGTTTTCATGTGTCGCATTGAGACTATTTGCATATTGGAACAGCGAGATTTCCCTCTGGCATGATTAGTTGGTAAGCTGTCAGTGTAGTGCTTCAACAAAGAGAAGAGACGCATTAGTCCCATCCAGGTACTGACACCTGCAACACCAGCCTGTCCCTTTCTCTTCTGCATAAGCTGAATCAAAGTGCTCAGTGTTAAAGATTAATTTGGTCGACTGCCTTAATTTGAATACCTGAATGCATCAGTAAACTTTTAGTTAATCTCTTAAACTACCTCAGTGTGTGCAGGAATAAAGAGAAAGCATTTGATCATGATATTGTTCAACAACAGCGCCCTTTCCCGCTTCCACATGTGTGATATCAGTTTAATAAATCATTAGAGTTGTTGTCAGTGAGCCTGGAGAATGACACACACTCATTAACGGAGAAATAACATCACTCAGTGAATGACGGACTTAAAGCAGACTGGATGTTAACAAGATACATAATTTACCTCAAACCGTTCTCTAAACCTTTGTGTTGTTATCAGATCATAAAATTGATCAGAAAGTGATTTGTAACGGGCCTGGAAGACACAGACGTCATCCTGGTGATAGAACCTTTCAGATCAGAAAACACTTTTATGTTTTGTTCTGCAGGGCACAGACAGACCTGTGGGCGACTTTCTATCTAACAGTTCGATGACAACATCAATACCTCTTCATCCAACATGACGCTGGAACCAGCGGCCGGTCAGCTTAGCTTAGCATCAAGACTGGGACCATGGGGAAAGAGTTACCTAAGCTCTGACCCACTTAACAAACTCAGTCTATGCTCACCTCTAAAGCTTACAAATTAACATGCTATATCTTCTTTGTCTAATTTTATACAAACAATCAAATATAAAAACAGCACATTGTGACTTTTTAGGAGGGTTACATATCCTAGACTATTCTGTGGCTGGACACAGTGACCTCCCGGAGTCTTGTCACTAGCCCTTTTTAAATGGGAGTTGTGCAAATTTGCAGGAAAGCCCAATCAGTCTTTTTTCAGCATTGGCAGTATAAAAACAACATCAGGGAGTGCAGCAAAATGCCACCTACCTACTTTTGTTTATACAGAATGTGCCTTTTTCGGGGCAATGGGGGGCGTGAGCAAGTAACAAAACGTGTAGCTCAGCGTGTGACGTAAACAGTGACGTGGGAGGGAAGCCACGGCTGGTCAGTCCTTCTGCGATTCTCTCGTAAGTCAGCCCGTTCTTCACCGCCCCCGTCATCTGACGGTTAATGGCCTCTTCGTTTGCGAGGACAAGGAGGGCGCGCAATTCCTTGTCTCCCCAGTTGCTCATCTTTACAGTGTCTGTCAGGTTTGTGTTTCCCTCTTGCTACTAGCTGCTCACTAATTCCTGCTATCAGCTGTTTCCTGTTTATCCACCGCCAGTAGCTCGCACGTGCAGCGTCATCAACAGCTCCTCCCACAAGTCATCAACAGTCCCTCCCGTGGCGGAAGGGCACCTCGTTCTTCTTAAACCAATATGTCTACCCTATGCGGCAGAAAATTGGGCACCTCGGATCAACTCGCCAATCCAGCTCTGTGTGTCTAAGCGCTTACAGCTTGCCGGTGCAGCCCAACATTCGCAGAAAATCTGGCAGTGTAAAAGGGGCTACTGTGAGGTTGCCAGTCAAACTCCAAAATATAGTCAGTTATCCAGAAAAAAAGAAAGTAAAAGTAAAAAAGTAAAACATACAACAATTGTATAGAGTCATATGAACATGAACAATCTAAAGGGCCCTGACACACCAAGATGATGGTTGGTCGATGCCATGTCAGGCCATTGGTGTCACCCTAGTTTTTGTGGTGTGTCCTGCACTGTTGACACTAGTCGCCAACTTAGCATGTTGAATCGGTGGCAGAGCCAGTGGAGCCCGTTGGTGAGTGAACTTACACTAATTTGCAGTTCCCCTCAGTGCAGTGAGAAGAGAAACAGTAGTGAGGAAAGAAAACACACAACTAAGGTTTTTGAAATTGCTCCAGTAATAAGCAAGAGCACTGCAGCCAATGGCCACAAATGAGGCTGCAATGTAATCTTAATCTAAGTCCACTAAAAGTGCTTGTTTTCGTGACCGACATGCTCAGATTGCTATTATAGGTTGTTTGAGATGGTGCAGTATGACCTGCACCGTTGTCCCTCGTTGGCCCCTGTCAGCTCTTTTTTGGCCAATTCTGCATATTGAATGGGCATTGGAGACAGTGGAGCCCATTGGTGAATGAAATCTCTCTGATTGGCAATTCAGCTCAGCGTAGGAGAACAAAACGGAAGTGAGGAAAGTAAACAAACAGTAAAAGTCAAGAGGAGTGAGACCAAAACAAACCTGTTACATAAAGTCAGATTATTTTTCTTTAGCAGAAACATTTCGTGATGGTTTGTTTTATTGTTCACTGGCGCAGGGTAAATATGCTCTGTTCTTTCAGCATTAGATTGTGTTGTTAATCCAATCCAATCCACTTTATTTATATAGCATGATTTTAACAAACACAAAGTGGTTTCCAAAGTGCTGCACAGCAAGATAAAAAACACAATAATAGAAGCACAATAAAACAATGAAGTACACAATAGGATAAAAGTAATAAAATAAGATAAAATCAAATCAAATCAAATCAAATCAAATAAAATGCACTGCCCGCACAAGATAAAAAAATAAATAAAAATAAATATGCACATACACATAAAATCATAAAATCAACATGCTACATGGTGTCAAAAGCCAAAGAAAAGAGGTGTTAAGGTGCTAACTGGCCAACGAGCATCAAGGTGGTTGTCTAGTCTCACTTTTTGAATGACTATTACAAACTAAGAGTTATTTCCACTCACACAGACGCAGAATGTCAATGCTGGTTGGCCATCGATTGTACTTGATAAGCTCAAGTGCAACTTTTTGGCCGAGACACAGGCAATGTGAGGCAATGCAACACTTGGCTTTCACTGCTGCTCGTTCTTTCAAGTCAGTTTGGTGCGTCTGGTCCTTTATTGTCTTGCTGCAACCAACCAAGACCTACAAGCTACAACATTTTACAAAGAAATTTCTCCTTTAGCAAGACTTTGGTTACACACAGTAACAAGCAGACTGGATCAAGCAAAAGGTAAAAAAAAAAAAAAAAAAAAAAGAAAGAAGACATTTTATTTCCTTGTCAGACACAATCTGAGCCTTTCGATGGCAAAAACAAACACTTTTAGTAGACATAAATTGACACTGTCAACTACACTGCAGCCTGTTTTCAGCTGCTGGCTGCAGTGCTCCCGCTCATTACTGGGACAAATTCAAAATATGCAGTTTCCATTTGTCACTTTGACACAGAAAATGTGGTAAAGTAAGGTTTACCTTAAACACTGCAAAGATACTAAGTCAAACAGCATCTCATTTAAATAGATCAGATGCCTGAGTTAAGCTTTATTTGCTTATTAATTGTCAGTTGTGGTGCCAAAGGATGTTTAAGGGATGTTGTCAAGCAAGTGCATGAGCATCTGCATTATGCAGCAAACTGAGACAAAGATTTAGTTTCTGCAGTCTGTCTTTGATGATATTTTAGTCCCGCCATTCATTTCTTTTTTTCACTAAAGACACAAAAGACTCAGTTAACGAATTTCAGACTGTGTAATAAGTCCTTTAAAATGAATCACTGCAAAGCTGGGATTTGGATAGTATTTCAAGTTTGGATGCCATAATACATGAGGCTTTTACATAACCCATAATTTGATCAAAGTAGCCACATAATGATGCTAATATGCATGCATTTGTAAATGCCAGCACAATTTGTGCCCCTTTATCTCGTTATGTTTTGACAATGTAGCTCCACAAAATGTGAGCTTGGCCACGGCTGCATGGAGCTGTGAGCAGTGGAGCATGTGAGACCAGACAGAGTCAGGCTGTTGGATGTAATTGCATGGTGTTTCCTCTGTCTCTGTCTACTTTTATTTGCGTGATGCCAGTTTAACATAAATTTGGTGTCGTATTTGTGCTGTGTGTGACCATTCAGACCAAGGTGATCGTATGAGGGAGCTGCTTATTCCTGTGCTGCATCTCATCTCAGCTCCAAAATGCTGTGATTTACATGCAGATGAGGCTTATTGCAGCTCAAAATGGTGTGTGTGTGTGTGTGTGTGTGTGTGTGTGTGTGTGTGTATTTGGTGAAGCTCGGTGTGTGTATGTGCACATCCGAGTGCCTCTGTCTGCCTGCAGCTCATTAAAGGCCGCACGTCCATTGATTGCAGTCATGTAGTGAAACGGCCCCTCTTTTCTTCCCCTTTGATTAAAGACGCTGCACGGAGAAAGTCTTGATTCATCGTTATATTGATGCTTGTCTGGGCGTGTAGAAAAATGGAAAGAGAAAAAAAAAAGAGGAGGAGGTTTCTCAATGGGAAACCTCCTCTTCATCTACTCCACATCAGCTCCACAGCACCCACACACACACACACACACACACACACACACACACAGCGTCTGCATCTCTGTGTATCAGTTGGGATGTTCGATGGAAAATCAGTGACAATGCATCTCTACAGCCTGCCTGCCTGCCTGGAAGATAATCAAATTCGATAATAGCCTTGACTCTCCACTCTTTGGTGCTCTCTTAAGTTTATTTCTATACTCTCTTTCCATGACGCCTCAGTCTGTCTCACACACACTGTCTCTCCCTCTTCCTCTTGTTGTTGCCAACTTGGCAGCTGCTAAGTGAGCTGATGCATCCTATACGGTTTGTTTCAAAGTCTTTGATGAATAATTCAAAAGGTTTATGTGACCCATGAGGACCCCCTGACACTCACACTTAGGGGACCGAGATTTGTTTTATTTTTTACTTTACTGCTTTTTTGTGCAACTCTATCAAGCATTTCATCCAAATCCAATCCATTGTGTTAAGTTTGTGTGAACTATTTTTTGGTCTTTTGATCTGCTGTGTGAAGGACGACAAAGACGCATTGATGATAATTTTGGCTGCTGTAATGCCTACCATATTTACCATCTTAGTTCATTGTGCTGGCATCATATGTTTGCTAATGAGTTCCATGGGAATGTCATTTGTTTTGCAGGTATTTGGTCATCAGCCCAGTCGCTAGGAGAAAGTGTTGGCATTGTACATTTCTGCAAACAACATGTTCCATTTGCACATTTCATAAGTATCATATCAATGTTTCTATTGTATATGAGCTAACTTTGTAATCAGGGGGTGGAGGGGATGATGGATGGTGTCACTGAGATCAAGACCAACAAAAAAACAAATTAGCTGTGTTTTAGCAACCTGTTGCTGTTTTGCCAGTGGGGATAGTACCACGGCAAGCAGTTGTTTATTTACCAAGGCACTGCTGTGTTTCCACTGGGGATTTTGCCCTGAAAAACCAGAGGCCATATTCACAAACATTCTAAGAGTACCCCTGGAGAGCTCCTGACTTATCCTAGCTTAGTCCTAGCTTAGGAGTGACTTGGGAAAGTTTTCAGAGCAACTCTGAGCAAGAAAGGGACAGAACTTTTACCTTAGTGAGGAGATGTGTTTGACATCGTTGCCAGGTAAGATGCTTTTTTTTATTTTTATTTTTTTTTTTAATTTATTTAGAGGACAGTGCACATTAATGAACATTGCTGTAAATGTGCCGGTGTAGTCCTCCGGCATGATGTTAAAAAGACCTCAGGCCATTAAAAAACACAAAAACAGGAACACAGAAGTCATAATATATAAAACAACAAATTAACAGATGTGATTGGTTGTCAAAGACACACCCTTGTGTGAGCCTGCAAGGTGTGGACACCCAGTGGAAATGAGATGAACTGCTCACTGTGAAGGTGTTGTCAATAGGCTCGTTCGAGATGAACTGTGCCTCGCCTGGAAAGTAGACGAGAGCAGGCGGCCGCAGCGGGGGGGCGGTGACAAAAAGCTGCGGTGAAGTCAGACAGTTTCCCGACAGTTTTCAGCAGCCTTCAGTCCGTGCAGGAAGTCACAGACACACTAACATCCTGTCTGGAATGATGTCAATTCATTAAAATTAATTAATTAATTAATTTATTAAAATGCTTTACAGGTGATCTGTAGTTTATGTTCATGGTTTATCCTCCATTTGATGTGAATTCTCCTGTAAATCAGCATCATATCAGTTTGACGTGTCCCCTCAACTACACAGGCTAAATAAACAGTGTAAAAAAATACAAGACAACAGCTTTCATTAAGGCTCAGTCAGATAGAGTCAGGGCTTCACATCTGTAGGCTACAGATGTTATTTTAAGAATCCTCACATCCCACTGACCACAAGTCTCTGTGTTGCTAAATACTTCAATAATTAAACCGTCCAATATTAATATACAGTAGACTCTGTATAGTTTGTGATGAATGTATTCAGTCTCTGACAACTAAACTTCACCATCAGTCACACGTTTTCTGTTCACAGAATAAACCTTCAAACAGACAAATACAATCTTAATCTCTAAAATTCAACAAAAATGAGTAGTTTATTTAAAACGTCATCTTGTTGAGTCGACATCTGAACCAATCAGCTGTTAGATCAGGTGAGAGCCAGGCGGTGCAGTCGGTGGAGAGCAACTGCAGCGCCTGGCTCTAAAAACTGTGGCTGCCTCGCTCTCGCGGTTTTATCGCCGTCCACTTTTGTAACACGTCAGAGCAAGTCGGGATGAAGTCGGACACAAAACTAACCGGCATGCATTGTGCGCTGATCGCCAGTGTTCGAATCTGCGCAGGCCTGGCTCATCTCGAGCGAACCTATTGTCAGTGTGATTACTCTGCTGATGGAAGGTTGAGACAGACCCAAGTCAACACTGCTGCACTTCTGCATTTTTTCCAGTTTTCCTAATATCTTACTGTTGTGATCATTTTAGTTCTGGTGTTACAGCGTTAGGTGTGAAATGTGTGCCTATTCCTAAGGAGAACAACCACACATATTTTCCCTGCTCAATCTAATCTGTAGCATTTCATCTACTCGCTGTCATCCAGTGTTTGGAGAACATTCCTCCAGCCTCTTTGTGCTTTTACCATTTTCTCCTCTGATTAAGAAACTCATAAGCTTCAAACAGTTTTTCATCTTACGAGCTCTTTTAAGGTCCATGGTACTCTGTGAATAACTTTTTTTTTTTTTTATCTTTACAAGGACCTAGTCTTTACTTTAAGGGGAAATTCTAAGGAAACAACACAGTTCTAAGAATTCCATCACTAGGAAGCTATGTGAATCCAGCCCCAGGTATTCTAAGCCAAAACACAATCTTTTCCGAACCATAACTAAGTGGATTTTGTGCCTAAACCTAGCTTCACATTGACACCAGCATTGTTGAGATGAAACGTTTCAATCTATCCACTACATAACAACATACAAATGTAACATATCCGTGGTTTGCAGAAACGTCCAGTGCCAACATTATGTCTAGCAATTGAGATGCTGGTCATATGCCAAAGTATTAGACAAACTGAAATTTGGACCTCGTGATGGGCATGGATGTTTGTGCCACAATATGATGATCTTTTCACTAGCTTTTGAACAACACATTCCCACTACGACCTCGTCACATATAGACATTTGGTCATGGACTTTCCATGTTTAGATATAGATGCGTTGGTTTTAGATGTTCTGGGACACCATGCCAAGTTGTACCTGTTACCTTTTTTCAAAATACACTTCCATTTCACAGGAAATTCACTGTTAACATACAGTCTCTTTCAAAATAAACTCACTACAATGGTTCAGCACTGCAAATTGATGTTTTCCTTCAACAGCAAATGCACATGGTTGGGTTTAGGCCACAAAAACACGTGGTTAGGTTTAGGAAAACAGAACAGGGTTTGGCTTTGTAATCTTATAGGACCGGAACACTGCTCACCCGATTGAAAGTCATTGCTTGTTGGACCCGCCCACCCAACTTAGACTTTTGGTGCGCTCCAAGCCAACGTTAAACTATGAAAGTGACCAGCTGCATATCATGCCACAGTTAAAGGATGGCTTTTTCGATGGTGTCTGACTTCGGAGTGAGACTAGGTTGTTTTGAGACATCTTCTGGGAACAATGATGTCTGTACAACATTTAGTGCCAATGAATCCAGTAGATCTTCCGATATTTCAGTGGGTAAGGGAAATATTTGATCTACTGCTGGCGTTAGACAAATGAAACCAAAAATGTGAACTTCTAGATAAAAAGTCTGAGGATCTTGAGAGTCAGAAGGCTAGTAGCTGCTACAGTAGCATGGCGAAATACCCTTGTTACTCTGTGTATTCTACAAACCTTTTTACAGACTATTTCGTTGCTACAAAATAGTTACAGTAAATGTTTGTGGATTATCCTGGGAGAAGAATTAGGACATTTTTGGACGAGCTGAATTTTCTAAGCTTTGAGCACCACAAACCAAATATAGTTCACAACCAGGATCTCAAACATGATTTTCTCAAACCTCAGCTCATAAAAACAAAATGATCTGTATTGCTAAATACCACAAGGAGTGAATGGAAATAATCAGAAACCTGGGAGACCTGACCCCTTTACATGACTCATTCGACTCAGTGTTTTATGATATATACTGTTTATTGGAGCTGTAATCCTTGAGTGGTTCTGTCTCCCTTGGATTACACACAGTAAATCAGTCTCAGCTGCCTGTTTTAGGGCAGCTAAGTCAGCCACCTGAATGATACTTGCTTACTTATATTCTCATTATCCATGTTATCACCAGGATCTACAGCAATGCATCAGGTTGACAGATGTTATCTCATGCAAATGCATCACCACAGCAGATGAGGACGGACTCCAGAAAATTGCCTCAGGCACTGTACAAAGGTGTGGGTGCTGCTTCACTTACTTCTACATGCTTATACTTCTCATGGCACACTAGAGCTGAAATGATGTGTCGAGCGCTGCCGCAGTATCCTATCAGCCACACAGTGCCAGGCTAACACCGGCTCCCCTGCCAGCATCCGCGATCATCCTGTTGAATAATGCAGAGCCGAATCTGCTCCTTTTCTCTCCCTCTGTCATTCTATCCTGTGCGCGCGCGGCAGTGGCATCCAGTGCACTGCGATGCCATCAACATGCTAATTGCATGCAGATAGGTCTTCCTGTGGTAGACAGTATAAAGATAGGCCATCCATTAGCCGCCGACTCATTCATCATAAGCGGGTTATAGAGCTTAAGGGATCAATATCAATGCCATGTGAGCATTCCATCAATGTCGCCGTTAGCGCATTGATAGCACAGAACATTTACACAGGGCTCTGTCATACACACATACAAACACACACACATTCATGCGTGCTCACACACACTTTTCTTCCTGAAACCTAATTTTGAGTCACAGTGTGAGAGATGGTATTGTTCCTGAGTGAATATCCCATCTAATGAAGAAAACACACACACACACACGCACACACAAATCGATTATTAATAAGAAACGTGACGTGGATTAAGTGGATGGGTGAGAAACACGAGCAGTGTGCTGGGACTTGTGAAGTTTGGTTCTCATGATGTGTGTATGGGGCCGCTGTTATCGTGGACAAACCCACTCTTGTGTTTGGACCCAAACGCAGCACACTGGATCCCAGAAACAGTTGGTAATGACGTTTAATGCCACAGCACAGCAGGTCCAGGACTGGGCAGGTAATCAGCACACAATACAGTTCAACACTCCAGCAAAATCTCTCCATGAAGTCCTTAGCAGCCCGCCTGGTTTGGCAGGCTGAACCGGGCCGGGAGGCAGATGAGTGAGTGGTGCCCAAATACACACACAATCATTTCAGTAACAGGCAGCGGCACCATGTAGGAGCAGGCAGAAGATGTAGTCATGGAGGCAGAAGATCCAGAACCAAGTAGCACACAGTCCAAGCACATGAGCCAGTAGGGGACAGGTGGATTGAGAAGCCAGCAGGTGAGTACTCACAGGGCGCACACACAATGGCAAGTGTAGTGACACAGTGAAAATCTCTCCGCCAAACAACCACAGGCAAACAGGAACCAAGGTCGCAGGAGCAGGTCTTAAGGTTGGGGACAGAAGGCTGGTGCATTTACAGGGAATCAGACGAGACAGGGAGGGCTGGCGACAGGAAATCAGTCTGGAAATGAATGCTGGTGAATCTTGCATGAGTGGTTAATAACAATCTGGCAAAGGGTGTCTGTGAGGCTGGGGTATATTTTACTCAGGAGAGACAGATGAATGAAGTAAAGATGATGTTCAATATGGAAAATCAGTGTACAAATTAACAGGTGATTTGTGCTGATTAAGATTTAACGGAAGTCTTCAACGCTTGGACACCACAGCGAGATTATTTGGATCATGGCGGCTGATGACTCTGAGGCTACTGACTGCTGATGCCGATGAGGCTGATGAACCTGTAAAGACTAGATCGTGATGGGGAGGTGGGGGGTGCACGACAGCAGTAAGAAAGAACTACGGCAGAGGAAAAAACACACTGAAAACAAGGAGCAGTAAGATGATAGGCTGAAAGAGCAGTTGTGTCGCTGTGCGATTGGTCAATTGTGAATCTGCTGAAAAACAGCTGACGACTCACTTGACAGACCCAGACAATGACACCTAGAGATAGTGGGTAAGCTTGTCTTCCTGACTGAACACATACTAGTTGTTAGTAGTGTGGAACAGGTGAAATGAGTTGCCTTGATGAGGTGGGCATGACTGATCCCGAGGTGCGGGTTAACCAGGGTGAATGGAAAAGTACTGACTGAGGGCTGGGTAACTGGGCATGCAGAAAAGAGCAGAAGTGAGAAGAAGTGCAGAGCTGTGACAGATCTGACACTGATGAAGTGAAGGAGGGGAGAAAATAATGCTAGGTGGTTTGTTGTTTTTACGGCTGTACCTTAAAGAAATACACCAACTAAAACTAATGGATGGGTGACAATTAGAGCAAGATATTGGGACTTTGAGACGATGAAGCTCGTAGCAAGTGCTTTGTAAATGAGGCCATTTGCATCACAGACAAAACCACTGCCTTCAAGTTCTTTCTATAATTTCCCAGATGTCTGTATATTTTTATGACGCACCGTACACAACTATTGGTTGTAAACAACCACTCCGGATGTCAATGTCAAAGCTTCATAATTCATCCCTATCCCTCATGTCAGGTCACTGATAGAAATTTCCTCTGGTGAAGATGAACATCTTAAAAGGAAAAATATTTTTTTATATTACAAACAAATAGGGAAAGACTTGGATGCATATGCACTTTTTCCACATCTTGCACATTTATGCCATATTAATATTTATTACAATCTATATTTTGTTTATGTATACTGTCTTCTTTTTTGTTTTGGTGGCCATGTCAAAGATAAATGGAAGTTGCCTCATGATGGTAGCACAAGTTACAAACATTTTGGCACCAGCTTTCAGTCCTGCAGCTTTTAAAATATTGTTTAAATATTCCTCCTGAACAAAACTGATTCACTGTGTCCACCAGATGTCATTTGAAACTAGTTTGACTTCCTCTCAATTTGTTCCAAAACTCTATTAGTCAGTTTCCAATAAACTGAATATTAAATATAGATTTGATGTTTTATATCCCAGTCTTCTTGTAGGCAGTTACAAAAATAGCTCATTGTTGTTCCTGTAAGTACGTTGTGCAAACGAGCAAGGAGGCTGAGTTTTTATTTGTCATTTTATAACAGTGGACCGGCTCATAATTGAGATGCCTGCATTCTGACATTAAAGCGTTCTCCAATGCTCGTGCCTCCAACGAAGATAAAACATTCAGACATCACTGGCATTTCAATCAGCAGCAATTTGACCATTGGGGTGATCATCAGTGCCAGAATTGCGGGTCATTAACCATTTCATGCTGTGCAAACATCAATGAGAAGATGCCTGCCGCGCCAGGATTCTGATTTTCTGTCATGCCGAGTCTGGTCTCGGATAAGCCGGCTTTGATATCCCACAGTTGAAGGGTGCCTCTAAGCAGATTTTGAACTAAGATCACAGATGGAATTTTATTTAAATTGAATTAATACCGATTCTTGTCTTGACAAAAACAACAGTGTGGCCGTGGAAGTAGGACATATGAAAACCTGGTAACTGAAATGTTGTATTGACACTGCATAACACATCCACATCGATTCACTAGGGTAATCACTTATGCTCCATAACTGTACGTACATTTACATACACATAGTGACAAGGGAATGAAACACAAAATAACTGGAGTGAATAATACAGAGAAACAAAGTTTACCCTGGAGAACTCAGGATAAGCACAGTGGTGCGCTACATTTAACGTTTAAAGAAAATTGCTCACAGTTTATTGTACATAATTTTCCAACCTCCATTTAAACCTCTTATGATTCTACTTATAACTTAAGATATGTGATTGTTGAGGCTCATTCCCAGGTTGTCAAATACTGCTGCTTTGCATTGGTCAGACCGAAATGCCAACCAAAAGCGTTGGCAGTTGACGACCTGGGTGTGAGACTCAACAATCAAGTATCTTTCCCCAGAGTTACATACAGCACAACTAACCCACTCAATATCCCACCCTCCCATCCATCTTTTTGACCCCCCCACCTCACTTCAGCAACCTGAGTGCTATATAAACTGGAGCTCATATAATTATTGTTTTCTGAATATAACATAATTGTGGGTTAATGTACACCAGAAGGTTTTAACCCCTGCACATTTCCACAGCATGTGATTGTATGTTTCAGTTTCATCCTGTGATCATGATAAACAGACAGTGCTTGGAGTCAATTAAAGTTGGCAACGTTGTCCTGGAGATAAATAAAGCCCATGAATAACTTTATGACTTATCAGCGGATGACTATAATTACATGAAGTGAGTGGAATAATACTACAAACTTTCCTCTAAGTCCAGTTCAGAACTGGCCGGTCTGAGCTTGACTCAAGCCGGCTCATGCTGTCACCTGTTACTTCGCTGGTCAAATTGCCAGCAGCTGGTTTTAGAACGTAAAGCACATGCCTTAGTTAAGTCTGCTGGTCAAGTCAAAATGGCCGCACATGGCGTGTTTGCTTGCTGCAGCAGGTGCTCCATCCCCACTGAGCCCTCTGTTTCCATCATCGTGGTGTGCCGGAGTCAGTGGGTGGCTCATGCCTCACCAACACACACACACATTCTCATTCAGTACGTTTACATGGACAGTTTAATTCCACTTTTAATCGGAATGAAAGGCCATTCCGATTAAAAGTGGTCATGTAAACGGTCATTCCGATTGAAAATTAAATCCGATTAAAGGGGGTGGTTTATTCTGTTTTGTCATTCCGAATGAAAGAATTTCTCGTACTTGTATACACTCATTCCTCTTTAAGTTCATTCCGGTCTTTCTGCGCATGCTCGTTTCCTTGCCTTTCTGGTGCGATGACGTCTATAGCGTGCATAGCAACGGGCTGCATAGCAACGGGCTGAGCTAGAGCAGTCGGACTCGTTGCACTCACCAGTTTCCATTCGCCACAGCACGGTCTTCTACCTCCCTTCTCCTCCTCAACAGACGAAGCATTAGCAGAACAAGGTTGTTGTCGTACTGCTGCTTCAAGAATATAAGCAAAACAAGCCCGAAAAAGGCACTAAGAACGGCGTCGTCAAGCATCTTGTTATCCGGAGCGAGGACTACAGTGTTTTCTTCCGGTAAATGTAAACACGTAACATCCGCCCCGCCCCCTATCCAATCAGAAACCTCCCCTGCCCCAAACCTGAATAAAGGCGATTGAACTGATCTCCCGTGTAAACCCTCATTCGGAATGAAAATTTCCCATGTAAACTACCTGGAAAGACTTTAATTCCGAATGATTTCATTCAGATTCATTTCATTGCGAATGAGAAGCTATGATGTAACCGTAGCCATTGACTGATTAATTGGCATTGGTTATTTATTCTGGCATATTGATTATGAATACAGTCCACTGAATGCTCGTTTTGCTTCTGTTTTTCGCCCGCTACATCACTACTACAAATGCACCTGTGGCCAGTATCTCACTATCACTATCCTCATTCATATTTTAAAGAAGCTACAAATTATATTCAGCCACAAAATAAGTCTGAAAAGCTGCAAATGAGAACAGAAGTACAGAGAGTTGTTGACTAGAGATGATATACCAGCAGGTTTTTAGAACATTTCACATTGCAAGTAGCTGTGTGTTTCAACTCATCTCGTCATGAATCTTTGGTCTGAACTGGGCTTTAAGGTCGATGGTCAATGCAGTCACAAAGTCCAACAAGCAACTCAGTTATTGTTGATTTATTTTTTCTCTATCAATTTGACACAAAACCACTGCCAAGTTTAAGTGGGAGAATAGGCAATGAGTGAGATTCGATTTCCATGGACCACAGATGAAAATGCCTCTGGACACAATAATGATGATAACTTTATTTATAGAGCACTTCCTGAGAAGAAAGCAAAAGGTGCTTTCCAATGTGCACAAAATACAAAACAAATTTGATACCAATACACCAACATATACACTTAAACACATATATACCTGTAAGCATGCATACATAAACACATGGCCACAAATACACCCCCCCCCCCCCCCCACACACACACACACACACACACACACAATGAGTCTATCAACTGTCAGAAAAGGTCAATCTGTAAAAGGGAGACTGACAGGTAGATTGGGGCGGCGTCAGCAGTGATGCAGGCGCTTAGCCAGAAAGCGAAGCTCTCAATTTACCGTTTGATCTACGTTCCAACCCTCACCTATGGTCACGAGCTCTGGGTAGTGACTGAAAGAACTAGATCGCGAGTACAAGCGGCCGAAATGAGTTTCCTTCGCAGGGTGGCTGGGCTCAGCCCTAGGGATAGGGTGAGGAGCTCAGACATCTGGGAGGGACTCAGAGTAGAGCCGCTGCTCCTCCACATCGAGAGGAGCCAGTTGAGGTGGTTCAGGCATCTGGTAAAGATGCCTTCCGGACGCCTCTCCTTTTGTTTTGGTCAAAAGTCCAGTTGCTGAATTGAAACAATTTGGAGCTGATGTGTAGCTCGATTGCTTGTGATTGTGATCAAGGCGGGAGGATATAAGAGCATGTATAACTTTCTCTGTGTTACTGGAGGACAGAAGTGACCTACATTTGGAGATATTCCTCAGCTGGTAAAAACACAACTCTACACAACTTTATGCTTTATTCTTTATTTCAAGGATAGCGCCTTGAGATGTGCCATCTCATTTTCGAGGGGGTTCTTACAAATAATGACAAACATAAACAATACAAACATAATAAAAAGTAAATACAAAACTTAATACCAAACATATAAACAAGGACACACACACTCACACACACATGCACACTCACACTCAACAGTGCTCCCCAAACCTAGCCACCGCCACCACCAGCCAGTATTACATAATCAAAATACAATCAGAAAACCCTCTGCGAAAGTACACACGTAGAGGTGGACCTCTGTACACATAAACATACATTTACACACCCATATAAATACATTTGCATGCATGCACAAGTACAGTATACATATTTATATACACAGATACACTCATAGTGTATGCAAGGTGAATGCATAAGGTATATACAGTACAGTACGTGAACAAAAGGAAAGCAAGTATGAATAGAATGAGTCCTAGAGAGAAAAGGAAAGATAAATCAGAAACAAGAGCAGGATGTTTGAAAATGTGTAATTAAAGATGATCTGAAGATATGAAACTGGATAGACCTACAACCAATCAGAGCAATGAAACATAACATAGCACCAAGTGATGGTAAATTGTAAACAGACTACAGCGTGCAGAGATGAGCTGCGATGGTGTAGCATCCGTATGTCTGTGAGTGGGTGTTGCCATTTTTGCAGCAGCTTTTGAAAACAGTACTTCAACAGAAAGTTCCGCAGCAGCTGTAGCCATCTTGGTTGCCTCTACTGTGCTCCTCGGTTTATGCTCACTGTAGTGTCGCTGGCAAGAGGAGCAAAAAGTGATGTCATCAAGTATTTTGGGTCAAGCCCAAAGGCTCAAGTTATCGGTTATCATATCAAACCTGCCCCGGAGTGATTTGCCCAAGGTTGGCTGGAAATCTGTCTGATTTGGACGGGAACCAGAAGCATCTGCCAGAGCAAATAAAACATGAGCTCGTAGATCTGTCTGGTTCTCTGGTTCCGAGGCTACAGACACCCAGTTATGGCCAGATAAAGTCAACAGTTTCTCTGGAATGCATGATGATGAATAACACATCCTATTGTGCAGGCTTGTGAGAGCTCCCTAATGTTTTGAATATCTTAGCTCTGGCTGGTCACATTCCCAGAAAGAGAAAGAATGATCTGAGCTGTCGCCGTCCCCGTGACTCTGACAGACACATGCAAGTACAGAAAAAAACTAAAACGCACGTTTAGACCAAATGTGTGCAGACAGTCATGAGCTCACGCTGTGGGTGCTGGCAAAAAATACCCCTTCAACTGTCATCCTTACGGTCATCCTGCCCAGTGGGGACAAGTTCAAGCCCATTTCTTTGCAGTTTCCCGTCTCGCTTTCAGGCCCAGGGCGGTGGGCATCACTGCTGTGTCACACGGCAGGCAGGAAGATGTTTTCTAAACCAAGCTTTTATGTAGCACTCCAGGGCCTGAGCCAGAGAAAAAAAAAATCACCTTTTCATGAAAGTGGAAATTTTACAGAGAGAATAACCGTGACAAGCAAACAGAAAGCAGAAGATTGTATGGGCTTTTTGCTGCATTACCTGACACAAGCAGCCGCAGATACAACAGCGGGAGCACTTGTAAAATATAATACAATCCATTGCAATAGGCAGGTAGTAAACACCACCTTTGCAAAGATATTAATGTTCAGCCAACAAGCTCTGGTAAACCCAGTGTAAAGCCACTGTATGCTTTCTGTGCAGCGCCTGCTCAGCGTCACACGGCAGTTTGACAGATAGATGAGTGAAAAAAGTGAAACATATAACTAAAGAGATTCACATACATTCAGTGTGTGGATAAAAACACACTTCCAAATGAATCATAGTGTTGCGCTTTGTCTTGTGGATGGGAAACAGCTGATCCTCAATGACAGCATATCCCGTAATTTCCAAGGGTTCAACACAGATTTCCAGTTAGTTAGAAAAGTACTCCACAAATTAAGCGAAGCACTTTTATACTATTGTCAGACTCATGATGAACAGATAAGAAAAAAGTCAATGCAGCAGATAACATTATTTTATTCCACGTATTCTTCCGCCTTGTCAAAACATGTCTACATTACTCAGGTAATGTTTCAGACTCTGCACAGCTCCCTCTGGAGCCACATACGCAGTGATGCTGACAAAGACCCATGAAGAGTCTTTGTTGTGAACAAATCTGTGGAATTCCCTTTAGGCCTAAAGAATCCTCCCATCATCCTCACACCTGGCCTGAGTTAAGTATCCTTTAAATACCTGAGTAAAATTAGAACTTTTTATTTATTAATTTATTCTAGATTGACTTCAAATAACTCTAAGGATGTGACCTCATGTAGGATTCAGGGGGATACATTTCCAGATATGGATTCAATATAATAAGTGTTTTTCCTTTAGTGTATAATCACCTGAAAATAAGAATTGTTGTGTTTTTGTTACCTTATGATTTAGCAGTTCATATCTACACTGGGAGCAGGTCCTCGTTTATGGAGATCTCCATATTGCAATGTAATGCTTCTACAGTAGCCCAGATGACACAAACCAAACTCTAAATAGTTTTGACATTTTCACATCGGCCACCGTAGCAAGCCGTCCCTCCGCAACGAAACTGGACGTCTGGATCTTAAGTTATCAGGGAAAAAAAAGGTGAAGGCACATTAGCAGGTGCTGGGTTAGCGGCCATTCTCCAAAATGCCAAACCGTGTCAGAGAAACACTGATGTGTAATAAGTAAAGTTGTACCGATACCAGTATCAGAAATGCCTTCAATACTGCCTAAAATGCGGTATCGGCGAGTACAGCCTGTGACTAATCCGATACCATGTAATGCCTCACGTCATTACGCATACGCACGCTACAGGCAAACGAAACGGAAACGGAGCGGAGTGTAAAAAGCATTCTACTGTAGCCTTTAAAATGTCATTTTTTACCAAATTGTGTGGCTGCACTTTAACCTGTGTCTTGATCTGTGTCAACACTGGATAATAATAAAAAAATAAAATTAAAAAAAAAAAAATCCATTTTTTTTACGCGCTGGTATCGGGTCGGTACTCGGTATCGGCAGATACCTAAGGTTCAGGGATCGGAATCGGTATCGGGAAGGAAAAAGTGGTATCGGTACATCTCTAGTAATAAGAAACTGCTTTATTCAGTGTTTTTACTGGCATCACTGGATTCCTTTTTTTTTTTTTTTTTTGGAGACCTTTATTCAGCTCATGATATTCAGATAAATCAGTTTTCCAGCTCAGCTATAAACCTCCTGAACATCGGGATCAGAAATAAGGTGAGCATACATTAGGTTATTGGAGAAAATAGGTGAGCACACTCTGAGAAACAGCTATTTGTAAAGTCAAACTGTTTTACCCAGTGTTTTTACCTGTTTTAATAACCTTGTTCTTTTTTTTTTGGAGAGGAAGAAACCTCTGAGGATAAACAGTAAAAACATCCTGAACAATGAACACTGAAGGAAATCTAACCAGGAGAAGCTGCAGCCGGTTGCAATCTGTCATCCTCACCACTAGATGCCACTAAATCCCCCTAAATCTTACACACTGCACTTTTAAATTAACTATGGCCACATTGGTATGTGGATTTCATATACAGTAGCCTGTGTGACACAGCACTTGGTTTATGATAAGTGGACTTTGTCTCTAATCTAATGTGCCTGTAGCTGCTTTTCATCATAGACTATTGAAACAGTAATGAACTGTACTGAGGCACAGGGGTGCCTTGAGCTAAATGCTAATGTTAGTATGCTAACTTGCTCACAGTGAGAATGATGAGGTCTTAGTTTAGCATATTAGCATGCTAATATAGGATTTGCTTGAAACAAAAACAGACAGCTCAGGCTGGTGAGGATGGGGTTCATTTTGTCGCATCTTACTATATAATGAGGAAAACTCTGTCTGTGTGTCTGTTCCACGTGTTTCTCCTCACTGACTTGGTCAATCCATGTGAAATTTGGCACAGTGGTAGAGGGTCATGGGAGGATGCGAAAGAAGCAATATTACATCAATTGGCCAAAGGGGGGCGCTATAGCAACCGACTGAAATCACAAACTTTGAATGGGCATATCTCATGCCCCGTATGTCGTAGAGACATGAAACTTTGCACAGAGATGCCTCTCCTCATGAGGAACACATTTGCCTCAAGAACCCATAACTTCCGCTTATATAGATTTTCCGCCATTTTGAATTTTTTGAAAAACACTTCAAATGGATCTCTTCCTAGGAAGTTTGAGCGATCTGCATGAAACTGGGTGAACATAATCTAGGGACCAATATCTAAAGTTCCCTCTTGGCAAAAGTTGGAAAACTTCCTAAAACTGAGCTTCTATAAGGCAATGAATATTGCGGAGGGCGTGGCTCATCACATAAAGGTGTATAACATCTCAAGGGTTTCACCCATCACCACGCAACTTTGTAGGCATATGACCACACATAATCTATATCATCATGTCTGTATCAAATTAAATGGAAATCCATCCAGTAGCTGTTGAGGTATTTTTGTTTGTCACTCCGAAGTGGTGTACCAGCCAATCGACTGACAGACTGATATTACTGCTAGCATGGGTACTCCCCCAGATTCAATTTACAACGACACATTTTAGAGACTTTTCCTTGTCAAATCAGGTGGAGACCTTTTAGTGCCTACAAAAGAAAACAGCAAAAGGACGTTTGGTTTTAAAGTGGTGAGCTGCAAGGTTTCTGACAGCAACATCTTACATGTCAAACCTTGTATTATCCTTTAATTCACAGCTTTGACAAAGAGTATATTGCTTTTCAGTGCAGCAGGCTGACATCTTCCTCGACTCAAAGCACTCATTGATCACTCAGGTGAAACCCACAGCTGCAGGATCTTCACCAGGCGGGTGGTGAGCCTGACACTGCAAAGAGGAGTGTTAGCTGATGTGTGCTCTCCTGGAGCTGCTACTGTATATCAGCAGCGACACACAATGCTTAAAGATCTCTGGATGCTTTTTAGTACTCAGATATTCATTTGTCATTGAAGGAAAGATTAAATGCATTTGCTTTGGAGCTTTGATTCTTCCTCATTTATTTATTGTTTGTTTGTTATAGGGGAAGTCGTGCTTCTTCTAACCATCTGGATGTTTTGATCGAACTATTACCTCAATCTAATTTTTCAGTGTGTGAGTTATTACAATGCACCTTTAGAAATACAATATGAGGACAATTACATTCATTTAGCAGCATGTTAGATTTTTTTTCTACACCCACGTTACTTCGCTTTTCTTTTCCCATCCTTCCATACCTTTGGGATTTGTTGAAAAATGAACCAATATCACCAGCAGCTCTGTGATCAAGGTTGATGGATGGAAGGGAGAAAATTATCATCCACACTGCGAGGCAGAGGCTCGTGTGTTTCCAAACTTCTCCTCATTTCCCTGCTAATGCATAGTTATAGATAGCATGAGATGTGCTTTTAGGTTTCATAACTTTTGGCAGTGATGTAGCATACTGTCATTCAAAGTGAGGATATGGGCTCAAGTCCTTATTATCTTGCCAAAAGTATCCGACCACATATTTTAGGTTCGGGTTCTCGTCTCTGGGGCTGGTTTTCATTGTTTGGGCCAGGTCTTTCAAATTCAGTTTAGGGAGTTCTTAATTATACAGCGTACAATGTTAACACAGAACTGGAGCACAGTTTACTTTGACATCAGTTTGGAGAAGTTCCGACTTCAACATACTGATAATCCCTGTGCATATTACCAAGTCCAAAATAAAAATGTTGCCCCAGTTTAACCCTTTAAAAATGGATGTCCTGCAGACAGGAGATCGTTGTTTCTCCTGTTTAATAGACCGAAAATAAGAACCATACCAGTCAAAGCACCCATTCCTTTTGAAGCAGAAAGGTAAGGGGCTGAACACATGGCACGTTTTCTGCGTCTACAAATTCACTGTATTCACTGTAGACACATGGCAGGCACACTAAAACAGCAGCAACTTTTAGAACGCGGCAGCGTGCCCTCCATGTCATGTGACGAGGAACAACCAATCACAGCCGACAGATATATTTTCCTTCTTCCGCAAATATCAGTGTGATAAACATGATGAAGAAGTTGATCATGTTAGTGCAGGGCTACCCAGAGCTTTATATCTGTCCCACAGACGATAGGCCTACACACTTATAAACAGTGTCTGGTAGAAGATAAGCTCCGCACTCAAAATTTCAGGTAAAAGGGCGATGGTAACGTGCTTGTTGAGGTTGCAACCTCAGATGCAACCTGTCACTATGCTCTTTTTTTCAGGTGGTTAAAGATGAGGCATGTGTATAGCCCTTAAGGCATCTGTATTCCCTGTCATCACATCATGACCTTACATTACCTTAGCTTACGTGCAGTGCCGTGATTATGCCAGATTTCCCCTGAAATGTCTCCATAATGGCAGCGGGAAAAATCACTGCTTGCATAATCCTGTTTATAACCATAATAGCCAGAACATTCATGCTCGGTACAGCAGAAAGCGAAGGCCTCAGTCTTTCATGTCATCATGTTGTATGTCAGTGTTGATTTTGACAGGTAATTTAGATTCAGTCTTAGTCTTGAGATGAAAATGCTCATTAGTTTCAGTCACATTTTAGTCATTCTTTTTCTTCCATAATTTTAGTCTAGCTGCTCAGATGTCATTGTTTCTGCTGGTTTGCAAAACATCCTTGTGCAGACTATTTACTTTACTTTTGTAGATAACTGCAATCATGGCCATTCTCATCTTTCAATGTCCGATAGTCCACCACAGTCAATTTCGTCACATCTTGTCTCGTCAACAAAAATTGAATTTAGCTTTGTCTTAGTTTTTATTATCAAGATATATATTTAACTTGTCATTGTCTTATTTTCATCATGGAAACTAGGTCTTCAATGACCTCATAGTCTTTGTCAACAAAATTAACACTGTTGTATGCTCGTAACGTGTGGTGCATATCAATGTGAAAAGCCGCAGAATGATGAATCTACCACAAAGCCTTTGCACCCTGCTCTAATAAATGGGCATATCTCAAAAACTGAATGATGTATGTCGTTGAGATAAGTTACGTAAGGGATAATGTATAATGAGCCGGTGAATACTGGGAAAATAACTCCCGACAGGGGAATAGAAGGGAGTTATTTTCCCAGTATTCACCGGCTCATTATACATTATCCCGCTTATTACACAGCTAATTATCAGTTAGATAAATAATGTTGTCTGCCTCTGCGAAGTGCATTAAAACCGACCGGATTCGACAGCTTTTGGTGAAAGTTTTGTACTCACCCAGGCTTAGTGGACTGAACCGAGGCATAAAACTCGCGTAAAATGTCATTAAGCATGACTGCCAAGTGTGTATTCAAATCCGTCTTCTTTTGTTTTTGGCAGAGAAAGTCCGTAGGTATTCTTTTTCTTCAGCGGCATCCGTTAAAATCAGCCACTTCTGTTTGTTTTTTCCCTCGGAAGTTGTTTGACAGCTGCAGTGTTGCAGGGCAGCATCCCTAGCAACGCTGGGCTATATAGCAACTGTGTGTAATGACCGTTGCTACTAGCAGCGGTCATTACACAGTTATATCAGACCGCAGAATGCCGCTACTGACCAATCAGAATACAGCATTTAATAGAGCTGTGTAATAAAGAGTGTTAAGAAATATTTGGTTTATGTTTCTACATTGAAATCTCTTCTGGATCAATATGTTTTGTGCTTTTCATTTGTAAAATCTGATGAGAAATCTTAACTTTTTTATCACATAATTTCAATATCTTTATCACTGAATGTGGTTTATTTACTTTCATAACCTGTTAGCTGAGGTTGAACAGAGTTTAGGGATATAAAGCATTTGATGATCCTGAATATGGCATCACAATAAGCAAAAATACCAATGTAGGCACTGGCAGACCATTTCTATTGCAGAGTTCAAAAGGTTAAAGTGAAAGAACTTGACCGGCCTGCATAGTCCTGACCTCAACTCACTGGGATGAATTGGAAAGCTGAGTGAAAGGCCAGCCCTGCCGGTCAACATAAGTTGCACTAATGCTCTTGTGGGCGTATTGGAGCAAACTCCTTCCCAGCAATCCTATTGCAGAACAACTTGAGTTTTATACGTTCTACACTACTTGTACATGTAAATACAGTGCGGTTATCACTGAGTAAAGATTGCTGTCATGGCAAATAAACTATTGTTAGAATACAGAATGGTTGTATAGTCATCCAGTTTTTGTTGTCCATAATCCTTCAGTCATATTTCTAGATCAGAATTAGTTGTTTTGAATCTAACCTTGTATTCTCTTCTACCTGAACAGAGGCCATGTAAAACAGGCTTCCCCTGCACAGATGAATAAAATCTAATCTAATCAAAGCTTTTGGCTTTGAGGCAATTTGTTTACTTGTCGTGCCACCTCCTTCACATTAGGCCGAGTTCTCTCCCTGTTACACTGTCAGTCATCTTGATGAGCTCCCTTCTACAGTGTCTAGCCTGAGGCTGAGGTAGCCATTGTGGCATAAAGAAAGCAGATGGCGAACATGGACTGTGTGCAATAAACTTAAATCCTTGCTTATGTTTTCTTATGTTTCTAAATAGGCCTTGTCTGCTGCATATTTAGCATCACTGTATTTCTTAAATCCAGCTCATGCATACAACACTCGCCTACAGCGAAACATTGCAAAACATCTCTGAAGAGCCAATTTTTCTGTCAAATGGGACAAAGATGAATAATGTAATAATAATAATGTATAATGAATTCATTTTGCTGTTCATTTAGTTATTTATCTCAGAGTTGGATATTGCTGGTTCAGATAAGGGATGCATACAATATGAACGCATACAGCTGTTCTTTTATTCTTTCAGTCATGTTGGTATTTTCAATAAGCTTGACGATTCAAACAAATCGCTCATAATTCGTCTGGTAAGTCCTGAATTATCCAAAGTGCTAGGGTCTGTTGACAGAGTTAAGAAGACATTTTCCTGGGGATGATGTGTTGTTCTTTAAAAATATACATTTTGCATATGGCGTCTTGTAACTGAGGAGTGACGCACCAGTGTCCCATGACTTCAGTCATGTTAGCATGCTTTAAGGTGCTTTTGGACTAGCTAAATTTTCCAAGGAGTTAATTACTGAGAACTTGCAAGAAGAAAACACAAGTTAATGTTATTAAAAGTAAACTTCCAGCAAGTGTCATGTTACGGCAGGCTCTGTATTTTGAAGCCTGCTGATATTGAATAACAGTATCACTGACACATCACATTATGCAGTTTTTACTGACATATCCTGCAATCAAATCTGAATGATGAGGTAATGAAAACCAACTTAAATTGGCAACCTGATTTCAAAACTGGAAGGATTAAAGTAAGTCACAAGGAGCAAAGAACGGTGTGGCCGGTAAGGCCCTGGTCAAGAAATGGCTTGCAACATGGATTTGTGAGTACATCTCCAAAGCCTACAAGCAGGGACCCCCCAGCTGTGGCCGCAAACACTCATATACACGTAGATATATCTTAAAAATATTGCTATGAATGTGTGTATGTGATCGTGAGAATGATGAGATGAGCGAGTGTGTGCTGGTGCATGTGTTTACATTTATATGCTGCTAACTGGATTGCTCCAACAAACTTTCGTTGTAAAACATATAATGACAATAAAGGATCCATCCATCCATCCATCCATCCATCCATCCATCCATCCAGTGTGGCAGTGTTAGTGACCTTGTTCAGTGGGATGAGTATTAAGGGCATATGTGCAGCAGCCTTGTGGTCTATGCCCTGCCTGTTCATCTGGTTCCACCTTTCAGACATGTCAGGCTCCTTTTCAGGGTCTGTGCTCGCTTGAGCGACACAGGACTGGTGTAAAGGGCTGGGTGTACATCAGCTGGGTTGCACCTGACTCCCCTCTTGGCATGATACACCAACATGTTTCCATACTCCTCGATAATCTGGGACATGTGATGTGTGAGATTTCTATTGCTTGTCTTTGAACCCTGCAAACTCTGGCCATGGCTTCACCCAGTTTGGGTATTCACCACCTGGGTTGGCTGGGGCTCCCTTCCTCTGTGGTGGCCTAGGTTTATAAGGAGTAGGCGGGATACAGTGGCCAACCTTTAGTTGGTAAGGATAAAAGTTACAATATCATAACCCCAGTTCTAATAGCACAGCTGGAGCCCTCTCTCTGGTATGTATTAGGGTAGGTATGTCTTGAGTGGCTGGCTACATTAATATGAAGTTCACTGGCCAATGCGTGTTTGTGATTGGAGGAGAGTTTTACCAATAGAGTCCAATAGAGGGCTCTGCCTGTGTTAATAGAACTAAGGTTACAATACTGTAACCTTTGTCATGAGTCATGCTGTGATTCCAGGTAGAGTTCCCTTATTGTTAAAGAAAGTAGTCTTTTTATACATCTTTGCAGGTATGGATAATTTCATACAGTTCTCATTATATGCCACAAGTGTGCAATAACCAGTTTAGCTAGCTTATTATTGCGCCATAGTTTAAAATGATATAATCACATAATAATTCCCCTTAATGTCCAGATGGCTATTCTGCCTCTATGTAAGGAGGATGTATTAGCAGTGGTGTCGAGGAGCTGCTGGGCTGCTTCTTCACCGTCTGCATCGCAGGTGGGATGGGTAAGAGGAGTCGTCCATTCTGAACTAATCTTCATCCACTGGGATCTTCCTCAGGTCTGTGCTGAACTCTAAGAATTGGACTTTGTGTGAATTTCTGATGAGTCTTTCAGAACTTGGCACAAGTAGAACTGCACACTGGAACACTGCCGATTCACAAAGAGGTGCTAGATAAGGAATGATGAGGATGCTGGGGTTTTTAGGGTTAAAGGTGACCTATTGTGCTTTCCTTATGTTCTGTCACACATAAAATGTTAGAATGTTTTTTTTTTCTTTTTTCCTACTTTGGTGCCAAGCTGACGTTAGCTTTTTACAGATTTCTTTATATAGTCATCTGCTCCAGGCAGATGTAGCGTAGCTTACAGTGCTACATGAAGCTACATGCAGATGTCAGGGAAACATGTTATCTTGGTTGCCAGTGTTGTTAATTTCTGCCTGATTTTCGGACTGTACTCCTGCTGGAACATTTCCAGATGTGCAGATTATGATTTAGAAGATTGTATTGGTGATTTTCCACAGTAGAAAGTGTCACTATTCTCTGTTACATCCATTTTCCGGCTGCAGTTACAGTGCAGAGAAGTCGAGATACCGAAGATCCAGAAGCGCTGACCAATCAGAGAAGACTAGGCTTTTTCGGGAGGGGGGCTTAAAGAGACAGTTAATACAACTGTCTCTTTAACAGATGTCACCTCCAGATTGACAGGCGGATTGGGGCAGCGTCAGCAGTGATGCAGGCACTTAACCGGTCCGTTGTGGTGAAGAGGGAGCTTAGCCAGAAATGGCTGGGGAGAGGACTGTCTGGGCTTCTTTGCTCAGGCTGCTGCCCCCGTGACCCAGACCCGGATAAGCGGAGGACGACGAGTACGAGTACGAGTAATACAACTGAGTGCACAAACAGTATGAGGAAAATAAAGTGTTTTTCATTTCAAAGCATGTACAGAGTTGTGTACACATGTTCTAGTAGAAACCCAAAACACAAGTAAGAACCATTGTCTCGAAAAATGATAGATGTAAGCTAACATGATGTCACCTGTTGGATTGTGGACTCTGGTTCTAAAGCCTCGAGTTTGGCATCTTGGTCATTGCCATCTTGTTTTTGCTGGAGCCAGAAGTGACCATTTTTGGGTGAGAGGCTGGCATTGTGGAGGAGCGAGAGGCAGATCTGACTGAGAGGCCGACGACACTGTCCCGGAACATCAACAACAGACACAGATACCTAGCACAGAGTTTGTAGATGTGAAAGTACACTGATAAAGCAGTGAGCTATGCAATGCCTTGGGAAGAAAACATGTTGAAAAATTCAGTTTTCATCAAACAAAACCTTTTATTTTTTGCACCAAGCTGTAGACATGCTCATTTCTGACATAAAGTTGTGCATTATAGGGGGTCTATGGGGACTGACTGGCTGCTGAAGCTAGACTCAAGTGGCCATTTAAAAAACTGCAGTTTCTGGCACTTGTCGGCTTCATTTTTCAGACCTGGAGGTTCAGCTTGGTATGAACCTGTAAATGAGCATAAAAAGGCCCCTTTAAACTGAGTGGTTAATCCCAAGTAGGGTAACAATCATCACTCATTGCTACTGTGAAGATACATGAAACAAGTCATCTCCCTGCGGCCGTGCTGCTTTACATGTTGGATTATATTCTTCAGTACCTGCTTTTTGCCAAATCAGGGTTGTGGCATTTTGGCGCTGCACAATTAATCATGCGTTAATTGCAATCTTGGTTTTGCCTTTCAGAATCAATTAACATGTTAGACACTGACATTTTGCATTTGGCATGCCTGTTCCTGTGCATCAAATCAAGCGCTCCCTATGCACAAGTGAACTGTCTCACCAATCATAGGTGATTAACTGGTCTCATGCCTCCCCAACACGGCTGTAGCTTCAGGCAAGAACAAACTCACCACAAAGGGAACCTGCGAGTGTAATGAGGGTGTATTTGCTATGCTGGGTACAATCCTTTTTATTTATTTGTATGCTGTGGTTACTGTTAGTCGGGTTTTATTTGGTGTAACTTTAAAAAGGGATTTTACACTGAGTTTTGTATTGTGCATCATACATGTGTATAAAGGGGAAGTAAAGACATTTTCTGTCAATTCAAAATGTTCATAAATAATTTAAGTAGGATAAATGAACAATCATTAAAAACAAAGATGAAGACACTGAGCACCCAGTCCTTGTCTGGCTCACTGAAAATTGACCTCATACATTTTAGATGCTGGCCATATTGTAACAAAAATAATAAGGGGGGGAGAACATTTTAGCAAATCCCTGAAGACACTAAATCCTAAAACAATGACTCAAGGGTTTCTTTGTGGCTGATTTTTTTTTTCTTTAATAAATCCAACTTGTTCTCCTGTTCTTAGTGTGTAGCGAGATGTGACAGCTTTCATGGACCACCAGAAAGCCGCGGTACACCACACAACTGAACATGGGCCAAAATGTCTCACAGTCTCTGAGGGAATACAGGCAGTCCAAATTTCCAAAGTTTCTGCATATACCCATTTACACTTTCAGTGACTTTTAAGAGGACTATAAGAACACAGCCTCGGGGAGGTTATGCTGTAGCTCAAGTAAGTTTCACAACTCTTTCTGAGAAAATTAGTATTTTATGTTGGTGCAAAGGATCAGTAAAACTCCAAGTAGTGATAAATGTGTTTGAGAAGAATCAGAAAACGTTTTGTCAGTCAGCAGCAGAGAGAAATGTTTGCATTGGACATTTCTGCATACCATGGACATGTAGCATACCAACATCTCGAAAGGTAATATGTGAGTTGACATTAGCCATGTTTCCATCAGCCTGTTTAGATGCACATCTAGAAGTATCACATGGAAAATTATGATGGAAACGCCAAAATTCGAATTAAAATCCCCTGATTCGCACAAACTAAAATACGCTCGCTTAAGCCAGGTTTTGGTTGATTCGAAAAAATGTTGATTCGCAAAACGGGGGATGGAAACAGTTATGTTCGAATTAAGTCTGACGTAGTGCACCTCTCTCCATGGTGATATCCACACTCCGGGTCGGGAAGGCATTTACAAGCTGGTTGCCAACCAGAAAATGTAGAAGAATGCGAGACTTGTTTTGTTTCCGGTTCTGCAAAAAACTCACGCAAGTTTGTAGTTTTCACCAAAGTCCGTACATTTAATGGAAAGGATTCGTATTTTTTTTAAAGGAGCTATATGTAAGAAATCTAAAGCAAATAGTCGTAAAATCCTCCTAATATGTCACAGAGACTAAGGAATAATGTTCATATAACATACTGATCTCACCGACAACAATAGTACAGCCAGAATATTCGAATTTAAAAAAAAAAATGTACGGCCCGCAAATCATGTTTATGTTTTGAATTTGTGTTTTGGCCTGTTGCGCCACCCACCGCCGTCTACCAGTCACACAGTCAGTAGAGTCTCAGCATCAGTTACAATTACGACTGAGCTAGCTAGTACATAGCACTAGCAGTCTCCTCCGCTGTATCCCGGCAGCAGCGTTAGCAGCAGAGAAGCCGGACTTGCTCGAACGGTCTGCTGGAAAACCGAAGATCAAGGACGCAGCGACGCAGCCCTGCCACGGCAGCCGCCCATGGGCAAACAAATCAGTCTCCAGCGTGCCGCTGTCCAGCAACCTCGAATCTGTAGGGGAGGGGGGCGGACACGACTCACGGCAGTATTTTGAATTTGAGTGCAGTAACCGTTTTGGCCACATTCTTACATACAGCGCCTTTAATGCACATTTCCCAATGATTCGAATCACTTTTGGATGGAAACATAGTGACATTGGCAGGTGGAGGGGATGGTGGGTGGCGTGTCACCATTTAAAATATAAAAGTAACACACACCAAAAATTATGATAAAAAGGTGCTGATCAGTGGCACTTTATTGTAGAAAACAAGTGACAAACACTTTGGCTCCAGCCTTTGGGCATTCTTCAAGAACAACAAGCATACTGAGGCGCAAGTTCCGGCGCATACTGTGACATCGACTGCCTATAACTCCGTTTATCTCCGTTTATCTCAGTTTACATGCAAACGCGCAACCGGAGTTTTCCAAAATCTCCACTCTGGCCGGAGTTTTTAGAAAGACTCGTTTTCAGAGGAGAAATCTCCGTTTGCGTGTAAACGAAGGGCACAAACGAAGGAAGATGTCTCCGGTTATCAAAATCACCGTGTATGTGTACGGCTTCTCTGGGAACAGGGAAGGACTAATGAGGCTGAAGGAAGACAGGAGTGATAGAAAACAGGTGGGAAAACACACAAAGACAGGAAGTAAAACCAGACATGACACATGAGGAGAGAATCTACAGAATAAAACAGGAAACAGATTAAACATGAATGAATAACGTGAAACAAGGAAGAAGACAAACAGAGAACAAGCTAACAGAACATAAACAAAAACCCAGGATCCTGACACCCTCCCACCATTCCTTTATGGACTTCCTAAATGATATGGACGGACACACCTGGTGTGCATAACACCACTGTGAAATGTGTCTCTGTGCATCGGTGTCTGACGCCAGCATCACTGACAAAGCAGCAGTATTTTAAGAGTTGGGAGTGAGAACTGGCTGGTGACACCAAGGCAAGATGGCTGCCAAGCTGCAGACTACTGTTTGAGACCAACATACAACAACATCAGTTGTTTTATGGCAACCCTTTGTGGCGTTTCCACCAATATTCGTGGCACCAAACCTGGGTGACAGCATTTGTGGTAATGGACCTGGGTGTTTTTAACTTGTCACAGCACTTTCCAGTAGCTTTGGTGCCACCACATGTGGATGTTTTAAGCCAAGCCATGATCTTTTTCTGACCATAGCCAAGTGGTTTTTGTGCCTGAAGCTAACCTCACCTTCAACACCATTGTTGAAAAACTTAACTATCCACATCAAAATAATGTACAAATGTCAAATATCCTTGGTTTGCAGTGACGTACACTGCAGTGGCAGAGAAGCTGAAACAAGAGAAATATAATCTCTTTTCTTAGATCCAGCATTTTGGATCAGCTGATGATGTTTTAAAGACTTGTTAGAACAACTTGATACTAATAAAATGCAGTAATGCAGCCTAGATGTAACAAATGCGTTGGCCCATGTTTCTCCATTTTTTTGAGACAGGATATGCCTAATTTTTGCAATATTACACAGGTGAAGAGAATGCAATCTGTGAAGTTTGTTTTATATGGGAGACAAATCTTACTCTGAGGTTTCTTACGGTTGTGCTAGAGGCCAGAGCAATGTCATCCAGAGAGACTGTATCCTCAGATAGAGAGTGTCTGAAGTGTTTGGGGCCAATAACAACAACTTCAGTTTTGTCTGAATTTAACATACTACATAACTCAACATATTTACGTTCCAGTATTGTATATGCTTTGAATCAAGTGCTTTTTCTGTAAGCTGAACATCCAAATGACATTTAAACACAAATGCAATGTTCAGACCTCTGTTAAACGTCTTTTAAACTAAGGCTAGTGGCTGCACAGATGCACTCTGGAGAAACATATTTCACAGCTAATCACACCTTAAGCTGTGATCCTCATGACCAGACTTAGATTTTAAACTGCTCAGCCGAAAGCTTTTTTAGAAGAGCTGTATTTCTTCATATGTGAGAGGATGTCAGGCTCTCCTCACTATACACCATACACAGTTCTCTTCCCTTGGGGAGAGCAATGCATAACAAAGCGAGTGTGTGTGGTAAATTTATGAGGCAGCCAACCTGGCTGTGCCTGCGGGCCTGGTGCAGATGACTTTCCTGCGCTCCTGTGGGGAATTGCTCTGACAGGGGCAGCAGAGGGATGCTGAATGGTGCACAAACAAGCGGCTGGAGGAGGAGAAACTGAGTGGAGGAGCGGTACATCACACTGCACCATGGTTGTATTAGAATATCTGATTTTATGATTGACAGTGATCTTTCTTACGACAGCAAGAACAAAAAACTATTAGTGATTACAGGCATTTTTTCTGTCTTTGTTTTGTTTTTTTTTAATATCAAGATGTGTTTTCACCCTTGGCAACCTTTTGTTATAGAATAAGCCAGTTTTATCAGTTATTGGGATTTTGGCTGCTTCTGTGTGACATGTGCATTTTTGGTCTTTTCCAACATTTCTAAACTTTTAACAATTTTTCTCACCCATGCTGTGTGTGCGAATTTGTAGCCAACAACTTTTTGCATGATTTGGCCTGTATAAATCAAAAACTTTATCGCAGATCATTAACTGAGACTCACCACAGTGTTGTACATATTCAAAAAGGAGAGGTTTCACTGGCATCCATTCAGTTTTGTGTGGAATAAACCCACTATTTTGTATTTTGTGTCAAAGTTGCACTCTTAACAATTGTAATACAGAGGAACGTTTTCATATCAATCTGTTGACTTGACTGGAAAAGTAAACTCAAATATCAAACACTACAATGTACTTTGAGAAATGCTACGTTAAAATATAGACGTAAATATACATCATTTGTCGTCAGTAGCAACATCACGCAAAAACGTGGATAAAAACAAGTTCAGAAACTCTTTATTGATGTCAATTATAGAAATAGAGAGTGCTGACCTTTGTTTTGACACCTGCAATAAGCGAAGTGACAGGCGAGGCAGAGAGGTGAGGAGAGAGAAATCTGTGTTCAGATTACACATTCGCACAATTGCAGGTGTTTTCTGCTAATACCACAGAAACACGCACACACACACACTGTATCTTCAATGTTGGCATGATGACAAATGTCAGCTGTCAGATCTGACAGGGATTGCCTACATATCTAGTCTTTTAACACTTTGGCTGATGAGTCAAGAGTGAGGTCACACTTTAATGCTTACTACTGATGTGGCTTAAGCCGGGTCCATGCTTGCTGCAGAGGCGTCCCGATTCGTTAATTGTCCCGCTGCTGCCCATCAGCAGTCACCTGGCTGTTCACACCAGAAGCACATTTCTCATTAACACTGTTAGCTCTGCTACTACTGTTGCTGTTGTTAGCATTGCGCTGCTAGCCCTCGCCATTTCGGCTCAGCCGTCTCCATGTTTGCTTGTGACATCTGAGGTGAAAGCTGTGTGCATGCAATCCCAGCCCACGAATGAATCTACGAATGTTGTACATTGCAAGTTTAACAAAAGTGAAAAACAGTTTGTGTATCTGCCCCTTGATTTAGATTCATCCCCAAATTTAATGGGCTCTTTCTTGTCCCATGCTTCACCCTTCCACCAAGTTTCACGACAACTGGGCGAGGAGTTTTTCCGTCACCCTGCTGAAAAACAAACAGAGCCAAAAAATAACCTTCTTGGTGGAGTTAATCAGAATGATTTTTATAGTTCAGATGACAGAAAGCCTGACAATGAGTTAATCTAACACATGACACAGTCTTGATGGTCATGGACTGTTTAAACATACAGAACCTATTTTACGAGCACAGTCGATGGTGTTACTATTAAATTACTTTCATTTTTGGTAATAGAATAAAAGTCAGCGTGTTCTGATCCAGTCGTGTGTACAGGTGTGAATGTGTCATTTTTTCCCCTCAAAGCTGCACATTACATCTTCTTTGAGAAGAACATTAGACAGCTGCTGCATAAACACATCCCGTTGGAGCCTGTGGACCTCTGAATCTGTTGAGCACAGTGTATGAGTCAGACTGACTTCAATCAAAATATGATTTGCAATCTCTGAACAATTCAAAAAGATCCAGTTAGAGTTCAGAGGATTGTGAGATTCAGGTCATTTAGCCTTGATTTAAATGAACTGAGAGTTGCAGTGAGCCTGCAGTTTTTTGGGAGTTTGTTCCAGATATATGTGGCATAAAAACTGACAGTTGCTTCTCCGTGTTTAGTCTTAACTCCGGGGACAAAAAGCAGACGTGTCCCAGATGACCTGAATGGTTCAGAGTGCAGCTCAAGTTCAGCAATGTATTTGGCCGTTAAACCATTCAGTGCTTTATAAATCAACAGTAGTATTTTTGAAATAGTTTCTCTGACACACAGGAAGCCAGTGTAAAGAGCTCAGGTCTGGAGTGATGTGATCCACTTTCCTGGGCTTAGTGAGGACTCGGGCAGCAGCGTTCTGAATTAGCTTCAACTGTCTGATTGATTTTTAGGCCTGTAAATGTACTGTTACAGTAGCTCAGTATTGAAGGTAAATGCATGAACAAGTTTTTCCAAATCATGCCGAAACAAAAGTCTTTAAATTGAAATATTCTGAGGGTGAAAGCAGGATGACCATGACTACACCAATATTTCTGGCTTGTTCTGTGGTTTTCAACACTGTAGACTGAAGTTGAGCTCTGACTATTAGTCATCCCTCCTTGGCTCCAAAAACAATTATCTCAGTTTTAACTGAGGAAAATTCTGGCACATGTAATCATTGTTTGCACTGACTCAGTGCTTGTATTGGACCATAGTTCCCTGGTGATATGGTTATGTAAAGTCATGTGTCATCAGCATAATTATGGTAACATATTTAGTCATTTTCCATAACCTGAGCCAGTAGAAGCATTTAGATGTCAAACAGAAGAGGCCCTAGAACAGAGCCCTGGGGAACTCCACACATCAGTTTTGTCCCCTCAGATGTGTTAATAGGGGTGTAATTATTCACAAAATTCACTGTTCAGTTCGGTATGATACAGCTGAAACAGCTTTTAAATGAACTGGTTCATCTACGTCCCAACCCTCACCTGTAGTCATGAGCTCTGGGTAGTGACTGAAAGAACAACATTGCCAAAGTGGTCGAAATGAGTTGATGTATTAACATCTTGTAGAGGATCTGAGGCCATGCAACTGAAGACATTTTAATAAGTATGTTAGCAAAATATTGAGGGAGACGGAGGAAGATTTCAGATGGCGTATAATGTCCGACAGGTTTTAATGGTTGATCGCATAGAATTCTCTAAAACCCTGATATAACCTTGGTACCAAGCATGAGGGCACTTCCTGTGTCCCATCAGACTTCTTATTGAAGACTCAGAAGCTGATTGGTTTGTTTACGATCTAAAGTTCCTGTGGGAATCAGCCCGCCTTCAGAAGCCAAAATTGAAAGCTAATTGGGATTTACGGGGGAAAAAAAGTTTTACAGCAAGGATTTGTTCTGAAACTATAAAAAGAAAAAAAAAACTTTCACTTTTCCATCTACTCATCCATCTGTCTTTCTGTTTGCAGGTTTCAGTCCACAGTCACAGCTGGGTAAGCAAACATCCCAGCTGTCCGTCTCTCCTGCTGTTTCCTCCAGGTGCAGGACCAAGGAAGGTGCTCCCAGACCAGATGGGAGATGTAGTCCCTCCAGCTCACCCAGGTTTCTGGGTCTGCCTGAGGTTTTCTCTCATTTGTTTATGCCTGATATCCTAAAGGGAGGCTCCCTGGTGGCATCCTCGCTGGTTTCTGATTCGCTTTTAAACTATTTAACATACACAGAAACAGATGCTGCTGAATGGCTGTGACATGCTAATTGCTTTCCTAAAAACATGTCTAAAAGAATGCAGTAACTTTTTAATGCCGTTCTGTTTAACACCCGGAAATTCTTTTCATTCCTTTGATGTCATTTCTGCCACCTGCAACATTTGTGCTATTTTAGGAGATGCCTTCAGATTTCAGACATGCACAGTGAATTTAGAGTACACACTGTGTATACTTCATCAATATGATACTTCATGGGGGTAATGTGGAAAATATGTTTATACTTGATGGAGCACTCTTTATTTCATTATGTCAAGCTATAAGTGGTTAAAATGCTTTCAGCTACTCTGTGGTTCCATCATGTTATTTTCTGATGTAACTAAGATGGATTGCTTAATTACGTTGGCTGCTTTAATTGCATTTTGCCTAAAACCATGTTCATTTCTTCACAGAGTGTCTGTCAGCTTAGTCTGAGCTTTAGTCTGGCCGGTCTGGCCCCCGAGCAAAAATACTCTAAGTGCTAAGGTTATTTAAAAAGCACCACTAATAGTACTGGATTCAGTGTTCCCTTGTGGAAGCAAAACTAACAGTCTATGATAGAGTAATGGAGTTTCAGCTCTCCAGCATCTTCTTAACACTGTTCCTGGGTTTCTTCACCTCCAAACAAAAAACTAAACAGAGCAGTGAATTAGAAAAATAAATACATAACGAAATTTTTTTATGTGCCTCACATACCTTCAGCATCACAAGACCAGTTGCAAAGAGCTACCCTTGATTGTAGTCAAAGGGATCAAAGGGATTTGTCGTATATTAACATTGTTTTGGATGTCCATGTCTATTATTTAACAATAAGGAAGTGTCCTGTTTTTCAGCTTTTTGCAGGGCAATTATATTATGTATTCTGAAGCTGACTACTGGAAATGTGATTGGATTATACTTTAGTTTTTGAACATGGCATGAGCAAACTAATGTCTTCTTACTGCTGTCATTTCATCTCTCTTTTTAATCATCTTTGGTTTTTACATTTTATGTTTCTACTGTCTAAAATGACTTGAATTACCACCCCATGGGCTGGTGCTGTGTCTTCCTTGAGCTCAGGCCCTCTACCAGAGGCCCGGGAGTTTGAGGGCTCTGTGCAGTATCTTAGCAGTCCCTAGCTCTGCACTCTTCTGAACAGAGACCTCCTATGTTGTACCTGGAATCTTCTGGAGCCACTTTCCCTGTTTGGGGGTCGCAGTCTGGAGTGCTCCCATTACCACTGGCACCACTTTTGTCTTTATCCACCACATCTTTTCTGGCTCTAGGATGTGGGATATTACCCTGGAAATCCAGAGTTCTTGCTAGAGCACAATTTGAATTTGCTCAGCGAGTCACTCTGGCAATCAGTAATGATGCTCATTACCCATGCCGTTGGAGCCGAGCTGCACCAATTACATCGGTGTATCTGATATAGGCGGGCCAGAGGCGCGCTAAACAGATGACGATAGCGCTGCGACGACGAATTCCGGAATCGGTCAGTAAACATTGCAAGATGGCTACGGATGAACACTCATAGCCAGACCCTAAATCTTTCTAGATTTGGGTCTGGATTTCCAGGCTAGTGGGATATATGGATGCTTCAAAAACCAATATTTAGGCTGACAAAGAAACAACTCCTAACCCAGTGTTCCAACATCCACAAATGGCAACTGCTGTCGCAACCAGAGATTGGCGTGGTACCGATGAGCCGAGGTTCGATTCCGGCCTGTGGCCCTTTGCTGCATGCATCCCCTTTGCTGTCTCTCTCCATGTGTCCTGCAAAAAAAGGTGGATGCTTCACACACATATTCTACCCAGCAGCACAGTAGATCTATACAATCACCAGAGTTTTCAGGATTCAGTATTTCACCACGTCTCACTTTTTGCTCCTGAGTTATGGCGTTAAGTAACGGCCAGGAAAGTGTTTCGCAGAACATTGTGATGTCACAGTGAAGCTGAACTTTGACCTTTAGGATGTAAAATTTCAACACAAAATCATCTGGGCTCATCCCTGAATCCAAGTGGACGCTTGCGCTGAATTTAATGACATTCCCTCGAGGCGTTTCTGAGATATTGCTAGAATGGGACAGAGGGACGGACAATCCAAAAACATAATGCCTCCGGTGAGAGCTGTTGCCAGCGCAGAGGCATAAAAAACATTTGTATTCCCAAACACACTGTGCATCGTTCAGATTTAAGAATAGGTATTTAAGGTGGGATGGTTTCACTCCTCCTCAGCGTGTGGAGTCCTGTGTAATCTTCAGAACTGTCTTGTTTAACAAGGATGTGGTGAATGTCTTCCTAAAGACAGACATGACCCTTGGAGGGGCTGTTATCCATTCTGTGAGCCTGTGTACGTTTGTGCGTGTGTTTGTGTGTGTATGTGAGCGTGCATGCACATACACCCACACACAGGTGTGTTTTTGGCAGTCCCTTACATTGACTCTGTGCCAATGTTGCCGCTTGGCTGAACATTAAATCTAGTGGAGGGCTGAGTTTATTTTCTTTGCTTTGAAAGGCCATATTTATCGTTTTCAATTATCTCAGATCCATAAAAGCTGACCCCTGCTCTCTGCTGCGCTCTCTGAACCACTGGAGAGGGAAAGAGACCAAATGGAAGTCCAAACTGTGCTCTGTATGTTAAAGATTTCCAGATGTGTGCGTCTGTGTTTTTACCCGCCGTGCATGCACTCATCGATGTGCACAAACATGCATTTGCACCCTTGAATGAACTGAGTGTTATCTAATGCCTCTTAAGACCTTGAAATCCAAACACACCATCATCACTCTCCACGAGTACACCCCCTTCCTCCATGTGATAGTAACATCAACACACTCCTGATGTTAATAGTAAATTAATAACAGCCTTGATGTTAAACTCTCATTATCCTGTCATGAGATGTGCTGCTGGCCTGGGGGCACCCAGCCGACGACGGCTCCCTTTGAACACAGAGTGTATCAGCCTAACCCCCCTCTGTTAGCCATTTCAAAGCAGCTGCTGCAATGGACAGAAGATGATGCCATCTGCATGAGTGTGTGACTCCCACCCACTCTCAGCGCCGAACATAATCTCCTTTTTATGTTGATTGTCTACACTTGTGATTATGAAGTTGAACACTGTGTGTGTGTATGTGTATGTATATATGTGTGTATGTGTGTGTGTGCACCTGTGTCCGTGTCTGCTTGCCTTTTTTATGCATTTGCAGAGGAACGGCAGTGAGTGCATGTAGATAAAACTAGCAGTTTGTTTGGCAGAGCACGACAGAGTACACATTTGCAGAAATGTATCGTAGTCCATTTAACAAAATCACAGGGTGGAGAGGCCGGCCGTTACACACATAGTACTCATTGTTAAGTTGTTAGCAAATGTAGCTGCAGTGCTTTGGAGCTCAATGAGTACCTGGGTAATATTATCACTCCTAATGGCGATGTGGCTCGGACACACATTGAATCCACCGATAACACATATGGTCTTATCACTATGCAATTTATTACAGCTACAAATGACACCTGCTGCAGAAGTTAACCCTTTGAACTCTAGGCTTGTTTTCTTCACTCTTATTATTTATAGGCTTATGGCAGAGTCACTACGTGACTTAGGTGCACAATATCAGGGTGCAGAATACCCTGACAGTTGTGGGCTCATGCTGCCATACAGTTGTTACGAACTCAAGGTTTACTGTCACAAGAAATAAGAATGGTTGTGATCACTGAAAACATTTTAAAACAAGTTTGAAACTGTAAGGACTTATTCTGAAATTATTTTGTAACTGTGTGAGAGTGTAGTCCAAGCATAGCTGTCTTTTTTATTGATCCATTTATTTGTTTGTTCAGTGAGACTGCCTTAGGACTTTTGTTCCTCAGTATAAATCAAGGACTATATTTATTTGTACAGTTGACATTCACTGCATTTTTTGTTTGACAACAAAAAACACTAGAAATGAGCGAGTACACCATCGTCTGTATCTGTGCATCTGACTAAATTCTTCTTCATTTTGGAGAACGAGGTAGAAGTCTGTCTCTGTCATATGAGACTCAAGAACAATACACAGGTGCACTTGAAGAAAAGGGTCAGCACAGAAAAAATGAATTTCAGGCACTCATGTGCGGAGCAGGGACACATGCACTTAGATTAAATTAAAAAGCCTGTATTAAAAAAAAAAACATGGCTGCCTACATTAAAACACCGACCGGCTTCAAACCTGAGGTCTTCAGCAGAGTTTAAAAAGATGGACGGGAGTCAAGCAAACATTTTATAGACTTGGCAGGGGGTGTCACCACATCCTGATTGATAAGTGAATGCAGGTGGGTGACAGCCATGGATCAAAATGAGAGGCCATTTTGAAGGTGACACGCCTCCACAAGTGTTTATTTCTTCTTCATATTTGTACTCAGAAGTGGGTGGGGTTTAAACTGAAAGTAGGCGGCCCTCACCAGAAGTTGTCATTTTAAACCTTACATTGATATGGGTTGATCAGAAGATGATATCTTACTATATAATGAGGAAAACTCTGTCTGTGTGTCTGTTCCACGTGTTTCTCCTCACTGACTTGGTCAATCCATGTGAAATTTGGCACAGTGGTAGAGGGTCATGGGAGGATGCCAATGAAGCAATATTACATCAATTGGCCAAAGGGGGGCGCTATAGCAACCGATTGAAATGTCAAACTTTGAATGGGCATATCTCATGCCCCGTATGTCGTAGAGACATGAAACTTTGCACAGAGATGCCTCTCCTCATGAGGAACACATTTGCCTCAAGAACCCATAACTTCCGCTTATGTAGATTTTCCGCCATTTTGAATTTTTTGAAAAACACTTCAAATGGATCTCTTCCTAGGAAGTTTGAGCGATCTGCATGAAACTGGGTGAACATAATCTAGGGAGCAATATCTAAAGTTCCCTCTTGGCAAAAGTTGGAAAACTTCCTAAAACTGAGCTTCTATAAGGCAATGAATATTGCGGAGGGCGTGGCTCATCACATAAAGGTGTATAACATCTCAAGGGTTTCACCCATCACCACGCAACTTTGTAGGCATGTGACCACACATAATCTGAGGGGACCCCTCCATTATTGACCCCATCAAACAAAATGGGGGCGCTAGAGAGCTCATTTCTTATCTAGGCCTAACCGCCATATGGATTTTTACTAAACTTGGTAGATATGTAGAACAGGACGCCTCAAGGTGACTGGAGAAATTTAACTCTAATTGGCAACTGGGTGGCGCTATAACAACAGAAAAATGCTTCAAAATGGCTAAAATGCGACCGATCGCTGTGGCTCCCCCTGTGGACCAATGTTGTTGTTTTCTTCTAATTTTTGGTATGACTAAGTCATGGTATGGTATGCTGTACATAATCACAGAAACTGTCAGTGTGTCATTCTGTCAGTCAGTCATTCTGTCTGTCCCACGTTTTTCTACTCACTGACGTGGTCAATCTATGTGAAACTGCACATAGGCATTGAGGATTGGCATAGGCAGAGGGTGACAAAGAGAGAGAGAACCATTTACAGAACAGTCTCACAATTGAGCTTCAAATCATTTTAATCACAAGACTAAGAGATAAAACAGCTATCAGAATGAGTATTTTCCTTCATTATTGACACATTTTACTTGACGATATTCACGTTCATAGAAAGTATATTACCCACACTGGATACTTGTTTCATTTGAGGGTTCGGCTTCACGTTAATAAATGCCCAATAAATACATGTGGCAATATTTCTGCTCAAATTACTGTCCCGTTGCAACCTATTGCAGCTTTGGCTGGTGATATCATTGACAGCCGAAAAACTCTGCTCACATTCAGCTGACGTTGAGAGATTAGTATGCACTGCTTTCCAGACTTTGCCCTTTTTGCCCTTTGAGGCACCTCGCCAGTCCCTGAACTGTTCTCCTGCCTCATAGGTGGATTGGGCTTCCTCCCCATACAGGCATCTACGTCACCTGGCCAAAAGTGCTGGTCCAGTGGTCTTAGCGTCTGGATTAATCCACTCCCAATCAAGCATTCAGTGAGGTAGGCCAGAGCTGAATCCTAAAACTCTGCAGTGTCTATCTTCCTCCTGGCACAAGTCAGCTGTGCTCCTTCGAACCATAGCTGTCAAGTCTCCCGTTTGGGCCGGGAATCTACTGTATTTTACCCCTCTTTCCCGCCGTCCTCCTGTATTAGTATTTTCCCGTAAATCTCCCGTATTATAATATAATTTTAAAAAAATCAAAACATTCCTCTGCCTCTCCAAACTGAACTCTGTCACTAGCCTGGGCGGCAGTTGTCGCGAGGTTAGTGTCAACAACGGGTCTGGTTGATAAGTGGTTATTTTAGATTTCCTGTACACCTGTCAAAATGTAATGGATACTGGAGCTTGGTTGGGGTGGTGGGACGGCTCGTGGCGGGCGCCGGAAAATTTCCCTTATTTTCAAATCCAAAACTTGACAGGTATGCTTCGAACAGCCTGGATGAATCACACTCTACAACCCTTTCTAAATGACTTTCCTGTTGAAGGCTTTTTTCCTGCCAGCACCTCGACTGTTTGCCGAACGTGGCAAGCACCAACCAGCAGAGGTGCATCTCTTGAGGAGTTCTTGTGGAGACAAGCTCTTTAACTCACAAAGGACTTCTTTAATCAAAGCCAACTCATTTACAAACCTGGAGTTTGGTACATTGGTAGGTACTTCAACAGGTCTTTCTATTTCTGTCTCTCAACATCAGTGCCTGAAGAGTCCTTGCAGGCGGTTTTAAAGTGAAGCAACAGTGCGAGAAATTCTTTCAAAACAGTCTTCACCACACTAACGCAGGCGGAAACCCATCAAACAGTAAAGACATGACAAGTCTTGTGAGATTTGTGAGTTAAACTTACTTTTTCAGGTGAATAGGAAAAATAAGAAGAAGATCATTTTCATGATTTTTGTTACTAGTGTTTTATTTTCCCATATGGGATGAAGATGTACTGAATTTCAGCAATTAAGTCTCCATTGCAGTTTTGGTGAGTTAGCTGTGGGTGACACTCAAGTCACAATCTTGGGCAATCCCAAGTAAGAGCAAGCCCTTCCACCTGTGCATGATTGGTCAACATGTGTATGGTCAGTGGTTGGTCATGGGGATATTTAAAGTCCCACCATAAGAGTCCCACATCATAGATCCCTCTGCAGCCATCTTAACTCATCACCCATTAGAAGCAGAGGATGGAAACCATAGTTGGACTGGCCATCTGGAGTGCTGAGAGTTTTCCCAGTGGGTCTTTTGACAAATGGGCCGATGTAACACAAAATATACATATGAAAAAATATATAAAAATAACCAAGTGCTGTGTGGTTGATTGGCCCAGACGAGTGGGCTGCTGAGTGGGCTGTTGGCCCACTGCTGTTGGGTCTCTCCCAGCCAATTACTTTTGGTCCAGTCCTTTTGGACACTGCCCATGTCCCATCTCCCCTATAAGGTAACATTTAAAGACATTGTGAAGTAGTGCAAGATGGAGGAACAGACAGTCTAACTTAACATATAGGTAGTGCTGAAAAACTGATAGATTAGAAACTGAAGTCCTTTAACGCCAGCCAACTCTTTTAAAGTAACTAACAGTAATTATTTATTTGGTGCTGTTGCCAGTAAATCCACACAGCCTATTGAGTCTGAAGGCACTGGCAGCAGTGAGGAGAGCAGAGAGCATGGCCCAGTGAGCCCAGTGAAACCAGTTCAACTGTTAGTCAAGGTTCTGCAGCTGAATTGGTACAGCGCACAGAAGATAATAAGGCTAAGATGAGAAAGGGTTAGGTCTGGCTAGCATTTAACTTTTCATTGCCTTAGTTTTTGTCCTTGTCCCGATGCATTTCCCCCTGACGCCGCTGAGCGCTGTTAAACTATAATGGCGTCCAGCAGCGTATCATGCTGACGTGAAAGGACAGCTATGTTTGTTGGTGTCTGACGCCACAAACCACTGTCCAAGCACCTAATTTTGACGACTGGTGAGTGAGACCAGGTTGTGGGAAAGTTAAAATCTGCACCACACCTGGGTCAAATGAATCAGTAGTCATGGATATTTATCAGCTCTGGCTCCGATCAGTATTGATGGAAACACAACACCTGGGTGAATGCACCTGTCCGTCTGCACCCAAGCACATTTGAACATTGATCCAAATTACACCATGCTGCTTTCTACTGTTTACTAACCTGTTTTTGGCCTGTCCATGACAAAAAAACCAACACACATAATGGCATATTCGTCTGCTGCAGAACTGAGTACACAGCTCTGATTTACTGGCAACAGGAAAGGAATCTATGACCTATTTTTTGCAGGTTATCCTGTGTTTAAAAATCTGGCTTATCTGCACTAATTGGGGTGAAAAGGGGGTACATGTGTGACCTGTAATCCTGTGGTGGATGGCCAAATGGTTTGGTTTGGAGGCTGCACTTTTAAAGGTGTAAATGAGGCAGAGCAATTATATATAGTTTGTTGCATTCAATCTGAAAACACTGTTACAAGTAAAAGATGAAACAAAACAACATCGATTGAATAACTGAACAAATAACACCTCATTTTAACAATGCAGAACCCCGAGATCAGACACAGCAGGAGTAAGAAAGATGCTTGCAGGGTTCTTGCCTCAGTGCCAGGAAGAATCCACCTTCATAAAATGGATTAGTGCAGGGCAGTGACTCAGTGTTTGCTCCTGCTGCGCTGCTCTGCAGCTGATCCTGAATTAAACTGGGAGGCAGCTACCACAGGAGATCCTATTGGGATCAATAACATATCAAAATATTGTTAGTCAGACGGGACCTGTTAAATGCACTCTAAAATTAATACAGCATAAATCCAGGGATTAGAGAGAGTTTAACATTCTGGCACATCTCCATTCTTGATTCAAAGAGTGGGACACGGAAAGCAAGTTATTAAGTAAAAAGGCAGCAGCTAGACATCCATGTATTACATTTTATCTCTGACCTACAGTGACACTCATCCCTTTCCTGTGGAGTAGCTTTGGAAAGCAATCCTGCCTCCTCAGTCTGTCAGAGCTTCTCACAGTGTCACTGTCCCCGCTGCCTGTCAGGATCTATCCCCGAACAATCTGCAGCCCCCGTCCAGTTAAGCTATTATAGGAGGACGGGTGAGAGACTGACGACCAGCTATTTTCTCCTCGCAGTATTTAGCACATTTATTGTAGATCTTATCCCTTTGTTGTTTTTCCTTCCCCCTCCACATAGAGGGATTGTGTGGTGGATAATGAGTGTGGGTGAGGCTGTTTGTGATGACGGTGCCGTGAACCTTCTGTAGGGCTACTGTAACCTCTGTCTTCTGATAATCTGCCAATTACCAAGTTCTGCTCGGTGTCAGGAGGATACCCCCCCCCCCCAACACCCCCACACCCCACCTTTTCTCTACTGTCTCCATGGTTACCTCTTCAGTGGTTGACAGAATGAATGTGGAGGATGAACTCAGGGATTACCATTTGACAATAACTGCAGGTCCTTCTTTAACCAAGCCAAAATTGCACTGGGAAACATTTTTGAAACCTGCCAGCTGGAGTATTTCTTTCCTCAACCCTGCATTTAAATGTACTGAATGTCTTAAACATGCCACTTTAAGTCTAGCTACAGTTACAGCTCGACCAGGTCATTTAATTGGACTCCTGTCCTTGTCCCAGAATACAAGCAAGCAAGGAATCGATTTATTGACCCAAGTATGTGCAACTCTGCTACAATAGGTGGCAATATGCCCCCTTTCAGTTTGTTAGAATTGGACCTTTCTCCTGTTGACCTATTACTGTACGTCATAGACCAAACAATCGACCAACAAGTTAGCTACAGTTAGCTCACAGCAAACTGGTGCCATGCTGGACAGCTTTACAGCTCCGTACATTTCATCCTTCCAAACAGTCTCAGCTCTGGATGTAGATTTCACCATGTTGTTACCAGCTTCTTCTTCTGTTAGGCATTTTATGCTATTTGACTTCCGGGTCAAAGCCCGGGGCGGAAACTCTGGAGCAGGGGCAGAGCGCCTCAGCCAGTTTGGGTTCAATTGACTGTATACATGCAGGAGGAATTCAACTCCCAGTTGCATTATCTGGGTGTGTTAAGCTAAGCATAGTTCACATTACACGATTTTCACCCTGATTTTGTGTCGCGGAGACTATCGTAATCTTTTGAGCGACGTATGTTTCTGTCAGCAGGAGTCTTGCCAACTGCGTTACGACCTGTGTGTACACACCACATGATTTCGCCACCGAGCCCTTGCTGACAGAGCCCCAGATAACGCAGTGACGTCACCAAACTTGGAGACGACACATCATAAAGGCATGGATATTCTTCCCAGTGTTGAATCAGATCTGCCTCCAGGGCCTGGGTCCAAACACAACACGCTCCCCGTGATCCTGTGGACGCCGCCACTGTTGTTTTTGCTTGCCGGCTTGTCAGTGTTGCCAGATCTTGGGAGAGAAACAAGCAACCAGGGCTATGGAAACAAGCCCAAAAGAAGCGACTATCATACGTTTAAATAACTTATTAGACGGGTATATAGAGAGAAAGACGATGTTTAGAGAGCAAGCCCAAATAAGCAACTCCACTTTAGAAACGTCCGTCCTCCTGCGTGGTGACAGGGGAGGTATCCCGCCTCTCATTGGCTAATGCTCTTTGCCAGTTATGTCAGCCTTCTCCAGTTTTCTAGCATGCCAGATATCCAGTCCCAGTCGCAGACGAGGGGATGACTTGGTCAAAGGCTTGTTCATGCACGTTGTGGCAAACTATCTGCCGACTCACCTCCGACCCAAGGTGGCTCTCAAGATCCTCTGCGACATCAGAGCAACGGCAATTAGCGATCCAGTGGGGTACAAACACAGACTCACTTGCACTAACATTTACATGCAGCTGGACTGTCTACACCTACTAACAGAGAAGCAGGGATTACACCACACACAGAAGGAGTGTGGGCGGATTATGTGACGATGGACCCCTGAGCACAGATGTGCAAAAGGCCCCGTCACCTCTCCCACACAAGACACACAGACTTTGTGCTGGCTTTGCCTCTTTTTGTTGTTTTTGTGTTTTGCGTTGTGTCTTTGTTTTATATTTCTTGATCTATGATCGTTTTGTTTCTCTTTGAAGTCATTTTGTGTCTTTTAAAGGTATATTTGTGTCTTTTGGGTTGTTAGGTGTCTGTTAGTGGTCATTTTGTGTCTCGTTGTAGTTCCTTTGCATCTCTCTGTGGTCATTTTTAATCTCTCCCTGGTCAGTCTGCGGCCAGAGGGGCCCCTGACACATTGAGCCCCTGGTCCTGTGCCTGTTGGGCAGGACACCATTACTCAACCATATCTTTATTTAGCAAATTTTTGCTTTGTTTTTGCTGCTATATTAATACTCTGAGTGTCATATAGAGGTCCTTAAAAATGCTAAAATCTAAAGCATGGTGCCATCTGTCTGCTGCATACAGTGTGCTGCCACAAAATGTCAACTTGCATAAATCCACAAGGATATTGATATAGCCTAGGAATACCTAAACATATTGTTTGTTCTATGGAAAGGTCATTGTTATATAAGAATAACTCGGGATGTATATCAGTAAGGGATTTCTAGGGTCATCGATGGCACCTGAGTGCAGACTCATTTACTGTGCACTGTAAGAACGGCAGAAAAAGGTAAATCTCACCTCAGCAGACCTCTGTACTTTAAAAGAATAGGTTGTGGAACATAATGCAAAATTGATTGAAAACAAGAACATGAGGTGTTATTGACTAAACTCCACAGCAGGGTTGGTGTGACATTAATGTCTGAGAGCCAGGGGCATCGATTCAGTAAACTCCAAACCTAAATGGTAAAGTCCTTCTGTTTCATTTGCCATCAAGAGTTCTAGACTTGCTGTATGTGTAATAACTAATGACAAGAAGAACAGAAATGGAATCAGCCCTTGATTCTCATATTTGGCCAGTTCTCATCAAGAGCTTCACCTGGCCTGACACATTACCACAGCATCCCCAGACGCTGCCTGGGTAGTGAAACAAATGCCGTCCGGACAGGAAGGTCACATGTTACCTGGAGTAATATGGGCGAGGTGTCAGCTGGCACTCAAGCCCTGCAAATCACCATTCAGCCCACAACTCCATGCTCAAGGTCCCTTCAGTACATTTGTTTCTTATCACTGTTTCTGATTCTGTTCACCAGGGCAGCACTATCTCCTTTGTTGAGCCCTTGAAATCTTAAATACATAAATGACACAGGATATAACCTGATAGTTCACATGCAAGTGAATAAACTGCCGACAATTTGACACGTTTGGCATTTTTGAAAAACTTGTCATGCTGATTCAGTGGGAGCTCCACTGCAGTTACACCCACAAGGCGGATGCATCTTCACACATTCAACACATCATATGTACATCTCACAGGACGCCACCACACGTGTCAGGCAGACATGCATACAAAAGCCTGACTTAAATCTACAGCACTGTGAAGTGTTTAGTCTCGGCATGACGAGCTGCTAAGTCAATACAGGTTTTGGCAGCAGTCAAAGACATTTTGGCAGAAGCAGGAAGAACATGCTCAAAACTTTGATCAAAGATTTGATCATATAGAGTTGGTTTGTTGAGACTTTAGGTCGACTCACACAAGACGGTTAGCACCTCACATGCCATGTGGTGCAGGGCTTTTCCATCTGCTTTGTGTGGCTCATTCGCTGAGGGTAAACAAAGTCTGTTTTATGCTCAAATTTACCGACCAACTCACAAGGATTATCTCCTGCTATACTGGAAACATAACATAAATGTAGCCTGTCTGTATGAAGCGTGTGCCAGGTACAGACAAGTAATGTTTGTTACCACATGCTGCACATACTTATCTCTCAGACAGTTAAAGTGTCTATGGTTTCCGAAGATCTAAAGATTGTCATTATATTCTGTATTAGTGGGAGCATCAGATGGTGCTTTGAAATTTGTTTTAATTATAAAAATACTTCTATAAGTCAGTACATTAAGTAAATTGTTGTACTTGATCCAATGTATAGGCCTTTGCATGGGCCCCTCCTTGGCCTTGGGTTGTGGTCATCTGTGACCTTTGACCCCTTCTGACAGTGGCCTTGGTTTATATGGGATAATAAATTATCTCATAATTGCAGATAATCTCAGGAATTACAGTACAATCACAAAAATAGTTGGCTTTGCTGCAAACCAGGGATTTGTTACATTTGCACATTATTATGCACTTTATCATTTAACAACACTGCGGTTAACATTTAGTTAGGTCTAGGGACAAAAACTGTTTGGTTATGGTTAGGAAAAGATCATGTTTTGGCTTATAATACCCAGTTTTTGGGGCACAATCGCTGCTGAAAAAGCAGGGATGACTTGGTAAAAACAAACACTATCTGTGTCACTATCTTGGCAGGAAATGCAGGAGTGTCTCAGTACACAACAAATGCTTTTCGTGCCACTGTCCCAACAGGAAATGTAGAATTATTTTGAGATGCAAAAAAGAAAAAAAAAAAAAAAAAAAAAGTAGGCTTTTTGTGACACTGTCTTCGCTGGGAAAACAGCAATGACTTGCAGAAAAAAAAAAACAAACTGGTTTTGTTGTTTGGTCCTCCACCTCCCGATGAAAATGTCAGCTCATACACCGTGTCACTTTAGAAATGTTTATATGATACATATGAAACTTAAAAATCTGACATATTTGTGCTTTGCAGAAATGTACATTGCCAACATTTTCCCCTGGCGACTGTGCTGGTAATTGTCAGGTTGTACATGAAATCTAACTGCAAAGACCAAAACACACTGGTGGCAAACAATGCGCATAAAAAAATACACCCTTATTATTTCCAATGTACAACCCCACACCTGCGGTAGCTATACATGCATTGGAATTAAATGCATTTTCCCCTCACTTGCTCTCTGCTTGTACATACCGGCTCCCATTGCAGCTCTTTTTCTCTGCTCCTATGGCAGCTCGACTCCTCTCCTCACCTTCGATGTATAAAGAGAACTCTGTAGCTGCTGCTGTGTCTCGTGTGTGAGACTCGTTGTCGAGGTCGAGTTATATCCCAGGCTAAACAACTCACAAACCTGTCCTTATCATGACAATGGCCAAAAAGATATTTCCTGGCGAGACACAGCTCTGGAGATCGGCTCTGCAGGTTAGAAATCAACTTTAATTAGGCTCTGTTCACACATGATTTTAAGTTAATGCACAGGCAGAAGAGGTGCAGATCTTTAGTTACAATAACTTTGTGTGGTTGTCTGTTGACGAGCTGCAGCACGACCTGTCCGGTGTGTGCTGGGGACGACTTGATGCGTGCCGTCTGACGTGATTTGACATGCCGCGGTGGCACTGGTGTGTTTTCAGCTTAATACAGAGCCCAGGTGAAAGGTATTTTATCAGTAAGAGAAAAGTCTTGTCTTGTCTTTCTACCTCTACTTAGTAAACCTCAACTGACCCTATCAATAATTGTATGAATGATGCCTAAGTTTTTCTGACTGGTGTCTCTGTGCGCATCTGAGTGTTTGTCTGTGTGTGCTGCCGGTCTGTGGCAGCATTCAAGCATGGTTGGTGAATAACACACACTGTTACAAACAAGTAGTGCATTAGCAAGAGCCATTACCCCCATCTCTCCCTCTCCTTTGAGCACACACACATCCATGCAGACGTGGGAGATGTGACGGACTGTATTCTGCTGAGCACTGATGGAAATAAATGTGAGCCAGATGTTTGAATAGTGAAATCTTGGTAGCTGATGTCATCAGAGTGTGAGGAGAATGAGTTCATTTGGTTAATTCTGCAGCTTTGAACTAGCTGAAGGATGACAGGAGGGTTAACAGCTCTCATTTGGCTCATTGTTTAGGTTTGACCATAATGTTCAGCACATCTTTTTAGAACTGAATTTCTAGGAAAATCTAATTTTAATTTCTACATTGTATTGTGTTTAAGTACAACCGTTTTTCTAATTTGAAGACGAAATTGCCTTTTCTTTGTGCCATAATTGGGGGCTGTATAAATGTGCAATTTCATTAACAATTCATTTCCATATTCTTGCAGCCAAGCAAGTTTTTATCATGTAATTATAACACTTTTCCTTAGAGCGGCTTTACTTAAGGGCATTAACCTCTCAACTCTGCTGGATCCACCAGTGGCTCCATCTTTCCTTTCTCATGCTGTGCACTCAAGCATTGTTTAAACTTTAACTCTTTTTTTTCTTATTTAGATAAAATACCTGAACTACGGAGTGCTCATAAACCAGATTTCTTATTTAAGTATAACGCTGCAATGAAGAAAAGTAAATATTAAGGATAAAGGTTTTTAGATGCTTTCTGCATTTTCTCATTTTTATACAAATGATGCTTTGTTAAATGATTTTCCGATTCAAAGTCACATGGTCTGTAGCTTTTACAGCAAAAGACATTAAGGCATTTTCACGTACTACATTTCTGCTGTATCTGTATCTATACATTCTCTCTCCGACCTCGTCAGAAATTGACATTTTGGTCATGGACTTTCCGCGTACACATACGACGTGCAAGGTACCCTGTCAGGTTCTCTTGTTCAAGATACACTTCCGTTATCACAGGAAATTAAACGTTTACAGTCTCTTTCAAAATAAACGCACTACATCGGTACAACACTGCGAATTTCCGTTTTTTCACCGTTTTTTGGCTTTAAAATCTTACAGGATGCAAACACCACTCTCTCTGATGAAGTTAGGTTTGTTGGACCCATCCGTCAACCCTCCCACCCGCCCGACTTGGACATTCTCTGCCTTGACTTTCGTCCTTTCGTCCGCCGCGTTTCAGAATCAGAATCAGCTTTATTCGCCACGTACGTGTGTACGTACCAGGAATTTGACTCTGGTAGACTTGCTCTCAGTGTACCAGATTTGACATAAGTACTCAATCCCCCCGATGCTGCCGAGCGCTGTTAAGCTATAGCGGCAACTGGCTACGTATCATGCCGACGTTAAAGGACGCCCTCTTTCATTGGTTTCTGACGCTGCAAGTCATTGCCCAAGCACCTGATTTCAATGACTTCAGAGTGAGACTGGGCCGGTGTTACATATCCTAATAATTCTAATCATGTTTAGCACGTTTTTCTCCCCTGAATAACCCAAGTACAAAACAAAAAAAACCTCCCAACAGCATCTGTATGAATTTAAAACTACAATTATCTTGCAGTTGTATGCTTCCGCCAGCCAGTCAAGTTGCAGTTCACATCCATGTCTTTCCAGACTCATATTAGTGTAGTGGAGACTTTTACAGAATACAGAGATATAAAAGGTATTATGAGTATTTTTTTGCAAAATGAGGGTATTTCACACATGGGATGAGCGAGTAAACCTTTATCTATATCTGTATCTGTACTCAGGATAAATAAAAGTGGACGGGACTTGAACCTGATGTGGGTGGAACTTAATGGGAAGTTGTTATTTTAAGTCTGAAACTGATAAGATTGATGACGTTGCTATGTTTATTATTCATTAGAAAATCATTTACAAAACAGCCTCAGAATTGAGCCGCTTGGTTGACACCCAAGATTAGTGTCACCAATTCAGTTATTAGAAATTTTTGTGAAATTTTGTCATGGGAGATCACACTGACCTCTGATCTTTGACCACTGAAACCTAATCAGTGCATCATGAGCCTGAGTGGAGGTTTGTACCAAATATCAGGAAATTCCCTCAAGACATTCTTCAGATACTGCACTGATGAGAATGGGAAAGAGGGACGAACACCCTGAAAACATAATGCCTCCAGCCACGGCTGTCGCCAGCATGGAGGCCTAGAGATCTATTAATATTCACGACTGAAACTTCTGGGAGGAAGATGCAATGGCGCAACATGGCCCTGAACCCCTCCACACTACAGTTTCATCATGGCCACAAAAGACTCATTAAAAATTAAAATGGCTGTCTTGAAAAAGTGATAAAGCTGCACTGAGTGGCACACAAACAGCAATTTTCCTCTCATGAATACTGGTGAGAGGGTTTTGACAAGGCAGAGAGGTGAAGTTTCAAATGTGTTTTTATTGTTATTCAACCAGCTGTAAACTTATAAAGTTTTATTCTATTTAATAACCAAAAACAGGTTACACATTGCCAACCCTACTGCTGATAAAATAAGTCTAAATAAGCAGAAGTTTTGTGTATTTTTTCAAATTTTCATTTCCCTTGGCGCTATACTTTCTCATTATCCGTAGCCTTTGGTTGGCATAAACATAGTTTAAAGATTTAAAAAATGGGACCAAGCTCTGGAAAGACAGCATATTATTTTCATTAGTCGCAATGTAAAACCCACTTTGTTCCCTGTTTAGAAAATTGGTGCAATTACAATATAATTCTGAAAAGGAAAAAAAAAGGGAAAAATAGGCCACTTGAAAATAATTTCAGGTCTTGGTCACAAAACAGCGACATTAAATCCTGGAGGGACATCGACCCGCAGGTTAATTAGTAAATACACAGGTTAATACAGGAGTGTGACCATTACAAGCTGTTACACAACCATTACCTCCAGAAAATAAAGTATCCTCTCACCACATCTCCTCCATTCTCAGGATAATAAATGCACTGAAACTATCAAAATATAATTAAACCTGCTAAATAGAGAGCAGCGCACAGGTAATGTAGCTGTGAGAGAATCAATACATTAGTGCCTTTGAACTAACGGAGCGATCGATATGTCACGAGGATCATTTGTCATCTCGGAATTATAGTTGCTTATGTCATTGAGCTGCTTTGGTCAATTTGTCAATAGCCTTCTAACAATACCCTAATATACCCTTTAAACGAATTGATTCAAGTGAATTAAGCAGATGCATTATGGGTAAATGTCAGGCCTCTGACAGGCTCAGGTTGAGGACACATTGGTCAACATGTTATATTTCTAATTCACTCTCATAATTCATAAAAACCCCACATTACATTTAATGATAACATCTTTTTCCAGATTCACTGTGAACATTTCTTTCCACACGTGGCAACTCACAAGTATGATTCAATTTTGGTAACATAAAATACTTGGTGAAGGTTACCGAAAGATCATCTTCATCGTTACAAATCCCCCAGAAGCCCACACTCTGACTATACACACAATATTTTTATGCATGTTTTATTTAAACATATACCCACTTTAGTGACCATGACTGAATATTGTAAAAGGGATTTTCAAAAAATATTAAAACAGTGAAGAGGACACGTTAATACAGACTTTCAGTTTGAGGCTGGACACAAAACTCTGACCTCCAGTGTCAAAGTCAAACTATTTGTGTGCTTCCACTTCTCCGACCTCCATTCTCAGACTTTTGAACACGTCCTCAAAGGAAAGTGGGTTGGAAAAAAACAGAGCAGTAAAAAAAAAAAAAAAAAAAAATACTAAATCTACTTGTTAAACATGGACATATATCAACTTTAGAAAGAAGCAAACGTGGAGCATTAAAAACTGTCTTCTTCTGTGGTGGAAACCACACGTAAAGATCAGCCCAGTCGCTAGAAGAAAATTTGCATTGTATGGTTCTGCAAACTACAAATTTCTTATATGGATCAAATCAATATTTCTAAAGCAACGTAGCATGGGATGGCATGTCACCCAAGGTGAGACACCTGCCAAGCTTTAGACTATCACTGTTCGAGACCAACAAACAACAAAACCAGTTAATTCTAAGGGAGTCATTACTGTGTTTCCAGCAGCTTTTCAGCCAACAAACGTGGTGTTTTTTAGTGATCCATAGCTCTTTTTCCACCGGGGATAGTGCCATGAAAAGCCGGTATTTTAAGCCCAAACATGATCTCTTACTAACCATAACCATAAGTGTTTATTGTTCATTCATTCATTCATTTTCCGTTAACGCTCATCCAGTTAAGACACACCAAGCCGACAGTCGGCCGTCGACCAAAGTCAGGCCATCGGTGAGCGTCTGTCGGCCTAGTTTTTGCTGTGTGTCCCACAGCGTCGGCCCTTCGACGTCGGCGTTGGCGGCTTTTTGGCCGATTGAGCATGTTGAATTGGCGGCGGAGCTAGTCGATGAGAGAAATCACTCTGATTGGCTGCTCAGGTTTTATTCCCTCACCCCTGTAGCAAGTGAATCTGCCTGTAGTGAAACTGGGGCGAACCGGTGCTTCCTCCTCAGGCTCCACTTCACTCAGCTGCCCGACAGACCCGCTGCTTCTTCCCACTTTAACCTGAATAACAAACCTGAACTAGCTCTCCGCTAGCTTCAAAAAGTGATAAAAGTGATTGGATTCAAACGGAAAGCCGGGGCTGGCTGGGAGCGGCTAGCGCAGCATGACAGAGGGAAGCACAGCCAGTTAGCCTCCGCTAGCCTCCCAGCTAGCCCCGGCTCTCTCAGGTTAAAGTGGGAAGAAGCAGCAGGTTTATCGGGCAGCTGAGTGAAGTGGAGCCTGAGGAGGAAACACCGGGACCGTCTGGATGTAATAGTCCGTGGAGGTGCTGCGGTGCTCGGCTGCACAGATAGGAAACCCCTCGGCTGTCAGGATGTACCACTCTGTCACTCCGCTCTCTCTCACGCAGGCGCAGAACGTATGTGCTACTTGGCTGTCAGATGTAGTCCGTGTAGTGTGTTCAAATGCAACTGACATAGGGCGACGTGAGGCGACGTGAGGCGACGCAACAGTTGGCTTTTGTCGCTGCTAGTTCTTTGATGTCGGTTTAGTGTGTCCGCAGCTTCAGAGGTTGCAGGGGGGCTGGAGCCTATCCCAGCTGACACTGGGTGAGAGGCAGGGTTCACCCTGGACAGGTCACCAGACTATCACAGGGCTGACACATAGAGACAGACAACCATTCACACTCACATTCACACCTACGGACAATTTAGAGTCACCAATTAACCTGCATGTCTTTGGACTGTGGGAGGAAGCTGGAGCACCTGGAGGAAACCCACGCTGACACAGGGAGAACATGCAGACTCCGGAAGGAAAGGCTCCCCAGGTTAGAACCAGGGACCCTCTTGCTGTGAGGTGACAATGCTAACTACTGCACCACCATGCTGCCAGTGTTTATCATGCCTAAACCTAACCAGTTTCTAAGTGCGCCCGATATAATCACACACAAAAATAACGTAGTCATGGTTTGCAGAAACAAACAATGCCAGCATTCTTCCCAGTGATTAAGTTTAGAGAGTCTGCAATGTTACAACATTCACACCTCTGACTGGTGTAAAGGTTACAGCGTCTGCATCCAGTGTGTGCTACACACACATAAGCCTTTAATGGCATCAAACTCTTGTGAATATTATCATAAATGTGTGTAAATGCTGTTGTTTTCATGGACAGGACCAGGTGTGTAAATATAGACAATGCAGACAGTGCAGTTGCACAGGGGCCCGTGGGGTGGAGGGGCCCGATTGCCACCTGGAAACATGCCTGTGTTTGAATTTGAGTTTTATTAGCGCACAAGATATGATTAAAACAAGTACGTCTTATACAGATATGAAGTGATGATTGCTGGGTAATATGTACGTATGTTGATGTTGTCCAGTAATGTAATGAGACAATACGATATACAGCAGACAGTTTAGGTGCCAAATCAATCAAGTCTGACAAGCTGGGCACATCTGCAAGCTGATATAGCATAAAAGTGACATTAAGACACACTGTTGGTCAAATATATATCCATCTGAAACTATCTGTGTGTGTGTATGTTTCATAACTATTAACTAGGGCGCACTAGGGCCCGTCATAATAGCGCGCATTGGGGTCCATTGTAACTACCGTATGTAAATATAAGACCGTATATACCGTAAATATAAGAAGGTCATTATAAGCACTCAAATAAATGTTCCATGTTGTTATGGTGAGGACTGTCACTTAGTGAAAAGGTTTTTAGTGCATTAGTCTTATGTCAGCATTGTTTGTAGCTTCACACTTTGGAGCTGCGTTGTACATCTTGTATCTTGTAACCACTGAGCAGCTCTGTTGCTGCACTAATGTTAACACTTTTCTCCACACAGCTTTGCAATAGTTTCTAAAAGGGGAGCAGATCATAACTCATTCACTCTCACTCTGAGTTTTCCAGCAGTGGCTGGGGATTACAAGTGGTGACCTTTTTAGTTACAAGCCCATTGGACCCTTAAATGAAAATGAAAGCCGCCCTCAGCCAATTGGTTACGACATCAATTTTGACGTGAAATATTTTACCGGTCCTACCTCGCCTACCACTTCAGCGGAGTGGAAACACTAATTGGACTTCATGATGAAAAATCTGGAGAAGAGGACTTGCACAGTCCTCCAATCTACTTGCCCCAGAGCGGTCGGTGCTTTTTGAGTCCTCGGTCACATCCAATCTCTCTGCTCACCGTTTGGGTGTATCATCAGCCGCACAGCTTTCCACCTCACTTCTCTCAACTATTCTCCCATCAATATCTCACCCTGCTCTCTTCTCTATATTGTCATATCAAACGCAGCCCAGTGGGCGTATTTCAGTACAACCTTGAAGTGTAATCAAGGGCTGACTTTGGTCTGCTGCATCACAGCTAAAGACATTACATAAGCTACCTCACATCATGTTTTATTCAGTCTTGTTCCAGCATTTGAATAATAATTTCCACCTGCTACAATACTAGTTTGTGTGTCTGTGCACACTTGTCTGTGTGCACAGTCAGGAGAAAGGTGCGTAAACCACGCTGATACAAATGAGCTGTGTACTAACAAGGGTCATTAACCTCATCTCGCTTTTTGCCCACATATATGAACACACACACACACACACACAGGCCCTCAGTGTAATGGGCTATGTGGCGAGCAGCTCTGATAGTGATGAATGAGAGTATTAACAGTGTCTAATTAGCAGCTAGCCACAATAATATGCTGTGTTCATGGGAGTGAAACAAAGATGGTCTGCTCATGAGGGCCAAACGCCGCGGCTGCCATTTATACTTACTTCTGCTTATTTATGTTGTTTATGTTTTACAATCTGTTAATGGGGGCAATATATCTCATTAGGTCTTAATAAGGTTACTATAAATGGGTTTACGCTAGTTCTAAAACATTATAGATTTTATGGCGGTTTTAATATTAGATTTGATGTGTATTGGTGTTTCTCTTCGCAATGGAGTTGTTTACAAAGTTAAAGCTTTAAAAGAACAGTGATGACACACACTTCTTTTTTCTGTTGGGATCACAGAAAACTTTTCTTTACACGCTGCTCCAGAGTTTTGGCCACATTGTGCCATGGCTACAGAAAATACTTTCTGATTGGCTGTCAGGATTTGGTTAAAATCGAATAACAGGACACCTCAAATGAAAAAAAGGTCAAAGAAATACTGCAAACACAGTTCTTATGCTGCAGTCATACCCTGTTGACACAATGGGAAGGACAGGAGAAAAAAGCATTTTCACCAAGGAACAAGCACCAGACAATCTATGGTGGGATGAAGGCCATTTTGAAAAGATGGGTCCTCAGTTGTTTTTTCGAAGTGTCTAAGGAGACTGCAGACTGTACACATGATGGAAGAGAGTGGTATGGTGTTGGAGCCACAACTTTAAAGGCACAATCACCTTTTATTTTCAGTCTAGAACGGGGGACAGCCAGGAGGCCCTGGCCAGAAGACCTATGGGTGCTTTCACACCTGCCCTGATTGGTTTGGTTCAATCAAACTCAACTTTTTCTTATCTGTGTTTAACTGCAAGAAGTGGTTGGACATCCATGTTTAACGGCTATCAAACAGTTGTGCAGAACAGAAAATTTGTCTGTATTATCAGGCTGCAGCATAACAGTAATATGATATACCTCTGAACTGGCTTATAACATGACCTAGTGGAAACACATATAAAGCAAATAATAAATCAGAATCAGAATCAGAAATACTTTATTGATCCCGGAGGGGAAAATATTTATGTTACAGGTGCTCCTTGCAAGAGAGGAAAGATACATGAAAATATAAGAAATTTAAACAATAGTATTTACAAATATATAGTTAAATAAACAGGAATTATTAACAAACATAAACATAAAGGACCCAAGATGGAGCCCTGAGGTACACCACAGTATACAGCAGCAATATCAGACCTGAAAGGCCCAACAGACAGAGAAACACAGTCACAATGTTAAGTCTAAGTATTAGTAAATTGTTTTAACAACATTCAGGGGTGCAGGAAGCTAATATGAAGTAAGTCAGCATGGGAAAGTGCTCTAATAAGCATGATCTATGCGCACAAAATCTTGAAAGCCCGAGGAAGCCTGAAAAGTGTTTATGTATTCTGTGAGCAATTTTCATTGGAATAAATGGGGTGCCATCTTAAATCAGTGTATCCAGTTCTCTGAATACATCCATGGTTGATATGACTTGGAAGTATTTACATATTACTTGCACTGATGCAGCTATTTTGACACCAGTTTGGGGACCTTTTTGCAGTTCCTTTACTGAACAGGAGATACCTATGTCAATCAACATAAATGGCTGTTTATACTTGGTTGTTCTCATGTATGGTCTGCATGTACAACTTGACACAAATGTGCCAGAAATATTTGTGCAAGATATATTAAACTGCAAGTGACTGTAGGGATATTACTTCTGTTGCATAGTGTTTTACCAGTTACAATGTATCCTTATAAAAAGGTTTGTGTGATATCCTATGTATAAGCGCCTCATGAATGACGCTACGTCCTTAACGTAAAGTTACATAATTAACGTAAAGTCACTGTGGTTAGGCTTAGGCAAGTAAAGTTACTGTGGTTAGGTTTAGAAAAAGAAACATGGTGAGGACGCACCTTAAAATGACTCAAGCTCACACTGTTCCAAACACACGTCTTCTGGGGAAAGTCCATGGACCCATCCATCACTCCAACTTGCCTCCTTACGAGATTGCTCAAGACTGCGTCAGCGTATTGGTCACGTGATCACAGCCTTCCAAAACACATGAGTCATGCACAAAATACTGGTCATGATTTCATGAGATATGTATGAATTTGGGTGCACAGTTTAGAAGAACAGCTTGTCAGACAATAGTTACTGGATTGAGCCTAACCACGAGTTATATTGACTAGAAATAAACTTTTAAAACTGGATCATAACATAAGTACAGTCTTCTTCGTTGTGTTACAAGTGTGATAATGCGCTGCAATGTCATGATAGATTAAAAAAAAAAAGAAAGATAGACAAAGCTTCACAATGTGGCATTTTTTGCCTCATCTGTTATGTAAGGACACCGGCTGGTGTTATCTCAAAATACTGTGTCACACAATAGTCCTAAATATCTCAGGAGGAACTGATTTAGTTTCTTGTTCCACCGGCCTTTCAATTTTACTACAGTTTTTGATTTGTATTCACTTTTCAGCACTTGTAAAATAGATGCAAGATACAACTCTGCTCCACTGAACTGTTTCCTGGAGGATTTTTAGGTACAAAATGGAATCTAGAGAGCTGTCAAAATTGATCTACAGGATCAAGACTTTTGAAATCCTATTTGACGCTAAGTTATTTTATTGAAAATAGAAAACTGCAAGCTCTCAGCACCAAACCAAGGCAGTAGCTACAACCCCCTAGTCACAATTTACACTTAGACTTTTCATTCAAGTGAGTGCAGTAGTTCATCTGTAAGTCACTGTAACTACAGTCATAACCACAGGCAGCTATGACATGTTTTTGCCGGGGCATATCAGTGACACTGCAGAGATGAGAGATTAAAACAACCATAACATAAGAGTAGAAGAGATAGTGAGGAAAGAGAGAAAAGAAAGAAAGAGGAAGCCACAGGACATCACCCACAAGGATTTTGGTGGTGCAATAAGACCTTGGTTTAATGGTGTCCAACAGCAAGTGTTTCACTGATCACACCTCAATGTCTTATCTGTAGCTCCAGAAGAGAGGAGACATTTATGGGAGTCTTTGTATGTGTGTGTGTGTGTGTGTGTGTGTGTGTGTGTGTGTGTGTGTGATATCAGAGGTAAGCAGGAAGACAGAACATATCTTACTTTGGAAAGTCTACTCTATGTGTACAGATAGCTGGTGTTTGTGTACCTGTGTGTAAAGCAACTGTAACTCGAATATTATTATGTCCACATGTGTTTGCTTGAATGTTGCCAATATTAACACAATACACAAATGTTGAAGGCAAAAAAGCATCCAGCACTTCATGCCATGGGAAAAGCCTGGCCTGCAGAGCAGAGTAAGAAAGATTTCCCACGACTACAGCTGAATAGGGCGCTATGGAATTGTGGAGCGGCGTGCCCCAAAGTGAACCAGACTCTCACCAATACAAAGCTTTCATATGGATATGGTGATGCCAGAGAATGAGCCACTCAAACAGCTGGCTCATAGACAGCAGCTGAAATCATTCTCACCAGACGCAGCCACAAATTATAAGAAATGTCAGTAATAACAGTATGTGTGGAGGAATTAGATCGAAACAAACAACAAATTATGTCACTGTTCTGAAGGAAGATCCAGAATTCATTTTTACAGTGCCTCAATGACACTGATCACTGTGACAAAAGGCTAAATGAGAGCAGAGACAACAAAAATTGGCAGGTAGGACATAACGTTCTCACTCCCAACTTGTCAAATGAGGTAGTATTATCATTGAAAAACTGTGGTCAGTCAGAAAACTGCTGTCAAGAGTCAACCCAGTCTCACTCCAAAGTCATCGAAATCAGGCACTTGGACGTCCTTAATTGAAGGCATGATACGCGGCTGGTTGCCGTTATAGTTTAACCCCACCTGGTGGTGTCGGGGGACACGTGTCTGGACAAGAACAAAAGTTAAAGGGATAGTGCACCCAAAAATGAAAATCCAGCCATTATCTACTCACCCATATGCTGAGGGAGGCTCAGGTGAAGTTTGAGAGTCCTCACATCACTTGCAGAGATCCAAGGGGAGAGTGGGTAGCAACACAACTCCACCTAATGGAGGCTGACAGCGCCCCAGATTCAAACGTCCAAAAACACATAATTGAAACCACAAAATATCTCCATACTGCTCGTCCGTAGTGATCCAAGTGTCCTGAAGCCCTGACATAAAAAGTTGTTTGGAAAATGTCATTTGAACTCTGTTTTTAGCCTCATTGTAGCCTGTAGCTCTGACTACCTCTCTGTGCACTGCACTCGCATATGCACACTTGCGTGCAAGACCAGCAAAAGCATGTGAACACACATGAATGCGGTACTCACGGTCTTGTGGAAATGGAAGTGTTTTTTGAAAGAACACAATGCATGTAACAGGCAGAAGTTGACACGGTGTCCCAAAATGTCAACAACCTACACACCCAGGGTACCTTGCACATCGTATCTGGCGTGGAAAGTCCATGACCAAATGTCGATATGTGACTAGGTCATCATGGACTAAAAGTGCAAACACTGATACTGTATGCATACAGTTCATGCATTTATATTGTTCCACATTTATCAAATTATGGCTTATAGTCATGTAGGAAAGAGGGACACGAATACCCTGAATCCGGAGGTGTGAATGTCCTTGGATCTGCATCTGTGTGTGTGTGTGTGTGTGTGTGTACACGTCTAAGCCTGAGCTGTCGCCCCAAGCATCACTTGTCACAGTACTGTTTAGCTTCACGTGGGGCCACTATCACACACACAGTGATTCTTCTTAAAGGATTAGCAGTAGTATTTAAAAATATGACTGCAAAACTGATTCAGAAATTAACTCCTGTTATTTGTGACAATCTGAGGGTTGAGGTCAGGATGGTAATGATGACCAATATATCCTCCATTATATGAATGCAGTTAGAGATTCAGTGGACAAAATGTGCCTCCATCCAGCCTGAGTTAGTCTCTGTAACACCATTTGTTTGTGTGCTGTGACATTTAAGGCCCCTGACAATACATACATTGTTTATCCCGGCCTTACTGCTTGCTCCATCATAGATAGAAAAACAGACATCTCAAGGTTGCTCTTGCCAAGAAGATTATGACAATAGCTGTTACCTTGGGATAAACTGTTGTATCCTAAAATCTAAATTTAAGCTCAGTGAAGGCTGCAGACCACTCCATTCTGTGAGTCATTTTATGTGGACATTTATCTTATGTCTAGGAATAATCACAGATGGATTAACAGCACTTGGCAGCGGCAGTCCGCGGAAATGAACCAGTCCAAGTCGGAGTTTGGATCGCTTCAACAACAAAGAACACAGTAACATACTAGAGAGACTTGAGATGAAATCTGTAGTATTTTAATGCCACTCTGCAAAAAATGACCATAATGTATGAGCGGAGGCTCACGTGTGCTGCTTGTCATGAGCCCCTTAAAGGGTGCTGAGAACAACCTGTCTAAATAGAGTCAGTTCAAGCTGTGCCTTAATTCTTAATGAACTCTCCATGGTGCATTATGTACAAGCCTTAAGAAAATATACTTAAACATTTAATGCTGTCTAGGTGTTGGGTTCTACACTGTATGTTGGACATGTATTCATCCTACTGTATGTAACTCTAGCAACATCAAGGTTGTAGAGTTGCTGATGCTGCTGGGAACACAACTCTCACGAGACAATGCGAGATCCAAGATGGCGGCCCCCAGCTGCTAGACTACCTGCCAGACAAACTTTTCTCCTTAGACTTTTTTCCCCAGATACAAAGCTTTTTCATTTTCATTTTTTCTACATCTGCGTTTTCATGTTTTCACTGGATTACTACATCAAGCGAACTGGACCACCTCCACTTCCAGCAGCAAAAGATTTCGACCGGCTTCACTATCCAGCTCAGGTACACCATCCACACCCCCAAAAACCACCATGCTGTACAGAGGTAGGCAACATACTCATCTCCATTTAACATAAACTCTCTGGACAGACAACAGAATCACACTTGTAGAGGTACTGCACTGTGAATTTCAAGCAGTCCACCAAAGCCTCAAATACAGTCAGGACCAGACTGACACACTTACACAGGAAAACAAATCACTACAACACACCATCAACACACTCACCACCCAGCTCACCTCTGAAAGAAACAATCCAGGATTTACAAGCACACAGTGCCAGGGACAATCCAGAGCAACCTTCACACGACTCGGAAAAAACAGTTAAGGACGTCACGTTCCAACAAGTCAAACTGCACCGAAACAGTCAACAACATCAGCTTCCACTGCGTTCACCGTATGTGTCAGAAAAACACCACCAACAACCATCCCAACACTCTCACTCTGACCTCATCTCATATTGACGTTTTGGTCATGGACTTTCCATGTCCAGATATGACGTGCAAGGTACCCTGGGTGTGTTGGTTGTCGACGTTCTGGGACCCCGTGTCAGAAATGTATCTTGAAAGAAAAGAACCTATTTTCACAAGAAATGTAATGTTTACATACAGTCTCTTTTTGTCCTTCAACAACAAGCACACATGATTGGGTTTAGGCAACAAAAGGAAGTGGTTAGCTTTAGGAAAAAAGAACAGGGTTTGGCTTTAGAATCTTTCTGGACGCGAAGGCCATGCTCTCAGGTGAATGTAGGTGGACCACTGGACTTTGGCCATCTTAACTTTCGTCCTTGTCCCACTGTGTTTCCCCCTGATGCTGCCGGGTGCCGTTAAACTCTAACAGCAACCATCCGCGTAACATGGCGATGTTAAAGGACGCCTTTTTTTCATTGGTTTCTGATGCTGCAAGTCACTGCCCAAGCGCCGGATTTTGACGACTTCAGAGTGAGACTGTGCTCGATTTCCCATTTTTCACAACTTTTTCTCTTTCATCTCCAACTACTCTTACTGCCCAATTATAATAGGAGGTGATTTCAACAGTCACTGATTCATCAGTACACAGAAGTAGCACCACACATTACAAAAGGTTCTGGCATTCAACAGAGACAAAACATTTGGTCTTGGCAATAGTTGGCAAACGCAGCACCCATCCACAAGAGAATACTCATTTTTCTCACCTGTTCACCACTCATATTCACACACTGACCTCTTTCTCAAACATCTCAAACTCAAAGATCCACCCCATAATTATCAGTGATCATGCTCCAGTAACATTCACATGGAATACAATCAGTTCACAAGCTTATCATTTTGTGTATGTAACATAACATCAGCTCAGACAAGCAATGTGTTTCATTTTAGGAATGAAATTCATAGATAAACCTTGAAAATGTAAAGCATGAACAATTCCACCAAAAGTCTGAACAGAAACATAAAAGAATCTCCAGACAGGCAAAGTGAAATTGGTTCAGGGGCACCAGACTGGATTTTAAAAAAAAGTTTCATCCTCAGTTTTGTCTATTTCTTGTCAACTTTAACTTCAGCTGAACAACAGCCTTGTTAGATATTCTGTGACCCTCAGGCTTCATTCAGCCTTTCCAAACCCCAGTGGATCGACACGCATAAAAAAAATACACATTCAGTTAGAAACAAGCCTGTTGGTGCTGGTGTTTACATATTGCTGGCAAGTTTTAGCACAACAGCAGTGATAAGCAGAGTCATCCTCAATGGGCAGATGAAGACTGCAGGCTGTAGCACTGTTTTACACATGTGCAAATTCAGCAGGCAAGACAGGTGAGGTCAAAAGACTCTTTACTCAAAGTCCTTCAGGGTTTTAATAAAGCAGCAAAATCTGGGTAGCTAGCCGCAGATATCAGTGGGTAGGCTGAATGTCAGCAGTAGCACGGAGACATGTAACAGAGGCTGCAAGGTAGCTTCACCTGTAGCTGTTGCAACACTAATGAGCTGATGAAAAGACACAGGTGCTCAGGCAGGCAGTGATTACAGCAGCAGGTGAATTTCTGTCGATAGTTAGAGGCTTTTATTTTACATAATATTAAGCATTTGTTTCTATATCATATTATTAGTGACACTGTTTAACCAAATCTTTGGAAGTAATTTCCCTAACAGCCTTACAGAAAGTTTGCATGCTCAACCATGTGCAGATTTCACCCTCATGGACATGTCGCGAATGTGTGCCACAGTGTGTGAAACCTATCGGGTGGACACTGGACCTGTGCTAATAAGAGACAGAAAAAGATTGACGCAGAGGGGCAAAATAAAGGTGGAGATGTCACACTGTGAAGCTGCTGGTGGTCAGCTTCTGCAGGCTGCTGATTGTGGAGCTGTGGGTTGTCTGTTAGGCTCGTAAAGGAAAGCAATAGTAAAAGCAGGCTGGTGGCTGTAAGTAAAAGACAGTCAGGTAGAAGAGCCACGCACTCATTTATCTTCACTGCTCTCAGAGTTCAGCTCTAGGTTAGGGTTTTGGGCTCCGCTGAGGTGACCCGCTGTCTTTCTCATCAACAGCACCTGTTCAGTGACTTTACACACTGTTGTGTTTGATTTGAGGCCTGTCTGTAAAACAAATGTCACTGAATTGAGCAATCTTTTGATTTCTCCTCAACTGTTCTCGATTCAGTAAATAAATGGAACCATAACGGCGCTGTGGAGTATTAAAATCTAGTCAGTGAAAAGTATGATGTGTGTTTATTTATTTAAATTCCTCCTGCCAAGTTGCACATGTAATCTTCACTACTCCCAGACAGAGCTCGTCCTCTTATATATATATTGAAGAAAACTTTTGTCTTGCCTGTGAACTAGCCAGCTAAAATGTTTTCAGCATGTTATCAGAACAATTCAAATTTCTACACTGCTGCTGCTTCTTTTTCTGCTGCAGTCTTCATTTTGTTGACAGAAAGTGTGGTGAAGATTTCTCCTCAACGCCATTTTTTCAATGACAAAAATGACACCAGGATGTTTCGCTAGCCAGCAAAAACACTCGCACCAAAGCAGCGTCAATCATTGGTGTGAACTGTGGGCTGTAATTCAGCAGTTAATAATCAGCTGTGTGAGTCTGACTGTGGACGGTGGAGCTGTTGAATAGATTTGTGGAGTTTGTAATTGCAGCGGTGGCTGTTTGAAGTTAGCTCTGCATGTTCGCTGTTGAATGGCAGCGGAGCAAGCAGACTACAGAGCCTTTGTGTGTGTGTGTGTGTGTGTGTGTGTGTGTGTGTGTGTGTGTGTGTGTGTGTGTGTGTGTGTGTGTTTTCTTTTCTTTTTTAATAATTCTTGTAAATATATATGCAGCATGAGTTTTTGATGCTTTTATTCACGGTGCAAAGCCTTATAAAAATCAACCTTGTTCTTTTAGTCGCTGCTTAATATTTACATTCTGTGTGAAAGTTCTCATGACAAAGAGAGTTTAAAAATATATACTGACATACAAATTAATTGCATGAAAAAAATCGACCATTTTGAAATTTCCATTTCAGGTTTCCATCTGCAACTATTTTAAAAGCCCACTTTAGACTAATGACTCAAGACGATGAAAACATTTTAGAATGTTACAGAGAAAAGTTGCAGCAATGTGAACTGGCTGGTGTGAGCTCGACTCAAGTCGGCTGATGGTGTCACCTGCATCTCAGCTGGTCAAATTGCCTGCGGCTGGTTTTAGAACGTAAAGCATGTCCTTTTACAGCAGCTCATCAGCTTGTAGTGAAGTCTGCTGGCCAAGTCAAATTAAACCAGATGGTTTGTTTTCCCTCTGCGCCTCCTCATTCATATATTTCAAGCTATAAATTATATTCAGCCACAAAATAAGCCTGAAAAGCTGCGAATTAGAACGGAAGTACAGAGAGTTGTTGCATAGAGATGATACACCATCTCATCTAGTTGCATTGGTGTGAACCGGCAGGTTTTAAGAATGTTGCACAACGACATATTGCAAGTAGTTGCCTGTTTTAACTTGTTGCATTGTTAATCTTTGGTCTGAACTGGGCTTCATAACAAACTTCCATCACCTCTTATAAGATTTTCAATGCATCATTGCTTGCATAGTGTTCACTGAGATGTGGTGCTATGAGATAATCAAGGCTTTTAGTTCTGATGCTGTATTTTGGGGTTACATGCTGTCATTCCGACATCCCACCATTCCGACATGCAAACGTCCCACCATTCCAACAAGGCTTTCCATATAAGGAAATGTGCATTACTCAACAGGTGACTCCCTTCTTTCTGTTCATGCATTTTTCATATTTTAAGACATGTGTACAGATGTGATACAGTCAGTGAAAGCTTAATTAATAAACACAAAGTCTCGGCATCCGAAGAAGGAGATGCCTTGAACGGGAAGCAGGACGTTAGAAAATTTTATCCAGGAAAAAAAGGCTTACAAACATGGACCAAAATGGCTCTATAATACACACAAAAATCCAAAAGAAACGAAAGTTAACTAAAAAAAGCAACTAAACAGCATAAGTGGTCAAAATTGGTGTTTTACGCATGCCTCTGTGCGTCTGGCACACGTGTCTTAGGGCTCTCCCACGTTGGTTTGTGGATGAAAGCTGTATGTTTTAGCTCCCCTTACATGTAAAAAAAATCTCTACATGACATTTTGGTCGGCGAAATCCACAGACAAGACGTCTGTTGTCCATGCTCGCAATCATTACGCATGGATCTTTCACACCGCTACTATCCATGCAGATTTCCAAATGTATAAACATCCACGGCAGTAGCGGCGCCAGGATTTTGCTTGTGGGTGGGCCTCCACAAACACAACTGGATGGGCCAGTTAAAATAAGCAAAAAACGGGTTCCCCTTTATCTCCGTTTCAGCGCTTTTCTGCAGCATTGAGGACAGCGACGCCGGTGTACCGGTGTGGCTCCCTTGTGTCACTGTCCTCAGCTCAGTGCTGAAGTGGACAATGACACACACCTTAGAGCTGAAGTGGACAATGACACACACCTTAGAAGTAGAACTAACTTCATATCTTTATTGAACGTTCCCAGCACACAAAAAAGACTGAAACGGAATTATAGCTTTAGAGGGTCTTCTCCATTTATTCATAAAACACAGCACGACAGGGAAAACATTTGACATTTCAGGAGATTTTGATAATAGATTATTAAAGTTGGTTTGTGAGGTTGTGGATTTAGGGGCGTATTTGCGCCGGCATATCATTAGTGCAAAATCTTTTGGGTAAAAAAACAGGCCATTAAAGGAATTGTCGGAAAGGCAGGATGTTTAAAAAAAAAAAAAGAAATTCTGTCATTCCTGCCATAGGAGAAAAAAATTGTTGCCATTTAGACAATTAGAGGCCCATGTCGGAGTGGTGGGATGTCGGAATGGACGTTGCCCACCGTATTTTTGGTTCAGTCATTCAGACGTTTCTTGATGAGTAACAACATTCAGAAGGACTTTCAAGCGGGAAGTAAAATGATTTAAATTTAAAGTTGGATTCTTCTTGGGCCCTGCTGTTTTTTGTCTGTTGTCTCTCCGTGGCTCTTAGCTCATTAAGAGCAGTCTGTCCGGATGCCAATAATCCACATGCGGCCACACCACTCTCTCTCCACCATCTCTGCTGCAATCTCTGAGCCACTGTGTTTGCTGGTTGGACACCAGCAGTCAATACACTCTGTACCAGCAATCAGTGGACAACCAGCAGTAAGCAGTTTTGCTTGCAGTTTATTTATAGAGGCGTAATATTAGCCTGTCAGCCGCCTCTTAGCCTTGACAGTTGTCCTGAGTCTGTTCTGCACTTTCTGAGTTCACCCAACAGACTCTGACAGTTATGTGAAACACTCGGATGTTTAAACAAATACTCGCCATCTGTGGAGCAAATTTGCGCAACACCTTTTCTCCTCCCTCACTCACATTACACTTAATTGGATTTTCTTCTTCTTTTCCTCTTTGCTCCTTAAGCAATTTGTCAGCGTGAAGACTTTCAACAGTATAATTGTATAGACGAAAGCAGCTCGGGCTCTGTGCTCATAGAGGAGGATTGATATCCATGTGAGTCATTTTCTATTTACTGTCAGGTTGTGGGCTGAGAAGTCTGGGGAGTTAGTGTGGATATCTAGTACAGTGACAGGCAGGGGAGAGTTGGGATGGAGAGAAGAAGAGGAAAACATGGGAGATAAGATGGTGGTGGGATGACAAAGGGGACTTAGGGCAGAGCAGAGAAAATCTGGAGGAAAACTGAGGGGATGAAAATAAAAAAAATACAAAGAAAAGAAGAGGTGAAACATCAGTCAGAATCAGAATATCAGCTGCAAGCCACATAGAGAATAGGGAGGACGAATGAGATGGACACCGTGTCCCAGTTCAGGGGCTGGATCCTCGGAAGTCTACATTTCTTGGCTGAGTGCACCACAACAAACTGGTGGGGCTTGTCTCATTTCAAAGGCTCCTTCAAATGTAACTCAGAGTTGCAGCCTTTGTTTGCCACTCTATTCTTTGCAGCTCTCTCTTTACATATATTATATATCATCTTGTTCTGGGTTAAGACCATGAAAAAAGAATCCCACTTTTATTAATGTAATCAAACATTATGCAAACCTTTAAACTGACTGTGACCCAACAGTAAGACTAGTTTGTGTAAAGCAAAACCACAGAAAGAGAAACAAGAAGATTTGCACAAGAGCTCAGTCAGCAAGTCAGGAGAGGTGTCACGGGGTTTTATGGTGTCCCCACAGGTGATACCTATGAGCTAATCACTGGTGGACCAATGGAAGTGCAGCAGCTAGATAGGCCTGTCTTCACAGCAGACACTTTGAGGTGTTAGCAGAAACAGCGCAGGTGTTACCAATGACTTTAACGATGGCTCTTTCTCATTCATGTGGAATAAGCCATGGCAGTGAGTCACTGCAGGATGCTAGGACCCTGAAACTTTGATTTGATTGTTTAAACCTGTTTTTCTACTGTGATGTGTCAGCACGTTAAATTTTACAATTGGAACTGGGACAGGCATTACACAAAGAGTTCCTATCATGTTACCAAGTGATACATCAAAATTTGTTCTGTAGAATCAGATGACGAGGAACTTGCCTCAGTCGAGCTTTCATTTTTTCATTGAAACTTTATTTAAGACTTGGGAAATCAATTGAAGGAGACCCTCATTTTCAGCGATGCTGAGCATGAACAATGAACCATCATGCATACCAGTTAAAACAAATGAAATCATACAAAGCCACAAACAGCAGTAGCAACACATGATCGCTAAAAGTATAAATAAAGGATGATAAACATGTCGAGGTGTAGATGTAGTTAAAAGCATTCACACTCACTTAGAACAAGATCAGGAATAAGGTATTTAAACAGCCATAACTGTGGCAGAGTGTCCATATTTAAGGTATTTTTGCAGATTATTCCATGTATAAGGCGCACTGTAAGAGTGGCACTCTTTCTGGTTCAGTCCTGATTAAGGGAATGTGAAGCAACAACCTTTTGCTGTGAGCAAGTACCAAGATCATGTGAGGTCAGAGTTAAGAGGGAACTTTAACTGCCATTTAAGAGTAATCCTGTAAAAAAGCTTCAACTGTTTTTATGCTGTTGCATCGGAGTCGTGGCCGGAGGCATTATGTTTATGGGTTGTCCATCTGTCCATCCGTCTGTCCCTCAGTCCCACTCTTGTGAACATGATATCTCAAGAACACCTTGAGGGAATGATTCCAGATATGGCACTTGGACCCAGCAATGAACTGATTAGAAATTGGCGGTCAAAGGTCAAGGTCACTGTGACCTCACAAAACATGTTTTTGGCCATAACTCAGGAATTCATATGCTAGTTTTGTCCAACAGGATAAAATGATGAGGGGATGACATTTTATACTCAAAAGGTCAAAGGTCAGCTTCACTGTGACATCATATTCAAAAACACTTTTCTGTCCATTACTCAACGTCACATCTCGGGAACAGAAGGGGAGACATTTGGTGAGATACTGAATTGGTGACACTAATCTTGGGTCCATGTTACATCCATGTTTTCACAGACATGGATGTAAACTGTAACTGCAACTTGAGGGGTTTCACAGAAGGCAATATATTAATCATTCATTCATTAATAAGATAATCATAACTCACAGCCGTATATCTTATTATATTTTCTATATTTGATGGGTAAACTGACAAAATCCACTTGAATACACCCTAAATTCTGTTTGTCTTTGGGAAGCAAACATCTGAGGTGGAGGAGGAACACAATCTCTGAAGGACCAACCCTTGTGGGCCACATCCTGGTATGAACTGAGTCACCGAACTGGGACACACCCACGAGAATGTCCTCTCTGCCTAGATGCCTGATGGGCCCCAGGTGTACCTCAGTGGTCCAGTCTGTCTTTGGCTCATATTTTGTTATTTCATGAGGCTTGATTGGACGGGGCTCCGCTTCTGTGATTCATGTGGACAAATGGACGGCTCAGCTCGTGGAGGGGAAGAACTGCCTACTCGCAGGCTGCTGACGCTGTTGGTGTCAGTTGCAGATAACAGCTTAAGGTTTATTAAGCTAGAATGCATTGTGTGGGACCTGATAAATTCTCTAGGATGAAGGAAAGTGAGGGGATCTAATGGCTTGACGTTCTCAATCAAACAACAGTGATTACTTTAAAATTAGAACATTTTAAGCACCAATACTGAGCTTCAAATGTGTTCCGTGGGACAACATCATCAGTGTGGGCACATGCAATCAAGTAACCACGTCCCATTACACTCTCTGTAGTTTGTCTGAAGCTATCTGCTGCTCTGAATCTCTACCTACTCAACATACTAAAGACACACCCAAACACATCGACTGAGTCAGTGAGGGGGCAGAAGAGAAAGGAAGGGAGCAAGACTGACTGGAGGAAGATCTTAATTAAGATTAGGCTGGAGTCACGGCTGTGTGTCACCAGCTGGCTCTGTGCATCCTCCACATGACTTCATCCCTTTCCTCTCTTCTTCCTCCTTCTGTTTCTTTCATCACTCCTTGCTTCCTGCCTCCCACTTCCTGAATGTTTCCGCACAGAGTGGTGAGGATATTTGAGAGCAAACTTACAAAAGAAGATGCAGAAGAGTTCAGTAGTTTTTCTGCAGTCGGCGGCAGAATATGAAACATTAGAAACACTGGACACTATATTGTACTTGATTGGAGAGGAATCGGCTTCCTGGAAAGTTGGAGATCTGAATTCAGTCAGAGATCTTTGAGTCAAGCAGTCTTTTGTTTTGGTTAGTGTGCTGTGCAGTGTACTTCTGGGGAGTAAGCGCTCTTCACGTTCACCCTACTCTTTGGTACAGACAGCTGTAGACAGCCAGATTTCATTCCAAACACGTCAAATATCACCTTTGTTAGTGATTCTGGCATCAGACACTAATGCCAAAAGCTACCTTTCATGAAGGTAGCTTCATGAAATAATGATATGCTGTTGGTTGGTAATGTGGCTGGATGGAACATTTATGATACACCGCTGGTTGGCCGGACAGCACCTGTCATGGCAACACATTCTCACTCTGGCCTCACCACATATTAAAGTTTGGCCTTGGACTTTCTGCTTCCAGATATGACGTGCAAGGTACCCTGGGTGTGTTGGTTGTTGACGTTCTGGGACACCGTGTCAAGTTCTGCGTGTTACATGCGTTGTCTGATTTTGAAATACATTTCCGTTTTCAAAGGATATGTTCAGTTTACATACAGTCTCTTTCAAAATAAAAACACTACATTGGTACAACACTGCGATTTCACATTTTTATTTTCCTTCAGCAACAAACACACGTTTACATTTTGCCACCTGGTGGGTATTAGGAAAAAAGAGCTTGTGTTTGGGTGAAGGAAAAAAGAAATAGGGTTTGGTTTTACAATCTTACACGAAGCGAACACCAGACTCTCAGGTGAAAGTTGGTGGTGGTTGGACCCATCCACCACTCCTACTGTACCACCTGCCTTACTTTGATTTCCACTGCCCTAACTCCAGTTGTTGTCCTGCCGCGTTTCTCTGACGCCATTAAACAATAATGGCTGCATGAAAGGATGGCTTTTTTCATCAGTGTCTGACGCCAGAAGTTACCGATCAAGCACCAGATTCAATGACTTTGGAGTAAGATAAGGTTGGTCGCACGAGTATGATATGTGGATTGACAGCATCAGCTCATAACGTGGCCAGACATCACCTGTTGCATTGGTATACTAGTCAGTCAGTAACGCTGCAAGTAATGACATAATGTAAAGAGCTGGAAAGTTACAGGGTGGGCAGGATGGGTGGTAGATGGGTCCAACAAACCCAGGACTTTCACACAGGAGACTGGTGTTCACTTCCCTTATAAATGCAGAGCCAAACCTCCTAAACCTTACCACATGCTTTTGTTGCCTGAAAACCATGTGTTTTGCTGACATCCTGTCTTGAATCGTCAACAGTACATGCCGAAGAATACCTAGTGCATAATATATAGACACAAAAGTCCATTGACAAAGCAACTATATGTGACGACTTGGGATGAGAGCGTGTTGCTGCGGACGATGTAGTGTCACAGAGGAGAAGAGACTGCACCGTAAGGCTACAAGATAACATGATCTTCTCTCTTCTACTTGGATGCGGTGAATTTGCAGGTCACAGATATACAATACGACGTGGTCTCTGTTTTTTGTTGATATCCAGTGTCAGCAGAAAAATGTTTGATCCGTCGTTAGCACCATTAGCTTGTTTAGTATAATACAAAGATGCAGCTGTGATTCTGAACATCCTGCTGAGGCCCTGTTCAAACTTTAAAATTTTATATGGAAAAAAAGCAAACAGGGTTTCATACTGCACCCCGAATAAGAGACCTGACCCTACAAACTAACGATGATCCAAACCCCGAAGTCAAAGAGAAGTTGTTTAAAGGACCATCAGACATACTTACTTTGGGTGTTTCCCCCTCATATTAGTGTTGTTCTCTGGGGCTTTACAAAAAAAAAATGTGTTCACTCGTTACCCTCAAACTTGGCACAATCACATCTGACTCCAGTGACTCTCACCTCACACTGACTTCACACTGTTAAAAACTTGAATTTCTCGTACTGCACCCCCAGCCTCAAAATGTTGACATGTCAGGAGGAACACTGTGGAGGAAGAACACACACACATACAGATGCACATTGCACACACGCACACACACACACACACACACACACACACACACACACACACAGACACACACACAGTGAAGATATTGCTTTCTGCAGGCCAGCAAAGAGATGAGAAAGTGTGTGAGTGACAGATAAAGTGAGAGAAAAAGAAAGATTGGACCATTTCTTCTTTTGTTCTGTCTCTTTGTAAAAGTCATTTTAAAAAGTTTTCATGGTTTGTATATTGGAACGAGGCTGCTGGTAAATGACACACTGACAAAGTTGTTGTTTGCTGGATTCAACTTAAGTAAAAAAATGTCATGAGTGATAAAATTGACTTTAACTTCCAAACAAAAGAGCAGCGATAAGAGGATGAATGAATTCAAGCAGAGCTAATTCTGGTCCTCAAGTAAGAGTTTAAAAGACACAATTGAAACATTCACCAGAACTTATAACAAACTGTAAAAAGGTGGGTACTCTTGCTTTTCTAAATCCTAAAATCTGAAAGTCTTGAACGATCTGAATTATCTTTCACAGTGAAGTTTCTCATGGCTGTTTAAAAACCTCCATCACCTCAAGAACAATTTCACACAGTATACAGTCAGAGGGAGAGTTAGGCCAGTCATGCCTTTGCCTTCTGTTTTGAAGCCTTGAATTTGGCATATTGGCCGTCGCCCTCTTGGTTTGTTTGGAGCCAGTGGCTACCATATTTGGAAAAGAGGGTGGAGCTGTCGAGGAACGAGGGGTGGACTCACTGTCTCTGACTCATATGGTGCTTCTCAAAGTCAAGGATGCTTCCTTGGTAGGACAGTTCCTTCCAAGTTGGGTCCTACAGGAGCTAGACAGGACTCCTTCCTTGCAACACACAATGGAACAGGCTAGCGAGAGGCCCGGCATTCAGTTCAGGTACTTAATGCCCTCTGAGGACACACACATGCATCTTTGAAAATTCTCTGAAGGAAGGACTCAGTAGAATTCAAAAGATCATTGACAATGAAACAGTCCTTCAGCACTTTCAATAATGTAGCCTCCTCAAAATTCAGCTGTTTAAGCATCCTTCCACGATTTTGAGAATCACCAACAGTCTGTTGTGACACCTCACAGACAACCTGTCACTTAAAGCAGCCTTGTCCTTACTTGTGTGATACTTTAAGCCTTAATAAAATGTAAGGGGGTGAGTTACGTAAGAAATTCTCCCTGTCATGAATAGTGAAATTACCCATCAAGACAAAAACAGGTTTTTGTACCAGGCTGTAAACATTTTAATCTCTGCTGTAAAGTTGAACATTTTACCCTGGGGATTGACTCAGTATTGGAGCCAGCCTCAAGTGGCCATTAGAGGAACTGCAATTTTTGGCACTTCTGCGTTGGCTCCATATTTTGGCCCTGGAGGTTACCACTTGTTGACAGTTCATATTGGACTGGACTGTTGAGGTAAGCCAGACTTTGTTCTACTCATATAGACAACGAGTTAGACAGAAGACTAACTGTAACAATAAAAACCTTAATGTCAGAACTGTAGGCTGATTTCTTATTTTAACAATTAATGGCACCTGACTGGCATTCATTCATTGATTCATTTATTTATTTTCGGTAACCCCTTTTTCTGTTGGGGGTTGCAGGTGAGCTAGAGCCTATCCCAGCTGACACTGGGCAAGACGTGGGGTTCACCCTGGACAGGTCACCAGACTATCACAGGGCTGACACATAGAGACAGACAACCATTCACACTCACATTCACACCTACGGACAATTTAGAGTCACCAGTTAACCTGCATGTCTTTGGACTGTGGGAGGAAGCTGGAGCGCCTGGAGGAAACCCATGCTGATACGGGGAGAACATGCAAACTCTGCACAGAAGGGCTCCCTCTTGCTGTGAGGCAACAATGCTAATCAAAAAGAAGAAAAAAATCTCAACAGACGTCTCTAACTACAGACACAATCACTAAGTTTACACCGACAGTTTAATTCCACTTTCATTCGGAATGAAAGGCCATTCCGATTAAAAGTGGTCATGTAAACGGTCATTCTGATTAAAGGGGGAGTTTTTCCGTTTGTCATTCTGAATGAAAGAATATAGTGTGCATGTAAATGCTCATTCCTCTTTAAGTTCATTCCGGTCTTTCTGCGCATGCTTGTTTCCTTGCCGTTCTGGCACGATGACGTATATAGCGTACATAGCAACGGGCTGAGACAGAGCAGTTGGACTCATTACACTCACCAGTCTCCATTCGCCACAGCACGGTTTTCTATCTCCCTTCTCCTCCTCAACAGATGAAGCATTAGCAGAACAAGGTTGTTGTCGTACTGCTGCTTCAAGAATATAAGCAAAACAAGCCCGAAAAAGGCACTAAGAACAGCGTCATCAAGCATCTTGTTATCCAGAGTGAGGACTACAGTGTTTTCTTCCGGTAAACGTAAACACGTAACATCCGCCCCGCCCCCTATCCAATCAGAAACCTTCCCTGCCCCAAACCTTGCACAGACCCGAATAAAGGCCATTAAACTGATCTCCTGTGTAAACCCTCATTCGGAATGAATATTTCCCATGTAAACTACCTGGAAAGACTTAATTCAGAATGATTTCATTCAGATTTATTTCATTCTGAATGAGAAGCCATCATGTTACCATACCTAATGACTCATCAGATACAGGTGTTACTAATATCAGTTATAAGGTTCCATCCTACATACGTGTCCTAGCATCAAGGTCCTTGTATTATGCGTGCTGGCTCACTGACATGACTTACTGGGAAGCTTGAGTCGTCCTCCTGGGAAAAAATTGGTGATTTGCTGCTATACAACAAACTGACTTAAATGGAACAGAGCCATAGCTGATGCCATTAGTTACACCTGAGCTCTTCCTAAGATCAGTCAAAATGTCAGCTGTGAAAAATGTGTATTTGCAGTTTGGTAACAATGGTGCAGGGTAAGAAATGAGAAGGTAGACTTTTTTGGGATCAAAGGAACCTTCATAAATATATTTTTCCTCCACCGCTGAATCTCATACGAAGAACAGAGTAAAGCAAGATGAACAGTGTGAAACTGTAACTCAGTCAACCACCTTATAGCCCTTTCCCATGCAAGACATGATGACACGTCATACGGTATAATCATGATTGCATCCACGTATGTGTGCCAGATCCAGGGCCTTGGTATTCTGCATTGCTCATAGCTTAGTGGCATACTCAGATGGATTTGAGCCATCATTAATGTCATTAGTCACACCTGTGCTTTTACTGCTATGACAAGTCAAAATGTCTGCTGTGTAAAAGGTCTATTTAGTTTGAAAAGAGATTTAATTTTGCCAGTCATAGCACATTAATTTTACTAAAGATTTTCAGTAAGTTGCCAGGGAACTTCTCAGGTGTGACGATTTGTTAGATTGAAACTGGGTCCTCATAAAGATTCATTTTCTTAATGAAACAGTATATTTTTGTTTTTCCAGTACTTTCAGATATGTTTCTTGATAGGCTGTCATGGCTGTTGTGTTCTTGAACTCCCAGAGATCTCAACAAACACTTCTCCAATGCTATATTTTTCAAAGCAGCCGACACATAGTAGACTTTTCTTTTTGTTTTAATAACTTCTGTGGGATATAAGTTTGATAATGCCAAAACTGACATTCATTTATATGTAAATTACAGGGATTATTGCTTACATGAAAGTAATTATATCTGTCTCTCATTACGTTAAACACATTTTGGATACACTTACCACAGTAGTGGTCTGAGTGCTGTTTTATTGTCCTTGAAACAATTTTCTGCCGCTGTGATCAAACAGTCATTGTCCTCCATGGAAACCTCAGTTCCTGCAACAGTACGCTCTCGTTTCTCATTACCGTCTCTCTTTCTCTATTTCTCCACATGTCACTTCAATTTAATCTCTCCTCACTGCTTTTTTAATATTCTACACAGCAAATGCACTTCCCGTTCCTTTACTCTACCCTCTACACATCCTCATTATCACACACCCATAAATATTTTCCAGGTGTCGAGTGAAAATTATGCACACTTAAAAGAAAAAAAACAAAAATGCCCTTTATATCTGCAAAAATTAAAAAGAAATAGGAGCAGGAGAGCAGAGTTTTTCTTTCTTTTGTTTTCAATGTCAACCCATTCCTCTGTCCTCACACTCCCCCTGTCTGCACCTCTTTCACACATCCCTCTCTACTCATTCTCAAATCAACCTTTGGCTTTCGCTGCCCCTAATCTTTTCTCGGGCCTGCCAGTTCATACTCAACACCTTCACTCCTGTCTCAGACGCTGTGCTCTCACTGAACAAGACCTTGGTTACCGACAGCATGAGAAAATGTCTGCTTAGAGAAAGAGTCTGGATAATGACCTTGCTCCCTTCCCCTCTCCTCAAAGCTACTATAACAGCCTCCTACAAAGCCAATCTGCTGTTTCTTGCCCAGGAACATTACAGGTGATTTTCTTCAGCCTACTGTCCTTGGTGCTGGAAACTTCATTAAAGCAGATAAATTGCCCGTACAGAGTAAATTAATGAAGCCATCAGGTACAGAAAATATTAGATATTTATTTATTTTACATCACAGCTAAGGACTGGTATGGTTAGAATAAAATTACATTCTTTGGCAGTTAGTGATAAAACTATAATGTCTTGTCATTGAATGTTTACATTCAGGTTCTTATCGACTGAGCCTATTTGCTCAGGTGCATCGAGTAAAAAGCAATTAATTCTCAGTCATGTAACAAGCTTGTCACAGGGATCACATTTCAATCAATCAAACAATCAGCATGCAGTTTTTTTCTTCTATTAAGGAAAATTACAGCCTTAGAGATAAGGTGAAGAGCTCAGACAGAGATATTGGATAAAACGAGATACCCCACTCAGCTCACTTCCTGATTCAGTGACATCAGCGCCACGCCCCCGTAGGAGACTGAGCCCCCGTGATTTGGGCATCTGATCAGGGTGCCTCTTGGGTGCCTCCCACTAGAGGTTTTCCAGGCACATCAATCTGTAGGAGGCCGAGGGGTAGACCCAGAACACGCTGAAGGGATTACACATCTCATCTGGCCTTGGAAGGCCTCAAGATCCCTCAGGTAGAGCCAGAGATTTTGGAATGTTTGGGATGCCTTGCTTATAGCCTGCTGGCCTTGCAACTGAGACCCATATGAGTGAGCGATAATGAATATATGGAGAGTTCATTCCTGCTTGTGTCATCTAAATTGGCTTGCAGGTGGTTTAGAATTATGGCAATTCAAGAATATCAATAACCAATACTTTAATATATGATGCACCAGATGAAGATTGGATGACATCTGCAGATGTTTTGCAAAAACTTCAGAATTACGAGAAATCTATGTTCGTGAAAAACAGGTGTGACCTGCATGGGTTTATTTTTGGACATACACCTAAGTTATGACCAAAGATAAACTGCTATTTTCTACAATATGTCAGTTCCTCTTCTCATTATGTATTGCAAAGTAATACACATGCAATACATGATAGCTCAAGTTTAAAAATAAGAGAGGTCACTTTGTGTGTGACAGGTCCCTCAGAGAACTTTGTGTCATTGGAGGTGTCAGCAGATGGTGAGTCGAAGGTCACAGATGCACTAAGTCAAGCATAGGTGCTTCCCCTCCAGGATTTTCTGCCCAACATTTTAGCAGCTAAAATTCACTTTAGTCTTCTGCCCTGTTTTCTGTTTGTGTCAAGTCAAGCAAGGATACCACCACACCTACAGGGTTTAAAAATGGTCCTGTCATGGTGAATGTAAGTAAAAGATGAATCCAAGTACATTCTTTAGAACTCTTGAATGATCTCTTGGGCCTGTATCCTCATATGCCCTGTGTGTCTGTGTGTGTGTGTGTTTGTGTGTGTGTGTTTGTGTGTTCCTTTTTCCACCGGTCAATGAGACAATGTAGAGATTCCAGCGTTGATAAATGGGTGTCAGAGTCCATTTTCAATTTCATACTTTTGACTAGACAAAAACACCTCTTATCTAACTTCCTCTCACTCCTTGATATGATCCAGGACCTCCAACGGAGATGCCAGGGCCAGGGTATTTATTGAAAAACAAAAATCCATACAAAACTCACTGAGGGAAGATGGTGATGAAATTTGCCTTCTCATGCAAAGGCTTTATACTGCTCAAGCACCAAATACAAGGGGCTAAAATAAATGGACCCCATTTAGGAGTTTTGAAACATTTCAGCTCACCATCCCTCATTGATTCCTTACAAACCTGCACATCAGGGGAGTAATTTTCCAAAATGTGTTCTGTCATACCAGCAACATTTCTCAACCCAACGGCCTCTTGTGTTCCATCTACTTTACTGGATAATATACTGTAGAGTCCCTGTGAATGAAAAAGTCTAATATACTGTATTAGGATTTCAATTGCTCTCTAAAACTCTTCCAATCAGCCCAGTTTCGCATTTGAACTGTCACAGTGCCTGGAAATTAAACCCACTACTGCTCTAGAGGTTTAAAATGAAAGAACGTGAGCCTTATGAATCATGGTGCTTCCACAGCCCCTGTTACTCTCATTTTGAAAGCTACTAAACTATGACTGTAATCTTCAGATAAGCAGGTGCCATCTTGCTGCCTGGCTCACTAAAGGCTGATGAGGGGTGCAGTCGCGGATTTATCATTTGAACTATAGTCCACAATGGTGCCTAATCATAGATGTTTTTTTCATGTGTCCCACTCAGGTTAGGTTTTATTACTGTATGGATCAGGCAAGAAATCCTTTGAACTAAATAGGCGTTGTCTTGCTGTCCAATATCTAAGTTTTATTATACATCTCTGGGAATTATTGAAAGTACATGCAGCTTGTAGAATACAGACCTGTAGATGCTGGGATGCATCGTCAGTGATGTATCCTGGGGTCATCAGGTGTTTCCGGTCTTTTCAAACAACAACACACATGTGGGGTGTTTTTCTCTCCAGCCTTGACAAAGGTGATGATCCTCTCTGGGCAATGGTGTTTGCTGGTGGTAATGGCTGTGGCTACCATCTCTGCAATTGCTTTCAGCACTTGATCATACTGCCAGTGGAAGCAGCCTTCTGCAAGGGACATGGAGATTTCTTTCACGCCTGTTCGAACTTCCTCCTGGATCTTTGCCCTTGGCTTTGCTGATCAGAGTCCAGGGGAAGTAACCACATATCTGTGAACAAGAAAAATAAATAAATAAATAATCTGCATTAAAACCAAGCAGCTCCCTTACATTGCAGTGCAGGGCCTCGTATTTGCTGTTTATTTTGCACCACATTAGGCGAAACAGGGGTACAGGTATGAGCATCTAACTTACTGTGCTCAGACAGCAACGTGATTTCTCAAACACCAGGTAAGTGAGATGTTCAGTTTCGATAATTGGGGCAGAAAACCCCTACAAGATTTCACCCAGAAAAAGGCAGATTTGTCTTGTCATTCATATGTTTAACTGGTATCTAATTGGCTTTTTACATACATGTACAAGACAAAAACATCAGATAGACATCTACCAGATGAAAGCAATCATTATACATAGCTATGCATCCTCAAAATAATTGCATATAAAGTCTGACTAGAACTTAAAAAAAGTGGTTTCCAGAAGACTAAATAAGACTTTCTCTGCTAAAGATTTGAGTATTTGTAAAATTCAGATATGTTGGCAGCAAAGAAAAGCTGTGCCCCACTGCTACAATCAAAATAGGGAAGCAATACTTCCAGAATCTGGTCGGGGGTAGTTGAGAAATCTTATTACTTACCTGCTGGTTATCCAGGTTACACCAGAGCATGTAAACAGGTTTCATCCCCTGCATAGCCTCATATCTGTGAGAAACCTGCTTTATTATGTGCATGTGCAAAAGAAAGAGTGTCGTCTGGATACAAATATGTAATAAATAAACCAATTCAGTACTTGTTGACACATTCATGTCAAAACACAGCTGCCAAGATGCCCCTTAGCCTCCATAACTGACCAGAGAAGGTATAACAATTCCTTAGAGACATTTGGTGGAAAAGGAGACTGTAACAGTCGTCCACCTGCAGGTTGAGAATACTCCTGTAGCTTGCATGCTTAAAAGTTTTGCAAGAGTCCAGAACTCCTTAGTTTCTAGGACAGAAGTTTTAAGTGCAAATTACCCAGTGATAATAATATGAACTGCATGGCCAGTGTGAGACTCGTATCCATGGCGACTCCACTCTTGGCGGCGATAATTGTTGCTTAGTCTGTGAGCGCTTTGGGGAGCTTAGTGAGCACCTCTGACAGCTCATTTTGGTGGTTCAAACGAACGGATTTCCCAGCTTAAAGGGTGACTACACCCTCAATCTCTGCTGGAAGCCTCCATCCCAGCATAGTCCTAAAAAAGTAACATAGAGGAGAGCAGGAACAATGACTGTAGGTGGCATCACTTAGTGGCTATGTAGTGTGTGTGTGTGTGTGTGTGTGTGTGTGTGTGTGTTCGCCCACTGAGTATGAGACTCTGGCCCAACATAACTTTGACTTAAAATTCCAGCTGACAAATATAAGCTAATGTTTGGACCTGACCTCATTGGGGGTCTCCAATTATTGGGAACTCATGGTTAAAAGTATCAAAATGGCTATCATAAATAAATAATAATCATTAATAATGATTATTATTTATGTTAAATAATGTGATTTACATTAAATCACCTCGCTGGGCACCATTCCAGAAAAGGGAAAAATGATAGCTAGTTAATTATATCAGTCTCATAAAATACACGAAACTATTAAGTTGGCACGCTGTTTAATAGTTAAATTAATAACTATAACCAAAGTTGCCAAATTGATAACAAAGACTGAAGGATTTCGGAGTTCTTGACATGGCAGAGGATGACTATTAATTCACTCTTCTGCAATTTTGAACAGACAGCAGCTTTGTGGCAGTTGAAGGCTGAAAAGAACTGGGGTGCAGTCTTTGTTGTGTCCTTGTTCCAAAAGGTACAGATCCAAGGTGACTGGTCACTTGGCATCCTTGCAGAGTTAAGGGTCTGGTGCTAGTCTCGCTCACCAGACCTTTCTCAAGAAAAGAAAGGTCTGGCTGGGCCGACTCTCACTTTAAGATTGGAGAAAAAAAACGCCCTGCCTGCTTGTATTTCTTTCAACCAATCACAATCGTTCTGGGCGGTGCCACAGCAACGGTGTGCTTGCAAAAATATTGCCGGGGGGAAACAGGTTTTGGTGTAACACGCCCACAAAAATATCGCCTACAGGATACGAACCATGGCAGAAAAATGGCTACATCCCCGCAAGATCAAACACCGCAAAAGTTAGTGAAGGATAGGGCATTAACAACTTTGATTTTTTTCAGGTCGACTTATCTGTCAATGAAGTCTAAGTCGAGTCGACAAGTTGTTTGATGACGTCATTACATTGACGCGGCGGAGGAAAGTGAAGTATCTCCGCACATGTGATGTGTGTCTGTCACTCTCAAGGCCCGGACATACTCAGGCGTACTATTAGCGGAGCGGACTTGAGGAATGTCCACAGTCATTCGGGCTTTCATAGTCGAACGCACTTCCGCGTTGTAGTTTCCTGTAAAAATGTTAGGGACATGAAAAATACGTGCAGAGCAGTCACTGGTGCACGGAGCGGAGTCCATGCGGTCATAAAACCTGAGCTTTGCGCGCACAGAGCTTGCGGACATCCGCTTTGAGTCCGCACGGACCTCCGCGGAGTCTGTTTCGCGTACGTTCAGAGGCAGCGATTGCATTCCATGCACCAGCACAGAGAGAGAGAGAGGGAAAAAACACACTATTTGTCAACTCCTCCCGAGGGGTGTGGACTTGTGCCACTGATGTCAACACGTCGACAAATCGACTTTTCTGTTAATGCCCTAGTAAAGGACATGTTGAAAGGTTGAAAACTGCTACACAACCGGAGGTGGTAGGGCGGGACTTCAGTGGGTGGCTCGTTCCGCCCAATGACAGGCTGATCTATGCAGCGAACTTCCGCCCACTCAGACTGGTCTGGTGCTAACTCAGTTCTCCTTGTTGCTGTTTAAAAACTTCGTGTCTGGCACACTAACTTCGTTGGTCTTCGGGATCTGTGTCTGCTGGAAACAGGCCACATTCAGAGCAAAGCTGCAGCTCCTGCTGAGAGCATGCAGAGGTGATAAAACAGGGGAAGGGCATAGCAGGTCCTCCTGCCTACGTCCTACCTCTTTGAGGTCAAGGAGCAAGACAGCAATGGAGAGCGGAAGGATCTCCATCACATGTCACTGTGACAGCAGTGCCCAGTCAAGTTTGAAAACTGGGTCTATGGGCAGGACTCTTACTGACGTGTGAGAGTAATCGTGTGGAGATGAGAGCCAAATGGCCGTCCTTTGTTTGATGAACAGAGAACATGCGGTCTCAGACACCATTTGAGACGGCAGGACCCAGAGGAAAAGCCTTCACATGTCCAATTAAGATCATTACAAATGACAAATCATCTATGGTCCAATAATTCCCAACACTGAATCTGAGCAGAAAAACTGTTACTTCAGACACAGTATGAACAATGTTGGGGGAAAAAAATCACCTGTATTAACATATTGCCAGCAATTATCTATATGATTATGTGTAGAGTAAATAAATGCACATCAGCTAGTCCCCCGCCACCTGCCTGTTTAATCGCTTCTCTCATTCTGTCACTAACATATCTGCAATTATTGTCTATTTATCTCCACCTCTGATGTCTGCATATATTCCTCAAAAGTCTCAACTGTCATAGACGTCGTGCTGCATCAGCTCCATCGCGTAAGTCTTCACTCAAGTTACGTCAGGCTCACAATATCAACTTTTCAAGTGTTAGCCCTCTCTGGGTTCCTCAAGGACGCATTATGAAATCTTCATGCAAGTCTAATGAATTGTTACTTAAAAGAAACAACAATTATTCTGAGAGGTAGACTGGCACTTTTTTCTGATTGACACCAGAACATTTGTAGTCCCCAAATACTGTGTTAGAGAAACAAAGAAGCAGAGAGAGGGGGAAAGAATATTGAGACGAGGAGGAAAGGTAAAGAAACAGGACGGAGAAAAGGGGGAACAGAACAAACAGAGTAGAGGAAATGAAGGGAATAGATGAGAAAAGGGACAGACAAAGTAAGTGGCCAAAGAAGGACCGGTAAAAGAACAGATGGGAAAGAAAACAAAGAAAAAGAGGAGTGAAAGAGGAGGTGTACAGAGGCACTTGTTTTCCATTTGCCTTAACAGCTTTACAAGGTCATAATATGTCAATGTGTGTTCAGCGTGTTCTCCTTCTCCTCAGGTGGCCAAAATAAAATAAAAATGGATACAGCTGTAAACATTTCTCACTCAGTGTTTGGTTGAACCGACCCCTGTGTCAAATTTGTGTCATATCCCCCTGCGAAGTCGTCGTATACTGGCGCTTGGTCAGTGATTCCTGGTGTCACCGGGACACCGAGAAAATAAGCTGTCCTTTCACATTGGCAGCGTCAGGGGGAAACATGGCAGGACAGAAATGTAAGTTAAGGGGGTGGAAGTCCGAATAGGGCGGACAAGACAGGTGTTGGATGGGTCCAAGAACTTAATCCCAACCATGTGCAGTTGTTACCTAAACCCAACCATGTGCGTCGACGAAAGGCAACACCACACAGCCACAGGAAAACAGGAACCAGAGAAGCAAAGGTAGAACTCGTGGTCGGGGACAGAAAGCTGGTGAGTGGAGCTGACTCATCTCATGCTAATGCTAAATTAGCAGTTAATGTTACCGTTACATGAATACACATTAAAGAAATGTAACTAAACATAACGCGAATAAAACTTAGTGATGTGAGAAAGGTTTTACACTGCGATGGCGGTTGTTGAGTCATTTCTCTGTGGTGATTTAACAATGAGGACACTTCCAACATCATCAAAGTCTGTCTTTTGTTAATGTTCTGACCTGGAGCAGCAGCAATTACATAAGAGAGGTAGATTTGATGTAGCTGAATAGACCTTATATAAATGAATATCTTATATGAATAAAATAAGGTTGGCAAGAAACCCCAGGTTCAGACTCTGACAAATGAACTCACTGTGAAAACTTCCCTGTGGGGGTTGGAAGTTTGTTATTGTCACCCTGTGCTCTCCCACTGCGCTGAGCTTTAAGTGTTCGCTTGTGGGGGAGTGACAAGATCCGAGCCAAGATAACAAACACCGTATCAGCTCTGTATATACTGCGCTCACTAATTCAGTTCAGCTATAAATCAGTTCCACATGAGCTAGCTGAGTAAAATGTACAAATGTCAATATTTGTTTGTCTGTGTGGACTGTTGTGCCGAGCAAGAGGAGAGGCAGAAGAAAGGAACGGGGGAGTGAAGGGTGAAAGAGAATACTGTTTTTCTACCTCGTGTCAGCACACTGCCTTGCCAAGTGCATTCATAATGTGCTCAATCAAATGTTGTTTAGCTCGGTGGAGGTGTTTAGAAACTTCAGAGAATGATTATCAGTGCGAAGAGCATCTTAAACCAATTGTTTATTCATTTACTGAGAATAAAAAAAAAAGGAGAGAAAAACAACAACAGAGCACAGATGAGCATCTCTCCTGTGCACACAAACATCCCACCCACAAACTCTTTTGGAAACCAAAGCCAACAAAGCAAAGCAGATAAAAATAATACTATTTTGTTTTGCACCATAAATTGCACTTCACTGGCAACTGATATGTGCCCCATCTCAAGTCCGATTTAAAAAGGTATCGTGGTAATGAAATGACAGCGCAAACAAACTCCTTAAGTTTTGCAGCTGAGTGCAGTTTTCTGTGTGGCCAATATAAATGTTCCCTACGCACCAAGGACACAGAAAAAAATGCAGAGGGGAAACAAGTAACTAAAATTTTCAGAATGTGAGGTACATGTCCTGAATTGCTGTCATGATCACTGGAAAGTGTGGCCATGACACCTCTTAGAAATCAGCCTGTTCTCATTACGAGCTTGTCAAATACTGTCGCTTCGTCTGTGAACTGGGCGTTAGATCCTGACACACAAAGGCACTTTTCATGGCCGTATAATACGCACTGGACTGCAGCAGTTGTAGACGCAGCAGCCAACAACAGAAGTCGTCAAATACCGACACTGTCAGTGGACGACTGCATAGGAAACTGATGCACAAAGGCACCTTTTGCTGCATTATGAAAAACACCAGCCGTATATAAAAACACATTATAAGGAGCTGGAGAGAGGTCGATGGGTCCAATAAACCCTGGACTTTCACCCAGGAGTCTAATGTTTGCTTCCTGTGTGATTGTTGAGCCAAATCACGTTTTTTTTTTTTTCCAAAAGTAACCACGTGGAAATAAGGTCAAGGAAATAAATGTACATATGAGGTCACTGTACGGTAATTTTATTTTAAAAAGACTGTATGTATCGAACAAGCAGAAACTGTACATTTCCTGTAAAAGGGGAAGTGTATTTTGAAAAGACACAGTGAATATAACAAGCGTACCTTGACATGCCATCCCAGAACATCAACAGCAGTTGCAGGAAGATACCAAGTGCATCATATGGAGACATGAAAGTCAACTGACAAAGTGGTGATATTGGAGGAGTTGAGATGAGAACGTGTTGTATTAATGCGCTTACAATTCCTCAGTTACCACAGCCCATTGTCATTCCGAAGTCGTCAAATATTGTTGGTGATTCAGACACTGACTCTTTCAGTCAGTTTGTGATGTAGCCTGCATGGAACCTTTTGCAGTGTTAGACCCTAATACGTTACAGGTCAGCCAGATGCTACCTGTTGCGGCAGTATGAAATGCTGCTGGATGGCATCAGTTTGAAATACTGCCGGTAACAACGCACTATCAGGAGCTGTACAATCCCAGTACAGCAGGTGAGGGGGGAGGTGGATGGGTCTAACAAACCCTTGACTTTCACCCTGGAATGCACTGTTCGTTTCTTGGAAGAATGTAGAGCCAAACCATGATGTTTTTTGTTCAGAACTTAAACACATGCTTTTGTTTACACCCCAGCACTGGTTGCAGTGTCCCAGAATGTCCACAGCAGATGCAGGAGGATACCTAGGGCATCATACGAAGACATGAAAGTTCCCTGACAAAGCAGCGATAGGTGACGACTTGGGATAAGAACGTGTTGGCTACCAAGAACTCTTGTAAGGCCGTTAGAGCTGATGTTTGTGAATTGAACTTCTTTTGCAGTGGGGATCATTTGTATATCAAGGGGACAAGTTTGCACCAAATGTATATTACCTAATGTAAATATGTGCAAAGAGCTGAGAAGCAGAAAATGGCAGCAGATTATGAGTGCATTTCACCCTTTGAGGGTTCTTTGAGAATTACTGTACGTGGTTCTTTTTGTTTTATTTGTGCAGGTTTAGCAGCCGCGAAAGCCTCGCAATCCTTTTCTGAATTTTAGAGTTTGCTAAAGTTCCCCTGGTATGGAAATGCAAATGCAGTAAATAGTCACAGTGAGACAATAAAGAGGCTGGACCCAGAGCAACATTTTGCTGTTATTATTATCTCCAATGACTCCCTCCATAAAAGCCAACATTGACCAAAAAGAAGTATATCTTCCTGGTACGTTGTGACTAGTTTTCAGCATCCATCAACATGTAGTTTTAAAATGTGTGATCCAGTTTCATGGTTTTATAAACATGATTAAAAAATACTTTAAAATACAACTTGAAGGAGCTGTCTGCTGCTCGCAAAGTGAGACATGGCACAGAGGATTAAATGCTTTGACCTCAGCTTATAAGGTCAGCAACATTACGTTTGTGTCTTCACTGTTTATCTGCACAGAGTCTAATGGTTTTGATTCGTCCAGCTCCATCACTTGTGGCACAATGAGGCGGTTGATGAAGAGGCTTATCATCGTGCCGCATTAGCAGCAACAGCCATAAAAGTTGGGAAGCCATCAAACTTTGTTCATAGAGAAACTGCTGCTACTAGAAATGTCTTTCTTTTTTTTTTCCAAGGAAAATGATTCTCGAAGCCGGGGGCTAGATGTTTAAATGATGTATGCGCAAAGAATGCATGCGGTACTTTCTACAAAAAAAAAAAAAAAGGAAAACAGAAATGATATTTATGACAAGAAAATGTGCTGTGACTGAGAATGTGAGGATACTTAGGATAATTTTTATCATGCACACACAGACTTGAAATGTGTTTCCAAAAACAAAAACACATTAAGAACAGCGATGCTAAATTGGGAGACTGGACAACTTTATTTTGAGCTTTAATATTTTCAGTTTCAACAGATGTTCGGAGAAGTTTTTTCATATTAATTTGTTTTCAAAGCAGCTTAATTGAAAATAGTCAGTGATTAGATTCATATTAAATGGTGCCTGGTGTAAAATAAGAAGCTTTTGGCTCCTGAAATAAATTGCATTCTAGCACAGCTGCATGACAACTTCCTTTATTCCACTTCCACACATGTAGTTTTTGCTCCCCCTCTCTAAGTCTTTGGGTCCTGAGGTGTTGGCATCATTTATTCTCAGGAGGATAAAATCCATGTAACAAGTACAGCTTTAACATGCCTTAACGTCACGATTCACACCACTGATGTGGCAGAAGTCTGGTGAAACGTGTGGACAGTTACTAAATATAGGGGTGTTTATGCTAAAGCATCCGATCCGCACGAGCCACCGACGAAGCCTGGTGTCAGCGAAACCGTCTTGAAGAGAGAAATGCCTGCAGTGTGGCTGTCAGTGTTAATCTCAGCGCCCAATGGTGGGAGTTCTTTGCCTTTGTACTGTCAAGGTGCTGAGAGTTAGAGGGTTGCAGCTGATTTGGGAGAGGTTTGAGACAAAGAAGGTGGGCATTTCTGATTTGAATGTCAAAACAAAGTCTTAATCATCAGTCTTAAACATACAATTGTCTCAGGTCTTAAAACGGAAAAGGAAACAATAATAGTTTATGTTTATTACAGGTCCCATATTATAAAAAGTCAGATTTCCATGTCTTTAGGTGGTATATAAAATACTGTGCAAATATCAAAATGCTTCATCCACAAAGAAATGCACACAGCCTTTATCTAGAAAGTTTGCCTTTAAATGAGCCGTCAGGACTTGTATGAGGTTGTGATGCAACAAGTAAACGATTCAGATTGTTTCAGATTGTTCATGTGAATGACATTAGCCGAAAGAAACATGGACAGTAAACATGGAACCAAGCTCTCACCTAGACCATGCAGAGACCCCAAGATCGCAGATGTGGACGACCCGGAGACACTGACCAATCAAAGAAAACTGGGCTTTTTCGGAGGAGCGGCCAAACAAGACGGGGTAAAAACCAACACATTCTCATCCTAACGCTTAAAAAAATGATGTGCTAGATACCTTCCTGCATTTACTTTGGATGTTGAGGAGTACACTTGTGACATGCATTGAGTCTTTTCAAAATATACCTCCATTTTCAGCTCATTAAATTCATACAGTCTTTGTCAAAATAAATTTACAACATTAGTAAAACACTGCATATTTATGTTTACGTCAGGTTTACGCAACAAAAGCATGTGGTTAGGTTCGACCTAGGCGTGATGTGTGCCAAGCTGCAGACCACTGCAGGTCACTGTTGGAGGCCAGCACCAAAAAAAGGGTTGTGCTAAAGCAAGTCATTGCTGTGTTCCCAGCGGAGTTTTAAGGCATCAAATGTGGTCAGTTTGTAGCAAACTGCTGATGTTTTTCAGCGGCTTTTTAAGGCCCCAAACATGGGTGTTTTTCAGGGACCTGCCACAATGTTTTGAGCTGCTTTTTGACATAAAAAGTATCTGTTTTTTTATCAAAACATTGCTGCTTTTCTGACCAGGACTGTGCATCACAAACAGGGTGTACGCTTGTTAAATGAATTGTGTCTTTGCAAAATACACTTCCGTTTTCACAGAAAATGTTCTGTTTCAGCTCGCATACAGTCTTGTTCGATGTAAACTTATAACATAGGTAAAACTCTTTGGTTTGCTTCTTTTTAGGTTTACTTCCTTGGATTAAGGCAACAAAAGATCATGGCTAGATTTAGAAAAAAATCCAAACAAACAAAAAAAAATTGGCTCTTTAAGGGAAGCAAACACCAGCCTCCCAGGTAAAAGTCCAGGGTTTGTTGGACCTCTCTACCACCCCTCCTGCACACCCTTAAACTTTCCAGCTCCTTATATTACATCATTACTGGCAGCGTTTATAACTGACTATCATACTAATACACATGGTGCCGTCCGGCCATGTTACCAACTGACACTGCCCGTTGGCACATCATCAAAGGTTGCTTTAGGCGTTGGTTTCTGATGCCAAAATCTCTGACAGAGCATTAACACATTTAACACATTCATGTAGAAACCCAAAAATACAAGTGTGAACCTGAAAATACATACATAAAGATAATATGGGACTTTGAAAGACACTGAGCCCTACAGGTTTTCCACACTGTGCAAAAGTGTTGGTGTCAGTGGCACCAGTGTTTCAGAGGAACAATATGAGCTTAGTTTTTCATCCCATTTCCATCTTAAATTCATCATGCACGGCTGGGTCTGTCTGCCCTTTATTCCCTGAATAAAAAGTTGTGAAATCGTACTCAAGCCATTTTATAGTTGTAACCAAAAACTCTTTAAAAAGACAAATTTTGCAGGCATGCATTAATAAATGTGTTGATGCCTACAGTGCAGGGAGGCCATGTTTCGCACCAACTGGGCATTAAACACTGCTATTTTTCTCCGTATTATTACAAAGTTAGTTCCAGGGTGTTCTTTCAAGTATCTAACAATGTGCTCTCTCTCATAAACATTTATCCTGCCAAATTATTACATCTGAGAGTGTTTTTTAAATTTCCATCCTTGCATCATTTCTGCTGACCAAATCCCAGCAATTACCAGAAACTGCAGAGCACTTGTGCAAAAAAAAACATAATAAGAAAAATATGCATGAGTAGCCTTATGAGAAACACTTGCTCAAGCTTTCAATTAGCAACTGAAAATTACAGTAAATGCACAAAACAAACAGGGGAAAAGTTGCTTGATGCAAAAATAAAGTAGACAAATGCCTTGCTATTAAGCTAAAAGTCTAAAATTGTTATACAATAGAGTAAAATAAAATCATTCAGATTTACATGAGGAGCATTTTTAGGAACCCCCAGGATAAAAACAGATAATTATCAAAGATAATTACGTATAGGTCCGTAATCCACCGTCACATTCATTACCCACTAAAGAGTCATGCATATTGGTACTCGGCCAGTCCTCCTTGGATTTCATCTTCAGCATCATCATAAGATTTTTTTTCTCTCTCTCTCTCTCTGTTATGCATTATTCATGAAATGAACTGTGGCTGATGTAACTTCCACACCTCTGTCATGAATTAAAAACCACCCTCAATATGAGTGTGCATAAACAGGTTCCAGACTCACACAGAATATTGTTAATTAAGCATTCACGTTGTTGCTCAGTAATCAATCATGAATGAGAGACGCTGCTCAGGCGCCACTCGTCTCTGAAATGTCCCTGTGATCGAGGACTTCAGTCAGCTTTGTTTGTGTTCTTTTACATGTTCAAATTAGTGTAAAAATAACAATTATGTTGATTTTAACATTTCTGTTAAACAGTTATCTTCTGTATCTAATAATTTATTTATTTATTTTGAAATAATATCTAATTCTGGAACAGTTTTTCCTGGTCTCTTCACCACACTCATACCTCCTTTTCACCGACATGGAACCAGCTCTGCTCTAGTTCCTGCACCTCATTTTGAACCATTCAGAGTATTTTGACAAAAAAGAAATTGGTTCAGAACCTAAAGAGTTCGCAACCTCTGAGGCTGAAAAATGAAGCCAATGCAGAAGTGCAAAAACTGCAGATCACTGATCATCAGCCTCTTAAGGATGTAGTTTCTATAAACAGAACCACAAAACCAGAGGAGTAGTAGGAAGACATCCGGGTGCACCTCCATGATTAACATCTCCTCATCCATGGTGTCAACGGGGTGAAATGATGCTTGAAAACCTCTGACCTGTTGACTTCAGGCCTGCCTCCGCCCATTATGACGTTTTCAAGGTGTAGTGCAGGAAATATGATCCGCTGTGAACACTGTGTATTTTATTTTGAAAATTAACCGGATGTTTTATTTTGTTTCTGTGCTCGACTTCCTGCCCCGCACAGTCTGCTCTGTGCTGAATTGCTGCGTTGTGCTCCGGCGTCCGGCAAAAATAGAAGTCCTGCGTATCTGTTGCGGCGGGCTCTGGAGCGCCGCAGCTGTGACGGAGCCGGAACGCAGCACAGCCGCAGCCGGTGGAAGCACACACATTGACTAGAATTGAAACGGATCCGCTCCGCTGCCGTTCCGGAGTGCAGACGCAGCCAACACGCATCTGGTGGAATTTGGGGGTTAGCGGCAGCGTTTAAACCTGATGCTGTCTGGTGGCATATCATACCACACAGACAGGTGGCATCTGATTACTTAGGAACTCACGCCGCCTGTCCGTGTGTCACACTGCTGCGACAGGTGCCATCAAGCTGACCAGTGGCGTATCATAACACCATGAATGGTTTGATCATGCTGCGTTACAAACTAACATCGCCTGGCCATGTATAATATTAAACAAACAAAACAACAGCACTCACTGATCCATCTTCTTTTGTATTTAATTGTGGACAGAAAACAAACGCCTTTCAGAGTAAGCCATCATCAGCGCTGACGATGGCTTTATGCTGAAACGTGTATGCACACTCATATTGAGGGTGGTTTTTAATTCATGACAGAGGTGTGGAAGTTACATCAGCCACAGTTCATTTCATGAATAATGCATAACAGAGAGAGAGAGAGAAAAAAAAAATCTTATGATGATGCTGAAGATGAAATCCAAGGAGGACTGGCCGAGTACCAATATGCATGACTCTTTAGTGGGTAATGAATGTGACGGTGGATTACGGACCTATACGTAATTATCTTTGATAATTATCTGTTTTTATCCTGGGGGTTCCTAAAAATGCTCCTCATGTAAATCTGACTGATTTTATTTTACTCTGTTGTACAAGATATTTTAGACTTTTAGCTTAATAGCAAGGCATTTGTCTTCTTTATTTTTGTATGAAGCAACTTTTCCCCTGTTTGTTTTGTGCATTTACTGTAATTTGCAGTTGCTAATTGAAAGCTTGAGCAAGTGTTTCTCATAAGGCTACTCATACATCTTTTTCTTATTATGTTTTTGCACAAGTGCTCTGCAGTTTCTGGTAATTGCTGGGATTTGGTCAGCAGAAATGATGCAAGGATGGAAATTTAAAAAACACCCTCAGATGTAATAATTTGGCAGGATAAATGTTTATGAGAAAACATATATGCGCACTGATTCTAAGTACGTGTATAATATTGCCACAGAAGGTGGCTTTTGGTGTCAGGTGTCTGGCGCTGAAATCACTGACAAAGCGGCAGTAGTTGACAACCCCCATGTTTAAATGCCCAAATTTACAGCAGAATTAAACATGTTTACAGTCTGGTACAAAAAAGCAGTTTTGGTCTCTATGGCTAATTTCAACATTTACAACAACTGCACGGGGAGTGATTTTGTTTATAACTTCCACATTTTATTAACAATCAAAGTTACACATATTTAAGGGCGGGGCCACTTTGAGTGACAACCTGTCTGCAATAGTGTCCTCAGCTTCTTAGTCAGATGTAACCCTTGCTGAGGTCATGGTAGCTACATCCACTGTTCATACAGTCTGTGACTGGAACGTAAAAATAGGTTTTCCTTGACCTGAAGTGCGAACCTGTGATGTTCTACAGGTTGGAAAGAGAGGATGAAGGAGGCTAGATGGAAAAGTCAAGAGAGAAATCATCAGAAAAAAAAGAGCTCACAGTGGACTCATTAATTGCTGAATCATGCTTGTTTTTTATTTGGGGAAAATCAACGACGTAACTCCCCGTGTCTTACGGCGTAACTTCCCGTGTCTGACGGCGTAACTCCCCGTGTCTTACGCCGTAACTCCCTGTGTCTGACGACGTAACTCCCCGTGTCTTATGGCATAACTTCCCGTGTCTTACGGCGTAACTCCCCGTGTCTTACGGCATAACTTCCCGTGTCTTACCATATACTTATTGGGACTTTCATGGTAACTCTCTGACATCTACATGGCATTTTAGAGGAACCTGTTGTGTAGTTTCGCTTGTCTTACAGTAGACCTGCCGGGGTCTTACAGTGGAACTGCTACTGTCTTATGCTGTCACTCCCAGTGTCTTATAATGGAACTTCATGCGTCTTACCTTGCACTTACTGGGACTTCCCGGGTGACTCTCTGACATCTACCATGACATTTTGGGGGAGCCTATATGGTTTAGTTTCACTTATGACTTACAGTGTAACTCGCTATGTCTTACAGTAAAACGTCTTACAGTCCAACTCCTTTTGTCTTACCATGTAGGCCTACTTATTAAAACTTATAACTATAAAATCAGATATGATTTACAGTTTTAAAATACACGAAAATCATACTGCAATATGTAACCTGTTTAATCACACAATGACAACTTCAGAGTTATAAAATATCTTTATTCTTTACCACGCAGACACCTGGTACTTACATGCTAAGTGCCCAAGACTTCCCCTGTAAGTACCAGGGAGCGGGCTGTATTGTAAAGTGCACACTGTTCACCCTTCCTTACCATGCAGGTACCTAGTACTTACACTCTAAGCACCCGAGACTTCTGCTGTACCTACCAGGGACTTTCCCTGTAATTACCAGAGACCTACACTGTACTTATCAGGGACCTGGTAGGTACAGCAGAAGTCTCGGGTGCTTAGAGTGTAAGTACCAGGTACCTGCATGGTAAGGAAGGGTGAACAGTGTGCACTTTACAATACAGCCCGGTCCCTGATAAGTGATGTCATGGTAGATGTCAGAGAGTCACCCGGGAAGTCCCAGTAAGTGCAAGGTAAGACGCATGAAGTTCCATTATAAGACACTGGGAGTGACAGCATAAGACAGTAGCAGTTCCACTGTAAGACCCCGGCAGGTCTTAGAGGAGTTACGCCGTAAGACACGGGAAGTTACGCCGTAAGACACGGGGAGTTACGTCGTAAAACACGGGCTGTATTATAAAGTGCTACTGAACAAACATCTGTAATAATGGAACCAAAGTTTCCAGGTAATCAATGTAATCCACAATTTTGCTTCTACTGTTTACTTTCTTGTGCAACGCCCTCCACTGATGACACATCCTTGATTGCGATGGTTCTGCACAAAACTGGTGAAAATGTGGACATCTTTTGCAGACTTATTTCTGTGCTTTATTGTGTGTGATGTTTTCCTTTTAGTTTCTGTCTTAAAAACATCTCTGCAAAGACAAAACAAAACAAACAACAAAAAATAAACTTCCCTCTTTCTCTGATTCCCAAAGGATTCATGACCTGCATATTCTGCCAGCTTCATGAGAATCATAATGGTGATCCCAGGCTGTTACAGCTGTGTCCCTGCACACCTTCCATTTCTCTCATATGAAAAATATGAATCTCACTAATAACCCTGAGAGTCAATATTTCAGTCCCTCGCTCCCTGCTTACATCATCTCATGGCTTTGCATTTCCAAGACTTTGCTGACGTTGTGGTACACATGAACCCGCCGCCCTGGCCTCGATGCATCATCTCTTTAAGAACATTGTTGCGGCTGTTTCTCGCACCACACTGACTGAAGCAAATTTGCCTCTGTTCTGCTTAAGAACTAATTTTTCGACGAGCACGAAACATGTTGTAACTTCACAACTCAGCAGGAGAACCACCTTTTAAAACTTGATTGTGATGGTGAATGTGATGGTGGGATACTTTATCTTTTCCAGTTGAACTCCTGCAAAGCAGAGCCTCACAAGCCAGGACCTCAGTGTATACAGTGTCTTGCTCAGTCAACACTTTGATTCTTCAGCAATATCAAGAAAATTTACCCACTTTTTAGCCATAGAAACACATATTCATGTCTATCATCACTCACCTGAACTCCCACCATGCTGTATATACAAATTACATGGCTCACTTACACAGCTGGAAATTGCATCTGTAACAGTTTTCACTAAAACAGCACGTTGTTCTTATATATCTCCCGCTAACAGCCTCTCTGCATCCAGAGCCCATTAAACACAGACTGATTTTTAAGATTCCTCTTCTTACTCATACGGCTCTGCGTGCTCAGACGGTTACCCTGTGAGACCACCAAGGGATTCATTAAATCATCTGATGAATTGCCTCTTGCTGTCACAGTGACCAGATTAGAATAAAGAAGGGTCTGTGAATTTGTCTCCTCTGGCCCCAAAAATATAGAACATGCTTTCACTCCATACTCGTCAAATACAGCAGCTTGATCAGTGGCCCTAGCTTCAAACGACTGTGCCCAAGGTACCCCTCTAGCATCGCTTTTGGACACTCAGGGACATGTCAACTTCCACCTTTCACACGCTACAATGTGTTTTCCTCCCTTCCTCCCTGAAGAAGTGACGGACTTGGTGTGAGCAATCAACCTGCCAACCTTCAGAATGTACAGACTGTTGACCCCAATTTACAACCAACAGCTGCTTTCCTGAAAGAAGATTTCCCCCATAAAACAGATTCACCAATACAGGAAACTTCCCCCAACAAACGGAAGGACATGCCTCTAAAATATAAGAATTGAACCCCCAATACAGCCACAGGAAATGTAGGTTTGGCAGCCACTTTAGGTTTTATGCAACAACTTAAATCATGATTTGGGTCAAAACGAGTATGTTTGTTATATAACTTCACTCATGTAAGTTACTTGATGAGAATGTCACATGATGCATGTCATGTATGTGTGATATTAACTACTTAATTGAAAAAAAAAACAAAAAAACCCTCAACATTGACTTCTTATTCACACAGGACATGAACAGCGTTCTCCTAAGACATGTAAATGGACTGCACTTGTATCGCGCCTTTGTAGTTGTCCGACCACTCAAAACGCTTTTATATTACATGTCACATTCACCCATTCAAACACTGGTGGCCAAGGTTAACATACATGGTGCCACCTGCTGCTCAGTACGCATTCACACACACACACGCACACACACACACACACACACACACCGATGGAGCAGCCATTGGGAGCAATTTGGGGTTCAGTATCTTGCCCTTGATCTTGGGATCAAATCCATCCACCACCCCACCCTCCTGCCCTACATACAGACTTTCTTGCTCTGTATAATACGTCACTGCCTTGGATGTTTTTTACTTTAGAGTTGAAAGCATAGTGCATCTCATACAAACTCAAAAGGATAATATGTTCGGTTGAGGGCAAATGACCAAGCTGCAGTATTTGATGCCCTGGATATGAGAACAGGTTGAGAACTGCAGGATCTTTTGGGTAAAGTGAGCTTCAACTAAATATAAGTTTTTATAATTTGATATATAGATATATTTTTAAACATCAAGTTATTATTTATATAAATAAATTTTATTTAAATAAATGTTATTATTTTAGAAGTTGCAATGAGGCATTTTGCTTTACTGAAAATATTATCCAAACGTGTCAACAAATTACCTTTAAAGATACTGAAACTGGTCATTTTATCATGTATTTGACACTACATATGTCATGAACCAGTTCAGGAAGAACCCAAAAACAAAGCAGCAGGCCGGTTTGAGGTTTAACAAAAGGTGAACTTAAATAAAGCTGATGAAAAACCTCCAGAACAGGCAGGCAACAGAAAGTTCAAATGACAGATGAACCAAAACTAAACTGAAAACTAAACGGGATAACACGATAAAATCAGGAGAAAAAAATCAAACGACGAACTGAGAAGGAACAAAGTGAAACACAAAGGTATATCAGTGTGTTGGTTTTGTACTCGGGGGTCGGAAATTCCCAGTTCCCAGTCGGAAGTTTAAACTCGAACGCACCCTGAGATCAGATTTCCAACTCGGAAACTCGGGGCAACCACATCAACCCCGACTTACAATTTCAAGATGGCTGCTGTCACATACATAGTGAGTCAACACTCTGCTAAAGTAGTGTTTATAGCAATTTTATTTTACCTGTTTTACATTAGGTCAGCCACACCCATAGTACTGTTCAATTTTTATCCGTGGGCATGTTGCTATGCTGTCTGTATGTGCAAATACCACAGAGTGTTGTTATCAACTGATATTGCTAACAGTGGCTACGGCTAGCCCAACGGTAGATCGGTAACATCCATGTTTTTTTTCCAACTTGTCCACTGTTGTCAACTAGAATGCAAAAACTGTCATCAACTCGGAGGTGACGTCATTTCCACTTCCGACTTCCGACCTGACGAACGCACCATAAATACATAAAACCAATCACAAGAACGAGACACAGCTGGAGTAGGTGGACACAGGCAAAAGGAGGGAAATGGGGATTGGCTGACAACAAGGGCATGGTGGGGAACACTAGGGTGGAGCAAACAAGACTAACACAGAACAGGTGTGAAGGGAAGACTCTGGGAACAGGGAAGGACTAACGAGACTGGTGGAAGGCAGGTGTGACAGGAAACAGGCGGGAAAACACACAAAGACAGGAAGTAAAACCAGACACGACACGAGGAGAGAATCTACAAAATAAAACAGGAATCAGATAAAACATTAATGAGTAACATGAAATAAGGAACAGAAACAGAAAACCCCAAAACAAAGTCCACAAGACACAGAACATCAAGAAAAACCCAGGATCATGACAAAATAAGATGAACTACATGTATATGCAGGTTGCATGTAGATGCGTTTCCATTGCTGTCATCATCGTCTTACTGTTACGTAGACATGTACGCATTTATACGCATTTGTACATTTACAGTTAAAACACATAGTTATTAAAATATAAGATGTGTTGTGAGATAGAGGATGACTAACCTACTCATGGCTGTGCGTTAACATCTGGTGCATCTGGTGTGTGTCCTCACTGTTTCCACCTCGTCCACAGTGTGATGACAGTGTGTCCTGTTTCCATAGATATCTTGCAGTCATACTTATCTCTTAAAAACAGATTAAATGCTAATTTAATCATGTTTCTCATATTTCAAACTGCGTGTAAAGCAGGGATCTTTATCATTATACAGTACATCTGCTGCAGACTGTGAACCTTTATGACTTTAGACCCGACAGGGAGCCATTGCTTCCAAATTTACTAAAAAATACCAGTGTGTTTTAACAAGCCCAAGGTGAGAATAAATAGACTCGACAAGCGTCTCACAGACAAAAGATTTAACAGCCTCTCTGAAGCCACCTGTTATTTCAACTTGTGCTTATTATTAAAGAAAAAACACCTCGATAATAAAAACAATATCTTATGTCTCGAGGATTTACATTATCTCAACACTGCTTTATAGAGAAAACAAGACCTTTGCTGCTGTGTCTTCTGTGGAGGAGACAACAGCAGTCTCTGTGGGCTCAGGGAGACGGCACACACACATGCAAAGACACACACAAACACACCTCCCAGACGTGGCCTAGGCGACATCTTAAGATCTCTGGTGGATTTCTGGGGAGCAGAGTCAGATGGGTGTGATGGTGTTTGTTTACAGTGTGCCTCCAAGGCTTTGGGAGTCTCATACTCTCCTTGTTTGAGGCTTCTGTATGTTGGTTTGCAGACATGTAGTGCTCTGCAGTATACAGTGCTGTAAGAAAGTACCGTGACAACATAGACATAGCCTGAGGAACAACATTACACACCTTTTAAGCACTTAATTTATTTAAGAAGCAAGGTAATCCAACGCTCACACCACCCAAAGCAAATTACACCACCTTTCGCAGCAAAATCTGCAACCAAGCACTTGCTATAATGTGGTTAGTCTCTGCATCAATTGTAGATGAATTGCAGCCTGTTCCAGGTCTTCAATTGCAGCTCCACGGGGCCAATTCTGCCTCCAGGAGGTTACATTCGACTAATTTGTTTTGCCAAATAGGTAAAGTAAGGAAACATAATCATGTTTACAATGATCTTTTCCAGTCAAGTGCTGCATTTTGCATTGCGTGCAAGTTATAAGGAGGTTGTCATTGGTGCGGCATACAAAGCATTTTCACTGTTTACAATCTTTCCCTTACCTTAACGGAGTGGAGTGTGTACACATAACCTTAACAAAAGTTAATCCTGCTTTATTTGTTGATGTTGTAAAGCAAGAACAGATATTGTAGGAAAACAAATTTAATATCCTGTCAGTGCACATTACTTACAGGGTCTAAGACAGCACTGCAGATAACACCCACTGAGGCAAACTGGACTTCATTCTGTTGACACCCAATCAATTTTTCGGAGGCTGACAACTACTTAATATTCCCTGCTGTTTGAAGAGTTCTCCATTTGCAGACACTGTGGTTCCCCAGAGACCCGACATCATAGAAATGGCTGCACTGGCTTTTCAACACGTAGATTTCAATACTGATTTGTTGTTTGTATCGTCTGCTGTCATTGTACATTGCCGTCCTTTCTTGTCAGCATATGTGGCTGATCAACATTGTGTAAGGACAGCTGATGTCATCAGGGGGAAACTCGGCCGGGAAGCAACGTAAGGGTAAAGGGGCAAAAGTCCAGGTTGGGTGAGTGGGGCTTTCACCCAGGAGGCAGGTGTTTGTTTCCTGTTAGATTGTAAAGCCAAAACCTGTTCTTTTTCTAAATGTAACCACGTGTGTGATGGCTAACGATAACCACATGTGTTTGTAGTTGAAAAAACCCCCAAAAAGTTAACTTGTGGTGTTGAACTGACATAGTAAATTTATTTTGAAAGAGACTGTATGCAAACTGTTAATTTCCTGTGAAAACAGAAGTGTATTTTGAAAACAGACAATGCATGTAACAGGCTGAAGCTGACATGGTGTCGCAGAGCGTCAACAACCAACACACCCAGGGTACCTTGGACATCATATGTTGAAGTGGAAAGTCCATGACCAAATATCGATATGTGACGATGTCAGAGTGAGAATGTGTTTGGATGGTGGAAGGTGTGACACGTGTGTAAGATGCCTGCCAAGATGCAGACCACTGTTTGAGACAGACAAACAACAAAGCTGTATTTGAGTGAGTCATCGATGCATCTTCCAGCGGCTTTTTAGCCACCAAACATGTTTTTTTTTTTAGCAACCTGACACTGTTTCCACCAGAGATAAGAGACTTTTTTGCATGACATCCCTGCGTTTCCAGCAGGGATTGTATTTTATTTACAGTTTATTAATTTATTTTATTCTATCATTTCCTAACCATCACCAAGTGGTTTTTGTGCCTTACCCTAACCACACTGTTGTCGAAGCATAGTTTTAATAGTGTCCAAAAGTGTCCACTATAACATACAAATGTAACGTGTCTGTGGTTTGCACAAACATTATGTTCTGGGCTGCTCTTTTGTTTTTGTGCTTGCAGTGACTGGGAAATTGGTTACTGTGATGTTGAAGAGGGTTAAATTCAGCAGGGCTGCAATAAGACCTACTTGGGTTCGGCCTAAATCTAATCATCAAATTTGGCTAACTGAGTAACTAATGGGGTAAACAGTTTGGGGAACACAGTCATGCAGAGGGTGCTGCCATAAATGTGCGTGCATGCTCTTGGGTGAGCAGCTGCACCTCTTTGAGACCAACAAACGACAAAACTGGATGTTTTTTAGTCAGTCATTGGCAGCACTTTCAGTCACTACGCCACCAAAACAAGATATTTTCTAACCATAACAAAGTGGTTTTTGTGCCTAAACATGGCCACATGTTAACTACAGTATTGTTAAAATGTATGGAAACATGCTATATAATAAACAATATGCCCTTGCAGTGGAAGTCCCTCGCATCCAAAATATTTTATGGATATAAAATCAGCTACAAAACTCTTCTGGCAATTACCTTGGTCTTTCTCAGCCTGTCTGCGTTATTGATTATCTCCCTCTGTCGCAAATCTTTAGTTGCCCATAAGCTGACCCCGACCCTTTTACACTGATCTGACCTGATGATGTTGTCACAACAGATCAGAGGAAATAAGTACATTTGCACAATTTAAACCTATTTTTTTCCCCATATATTTTCTGACAGGCACCTCATCATTTGCTGTTCAACATTTAAAACCAATGTCCAGATATCCAGCGTAAAATAGTCAACTATTTACAGACGATGTTGTTCCACCCCTCGTCAATCAGCATCCACCTTCCCACGCCCTTATCCGTGGGCATCCATATTTTTTTATTTATATCATATTGGGTATAATATTAATGAAAAAGTCTAAGAATTAAAAAAAAAAACCTGTGTCTTCTCATAGATTCACGCAACTAGCTGTGATGTTTGATTTGCTGCTGTTGGATCATTTGGGACATTTTATAAAACATATTAATGATTCCCTCAAGATGGATTGCACGACAGCGGAAAGCAGGCAGTCAAAATACTCAAACTACACCTCCAAGTCGTTTTCTCACAGAGTGCTTCAGCTCATTATCCATATTTGTCACTCGGCCGCACACAAACACACTCAGAGGCAAGTCTTCCCTCTGTCAGACGCTTGACACGTTCTCCACCAGCGGGACTGGCACTCTTTATTCCCATGGCGACAATGAGCCTAACAACATGTTCTCTGTCTTTCTGTGTGTATGAACCAAACACAAGGATATACCAGACATACACACCATCACTCTAACAGCACACACAGACACACATTCGTGTCCTTGCCATAAGGTTGTCTCTCTTTCTCGCTTTCACACAGGAGCTCCGACACACACATGCACATTGAAAATAATGCACACAGATACACGGTTTTAATTGCCTCTAATAGCCAGCATGTACACGCTTCCCTTGTTAGCTGCTGCCTGCGCGGTGTGTAGGGAGCTGCTTAATGATCATTACAAACAGAGGAGGAACACTGAGGTGAACAGGGAGCCAAGCAGAGAGAGCTGAGACTTGCTCACACTGCATTATGGGATTAGATTGTGTGTGTGCGTGTGTATGTGAGTGTGTGTTGTGCGTGTGTGTGCATGTTGCAGGAGGGAGCTGTAACACAAAAATGAAGAATGCACATGTTTTATTTACCTTCAGACCAGGAGTGTATGTATACATGTGTAATGCAACAGACAGGAGAGGAGCAGGAGCAGGAGCGTGTGTGTGTGTGTGTGTGTGTGTGTGTGAAAAGAAATATGTGACCTTACGCTGTGTGTTTTGTTAGCCTTTCAACATTGCAATCCCACAATAAGCCAGCTAATGATGTGCAATTGTGCAACAATTTGTTTTGAATAAATCTTCCTGAATAAACATGGAATGATAATGATTTACCTCGACGGGAGCTTCACAGGCGGACATGCACCACCCAGTGTGCTGCTTCCTATCTGTGACTCACAAAGGCCTGTTGCTTCTAGGGATGGTGGAGTGAGCAGATAAAATGAGCCAAAACAATCTTGTTTTTAAGTAGGATAACAGGAAAAGAAAGTTACGCTGTAAGTTAAATTTATATCAGCATAGCTGGTGTTTATTTATTACTGAAGAGTTGATTTTGAGGGCAGTTGGTACGTTGTCCTTAAGCCTCTCCAGACCCCTGTATCCATCCAGGGATAGGACACTGAGTTGGGTGCACCTGGACGACAGGATGGGCTGGAAACACATACGCCCTCTATATGAAGAGCCAAAGCCAGTTCACTCCTGCAGAGGCATCAACAGGATGCTGCAGATGTTCTACCTGTCTGTGCAGTGCGATCTTCTAATCTTCTATGCTGCTGTGTGCCGGGGACAGAGTGTGAAAGTGAGAGACACTAACAAGCAAGCCAGAAAGGCCGGCTCATTGATTGAAGAAGGAGTTGGGCTGGACTCTCTGGAGGCAATGATGGAGAAGAAGATTCCGTCCAGGTTGGTGAGAATCCTCAATGTCTCCCACCTCCTCCCCCCAAAACATGCTGGTTGAAATGAGAGTGTCTTCAGCCAAAGATTTGTTCCTCCAAAGCCCAGTTCAGACCAAAGAGTCATGATGAGACGAGTTGAAACAGACAACTACTTGCAATGTGCTGATCTGCAATGTTCTAAAAACCTGCTGGTTCACACCAATGCAACTAGGTGAGATGGTGTATCATCTCTATGCAACAACTCTCTGTGCTTCAGTTCTCATTTGCAGCTTTTCAGTCTTATTTTGCACACTGTACAGGACGAAAACAGAGGGACAGAGGACGGAGCACCTGCAGCACCAAGCAAACACACCGCCTACAGTCATTTTGACTTGACCAGTGGACTTCACTATAAGTCAATTCAAATTAAACACAAGAAGTGGATGCTCTAGAGAAAGGATCAGCACTCAGTGAATAACCTCCTAAGCCCTATGATAAGCTATTATAGCAAGGCTTAACTATACAGACCAGTGAGCAGTGATAACTAACATGTCTTTGGGGTCATTGGGTGGGAACCTCCTTTCACCAGTGTTTCATCTAGTTGGTCCCACGACACCTCCAGGAGGCTAGACAGTGATCTCTGGTGTCCCAGAGACACTCCCCTAATGCCAGGTCTCACTGCTCCCCACACCAACCCAATAACCTCCTTTACCTTACTTACACATGGCTTTCTCAGCCCAAACAGCACCGCCACCTTCAACAAACCCAGGCTACATACATGCGAGCTCCAGGCAGAAGCAGTGCTGATACTACCTTTCCTAGCACATTCACCATACTCTATTTCACATGCTACATAGCATAACTACAATATAAGCTAAAGTTGAAGGAGATAGAGAAGATAAACTCACAGGCTTTCTCAGCCCAAACAGCACTGCCACCTTCAACAAACCCAGGCTCCGTACATGCGAGCTCCAGGTAGAAGCAGTGCTGATACTACCTTTCCTAGCACATTCACCATACTCTATTTCACATGCTACATAGCATAACTCCAATATAAGCTAAAGTTAAAGGAGATAGAGAAGATAAACTCACAGGATCAGCAAACACACTCACCTTGCAGCATGGTCTCAAACAAAAGGGATTCAAATAGGCCACTCCCACACTTAAATAACCTTCCTCTTCCTGGATTTTCTCCTGAGAGGACTGATTGGTGGATCCCTCCACCTGATCTCAAGGAGTTATATACCCTGCTTAGTAGTTCCCCCTGCTGGCCCCCAACTGACATTATTTCTCCTCATCCAAATCCACTGACTAGCTCTGGCTGCTTCATCTGACATGTCCTTCACTCTCTTCCTCAAACATTTGAAATGTTCTAAATCAAGCTGCTGGCGATTTGACCAACTGAGTTGCAGGTGACACCATCAGCCGGCTTGAGTCGAGCTCAGACCGGCCAGACTGCTGCAACTTTTCTCTTCAGTGCTCTAAAACGGTTTCGTCTTGTTGTGAATCTTTGGTCTGAAGTGGGCTTGAGGTGTTGCACCGAGTGGTACAGGAGATAATTCCTGCCACACTAAGTCTAGCTGGACTCACAATTGCATTGTTGCATTAATGCAAAACATCATCTGAATTTATAACACAGGATTCCATACATTAAAAGGGCATACTTTTTTCTACTATTAACTCTTATGTTAGTATTTGTGTTTTGATATTTGTTTCTGTGCATTGCTCCTCTTTAGTTTGATTTTACTTATGTTCTGCTTTTCTGACATTACACCTCACAGCCCAGTTGCCAGAAGAAAATATTGGCTGGCCAAGTTGCAGACCTCTGTTTGACAACAATAAACAACAAAACTGGTTGGGTTTTTGTGTGAGTCATCGCTGTGTTTTCAGCAGCTTGTTAGTCACCAGCAGACCCCAGTTTTCAAGACAAGCCATGTTTTTACCAGCGGTGTATATGGCAGAAACAACCACATATTTCAAGCCAAAACATGATCTTATCTTAAGCATAACTAAGTGAATTTTGTGCCTAAACTACATCACACATTATCACTGTGTTGTCACAGCACAAAATTGAAACTGAAATGCAAAGAAACAAAAACTTTTGACATATATGAACATATAAAACAAATCCATGTTTTCCAGAATACAATGCCAACATTTATTCTAGTGACTGGGCTGCTTCAGACAGTGAGCGACAGTCATCACTAGAAAGATCAGAGTAAATGGCTGCTGCTCTTCTATAAAAAATCTAAAAGTGATGCACACCAGGGGTTACAGCGAGGTGCTGATCACTGGCAGTAGACTTGATTATAGAAAAATAAGGTGTCGCGCTCTGGCTCCGTCTGCATTTCTGTTATTTCGATGATGACGTTTGGGCCCTTGGGCTTTCTTCAAAATCAACAATCACACTCAGACTGACACGCAGGCAACACTGATCTGTATCAGCCACTCTTTTATACACACTCAGTGATTTGCCATTGCTGCCTGAGTCACCCCTGGTTGAACTTTCTTATCGTCTGGCTTTGCAGACAGGCATGAATAAATTACCTCAAGTGAAATTACTATCGCTTGATTTACCAATTCAAGCTGATTGTCCTGGTCGAGTTAACAGTGCTGAAAGGATCGACGAGTTACACTCTACACTCTCTTTAGTTGTTTATTCCACAGATGTGCCTCTAGTGTTGTGGTGGAAAACATCCAGCAATGATTGATGGATGACTGAAGCTACTGCTTTTACCACATGGCCTGTGTAGATAGGGTGAAACCCAGACATCCTTTTCCTCAGAGAACTTTCTACACTACCAGGCCAACTAAGAGAAAGAACAGTTCATGACTCATTTATGTGCATTCAGACGAGCCACGCTGCAGTAAAAAGAGCTCAACACGTGTCTCGGAAGGACGTCAGAGGGACATATGTTTACATTTGAGAGACAAAGGTGACTAGTTAGTGTAGGAATTATGACTCTTATCCATAAAAGCAAACGCAAAAAGAAATTCAAGTCAATCAAAATCAACCAAACATCAGACTTTCCTTGTTTCCAACTGACATCCAATGTTTCTGAATTTCCCTTGACCCTAACTAAGCAGTTATTATTGTTACCATGATGACTGAGGTCCCCTAAACGTAGTCAAGTGGTAAATTCAATCCAAACCACAATGTTTTCCAAAACTTGCTACGCACAGATATTTTGCAAGGCGGGTGCTCTAATAAAAAAAAGGCATCCATTCCACAATGTACTTTTTTTTTTTTTTTTTTTATTCACTGCATGTGCGAAGTGCTGGTGCAAAAAAAAAAAAAAATCAAATCAAATCAAATAATAAACCAACCATCTACTCTCCACACTACAAAGAAGGCCTGTGTTTAGTTACAAGATCTGCTCCGCTCTGCTGTCCTCACTTTATTCTCCAGTCCTTCCATTTGCTCTCCTCTCCTCACTCTCTTCTCCTCCTTTCATTATCAAATTGTTACATACTAATACTTTTAATTATCTTCTAAATAAGCCTTAAATACAAAGAATCACAGAGAAAAGACGTGTGCTGCTGCGTGCTCTTCCCCTTCTCCTCTGCGCTCTTATGCACTTTAGCCAAGTCATTGTTTGTTTAAATTAATTATCAGAATGCAACATAGGAGACATAAACATTATTACAAATTAAGTATTAGTTTAAAAATCACGTTAAAGTGGGAAAGGAATTCAGCATGTATCTCTGCTTGCACCAGGCAGTTGTTGAACCTGAATCTGCCACAGAGTTGGTGGGAGACGGTGTGGTTTTACGCCAGACCAGCTTGGCGTCAGACCAGGTGTGTTTTTGCCTAAATCAGACTGGCTGTATTGAGGTGTTTTAACAGTGGTTTATTTTCACAACAGTGACAATCAATGCTGAGGTTTAGGGCGAACATTATCATTACCTGTCTGCCCATAAAGGCACGTCAGGGAGACGTGGCTGCTGCTCCACGGGGTGATTGATTTGTGTATGTTGACTAGTTAACTGTGGTGGCTGTGACAAGTGAAGGTAAAGTGGGAGGGGCAGGGGCTCGACTCAAATGCAGATGTCGAGCAAATAACACATACGTAATTGAGAAATGATGCCATAGGCCAAATTTAAAAACTAAAATATAAAAAAAAAACAATTAAAAGAGATAGAAAACAAGCATGTCCTGCAAAAAGGGCACTTACCTAGACAGAGGGCAAAAGTGTAGATGCTTGAGCATCACGTGCCTGCTTAGCAAAATGCTTTTTTGGGCCCAAACCATCATCTTTCCCAAAACCTAACAAAGTTATGCCCTTACATTACCAAATGTTAATGCAAGTGTTGTCACATCATTAAGAAATATATAATTTTAAATTGGTTTTGGAAGGCACAGACAAACTGGTTGGAATTGCACTGAATGTTCCAGTGAAAGTGGACGTTCCCTCTGGTGCAATCCAAACCAACACGGACTCACTCCGTAGTCGTCGAGGTCCGGTGCTTGGTCAATGACTTCTGGCAACAGACACCAATGAAAAAATACGTCCTTTCAAGTCGGCATGAAACGCTGTTGGTTGCCACTATTAGTTAACGGCACCTGGAAGCGTCAGTGGGAAACCAGCAGGACAACAGTGAAAGTTAAGGCAGTGGAAATCTGAGTAGGGCGGCCAGGAATGGTGATGGATGGGTCCAACAACAACCAACTTTCACCCTGGAGGCTGATGTTTGCTTCTTGTAAGACTGTAAAGCCAAATCCTATTCTTTTTGTCCTAAACCCAACCACGTACATGTGTTGGCTAAAGGTAACCACGTGCATGTGTTGGCTAAAGGTAACCACGTGCATGTGTTGGCTAAACGTAACCACGTGCATGTGTTGGCTAAACGTAACCACCAAGAGACTGTATGCAAACTGTACATTTCCTGTGAAAACAGAAGTGTATTTTGAAAGAAGACAATGCATGTAACAGGCTGAAGTTGACACGGCATCCCAGAACGTCAACAACCAACACACCCAGGGTACCTTGGACGTTCCGGACATAGAAAGTCCATGACCAAATGTTGGCATGTGAGAAGGTCAGAGTAAGAATGTGTTTTGAATGTGCTAGCCCCGGCCAGGAGGTCCATCTGTTTGAGGATAAACCAAATGAAAGTAAAATGTTAAACAAGTAACATTGCTGTGAATTAAGAAAGGCTCCCCTGAAATTTTGTCACAAGACAGAAGCTGTATCCTCAAAACAGTTCAACTAAAAAAAAGAAGTTGATACACAAGATAATCCCTCTGAACGTATGCAGTGCGGAGCTTCTCTGCCTTTTGCCTTATGTATTCTGGGACAGACTCCAGCTCGGATCCAGCCCAGTGACCCCGGCTCAATCACGATGTCCACCCTTCGTCCTAAGCACTGAACTCTCACAAATATTAATTGACAACACCTGCGAGCTTGATTTTAATGCATGAGGGAGTTCATTAGGGTGAAATGACTCAAAATGCTGCATGAGGGATGGGACAGCAGGTTACATCACATTAGATGTTGGCGCTGAGGCATTTCTTTAGCCAGTAGAGTAATGAGGCTTGGATCGTATACGTAATTAAGTAGAGTGTTTGTTATTCACTCTGAGTTTATAGGATGGACAGCGATTTTGCTGGGTCAAATCAGATTGAAACATCTATGGATACACAGCTGTGATGCTGCTCACTGAGCTTTGCACTTGCAAACTTGTACTTACAAACTTCCTGTGTCATCCTGATTTTTAACATAATATTCTGGTGCAGTTTTGTGCACAGGAGAGCCCTCAAACTCTTGCAGTCGATACAAAGATTAACACTCAATTTCAAGAATTTATTTTGGTGTGTTCTGTTTTACATGTTTATACCCTCTATTCTTACAGTGTCCACATGTTGGCATTGCTATGTGTCATGCAATTTGTCATTACACAAATGCCTGTTTGTTCTATCTCTTTAAAAAATTATATGTTTTTCTGCAATCATTGCACTGCCATGTGTAACAACTGGTGAACCAGAGTGGACTCACATGCACGACTCTGGAGACAGTTCAGCTAAAATAACACAATCTGTCCTGGTCAAAAGGTAGGTTGGGAACACAGACTGTCTATCAGTGGAGGCAAACAAAAAAAACCTAAAGGCTGAATCCAAAAGAACAAGAAAAGGACATAAGAAAATAAAAGCCTGGAACACGAAACACACAAGGAGCTAAGACGAGCTGGCACTGAGAGAAAACAAGACACACACTAAATACTGTGGTGAGGGGAAGGATAACGAGACACAGGTGAGGCTAATCAGGGCGGGACAGACAATCAGACACAGATGAAATCACACAGGGGCAGGAAGTGAAGTGATCTGAAGCAAGAGGAGACATGAGTTTCAAAGTAAAACAGGAAACGACATGAATGAATGACAAAAAACACATAACCCTAGAAACTTTAGCTGTGACAGCCACATTTTTATCTGGTTCAACCCTGTGTCATGAACTGTATCACGGCTCAGACACAAAAGGAAGGAGAACGCAAACACTGTAGGTAACAAAAACAGAAACAAGTCATTCAATAAAATACTTTTACTAAACAAATCAATGAAATGCGAACAGTTAGTAACATTAGTGATGCATGCGGGTGCAAGGGTGAGTAAAAAATAGGGTAAGAAGATGTTAAACTATGAGACAAGCACCTAAACCAGGGCTGCGTTCAGCCATGACAAAATGTAGCTAAACATTTATTCAAACAGAAATGGTTTTATTACGGCAGGGTTTAATTTAATTCAGTTTAAATAGGCTTTACCGGCATAGCAAACATGCATGTACATTGCCAAAGCAAGTGTGAAATAAGAACAGAAATTGTCCACGGTAAGTTTATGATCTGCTAGGATATGGTTTATATACCCAGTCTTGCTGATTGGTTACACCTCTGGCACAACAACAGAACAAGAGCAAACATACATTAAGGCCTGTTGCACAGCGTTTCCAGAAAACATGTCACTCAGCTCTGTAACTGTAGCAAAACGCTGCACACTGTTTCCAGACTGAACGTACCCCAGGAGACCACAGGGGAGCTGAGAGAAAGAGCAAGGCTGACTGACCTGGCCGGCTTTATAGGCTCGCCAGCTCATCAGCCCAGGTGAGCCGGCTCACTAACAACCTGCACGCTGTCAGCTAACTTCTTGTAGGAAGGAAGGAAGGAGACAACACAAGCAGAGCAGGCATAGCAGAGACACCGGAGGAGTCGTCACGCTGACTCAAATGACAAATATCAAACTAAGGTTGAGATATTGTGCATTTAAATAAAATATTCTTTTGATAGATGCTGTTTTCCAATAACCGCAATTACATGTAATGTGTGTAAAACCATGTTCTCTGGAGCAACCTCATCAAATCAGATTGTGGCTGAGCAGAAACCTCTCAAGAGTCAAAAAAAAATCTCAAGCTTGATTGAACTTTAAGTAGTGTTTTCACAAATTGTGCACAGTTTGTGTTTTCAGCAGCCACTTGAAATCAATTATTTTATTCCTACCCTTCGAAGAAGCAAATAAATTAAAAAATAAAAGAAAGAAAATGCAGTCTTGATGTTCACAGCGACGGGTTACACAGCTCATGCAACATCATGGTTTGCAGCAGGGTTAGCTTTGACATTAAGTACATGTGATGTGTAGTAAATGGCCTCATACATTTGAATTCAAAACCACACGTATGGTCCTTAATAAGGTTTCCATCACAGGTAAAAAAAAATTCCGTCAACTAAATCTAAAGTTAAGGCATGATCATCACCAAATTTAAAGTTATCAGGTGTTTTCAGAGGACGTTAGGTGTTATATATGTCTGCCTTAGACAACTTTAAAAAATTACAAGATTCCCTGTGACTGCATTCGTAATGAAAATCTAAACACAAATCTCAGGTAATCAATTTTTAAGACCTTTCCAGGTGATAGATGCGCACGTTCAGCTCAGTTAGGTGTATTAGAGGATGAAGAGTCTAAGAACAAAAGGCATCACACTGTTTTTCTTTCTAGATTAGCCTCTGCAGCCCCTTCATGCCAAAGTGATGTATAACAGAAGCTTTGAGCACTTGGAAAAGCAAGAATACAATCCATTATCGTCACCGCTGACATCTCATTATCAGCTGTTCAGCCTATTGGATGTAGCATAGCGCTAACACCTTCAGCTGCCACACTACTCAATCCCATTTCCACCAGGCTAACCCCAGCTCCAAATCTATTGCTTTCTCTCTTCAGTGATTCACTCCGGTTAATAGCATGTGCCAGATAGCGTTAGGTTAATGCCAGTAAACAGCTTTAAATAAGAGAACAAAAACAAGTTTATTGTTTCTCTAAATGACCAAGACGTTCACCTCTCTCAGAACATAAAAGGAAGTAATGCTGAGGCAATCGAGCGTCAGACATTGATTTAATAATTGTTTCTGACTGTAGAGAGCAAGACGAGGAGTCAGACAGAAATGTGCTCCTGGCAAAAACGCTTGAATCTCTGTCCGGGAACTCTCAGCCCAACGCATCTGCCCGCTCTGAAATCCCATAAACACTGCAAAACCCAGAAGAGGCTTCCTTGGCTCACACAAGGCCAGACAAGAAACTCGAGTGTGTGTGTGTGTGTGTGTGTGTGTGTGTGTGTGTTATGTGCATGCATAGGAACCTCTACGATAACACTTTCTTTTGTGTGGACGCCCAGAAGGTCTGAAGAGGATAAATGGAACCAATTACTGGTACTTCAGCACTCATCGTAGCGCCCGCTGTAGCCACATGGCACTTTGACAACAGTTCCACACTGACACTTCACACTTACACAGATCTGGAATTAGCTCCCTGAAAACCATCTTACAGTGAGGATCATCTTCATCCACTGGCTAACAGAGATGCCTCAAGCTATTCTCTGCTGTGCAACTAATTGAAAAGTCATGTTTTTACTCTACATGTAGAGAGGAATAACGTTATCAGATTCCACATGGGAAACACTTTTGGACAGATCATGAGACAACGGGGCCCTGTTGGGCTCAGCTATGCAGTAATGGGCAAAAATGAACGAACAGATCTTTTTGACTGACTTGTTATAGCGTCTGGTATGTACCGGGTCAGCCTGTCGACTGCCTGAGTGCTCATGGATCCCAGACTTTTCCCACTCACTCTCTAGCTGTTAATAAGAGAACAAATGTACTGAATGGAAAACCAGTTAAATCAGACATTCATGTGCTCTGTTGATGGTCGTTCTTCCAACTTTGGTGTGTTCATGAGCTGTAAGCTGTAATGTGGAAACAACATGGACGCCCCAGAGAAGATGTGTTTAAGTTACCTGCTCAGAGTGTTCAAACAACACATTGATAATGAAGAGACAAAACAATTCAAAAAACTACAGTTTTTTGATCAGTGTTATTTCTGTAACATCGTATCCTATACACCTGGGGTGCAGAATCAATGCAATAAAAATTATTATTTTATCTCTTTTTATTAAAACTTACACATGACAACTGGTAATATACTGAAGAGAAATGTCTGTGGGGCGGACAGCACTAGCCGTCAGACATGCATGTACCATCAGGGCCTGTATCCACATAGCGTTTGTCTTCAGAGCATTGACATCTTTTTCAGTTGTTCCCAATCAGGAGAGACCGTATGTGGTCACATGCAGCTTTCTAGAACAGCATCTTCTTCAGAGTGCTCTGGACAGAAAAGCTCATTTGTGGAAGCAGACTGGCCGAACACCCACTGGACTGTTTTGAAGCCTCAAGGCTGCAGCCATCTTGGCTTTTTGGAACCAGAAGTGACCATATATGGATGAGAGGATGGAGCTGTAGAGGAGCGAGGGGTGGCTCAAACTCAGACTACAGCGGCGCCTCACAGACAGCCTATCACTTCAAGGGAAATTTTGGTTTATTTCAACCTGTCTCCTATCGTCCTAAATTTGTTTCAAGTGACATAAAAAATAATAGTTAGCATGTTAGCCGTTAGCCTAGATACAGCCGGGGCGCATAGTAGCGTCAGACCTGTTAAAACGTAAGTGAACGGGCAACCTTCAAGTGCAAAGTTAGTCCACTAAACAAGCTTTTTTTTCCACAAAGGCCGCCTCATATCGTTAGGATAAATGTCAGAGAACATATAGAAAACGACATGTAAACGTGTTGTCTTACCTTACCGGTGTGCTGCCATGTTTGTTTACCATTTAGCTCTGCTTTCCAAAGCGCGGCCAAAATATCGCGAGAACAAGCAGCAATCTCATAGCGTGCCTGAAATCTCGTGAGAACAAGCAGCAACAGCTGGAAGGCAGAACCGGACAGTAGCCTGAAAAGTTCATTCATTTATTTTATGAAAGATTTATAGAATAATGGCTGACTTTTGCCAGACTTCGACTTTGTGGAGGAGGAATTTGATTTTGCAGAGTTTGATGGCCGCCCTTATTTATTTGAGCCAGAATACACTGACGAAGAGCTTCGTGAAATTGAAGAACGGAGGAGGAGAGAGAGAGAGGCGCAACAGGTAGAGGACGAGAGAGGGGAAATGGCTGCTGCAGGGAGATTGGTGGTGTACCTGTGAATGCTGTGCCCCAGTGCCCACAGAAGAGGAATGCCTCTGTTGCAAGGAATGGGACCGGTTGCAGCCTTATTTTCAAGGTCTGGATGTGACCGAGGACGAGACACCTCCACCTGGAGTAGTATCCAGCTGGGCTTTATCTAGAGCTGGCCAGATATATTTCGGCTGCGCTTTGGAAAGCAGAGCTAAATGGTAAACAAACATGGCAGCACACCAGTACGGTAAGACAACACGTTTACATGTCGTTTTCTATATGTTCTCTGACATTTATCCTAACGATATGAGGCGGTCTTTGTGGAAAAAAAGCTTGTTTAGTGGACTAACTTTGCACTTGAAGGTTGCCCGTTCACTTACGTTTTAACAGGTCTGACGCTACTATGCGCCCTGGCTGTATCTAGGCTAACGGCTAACATGCTAACTATTATTTCTATGTCACTAGTTACTTGAAATAAATTTAGGACGATAGGAGACAGGTTGAAATAAACCGAAATTTCCCTTTAAGCAGCCCTGCCCTTAAATATGCATAACTGTGAGCCTTGATAAAATGTAAACATGTAAATTCACCCTCTGTACAGTTGTTATGAATGTTAAAACTATCTATAAGGATCAAAACCTTTTTTGAACCAGGCTGTAAACATGTTTACTTTTGTTGTAAAGTTGGGCATTTTAACATGAGGATCTATGGCGTTTTACTTGGTTGGAGCCAGCATCAAGTGGCCGTTTAAAGAACTGCAGTTTTTGGCACTTCCTTTTTCAGCCCCAGAAGTTGCTGCTTGATTCAAGTGTATCTCCTTGAAGGGATTGACACTGTGAAAAGAATCTCATCAGCTACATGAAAGCCCCCCCCCCCTACACAGGAGCAAGACATCCAGACTGAAAGAGACATGAAACAAAGAGACATGTTTCAGGAATTGTCTGTCTTGTTGTAGTCATTTCCTGTCTCTCTGTAGTTATTTTGTGTCTTTTGGGTCATTCTGCATCTGCTTATAGTCATTTTGTCTCTCTTAGTGGTTGTTTTATGCATCTTTTAGTGAAATTTTGCAGGCGAAGCAGAACTAGGTGCTGTTGTTAGCTGAAAAAGAGTAAACTTCAGTATTTAGTTCACTCTGGAGATGGAAATATGCCTTGTGACTCCAAAGCTTCCTGCAACAGCCCCACTTTGTCTTTCTTACCCTGCGTTCCATGTCTCTATTCAGCATAAAATAAAGCCCCAAAGAAAAATCCTTAAAAAAAAAAAGTTTTTAAAAAGTAAAAAAAAAAGAATTACTAAGCCATATAATAAGGGTCCAATGAGCGGTAGTGGTGCAAATGTGCCTGACGAGATATGAGTTGTGTTACGATCAGATCTGCTGTGAATAAATCTGAATATCTGCAGCATTGGAGGATTTGCAGCGGCTATAAAACGATTCACAGGGAATCTTATTGGATTTGTGAATGGCTTTTTTGGGACTAAGAATGAGTGAAAAACTTTTCTCCTCTCAATGAGCAGACAGAAAGGAGTAAGGGAGTGAGATAGAGGGAATATAAAAGAGAGATAAAGAGAGATTGCCACAGTCAATTACAGCCCTGTCCTGCCCCGCAGCCTGTCCTGATTATCAGCTGCCCATCTCGGCTCTATCTAAATGATTTCACAAGCTGAGTAAATAAAGACATCTCTCACCAGGAGGGAGTCCTGGGTCTGCAGTGCTGGCTGTGACCACCGGGGGTTGCTGTGTCAGTGAGAGATAAAAAGGCTCCTCAGACCCTGGTAGCACAGTCATCTCTCTGTGATCTGCTTGTGTCCATGGCTTCCCTCTTTGGGCGTGGCATTTACAGCATCTCAGCTTTCACTTTAACATTTCAATAAATATTATAATGTCTATATTTGACCATGTCATTAAGAAAAAAAGGTGGCTTCTCTATCACACAAACCTGGATCACATTGCTGTTAAAAGTATAATCATAGAATGAAAAAGTAATGGATGTAGCTACCATGACATCACCCACTGGATTGTGGACTCCTGGTTTAAGGCTTAGAGTTCTGCATTTTGGTCGTTGCCATCTTGGGTTTTTGGAGTTAGAAGTGACCATTTTTGGGTGAGAGTCTGGCACTGTGGAGGAGTGAGAGGAGGATCCAACTGGAAAGCTGAGGACACTATCAGCAGACAGACTGTCACCCAAAGCTTGCCCTTAATTTTTACATAACTTTGAGCCTTGAAAATATCTAAATAGGTGAGTTACATAAAAATTCAACAGTTACAGTTGGCATGAAGGGAGGGATGAGCCATAGAGACCAAACTGTTTTTTGTACCAGGCTGTAAACATGTTTATTTCTGCTGTGAATTTAAACATGGAGGTCTATGGGATTGACTGGCTTCTGGGGCCAGCCTCCAGTGGCCATTAGAGGAACTGCAGTTTTTGGAACTTCCACGTTGGCTGCATTTTTCAGCCTCAGAGGTTGCCGCATGTATACAACGCAGTAATTGTTAGTTAATGATCGAAAACAGTATTGCCAGTGAAACTGGAAGTGAAAGGCAATCCCAGCTTTGGTTGCTTGGTGTTTCGCTTTGCAGTGTTTGCATTTTTTCTGTGTTATGTCCGTGATTTTTGTAGCGTCCTCTTGGATGCTTGGTGCTTATGGTCTGGCACCTGGTCGCTACGTTTCATAAAGTCTCGACTTCACCTGGTTGCTGTGACAAAGAATGTTTTGAAGACAGCAAAATGAGAAAATAGAGGTGGAAACAGAGAAATACACTGTCACACACTTCTAAAGTCTAAGTGATGACTGAGAGGGATTACTTTAATATGAGTCTACACATTGTTTTTTAGGAAGGGCTTTAGATGTATCTGCTATCTGCTTTTGAAAATCTGTTGCTAGCTTCAAAGATAGATGTTAGGCAGTGACCTCTAGTGGCCGTAGTAAGCATGACGGGAGCAAAGGAGGAAGTCAGGCAACATTTTATGAGGAGTGACAAAGTCTGCTCAGGGTAGGATGGAGGAATGAGTGGGTCAAACAAACAGGAGACCTGTATGAAACCAAAAGTCAATGCTGAGTTATTTTAACCCAAATCACTGTTTTTTCTAAACTGAACTAAGGAGTTTTGTTGTGTTTTTTTTGCCTAAGTATAACCTCCTAGTTTCGATATAACTGCGACAGTTTCTCAGCTGTAACCATGTCTTTAAAATTTTAACTGTTAACCGTTAGATACAAGCTATTCTGTCATCCACCAGTAGGGGGCTAATTTAGGAAACACTCCTGTGGGTTGTAGGTAGGTAGAAGGTAGGTCAATACAACCTATGTTTGTTTTCTCCAACTTGTGCTCATATTGCTTAAAGGGATAGTGCACCCAAAAATGAAAAGTCAGCCATTATCTACTCACCCATATGCCGAGGGAGGCTCAGGTGAAATTTTAGAGTGCTCACATCACAGCGCGCACACATGAGCGTGGTGTACAGAGAGGCAGTCAGAGCTACAGGCTACAATGAGGCTAAAAACAGAGTTCAAATGACGTTTTTCCAAACAACTTTTTATGTCGGGGCTTCAGGACACTTGGATCACTACGGACGAGCAGTATGGAGATATTTTGTGGTTTCAATTACGTGTTTTTTTGGACGTTTGAATCTGGGGCGCCGTCAGCCTGCATTAGGTGGAGTTATGTTGCTACCTCCTCTCCCCTTGGATCTCTGCAAGTGATGTGAGGACTCTAAAACTTCACCTGAGCCTCCCTCGGCATATGGGTGAGTAGATAATGGCTGAATTTTCATTTTTGGGTGCACTATCCCTTTAAATGAACTTGCTTGAACAGCACACATCATAGACATAACCAAGCTTGAAAGCTTATTTTGCTTGTGCATTACATTTTTGGCATTCCCCCGTATAGACAGAGCCCTTGGCAGCAGCCTTTCAAAAAATTGCAAAACTCCTAAAGTGACAAAGACCTGTACCCTATGAATTGTGACTGCTGTTCATTGAAGACCAAAAAGGAAATTGTGGCCATCAGAGCAACAGATTTTGGACAGGACAACAAAGCTTTAGACTTTGACACAATTACAGATGATTTTTTTGTTGTCATTGTTTCATTTGCTGCACCTGTTGGCTTAATGCAGGCTCAGTGAAAGGGCACTCCAGCTCCCAACCACTATACCTGAGTATGAATGCAACTTGAACTTATAATCTAATGCATTTTCCCATTGTGGTATTGCTTTTGTTAATTACAAAGAGGATTCTTCCACCACTGAAAATATGCATTTCAAATGAGTAAACCTGAATGGCTGCATGTGTGTCTGAATGAATATGATGCTGTTGGGAAACATTTCTTGGGTGTCTGCTGTGGCTGAGCTATAATGTACCTCAGAAACAAAACACATTGTCATGTGCGGGAGAGTGAATTACAATAATAAAGAGTGACAGGGAGAGAAGGGAGAGAGGCAAATGGGGATGAAAAAAAGGTAATGGAACAGAGAATAGAGGAGAAAGCAAGTCTGACAACAGAGCTTTGGTGAGCTGGAGGAAATTGAAATGCAGATGGCTAGGTATTCTGTTAAGCTGTCGTACCTCTCTCCCTATTCTCAAAGCCCCGTCTCTAATTTTGCTCTCTTCACACTTCTCTTTAACATTTCTTTTTAATTTCCTCTCCCCCCATTCCTCTCTTTTATCTTTCTCTTCAGTTCCCTTTTATGGTCTATCTTGTGCTCCATTCTGTGCGCCCCCATCTTTATCAGCCCCACTCTGTCCTCCCTGTTCTTGTCTATCTCTCCGATCCAAACTACATGTGGCAATGGATTCTGTCCTTGGCAATGAGCTGTGTACCCTCAGGTGCAGCAGCAATCCTTGGCCAGAGGAAGGCAGATCTCTTTTCTTAGATCTTATTACACCTCCTGCCTCTGGTTATGACACTCTGGAGCAAGATTCTCACTACTGTACAGCTGTGGGAAAAAATCATAACGTAACACGGATGCCATGTCGTGCACACACACACTGCCATAAATAAAACAAGTCGTCACATGACATGAGCGTATTCCACCTCAGGCGTTTTTGAACATAAGCGTGCATGTCTCTCTTATGTGCATCCCTGCCACATAATCAATCGTAAATGCTGCAATTGTAAGACTCCTGTTGTGCTGCTAAACCTCTCAATGGTGCTTCAGAATATACAAGTTAAGACAGGTTTTATTTAGAGCTTCTCCCAGCAGGTTTGGAGCTCGGAGAGGTGACAGACTGGAGCACTCTGCACTTCAGTTTGGACTTAAAACAAAGCAGATGGTGTGTGTCAGCAATTGTGTGCAGACAGCCACCAGACGAAAATGTTGGCATTATAAGTTTCTGAATACCATGAATATATTACATTTGAATGTTTCTTATGTATCGTATCAGTGTTTCTATAGTGACGGAGATATGATCTGACTTTGTGATCGGGACATGGATGGGATGGTGGATGGCGTGTCATCTAGGCAATATGTCTGCTGAGCTGCAGACTACTGCTTGAAACCAACAAAACTGGTTGTGATTTAGCATTGCCATGTTTCCAGGGGATTTTTAGGCACCAAACGTGGGTGTTTTGTGGTGACCCGTCACTGTTTTTTTCAGCTGGGATTTTGAAAAAAAAAAAAACGTGCCGAAACATTGCTGAATTTCCTGCTGGAATAGTGTCAAGAAAAGCAGACATTTAATCAAATGGAAGCTTTTTGGAGCCATCAACTGGATGCTTTAAAGTATCCTGGTCTCAGTGAGGATATAGACTTAATATGTTTTTTGTGATTTGTCAATGTTCTCTACAAGTTTCATCATTTTTCTCACAGCGTATATGTATTTATTAATTTATTTTTTCTAGGGATCTTATCTCATATCACTGTTTTTTTTAGTGACATGTTATATTTTTTTCACTATTATCTATTTGTTTCACCTGTCATGCCAATTTATGGGTCATGTGATGGCTTCTGATTGGTTCCTGCCACTTTATAGGTGGGGCCATACCTGTGTTGTATGTTTTGAAAGCCCTGACAGAGACCTGCAGTGGTCGAAACACGCTGGCTCTTTTAATGATGTTGCCACTACAATAAAGGCTTTTTAATATTTCCTTGTGCTGGATTGCCTTCCTGTTAATAACCAAAACATTGATTCGCAAAGTTGCAACATATCTTGTACACATTAACACGCAAATGTAACATATCTGTAGTTTGCAACCACTTTTTCTGGACTTTGGTGGATACAGGTTCCATTTTCTTTTCATGTTGCTTTTGAGTCTTACAGCATGATGTAGTAATTCATCCTTTAGACATGTATTTGAGGCACTCTGTGTCATCACCTCCCTTTGCTTCATTCACAAAATACTCACTAAAAATGCACCTCATCATTACTCTTTGATAATACACCAGCAAATTTCTATCAAAGTTTTTGCTTTAAAACATTTAACTATGTATATTTAATTATTATAGGTAAATGTCTTATAAGAGAAACACCAATTTAAGACTTTTTAAAATGATTTTTCGCAAAATATGCTAACACTAATATTGAAGAAAACAATGAAAAAGAAAGAGAATATATCCAGTAAAAAATTAAAAAAAATAACGGGAAAAAAAGGACTGTGTCTAGCCTTATTTTGTTACCTTGTTTTGAGGATGTAGTATGTTCAACATGGGGAAAATTATAATAAAATAAAATAGATAAAAATTATTATTATTATTATTATTATTATTATACTGTACTGAGCAGTGCCAGCAGAGAAAGTAAAATAAAATAAAAAATAAAATAAAACAAAAACTGATTTATTCATGTGCTATTGATGGACACTATTGTCCCATAAAGCATTTTACAGTGTAGGTTTATGAACCACATATGGCTGGATGGACGTGGTGCAAGGGCTCTGGTGATGGAACAGGTTTACATTTAAGATTGCCCGTTTGGTATAAAGTAATATAATTAAAATATATTTGTGGTTTTCATTTAAACTGTTTCCTTCTTGTTAGACTTCAGATCAATTGATTTCTTCTGGTTATTGAATTAATAATTTAATGACCCAACATCTGAGGTTTGCTCGCAGTATTTGACCCGTGTGATGTCGGCACTGGATGCAGGAAGCTTTCTGTTCTGTTGCACTCATTGCACGCCCACTTTTAATTACACCCAACAATGACGATTATAATAGCAGCCCCCAAACAATGACTCTGCTGCAGTGCGGTCACAGTGACCTGTTGTTGCGAATGTCTCCTCTATGTTTCAATGGAATACAACTCGTATCATTGTCCCCCATTATTTAATGGACAACGCTGCCATTATCCTGGAGGTGAAGAGACCATCTGATTAGCTAGTCCTTAGAGGACTTGACCAAGCCGGTGCAAGGTGATGTTGATAATTCTGAACAAAAGAAGGCTGTGTTTCTCCCTGCAAAAGGGCCCAGTGCTCATAATACAACACAATGTATCCCTCTCAGTTGGGTAATTAGGTTCACAATGGAACCAGGAAAAAATTTGACTTCTAAGAATTTTAAATTTCAGGAGGAATGACAAGTATTCTGATTCATGTCAGCTCATTTGTCCGAATCATGGGAGGCACTAATCAGCTGCAGACTATGCTCAGAAGACAAAGTTGCATTAAGCTTGGAGTATTTATGAGTATTAATGACACTGCCAATGGGCCTTGTGGTATTTCCAAAGACGGCTTTTTTTTGGCATCTTCATTGAGTTTCAGCGTATCACTGTCTTGCAGTTTTACTACTTGTCATAATCCTATCTATGATTCTGTGTGGCTGTATTTCTACTGATTATTTCTCCACTTGTGTACTCTATGTTTGCTTCTTTGTCTTCACAGAGACAGACAGAGGGATCCCTTATTCCCTCCTCATGCATGAAGGCCAGCTCTTTATCAGTCGCCCCTGTGGAGAAAGAAAGAGAAAGACAGCGAGGAGGACGGAAAGTTTTAGTCCGTAAACAGGCAAAAGAAAGGGGCTAAAATCTGTAAGCAATACATGATTAGGAAATCTGAGACGATAATGAGAGGGAAGACGTGTGTGGCAGCATGTTAAAGGGAACATTTTGTTTTTCGTCAGGCTCAAAACAAACTTCCTGGGGACACTTTTATGTTATTACATTTCACTGAAGTCTGGATATAATCGTCTGGACAGTAGATTTAAGCTAAACAAAGACTTCAAATCCCCTGAGAACATGCAACATAACTCACCGACTCTAGCAGGGTGAATTCCCAAATCACCTGAGGCCCCCAGGTAATTGTCGTCCCTTGAGAGCGAGGCTTTAGAAGATGCTTAAGATAAGTAAGCAGTACACTCCAAGTAATCACAAGTACTCACAAATTGCAACACTTTAGCTTTTCCAAATCCATCACTTCCCTCCCACACTCCTGCCAGTCTGTCTGTCCGCTGCAGCTCAGTATGAATTTATTAATCCTGGTACTGGTGAGAAGTGTTGCTGAGGGAGCCGTGACCTCGTACCTCCAGGTCACGATTCAGCTCTATAGCCAGTGATCCGCATTCTGACAGCAGTGGGGGTTTTAGCTCTCTTTGCCTTGCAATGACTTGGTCACAATACTTGCAGCTCCCAAATGTTGGAATGAACTTAAGTCACTCATATCTTGTGTAAAAGAGACAAGAGCCTGCCCCTGGATGTGAAATGTCCTGTAGAAGTAAAGCATGCATCGCTGTCCTTTCAACAAATCCAGGGACATAAGTGGGATTAGAGAAATGGTGAGGTCATTGGTCCAAATAGCCCATGAGGAACCTGATTCCATGACGCAAAATGTTTTGCATTTTTTAATTTGAGGATTTTTCTATTTTGTCAACACATTCTCACTCCAACCTCGTCACATATTGACGTTTGGTCGTGGACTTTCCACATCCAGATACAACGTGCAAAGGTGCCCTCAGTGTGTTGGTTGTTGACACTCTGGAACGCCGTGTCAAGTTCTGCCTGTTACATGCATTGTCATTCAGAATACACTTCTTTTTTCCTTCAACAGACAAAACAACAGAGTTTGGCTTTATAGTCTTACAGGATGTGGACACCGCTCTCCCAGATGAAAGCCCATACTTGTTGGACCCATCCACCACCCCTCCTTCCTGCCCCACACATACTTTCCCCACCTTTACTTTTGTTCTTGTCGCATCATGTTACCCCCATGCCACCGCTGGGCACCGTTAAGCTATGACGGCAACGAGCCGTGTATCATGCCAAAGTTAAAGGACAGCTTTTTATATCAGTGTCTGATGCTGTAAGTCACTGCCCAAGTGCCAGATTTCATGACTTCAGAGTGAGACCAGGTTGATTTTGTCTAAAATCATTAAATTCAAAGATACCAAGTCTGAAACTAACTAATCTCTGTAAACAGATATCTGCATAAGTATGCAGGGGGGAAACGGAAGTGTATCTTGAAAGAAGAAAAGGCTGTACATTCCCTGTGAAAATGGAATAGCATTTTGAAAAGACAGCTCATGTATCAGACGTAAATTTCGTCAGACGTCAAAAGCCCACCGAACAAGTGCCAATTTGTGACAAGTTGGGAGTGACACTATGTTGGTAGGCAATGGGACAACATCCTGGAACTGACAGTTTTCCAGTTTCTGTTTGTCATCTGAGTAGTATTGACCAATTACATCTGAACAGCGGCTTAAGAGTCCGTGTGGAGAGGCGGAACATATTGGCTGAAATACTATCTTGGGACTCATTAGCTACTGTCTCATAATAATTTAGCTTCATGTTGGCTTCTCAAAAATGTATCTTCATTCATATGCAGGTATAGTTATTACCTGCGCACATAAGAGGAAGTCTTGGCCCGGATATCCGCTGGCTACACTGGCTGTCCCAAAATATTGGTCATGTCCCCCAGAGGCTTTATTGTCATCAGACCAATGGCCAATAGGTTTTTAGACTAAAAAAAAAAAGAAAAGAATTAACCTCATAAAAACCCCAAATATTCTGTATGTAATTGTAGAACATGAATTTCTCATTAAACTCTCCAAATTCTCAGGTCATGACCATGGTGTCCTGAATGGTATCCATGGCCCTGAGCAAAGTCACTCTTCCTCACTGAATCATGTACACTCTTATCCTCCACTTACTGTCATACTTTCTGCATCACTGCTTTGGTCTCTTATGGCTTTCCCTCGCGCTGCTCTCTGACATAATCTTCCTGGGCTCATTGGGACACTGTCGGGACGCTCCGGCTGTGACCCTTGAAATCTCTATCACTGGTCATTCATAAGGCTGGTGCTGGATGAGTTTAAGCTCATTCTAACGCTGTGTCCATCTTATCTGGACAAGAACATATGTCAGATATATTTGAAACTTGATTTGATTGTGGAAATTCAATGTTTTTCTGTTTGTTTGTTTGTTTGTTTGTCTGTGAGCTCTTGATTGGAAACTAAATGTATTTCTGGCCTTTTCTCTTCGTCTTTTCCTCTTCCTTGTCCAAACCTGGCACCTATATTACAATACAACTGTACTGCTGACAGCTTGATCAGAGACTCCAGTGTTATGCTAGTAGTGGCTAATGTAGCCTGGAGCCTTCACACACTGTAAAAAGTAATGGATGTAGCTATGGTGACATCACCCATTGGTTTGTGGACTCTCATTTGAATGGTAAATGGTAAATGGACCTGTATTTGTATAGCGCCTTTCTAGTCATCCGACCACTCAAAGAGTCACATTCACCCATTCACATGCACATTCATACACTGGTGGCTGACGCTACCATACAAGGTGCCACCTGCTCCTCAGGTGTAAGACACTCTCACACCGACGGAACAGCCATCGGGAGCAATTTGGGGTTCAGTATCTTGCTCAAGGATACTTCGACATGCAGACTGGAGGAGCCCGGGATCGAACCGCTGATCTTTCGATTGGTGGACGACCCGCTCTGCCCGTTTGAAGACACGAATCTGGCATTTCAGCTGTTGCCATCTTATTTTTTTTTGGAGCCAGGAGTGATGATATTTAAGTGGCCTGCTCTTACATATAACTTTAGGCCTTAATAAAATGTAAATGAATGGGAAAATTAGCTATGGAGACCAAAACATGTTTTGTACAAGGCTTCGAACACATTTATTTCTGCTTATGACATTATCATGGGCGTCCATGGGAATTGAATGGACGGTTTCAAGTGGCCATTCAAAGAACTGCAGTTTTTGGCTTCATTTTTTTTCAGCCCGGAGGTCGTCGCTTGGGAGCCTCTACCCTGCAGCAGAGATGAGCAGCAGGCTACAGAGATCTTATAAGATCACTTCTTTCTACCTCCACACCTCCAAACTGTTTTTATTTTCAAACTTGTTTCCTCTGACATGACAGATGCTGACTCAAGTGACATCACATAAAGGTTATCACGTCGCGCAGCTCCCACTGGAGCCAAGAAAGGGTTTATACATCTTAACATAATACTAGGCAGTAGTTCTCCTCAAAATTGATACACTGACGCTGATTTGTCTTTATGTTTGGTTTATGTTCAGCTTACAATCACTGTGATGCCTTTTGACCTTTGATGGCACTGCAGATTTTTTCTTTCCTAATGCAGTCTAAGTGCCTCTAAAATTAGCCTCAGGTTCAAATTGAACGCCTCAGTAAGCAGCGATTTCATGATTTTCTGGTCAAATATGTGGGCTTATAAAACATTTGGTTTTAAAGTGAAGGCTTTTAAAATAAATTTCGAACAGAAGAGACAGAAGAATGACATAAAGATAAAGTTTGACATGGAATATGAGTGTTCAGATTAACAGATGATTTGTGCTGATTAAGATTAAACAGAAGGGAGATTTTTGTGATCGAGGGCCATCTGACCGGCAGCAGGATAAATCCCCCCATGGAGTCCAGACACTGGTGGAGGTGGTGGTGGCCGATGACTGATGCGGCTGATGAGGTGAATGAGACTGAATCCAAGAAGGAGAAAAGGGACCATATTTAAAATGAGTGGCAGTAAGATGATAGGCTGACGAAGAGGGTGTGTGGCTGTGCTATTGGTTGATTGTGGATAAGCTGATGACTCAATTGACAGCCCCGCACATTGACAGCTAGAGATAGTGAGTGACCATGTGTGCAAGGAGTGATTGGCAGGGTGAGAAAGAAAATTACAGTCTGAGCATGAACAAGTATTGTCCTCCTGACTGAACCTTCGCTGGAGCTTCATTAGGCTATAAGGAGCTTTTCAAAGAGTATGAATAAATGCAGATTATAACTACATGTCCAAATCATGTCATTAAAACACTGCTGAAACTATGGTTATATGAAACCGTCCAAAAAAAATCCCTTAATTCAAATCCAGCCCAGTTTTAACCTTCCCCTCTTTGACAAATTGCTAAAAACACTCTTGCTGGGAGGGACAGCTAAACTGTATCACCAGATCCAAAGAAGAAAGGAATGAGTAAAGTTATTGACAGATAAGAAGTGACGGACATGGCTGACTGGCTCGCGCTGGTGCCTGTGTGGGAGGCGGCGCGTGTTTTCAGCCAAGACTGCATGGGGACAGAATTATTAAAATAATCTTCTTGTGTTCATAGAAGAATCTTAATCAAATTTTTCTGATCAAGAGCAATAATTTGATCATTTTGCACATTCATTGTCTGTGAAGACTGAGCCATTTGGATGCGCTACTCTGTTTTTAAATGATGCAGCTTTGTTCACGATCCAGAATGAATTAGCTGCTTTTTATCAACTGGAAGCAGTCTGTCCTTCACACATTTCCCCCTCTCTTTGTCTCACAGGAGCTTTTAGTGCGTTTTTGGAGTTTGTGAATAGTCAAAACACAGCTCCTGGTTGGCTGGCTAAGTGTGTGTAATTTTTGTTGAAGAGCATGTATTGGGAACACTTGAGAGAAACACAGACAGACTGTGAGAGTGAGGGAGTAAAAGAAAAAAAGAGGCTGATGGAGGGAAAGAGAATGGATGGGGCGAGCTGGCGTTTGGCTGAGCAGTGAAGAGATACTCTCTGCAGTGTGTTTCCTTTCCATCCATGGAGGCCAGGCCTTTATCTGCTGCCTCTGTGGGCAGGCAGAGACAGAAAGAGAGATGGTGGTATGAGGGAGAACGAAGCAGGCGGAGTCGCCTGGAACGACCTGGGAATGAGGGCGAAAGAAGAAGAGAGGCAGAGAAAGAGTGGGAGAATAAAATCACAACTTATAAAGAATAAATTTTTTCCATCCCCGGGATCTGAATCTGACAACACAGACATATAGGTTTATTGATATGTGTACAGTGTATCGCAAGGAAAACTATTGACTACCTCAAAGCAAGACTGTGTAACCTTTGAAATGAGAAATACCGCAACCCTCTCATGGTACAGAAGAAAGAGTCGACTTCATGAGTAATAAAACTTGCTTGATTGACTTTTTTGACTTCTTTTTTGCTGCAAGTTAAAATGTAAATGTGTGTTTGCTTCACCTGTTTTTAGGATCTTATGGAGCGAACTTAAGTGAACTTGAGTTAAACTAGTATTCCGGCATTTTGCACCAACCAGTGGTGATGGATCATGGGAAGATAGCAGACAAGTATTCATGCTACAAATTGTATTGTCTTACCCAAAGTAATATTTTGGCCCAATCCCAATACCCTCCCTTGCCCACTACCCCTTAGCCCTTGGCCTTACCGCTAGCCCTTGGCCCCCAAAAAGAAGCAATGAGGGGTAGGGGTTGAAATCTTTCCCTAGGAATTGGGACACCACTGACTACGTCACCGCGTCCGTTACGTTCATGCATACGTAATTATTTTAAACAGGAAGCTGCGAGCCACCTACATTTCCAACTGGCATCTACAATGGAGTTGAGTTCATCCTACCGATCACGTTTGCCGCATTCATCATGCTTCGTTTGATGAACGACAGATGACAGGGGACTTCTGCTAGCTAGCTAACCAGCTAACATTAGCACTGTTTAGCACTTCTTTTCATTTTGTTTTCTCAGTGCTTCAGCTGTGTGTGTGATTCTGGTGTTTTCTTTTCATACTTTGCATGCTGAGAGTTCAAAATAAAGATGTAAGGGAGAAATATTGAAAGGGGAGAGACCGTAGAAGGATCCAAAACAAGTTTCTGGAGAGGATAAAGAGGAAAAAAGAAACTCAACATTGAGAGAAAGGATTAACATCAAAAAATGACTTGTAAAGCCCCCTTCTGGCAGCGGGGGAAAAGCAGCGAGCTCACCTCATCTCATCGGCACGCATCTACAATGTTTGTGTAATTTGAGTGTGTCCACATAGTGTTTTTCTTCAGCAGAAAAGGGGAGCACTTCATCACAACCCTTAGTGGAAAAAAGCGCTCCCAGCACTTCTTTTAAATGATACGTCACACATATGTTTTGATGACATTAACATTAGCTAGCAAACATAATTCTATGTTAACAGAGGGTTGAGCCCAGTGAATGAAGTTATTTTTTCTCCGACTCCAGCTGCTGAAAGAGCACCATAACTCAGCCCTTAGCAGAGTCACTGTCCTCTACTGACCAATCAGACTGCAGTGTTCACAGCTCCACCTTTTAGTTCCAGATCTATGTGCTAGGTACCCCAACAGAGGGGGGACCAAATGGTCGGAAGGGTCCCATTGGTGCAATCCACAACTTTCACAGTGACAATGTAAAAAAGTGTACTGAACCGATCCGAACTGAACTGCTTGGTGGAAACAGGTTTACTCTCACTGACAGAGGGGAGACAGAAGCTCCGCATTGTATCTTTACAGCATCTCACATACATGACTTCAACAGGACTACAACGAACTACAACGGGTCGCGTGCCAGTGATGTCATAGGTAATAGAAACATGGGATTTTGACTGGCGGCAGAGCTCTTCACACACATAAAGTGTAAATAAAAACAAATCAGTTGAGTCTTTTCCCCTTTCCCCTGAAATGGCCAGTCAGGCTACATGCTAGGAGAGAATTTAAGAGGTCCTGATCACCTTCGGTACGACGAGAAAGTGAAAATGATAGGAGGTCTGTGCCCTTTTCAGCTGCCAACCTCTGTGTGGACGAATGACCCTGTCAATGAATTCATTCAATTCATGTCCTGTCGATTCATTACTTAACATTCATTAGAATTACCTTCTTCATTTTGAATATCTCATGTTATTGTTGAGATCAACTGACTTTCGCTAGCTAGCTAACATTAGCCAACTAACCTGTGATGAAGTGCCACAGACGTAACGTTAGGTGTAGTGACTGGCTGGATCCACAGCTTTCCATCATTACCCTGCCGTTTGATGGCTGTGCACCACAGATTTCTTCTTTCCCCATTCTTCACTCTATCCAGGAGCAAAGAAAATCGCAATTCAGGTTTTTTTTTTTTTATTGTTTGCTGTGCAGTGAACAACGCAGAAACTGTTTGGCATTATGAACTCCTAGCCGCGACTAGCGTCTCTCCTGAGTTGAGTTCAAAACTTTCACCCAAAAGGGGGCGTGGCCGTTCTTATGGCAGTGAGTGACCTTGCATTGAAGTCATGTATGAAAGCATCTTCATCACTTGAAGGGAAATCTAATTCAGTGTTCGTCTACCATGTAACTGGCACTAGTGGCCACATGTAGCACTGTTCAAAGACAGCTGCGTACAGGTTTGGTTTTTATTTTGTCCTTTTAACTTGAACAGGAGATAAAGGTAAGGTAGTCGGTGACATGAGAAATGCATTAGTCATATTTTGCTGTTCACATGATGCTTGGATTTCAAAGCATGTGATAGAAGGTGGCATGGAAAGTATGTAGGCTGTGATGAATGTATTATTAATGAAAACACGTTATCAAACCAGTTTGAAAGGATTCATGAAAATGTTTCCAGGCTTGAAGATCAGAAGACGCACACACACACACACACACACACACACACACACACACACACCATCCTCAGTCTGTATCAGCTTTTTCATCATCCCATCTTTCACTCATCCTCACACACACACTGTCTCTCTGACTGTCTGCAGGAAATTGTTGTACTTGGGACTCTGTTTGGGAGCTAATTACCTAGGCATCTGTAGTCTGCTCTCTGAGCCCGTCTAAAGAGGATATAGTCACACACACACACACACACACACACACACACACACACACACACGTATGAGTGTCTGAGCACACGCACACACACACTGCCAGTGTCCTCGCGTCTTGTAGACTGTGACAGAATCTATTCGCCCACCTGCTCCTCTTCATTATCCAAAATGCAGAGCTGTAGATGTAGGCCAGAATATGTGGCTGGTTAGGTTCCTCTCCTGTCTCCCTCTCTGTCTCTTCTTTTTCTTGTGCTTCTCTTTGTTCCCTCTCTCCCTTTTGTCACGTCTCCATCTGTTTCCCCTCCTGTTCCTCTTCCCCATTCGCAGCCACCTTTTTTTCACTCTCCCTTTGTATTGTGCCTTTTTCATCTCCTTGTTTCCTCATCCCTCCTTCATTTGTCTCATTTCCTCTCCTCTTTTCTATTCACTTGGCTCCTAAAATCTTCTCCTGTTCTCTCACCTTGTTTCCTGCCTCCTCTCCTTTTCTTTCCTACAGTCTCCTTTGCTTGTTTCCTCCCTCATGCTTTTCCTCTTATGTTCTTGTGTCCTCTCCTTCCCTCCCAGCTCTCTTTCACGTATCTCCTCCCCTTGCTTCCTTTCCTCTCTTCCCTTCTGTCTCTTCTTTCTTTCAGTCTTCTCTGCTTGTTTCCCCATCTCTCCTCTCCTCTCCTTTTCTCATCTACTTGTCTCCTCTCCTCTGCTTCATACCTCAGCATGCTCGCCACGTATTCAATTACTCCGGACTTGATTACATGCTTAAAATGCGACACTGAAGGGCGAGTGGCTACTTACTCTTATAAGGAAATCTGTCTACGTCCTGCTTATGATGCTGCAAGGTTTCTCCTGTGGTTTTGTTTGTGTGCCTTCAGAAGTCGCTGTCCTACTTCGGTGCTCGCAGGTGTGTGTTGTGAGGAACCAGAGGGGCAGGAGGGGGGTTTCTCCGGCGCTGTAGTCTCTGTGACTTTCCCTCTGTCTCACACACACGTACAGGTCTCTTAATACCTGCTCATTACAGATAACACCTCGGTCCTCAGTTGGTTAAACTGTCTTATTGAAGCGGAATAATACAAATCACTGAACATGTTATCAGCTGATTGATGCAGTACTTCCCAAGTGACCTCTCCTCATGTTGTCACAGGTCCTCACAGAGCCACACAGCGTTATGCCTGATACTTCTGCAGCTGTGCGCCCATGCTTTCCATGCAGGCACCTCTCACATGCACCCCAGGCATATTGCTCCTAGCATGTAATCTCACACATGCTTGTTGTCTGGAAATCCCACCTCCCAGCTCTGATGTCCATTCAAACTTCTGCAGTCACATTCATCAGGAGGTGTGTGACGTGTCTCTGTGGCTCTCTGCAGCTCTGCACAAGCTTTTCCACAGGAGAATAGATCAGGCATTACAGACAAGCAAATTCACCCAGAGAAAACAATAACGCTCTCTTTATATATCTGGATTACATTTGTTTTATTGTTGACAAATAAAGATGAATTAGAGTGTGCAGAGTGCATACTTTTCAACCATTTATCAGCCGTGGTTAGCGACCTTAAATGAAAGTGATAAAGCAGAATAAGAGCTGAATTTCTGCACAGAAAACAAACTCCACAAGTTAGTTATGTTCCTAAAAAGGTGCAACAGTTGAGTCAGGAGGCGTCAATCAAGCACATGCCCACACAGTCCTGAGCAGATGTCTCATCAGCCAGTTAAGTGAAAACACCTGGGTGGCTTTTGGTACTTAAAACCTTTAATCTTCAATATAAAAGCACATAAGCAAAATTTAGAGTCCTGCTTTGACAAAATCATTTTATGTGATTCTTAAAAGACCAAAGAAAGTTATTTATTTTGTTTAAAGAGTTTAAAGGGACAGTTTTCCTAAACTACAGATACATTTTCCATGTGTCCCTTGTGGTAACTGGACATACACAGTGGGTCTCAAAACACTTAATATTTTGAGTGCACTAAGTGCATTCACACTGGATAATATGGGAAAATGCAGTGTACTGCTGGGGCACTCAACACGGTCCAAAAGTTGTGTGTGGAATGATGGACACTTCTCACCCTCAATGGTTGCCAAACTTAATTTTTGACATGGCGATTTGGGAGTACAAGGAGCCTGAGCTGACTACAGTGAACACTGCCGCATCGTACAAGTTGTCGAATAGAAGCTGTCAGTAATGTCTGTCGGGGCCGTAATAATTTCGTGCAATGAACAATAATATGATTGCCAATGTTTGCTTGCAAGCTAACCTTAGCATTTGCTAGCTATAGCGGTGTAATCAGCATTGACATTGTGGGATCCATCCATCCATTCATCCATTTTCATCCGCTTTTCTGGGGCCGGGTCACGGGGGGAGCAGGCCAAGCAAAGCACCCCAGATGCCCCTCTCCCCAGCAACTCTTTCCAGCTCCTCCTGGGGGACCCCAAGGTGTTCCCAGGCCAGATGAGATATGTAATCCCTCCAGCGTGTTCTGGGTCTGCTCCGGGGCCTCCTACCAGTGGGACGTGCCTGGAACACTTCCAGTGGGAGGCGCCCAGGAGGCATCGTGATCAGATGCCTGAGCCACCTCAACTGACCCCTTTCAACGCAAAGGAGCAGCGGCTCTACTCCGAGCTCCCTCCGGATGTCCGAGCTCCTCACCCTATCTCTAAGGCTGAGCCCAGACACCCCACATAGAAAACTTTTTTCCACCGCTTGTATCCGCGATCTCATTCTTTCGGTCACTACCTAGAGCTCATGACCATAGGTGAGGGTTGGGACGTAGATGGACCAGTGAATTAAAAGCTTTGCTTTCTGGCTCAGCTCCCTCTTCACCACGGCAGACCGGTGCAGTGCTCGCATCACTGCAGAAGCCGCAGCGACCCGCCGATCCATCTCACGCTCCATTCTACCCTCACTCGTGAACAAGACCCCGAGATACTTGAATTCCCTCGTTAGAAACAAAATCAATATTATGGTGATAGATATTGTATATTTGTTACAAATTCTGGTGTCCTCTTGTTGATTTTTGGTATTGGTTGTAATTTTTGGACAGTGATATGTTTTGTTATGGTATAGTTTAATAATGAAGTTCAAGGGAGTTCAAGTACATTGTGGCATAAGTTTGGCTTATTTGGGCGGAGATAGCGGTCAAGTGTTAGCAATAATTCTCCGACATCCGTTTGCAATTCATCGTTTAAAAGAAGAAGACGCAGAAGAAGAAGCACTACCCTGTTGAAATGAGTGCACCATGCAAGCAGTACGTAGTGTAGTACACTGATGTGTACTAACAGAAGTATGCGATTTTAGACACACTCACATTATTGGTTTTATTTGCCGCTTGGTCGCTGGTACATTTTTTGTTCAGCTGAGTAAACTGCTGTGTGTCTGATATGTTGGGAGTAGTGAATAAGTGAATCTGGGAGTGATTTTGAATGCAGCCTATCAAGACACAATAGTCGAGTTTTGGAATTTGAACAAACTTACCCTTTAAGAGAATTTGTAAAAAAATACCTCCCAAAGTGAAACTACAAACAAAAAAACTGACCACAACTCCAAAGGACACTGTTACTGAAAAACATCCATATAGTGTGTGTGTGTGTGTGTGTGTGTGTGTGTGTGTGTGTTGAGTCAGAATTAGGGGAGCAGGTCAGACAGTATAAGAAGTTCCAATGTGTCGTGTGTTGGCGATGATGGATACAGTGGTATTGAGACAGAGAGAGGGAGAGATGGGAGAGAGAGAGTGACTCTATAACTCTGTTAAAGTTATTAGTTATCAGCTTAAAACAGGATCAGGTTCAGGGTGACACCTTCTGCGGCTCCCGGAGTTTGAGGACTCGTCCTTGGCTGTAGGTGAGTTAGGCTCAGTGTGCTGGTTTATTCATCCCTCCCACTGGTGTGATGAAGAGCCTTGGCATGAATTATTCTCATTTTCATTTCTTGACATTGAGACCATCCCTTGTGGACCTTCAGCTGGGACTTTTAGGGAAACTGCTGTAGCGACGGGAATGACACTGCATCATCAATAATGTTGAGAATTATTCAAAGTCAAAGTCAAGAACATCCTGAATGAAACTTACAAATCTTTCTGAACAATATCCAGATGCTTTTTTGGGATTTGTGGGAACTTGTCATGAATGGATGCTGTGACGATGTGTGGAGGTGCAGGTGCTGCTGAAAATAAACACTCATGATAATGAGTTTGTTATAAAATGTGTGTGTTGCCGTTTTCTCTTAATTACTTGCTGTCAACAAGCCACAGTTATTTTTAGCCGGCCCAACTAATTATCCGTCTTGTTTACAAAGTAAATCTCCCATTTGAATGCTAATTGAAAAATGCTTGTTAGTGTCACTGAATGCTTTTTCAACATGATGAAATAATAGCTTTTGGGAATATCTCAGCATATATGCTACTATATGAACTATTAATAAGCCCACTGTACCAATTATGAAACTGATGCACTGTCAACACGCCAGTAATGATACTCACAAGAGGGTGTGTGTGTGTGTGTGTGTGTGTGTGTGTGTGTGTGGGTGACAATTATTTTAGTGTTTAATATAAAGCTGAAGTGTGTTTTTCTAATATCATAAGGACAGGCTTTGCTATTGCTAACGGAAGGCTGACTGTAAGAAGAAATGTGAGCACTTTGGAAAGTATTCTTACTGAAAACACAAGATTCAGAGGGAAGTCAAAAAGTCTCATTGTGGAAGATGAAAGTTCATTATCAGGAAAATAAAAGTAGGGATGCAAAAGTTGAAAAAGTTGCGTCTGGTCAAAAGTTCTGATCCGCAGTCAGCTCTTGGTTTTACATTTTATTGCTACAAATCACAAGGTAATCATCAGAACACAAAGATAACTGTTATATTCCCAGTATAAAATGCTTTTGCCATCCTGTAGGCAAAACATGAAGGAATAGTTCTGAGAAATATGCTTATTTGCCCTCCAGCTGAAGGTTAGATGAGACAATCAATACCACTCACCTATCTGTCTGTTAAATATGAGTCTGAATCCTCTTAGCTTAGTTTAGCATTAAGACTGGACCAAGAGGGAAACTAAAAAAATCACTTTCTAACCCCCAACTTGTAAAAAAAACTTGCCTGACTGGCCTGTCACGTCAAATTATGACGCACTAGGTACCCCTCCTGCATCAGTTTTGGACGTTCAGGGACAGCTTGTCAATTTACACTCATTACATGCATTGTGTCTTTTCAAAATAAACTTCATTTTCAAAGGAAATGTAGTGTCAGCTTGTTAAATGCATACAGTCTTTTTTTTTTAAATCCTGGATTGTAAGTTAAAAAAAACCCTTTGTTTTTAGGTCTACTTCCTTAAAAAAAGGATGTTAAACATACTAGCACACTGCATCATTATTAAAAAACAGTATTACAATGGACAGGAACAGCGGGCTCCTGGGTAAAAGTCAACAGTCAACCAGGTCTTACTCTGGTGTCATCGAATACTGTATCATGGGCAGTGACTTCTGGTGATAGACATAACAGTTTTAGAGGCAACAATCCAACTCGTCAAATACTGCCGTCTAGTCAGTGGATGTCGGCATCAGACACACCAACCTGGTCTCACTCCAAAGTAATTGAAAACTTCAGCCAGCAGCTTGGTCAGTAAAGTCCAGTGTCAGACTAAAATGACAAAGCCGTCCTTTTATGTCAGCATGATACGCAGCCGGTTGTTGTAATTGTGTAACAGCACCCAGTGCATCACGGAAAAACACGGAAAGGACAACAACGTAAGTTAAGGGGTGAAAGTCCAACTAGGACAGGCAGGATGGGTGGTGGATGGTTCCAACAACCACGGGAGGTCATTGTTCACTTTACGTAAGATTGTAAAGCCAAACCCTGTTCATTTTTGTTAACCCAACCATGTGCGTGTGTTGTTGAATCAAAAACAATAAGTTGCAGTGTTGTACTGATGCAGTACATTGATACGCACTCGGGGTATGGCTACGGGACACTGAGCAAGCGTCTGTATTTGACGAGTCAGGAATGAGAGCGCGTTGAAAACAAATCCCCCATCAGCATCTCTAACACTCACTAATGAGGAACAAGTTGTGATTTTAAGTATGTTTGTGGATGATTTGCCTGGCAGCCTCACAGTGACAACAAGACTCCAGGAAGTCTCTGCGCCAGCCAAGAAATAGTACACATAACCCCCAGTAAATCCAAAATGTTTTTACATTTGAATCGATTTAACTAACAGGGTGATAATTATTGTTGTGTAGATGTAATGCCAGATTTCCAGGATGCTGCTTATACAGTTAACATACAATGTAAAAAAAGTAGCCCTCATGTCTATAAACAAATTCAAAGTGTGTAACACAGGAGAAATTTAGAATAAATACTAATCAAAGAGTCCATCTAGCCTTCTTTTGGCAAGACTTTTGAGACAAGTTATCAAACAGAAACAGTATGTGATTATTTGTTCATCAGAATATCTTAAGGTTTTGCAACAGCTCGGAAAAAAGCAAGACAAGCAAAGGCAGGTGAGATTAAATAGTTGACTAGATGAACAAATCAAACAAGAGGCAAGGCAGAGAATCAGCAAGGCAGAGGCTACTGGACAATCTGGCAAACACTTAGTGGAGATGGACCAGTATATAATCAGGGAAACGGGGAGCAGGTGAGTAAGTGGATAGAGACGGTTGGGTGAGGGAAATGGTTGACAGAGGTTACTGCAGTGCAGGAGGAAGTGGCTGGGTCTGTAATGACAGAGAGTGTTAGGGCTAATTTAAACTCTTTTTATGTAGGAAAATAAGTCAGTTTCAAACATTTTAAAATGTCACTGTCTTTATACTTCCATGCGTCCTTTATGTTGACAGAGATTGTGCTAATAGATGGCACTACAGGGCGGAGTCAAATGGAGGAGGTTGTAATATTATACCTTTAAGTGGAGGCAGCGTTGCAGACGGCGGTCGTCTATGCCGCTTTGATATATTCCAATATGTGGTTGGAGGATTGATTTCACTGTTTTTGAACTGTTCCGCCATTTAAAATGTACTCGTCAGCTCCTACAGTCACATCTCGCTTGAACTCTAGATGTTGCTCATGTGCTTTTATATTGAAGATGTAACGTTTTAAGTACCACAGCCATGGCACACACACACACACACACACACACAGGTGTTTTTTTCATAAATGGCTGCTTAGTTATCTGCTCAGAACAGTGTAGACATGCAAAGACTCATTCATGCTTTTGATGCTGAGATAGATAAAGTTTTCTGACCATACTATGTGCCATTTCATCCGTATTTTTGCATGTTTTCTGAAAGGTTACCGATACCGTCGAAACAGAGCAGTACCAACAGAGATCATGAAGGCAGTGTAGAGAGGTTCAAGAGAGATACGACCACGGGAGACAATGAGGATATTTAAATAATGTTGGAACAGAAACAATCAGTTTTGGGGCCCTATTTAGATGGTCTAAAACGCAAAGCGCCAGGCGTGCAGCGCATGGGCGTGTCCCAGTCACTTGCTAGTTAGACAGTGCATTTTCAGACTGTGCGCCATGGCGGAGAGTCTAAAAGGGTTGGACTTACTCTGTGAATTAGTCATGGGTGTGTTTTGGGCGTATCATTCAATAAGCCAATCAGAGTGTCACCTCTCATTCCCTTTAAAAGAGGCGCGATTGGAGCGCACGGTGGAGAGCTAGTTAGATGGCGGATCTACCAACTGGAAAGAGTGAGCGTTTTACAGCTGAGGAGACGGATCTCCTCATGCGGGAGGTGAAGGCCCGTCAGAACCAGATCTACGGGGATAGCAGACAGGCACCCAAGCTCCCCGAGGTAAAGCAGGCGTGGGATCACTACTACAAGAAAGATCTTACTAAATATCTGTGGAATATTATTCAAACCTGTTTTCATCATATAACAGAGCACAGCTGTCAGGACTGCCGCGGAGCTCCCCAAGGTGCTGATCCAGCGTTTTCTCCCCCACCCACGTTTGTTAATTTTTGTTAATTGTTTTCACATGTTTCCTAGAGCTGTGTTCTGCCTCTTATTTGCATGTGTGTCCTCTCTACACTCAGATAACAATATAATAATATAATATAATGGTTTTCAATCAAAAAAATGATTGATTGGTCAGATAATTTCACAATTTCATTTGTCATTATTACAGATTATGATGATCATTATTACTGCGATTAGATCATTCTGATTAATGACTGACCATTAAGACGTGTTTCTGATAAATATTTTAATGTGCACAATAATAACCTTTCACATTGTAATCATATTTTTATTTGTTATCTTTTGCATATGTGTGGCTGCTCCGTGTGTGTCTGAGCAGAGTGCACGTGCGTTGTGCACCCGCCTAGAGACGCATATTACTAACTTGTTTAACAGCGAAATGCTGCACCGTTGACTTTAGACCAGGTTTTTGTTGGTCAATGGCGCATTTGCTTTTTACGTCATCTAACTAGCAACGCGCCATGACTGCGCCTGACCACTCCTCATTTTTAGACCAACACACCCAGAGAAGCACAAGTTCATTTGCTAGTTAGACGACGAGGGCGCAGGGCGTGAAAATGACAACTGCGCCTGCATCTAAATAGCAATGACACTTGCGACATAGATTACTCGCCCTCCGCCGTGCGCTTTAGACCATCTAAATAGGGCCCGTAGAGTGAAAAGAATTGTCTGTCCACGTCACAATGTATTTAATGACCCCACAAACTGCTGGCGTCTACCACACTACCTTTGTTAAAAGGTACAATATTACAATATAATATTGTATTACCCTCCCGTCCTGTCGCCTTGTTTTGACTCTGTCCTCTTGTGCAGTGGTTCCAACTGGTGAGTCACACTCCAAAAGTGGGTCTCGAATATATTCTGAATGGGCCGCAAGTGAGTCACGAACATATCAAGGTTGTGAAAAACACACTTTATTTTAAGTACAGTGAATTTCAGACACAGAGATTTTTTTATTTTTTTATTTTTTTTATTTTTTAAGTGCCATTTCCTGTCGTAGATTGAGTGACTAATGGACAACCACCTGACAGAGACAGCAAACTAGCTCAACAACTTGGCCAAACACAAGTATGACGCTGAATGTATTTAACTGTGCGGACTTTGAACTAACGACAGAGGAGAAATCTGGACCAGGGGTCCGTTTCACAAAGCATGTTTAGTGAAAACTCAGAGTCTGTTAACCCTGAAATGAAGCTATTCAAAAAGGGAGGTAACTCGAACCAGAGAAAGAAGGGGTAACTCTAGCCTGTTTCAGAGAGAGAGGTAACTTAAGCTCTCGGTCAGTTACCGTAGTAACAGACTCTATGAACCTAACCTGGTCGGGACCAGGTTTTTCTCAATGAACCTTGAGTTTCTCTCTGTCTCCGCCCTCTTTCAGAGCCACACACTCCATTTGATTTCCTCATTCATTCAGTCAGCAGGCGAGTTTTGGCGTAGCCTGGTTCTGCTGTCTGTCATTAAAAAAAATAATTTAAAAAATCAGAGTCAGTATATTATAAGTCCATTAGGCACAGTAGGTGGCGACTTTTTTCATTAACATGGCATGTCCTTTTGATAACGATCCCATGGATGAAGGTGCAGCATTACTGCGCAGAGAATTAAATATTCGTCGGGAGATGGTTATCAGACCGCTCATAGATGTTCTAGCATTTCCACACAATTATCTTTTCGAGCTGTACCGTTTCACGTCACAGTCCATCATCTACATACACAACCTAATCCGTCCTTACATTTGCAACATTACCAGTCGTAGTCATGCTCTCACACCCCAGCAGATATTGTGTGTTGCACTGCGTTTCTTTGCAAATGGAAGTTTTTTGTACAATGTCGGAGATGCTGAGCACTTGAGTAAGGCAACTGTATGCAGGGCGGTCAGAAAAGTGTGCTCGTTTTACGGGCATCTGCCTTCTTTCTGTCGGCTGAGTAGAAGTCTGTGTTAGTTTAAATAGGCTTAATTATTTAACAGAACATGATATAGATGAGAAGACATTTATGTGTGTGAAAACAGCATTATGTTGGGGATAAAACAACTGCACAGTCAAACAGCCACTTAATATTTACTTTACATTGTAAAACATGATCAAAATGAGGTACCCATATGAGATTATGCCGAGGTCTTACCTGTTTGAACAATGTTTTTATATTTCATCCTGAACTGCTGCCAAGTGCGCTTCTCCCCCGCGGGATTGCACCTAAATGAAATAAATTAATAGGCTACCATTCAAGCAGTTTTCCCCTGTAATATTATTGTGTTTGCAAAGGACTACATTTAAACTTGTGCATTCTCCCACGCCGTCTCCCTCTCTTTTGCAGCTGCAGTGGTGTTGCACTTCTTTTTGAAAATGTGTGCAAACTCACCGTATGAGTGCATTAAGATTTCTAATTCTAGTGGGGCGAAAAACGCAGCCCTCCTCGTCCCCGTTGCCATGGTGACTCGTCAAATTGGGGCTCCATTGATGCTGGCTTTTTAAAGTCGTGGTGCACGCGCTTAACTCCAGGTGAAACTACTCCGAGTTGATTAAACTGATTCAAATCAGCTGTTCTGGAACTGGAAACTCAGAGTTTCCTATCTCAGAGTAGATCAACTCAGAGTTCAGGATTAGACTCAGTGTTTGTTGATCCTGCTTTGTGAAACGGACCCCCTGTGGCTGGACCAGTTGGGAACCATTGCTCTAGTGCCATCTATTGGCTGTATCTGTGATAACATAAAGGATGCGTAGAAGTGTGAAGGCAGTGATGTTTGCAATGTTTGAAACTGATCGAATACGAAGAAAATTAACACAGTTTACAGACAGAGCCAGTGGACAATATAAAAGAAAATGGGACTCAATTTCCATTTCTTCCATATCATAAAGCTCACACATTTTATTTACTTCACCACCAGATTTTAATCTAAGACATCTAAAATGACTTCAACCAAATTTGGCCCGGTTGTAATCAAGTTGTCTTCACAGATGTGAATCGACAAATCAGAGCTTAATGAAACACCTGTGTGTATTCAAAGAGAAACAGTTCCGTATTTGAAGTATTAGTATGTTACCGCAGGCACTTGTAATTTGTTTCATCCTTTTATCAACCACTGTTCAGCCTGCGTGACATGCATGCATGATTTCTGGGCTCGTACCAAAAATCTGAGTTGCCAAATTTCCCACTTAGTAGTACATTTTCCATTGTCTTATTACACACAGAATAAAGTCCCCCAACACAGCTTCATATCTAAACTGCATCTAAATTCAAATTAATTTCACAAGATTGTTTTTATATTTCAGCAGAGAGAGGACGGGCATGACTAAGTAAAACACCAGGATGAATTGTCCTTTAATTAGCCATGGTGGAGGCAGAGGGATGTGATGGAGGCTCACACGCACACACACACACACACACACACACACACACACACACACATACACACACACATGTGCATACCGTCACACTGTACATGTAGCTTTAGTGAGTTATTTGCTCACACAGCTGGCCTACACACTGCTCAGCTGCCGGCAGGCTCACATGTCTGAGAGGCACGCTGCTAACAGGACTCAGAGCTTGAGTCACGCTGTGCAATGAGCCCCAGGCCCACTCAAACATGCAACTCATCATCACACCTCAGCACACACACATACACACAGACACAGACACAGACACACACACACACACACACACACACACACACACACACACACACACACACAAACACAAAAACAGCAAATGTCTCTCAGGAGTGTTATGGCGGCTCAGCAGGCTAAAGCAGATAGTAGGTACTCACAATGTCAGGGGATGATGGGATGAATCCGGCTCACGGCCCTTCTTGCGTGTCATCCCCGCACTCTCTCTCTCATGCGCTCCCTGTCACTCCTCACTGTGCGCTATCCAACAAATCAGAACTGGCGTTAAAAAATGAATAAATAAATGAAATAAAAACTCAAAAATCCTTCATTCTCACGCATGAGGAGACTTAGATTAGAAAATATTCACTGCTCTGAGCTGAGCATCTTCACTCAGAAGATTTTATTTTTCTTTTTGTGGAGAAATATGACACACAAAAAAACAAATTGAGTTGCTGGTGTCTCTTAGTATTTCGCATTAGAGTTACTTTTGTGCATTTTGGACCCATAACAACCATTTCAGTGCACGAAGGAGCAGAGTCATGTTTAGTTTTGCTTGAGGGAATGCATCCTCGAATAGAGAGTCTTGCGGTTCAATTATATTCTCTTTAAGAACAGAAATAGATATGTTCAATTCAAACATCGTGAATGTCACTGCCCTCATACTTCAACGCATCATTTTTGTAGGCATAGATGCATCCTATAGATGGCACTAAGGCGACGGTACAGGAGGTTATGATAATGTGCCCTTTTGTGGAGGCAGCATTGTAGACAGCAGTGGTCTGTGAGGCCATTACATACATTGCAACATGTGGACAGATACCTGTTTTCATTATATTACTTATTTCAGTCAGGACTGCTTTAGTCAATGAAAACTACTATATTTGACAGTATGGCTCTGTTCTGGGGCCCCTATGCTTTTCCTCTGGCCCACACAGGAAGCCTAAGACAAAGACAGCACACCTCTCTGCCCTTCCATGCGCCTACATAGAAAGCCTAAGGTGAAGAGGGCAAACCTCCCTGCCCCTCCATGCGCAAATGAAGAAAGCCTAAGGCAGGGAGCGCAGCAGTGTCTTGCCTGAACTAACGCTATGCTCAGTTTGTTCCATTTCGCCTTTTTCTTAATGTCTTTGTCGTGCCCTAGGGTTGTATCTTACTTGAACTACGCTCCACTGCCCCCATGATCTCAGACAGTACCTTTCCGTTTTGGCCATATCGTTAAGCTTTCAGAAAACGTGCACAAATATGAACAAAACGCAGATAGATGGCTCCATCCGTGTCATAACGGTCAGCATGGATGAGCCCTTAGTCCAAGACCGCACCACTGTCCTTTTATCTTTACACTTTTTTTTCAAGAGCCATTGTTCTTCTAACCACATTGCATATTGTTTTTATGTTGTGCGTGTATGTTTATGTTGCAATGTGTGTGTGTGTGTGTGTGTGTGTGTGTGCATACTTAATGGGGCAATAACTGTCTGCTGACTGCTTTAACCAAGGTTTCCTCACAATATGGTGAACATCTGCAGACCCTCAGACACTCACACTTCCAGCAGAGTGATTGATGAAGTGTCAAGTGTGTGAGTGAATTCACATCTTTAAACTCTGTACAATGTGTGTGTGTGTGTGTGTGTGTGTGTGTGTGTGCGTGAGAGAGAGAGAGTGAGAGACTGGTAATGGTTTATGGTCATTCATGACTTTTTTTTTCTCCTCATATCCTCTTCACTCAGATGCCAGTATTTTGAAAAATAAATATAAGGCTGAGATCAAAACAGTTTCATGCTGTACACTAAAGCCCTTTGGTGTGTGTCACCTTTTGTGAGCAGACATCCCGGTGAAAATCAATTCAGAACTGTCTTTTATGAAATATGGATATTTCCCGGAGAAAATCAGTGAGAGAAGCTAAATGTTTTATGGGCATATAAAAACATTTATAAGCATTATGTAAAATTTACACTCTTGACTTCTCGCCTGCCAAGAAGTGGTACCAGGTATGTGCTGCCAACTTGCCATCACACACAAAGAGGGCTGTCTGACAAAGAACCCAAAGAGACACTTGAGATGAGAAACAAACCAAAAAAAAGGTCATTTCAGTTCAGATACTTGAGACAACAAACTAGCTTGACGACATGGCCAAATGATAGTATGATATGCTGAATATATTAACTCTTGTACTCCACCCCCATTTTGTAGCAAAAACCCCTAAAATGACATACCCAAATTCAAATGACTGTAGCTTCTCAACTGCTCTGACTACATGCATGCATGAGGTCTTGCCAAAAAGAAATCTCCCTGGAGTTTCTTGTGAACATGTCAGAAACACTCTAGGTGATACAGAGACAGAGTAATGAGCCTTTGAAGTCAGTAAAAAATTGAAGATTTTGCCTAAAATAAAATAAAAAATGTTTTTCAGGATGAATAACTGTCTGTGGCTTCATCTGAGCAGGTAAATGACACTGTGGGGCTGTAGGCACACTATCAATGAACATTTGTTTCAAATTTGAAGAAGATGGCTCAAAGTATGACCATTCTACAGTGTTTTTACCATGAAAAGATCCAGGCGGAGCTCCAAAAGACACGTCGTTCACTCGGCTTCAAAACAGTACTATCAGTGATCAAACAACACTCAGCCAGCTTCAAACATTGTACCTTATTGAAATCAGGTTTGATTATGATAGCTGATGTTGTTTATGACACAGAAACACCATAAAATATCACCAAATAAAGCCATATGAAACGTGAAAGTTATGATCCCGCTTTCTAGATGGTGTATCTCAGCCAAAAATAGTGGTAGGAGTGAGACTCTTACCTTTTATAAAACAGCTAAGTGCCTGCTAACAGCTCCACGTAAGATTGCGAGTAATCCTTTAACTTTTCCCGCTGAAAAATGGCATGACATGACTTGTCACCACTCATCGTGATTTTGGACTTTGTGTGTTTTTAGGCTGCTCTGGTGCGAAAACCATAAGAAATACAAGAAAAATGATGTTATTTTTGAAAAGTCGAGAACTTCCTGAATCCGGCAATACCAAACATCACATGGTTTGATGACGTAGTGCGCCTGGGAGATACCATTTAACAGAGGAGGGAGGGGAGCGAGGACGTCGGTGTCCTGTCGGAGTTAGAGAGGTTAAATTGTGCGGACCTCAAACGAATGACTCGGGGGAAATCTGGACCCCGTGAATGGACTTGTTGGGCTTCTAACTCCGGTGGCCAGTGGGAAACCGAGAACTGCCCTATCCAGAGCCACTGTTTGCTTAGTTCGTTCAGGGCTACTGTAGAAACATGGCGATGAACAAGGCAAACTCTATAAACGAGGACCTGCTCCCTTTGTATAAACGGCTCATTCTATGGTAAGGAAAACACAATGATTCTTATTTTCCGAACATACTATCATATTCCACATCTGCCAGTACATCCCCCTTAATCCTACACACTGGAGCTTTAAATAAGTCAAGTTGCTCTGTGTTATGGTTGTACCTCATGGCTCTGCACTTACATGCTCTGTTAAGTTGTGCTGCTGATGCTGTGTCAATGTGTCATTACAGCTTCAGTGCCAGCTACGAGGCCTTCTACTGACACAGCTCTCTGTTCCCTTCAGTCATAAATACTGTATGTGAAATTACACACACAAGCACATCCACGAAAAGAAAACACATTTTACACAAAATGTAAAACATGAAAGGTAAGTGGAAGCAAACTGAAGCTCCTGGAGGAAACCTGCGGGGGATACATGCAACCACCACACTGAAATAACTTTACTAATTTAAATACTATACACCCTGTGAGGAAACACAATGAGGAATCAGCAAGCTGCGGTATGTACTGTATGATGAAACCACGGCTCCTGGAGGAAATCCAGAGGGAATACATGCAACCACAATACAGAAATAATTTATTCAAATACTATATGCCCTATAAGAAAACATAATGAGAAACCAGCATGCTGCGGTATGCTGTTGTTTCATTGGACATATAGGGCATCAAAAGGAAATATACATATACAGCTTTGGCTTCAGTGTGTAAACCGCTCAGTTCCTGTTTATCAGAAATGTTTGGAATAAATTTCCAACAGCTACTGTTTTTTTTTTTCTAGTCTATATGCAACTCAGGAAACATTTTTATTTACAGTTACAAACATCCACAATCTGCCTTTAACAGCTGCCTCGTGCTGCCAGTGTTGTACTTTTGTTAAGTAAGCAGCCCTTTTTAACTTGACGTAGCTTTCCAGGTGGTCGGGTGTTGAGACCAGGCAGCTTGCATTTCATGAAGCTACTTTATAATATTGCTGTCATCCATAAACTGACACTTTGACATCAAACGTTAAGCGCCATATCTTGCTTCTCGCACTTGTGTTGGACCAGAAGCAGCCGTTTTCAATTAAAGCGGTGAGTTGCGAGTTTGTTCCTGATCTCTGAGTTTGTGAAGGGTCAAAGTGGTGACATGACAGAAACACTGAGAGGTGTAAGTGTGTGTGAATGTGTGTGAGCCAGCATGTGAGTGTATCCATCAGAGGGTGACTGTGATGGTGTTGGAGGACAAGTCAGAACAGAGAGTCGTGTTCCGTCACACTTACAGTATATGACTGTGACAGTAAAACCACAAGGCTGCTGTCATTTTTCCCACAAATGTTATGTCTGTGTGAGAGTGAGTGAGACAGAATGTGAGCGTGTGTCAGTCATCAGGATGGCCACAGCAGCACAACATGTTGTTTCTCACAGACTGTATAAAATAATGGACCTAGCTACCATGACTTCATTGGTTCGTGGACTCCTGTTTTGAAGCCTTAAGTTTGGCATTTCGGCGATCACCATCTTGTTTTTTTGGAGTGACTGGCTTCTGGAGCCAGCCTCAAGTGGCCATTGAAAGAACTGCAGTTCAGCAGGACCACTTTAGTCAAAGACAACTTTATTTCCATTTCCAGTAGCTCAGTTCATAGGGACTTGGGTTGGGAACAGGAGGGTTGCCAGTTCAAGTCCCCATCTGAACCAAATGCAGAGCGTGGACTGGTGGCTGGAGAGGTGCCAGTTCACCTCCTGGGCACTGCGCGGGGCGCCTGACCAAGGCAGCCCTCTCACTCTGACATCTCTCCACTTTGTGCATGTATAGGTCCTGTTTGTGCATGTGTGTGTCTTTCGGACCTGTGTGTTAATGACAATGGAGTGAAAAAAATTGAATTTCCCCTCAGGGGGATTAATAAAGTATATAAAATTAAATAAAAAAATAAATTTTCTGACGCAGGAGGCCTAAGGTGGAGAGAGCACACCTCTCTGCCCTTCAACATGCAAACAAGGAGAGCCTGAGGCAAAGAGAGCAAAGCCCCCATGCCCTTCCATCTGCCTTAGGCAAAGAGAGCACGCCTCCCTGCCCTTCCATGCACATACGTGGAAAGCCTAAAGCAAAGAGAGCACACCTCCCTGCCCTTCCATGTGGAGAGCAGCAGCAAAGCCCCCCCCCCCGGGGAACAGAACATAGCAGCATCAGTGACAAATAGAAATGACATTGGTAAGTCAGACGCAACATGAAAAGGAGGAGCTGGGGTGGAGACAGGTTGCAAAGAAGCTTGCAGAACTGCCTGAACTAAGGCTTTGCTCAATTTTTTGGCACTTCCATGTTGACTTAATTTTTCACCTGTGGGTTGCCATTTGTTTTTTTCTATTAATTTGCCTAAAATTTCCCTGAAATTTTGTTGTAAACCTTGAATTTTTTGTCTGAAGGAAACAAATCTACCTACCAGCACCTCCAAAGCTCACCTTCTTTGATTCATCTGTACAAAAACCCAAGTGTAAAAGAAAGTTGTAGTTTTACAGAAGGTTGTTAGAGTGGTATTTTCTTATCTAACTGTCTGACTCTGCAAGTTGCCAGAACATTCACTCTGTACTTATTAATGCTTACTTATCTCTGGCAATAGTACATCTTTCAGATAAATAATCTTCCGCATGCCATGCAGGGACCAAAGCACAGTAAAGGCTCATTGGAATTTTATTTGCAGGTATTTAGACAAAAGGAGGGTGGCAACAGAAGAAGCAATGCATTGTCAAACAGTCCTTTGACTTTTGGTTTTACACAAAACAAACAATGAGCTCTCTGGTAAAAGCCTGGAGTTTGTTTGACCCATCAACGTTTAGGTTTAGGCAACAGAACTACCTGATTATGGTTGTTGAGGATAAAGAGACTCAAAACACAGAAGACGGTTTACATGGGAGAAAGCCAAAGAACTGGTGCATCATGGCAATTTATGGTGTCTGACAAAAAAGCAGTATCAACTGACACACCTGCAAGCTTTCTCATACACATATGACAAGTTGTTTCCCGTCACTTGAGCTGCTGTTTCCTGTTATTTTCAGTTCTGGAAACAATTGCTTCTCCTTACCTACCCATAATTAATCAGAGTCATATCAGGTCTTCCGGCTGGAGTCATGTTAGATCATCTACACGTTAGGAGTTCATGCCAGGTCATCTACACACGTGCTAAGAAAAGATGTGGCAAAAAACAAAACAAAAAAACAATGGTACATCTTGAAAAAAACAAAATCCAAGGCAACTCTTCTCTGGTGCAAAAGTTAAAGGGCCTTTATTAAATGGCTAGTTCATGATGAACATTATACTTTATTCAGTCTACTTCTTAAAACTTCAGGAAGTTCCTTTTCTTTAGTGTAGTCGAGTCTTTCTCTTAGCATCGATGGATACATAGTGTTTTCACATTCATATCTGAGCAAGCCCCAATGAAGGCCAGTGAGCATGGCTGAAACATGTTGGTGATTTTAATGTTCATCATGAACTAGCCATTTAATAAAGGCCTTTTAACTTTTGCACCAGAGAAGAGTTGCCTTGGATTTTGTTTTTTTCAGGATGTACTACACTTCCTGACCAAAGAGCACCTTCATGGATACCATGATACTGCAACCCACGTGAACACTTCATCTGCTGTTGTCTTCAAAAAAACAATGGTCTTGGACACTGGTGGAAGTCCGAGTCAAAATCCAGTGTTGAGCCATCCACTTCACCTTCTGTCCACCCTCAGTAGTATTTTGCACTCTTTAAACTCCAGTGTCATTAAAGTTGTGCCAGCAACACTGCCCAAGTGGCATATTTTGATGCCCTGGGAGTGAGACTGGGCTGGAATGAGTCAGAAGATAGCCAGTGTCATAATTCATCCTGTGGCGAACATAAATGTCTGAACCAAATGTCAATCCATCAAATGTGTTGTGGGAGAATGAGGATTGTGGTTGCTGAGACCATTTTATTCTAAATCAAAAATGTCAACTGGCTGGTCCAATAAATAAATATTCAGGAGAGGACCAACAGGATTCATCCTATGAAGACCATGAATTTCTAAACAATATTTCATGGTATTCCAGCCAGTAGTTACAGAGATACGCAGTGGTGATCCAGACTGAAATAGTATGAATTTGCTCTTTTATTTAAGAATTAGAGGACGAGGAGGAGATAGACTCATCACACTGATTAACATGCTTTAATAAAAATATCAATGTGTGTATCTTTTGTTGGTCCGCTCAGCCAGTTCCTTCCAGCAAAGCCTCTGCTAATATCTGATTCATATTTACAATATTTTCCCTGTTTTATTTCATTCTTTTTAGATTCATCTTACAAAAAGATATGAGATCAAGGGTAGTCATGAATCAGATGTTTTCTTTTATGCTCTCAAATTTCTCTCCGTCCTTCATGGGTTCTATCTGCTTCAGACAATCTTATCATCATTGTTCCATTATTATACCCTCGCCCCTTCCTCCGCACACTGGCCCCGTGTCGCGTCTTCTGTAACCTCGAGCAACCTTTTTGCTGCAGCCTTCACACGTCTTTGTACATCACTCGAATTTGGCTCTCCGACTGCTTAATTATTCTACTTTCATTTGAAAACATCCATACATATTTTTTTTCCCCTTTGACACCATCTATAAAGTTGAGTTTTTAACCTCACGACTTCCTCAAGTGGCGTTGATTTCTGCTCTGAGATGAGGGGACATTTATCCTGTCTTTTAGGTGTGAAGGTGAAAGATGGCCTGTCTCTAGTGTCACAGTGGTTTGGAGCCTTTTTCACAAGGAAAGACTCTTAAAACATTCAAAGTAATTGAAGGGTTGCCAAAGGTCCCTTTCCAATGAAATCTTTATAGATGGCAATCATTTGTAGAGGATGAGAGTGACAGTAAATATACTTTTAGCACACTGGTTATCAGGCTTGGAGACAGAAAGTTTCCTTTCTTTATGGCTTTTGCCAAAAGAGATATCTCTGGCCAAATGAGATTTATCATTCTGTACCATATGCAATATATAACATTTTGTATTTCCTTCTTAAAGAGAATCTAAGAGCTTAACAAGAGCTAATTGCTGCCAGAAATGACTCCTTTGAAAGCAGACCTCCCGTGGACAGCCACAGGAGTTGTTTGGTTAAACAGATATAAAATAAAAACCGCAATAGCTTGAGCGTTCATTCCTTTTGCAACAGAAAGCCAAGGCCTCTGTCTTCCCTGCCATCATGCCATTACCTCATGTAACCTTACCTTACTCATAATGCAATTATGGTATTTTGCCATAAATATGCCAGAATTCTCTGTGTATTTCCCCGCAATAGCTGCGGGACATCGTTGTTTACACAATCCTGTATATATCGATCTAAAATAAAAACAGAAATAGCTAGAGCATTCTTTTGTACTTGCAGCAGCAGGCTAAGGCTTCCATGTCATCACGCTGTGTGTTGTAATGATGACACTGTGCGATGATACCTGTGGTGAAAAGCAATGCACATATCACACGGTGGTGCCAGAAGAATGGATGATGAATCTATCGCAACGCCTTTGCACCCCGCTCGTAAAAATAAGCATATCTCAAAAACGAAATAATGTACATAGAACAAATAACTTATGTGAGTGTTAGGAAATATGTTCTCAATGTTTCTAACTTTAAAAATGTTTTGGATTAATATGTTTTGTATTTTTATTTTGTAAACTCTAATGAGAAAACATCATATTTTTCTATGACACAATGTCAGTTGTCATGATTTGTTGACATACATAACCTTTTAGCTTAGGTTGTACAGATTTTAGGGGTATAAAGCATTTGAAGATACTCCAATAAATGACATCACAATAACCAAAAATACCGGCCCTGGTGGACCATTTCTTTTGCAGAGTTTGAGGGTTAAACTGCTTGAGGATATTTCCACAGTTATACTGCATTCACTAGGCAGTGGTTTCACACAGCTACTTATACTGCTATTTTCACTCACCTGTATCAGAAAGTTTTTGGATAATTGTAATTTTTAATTTGGTGATAGAGACCAGACAGCAATGATGTCAAAGCAAATTTGTATTCCAGTACCAAAACTCACACAACGCATTGTATTGGAAAATGTTTCAAAATGGATTAAAGTGAAATATGGAGCAGAATGTGACAGAAAGTTCAACCCTGACTTGTTGCTTCACATCTCTGGCTCCCTCAGGGTTCCAGCTACAACATTACTACATGTGTAAAAATGTCACACTGATCAGTGGTGTGTGCAGAAGGGCCACATGTAACACATGTAACAAGTTCACTGGTGGAGAACGATGGCAAACAAGGGAGCAGTTAAGGTCCATACTGAAAAAGCTAGTTCACAACAAAGGTGAAAGTGGAGAACAACCTGTGAAGTCTCAGCTGATGTTACAGCCCGTTCTCATTGCGAGGTTGTCAAATACAGACACCTCGTCGTGTCACTCAGGGTGTTACATCAACGCAAAGGCACACTTTAGCATCTTTATGAGAAGCAACTGTCTTTCAACTGATTCCAGTGTAAACCCATCAAAATTTGATGCTGAGAGCAACTGACTTAGTATCTAGAGGGGGAAGTCTGTGTAGGGTCGGAGGGATGGGAGCTGGATGGCTCAAATAAAACAGCCAGTTCCAATTCCCAAGTCATCAAATATCACCACTTCGTCAGTGATTTCAGCGTCAGACACTGATGCACAAAGACACCTTTCGCAACAGTATGATAGCACCAGTGTATAATGGCGCTAAATGGTGTCAAGTAGAAACGCTGCCAGTAATAACATCAGTATGATATAGTGTTGGCCAACATCAGTTTAACACACTACTGGATGGCATCAGGTAGAAACACTGCAAGTAACAAGGTCAGTATGATATGCTACCAGGCAGCGTCAGTTAGAAATGCCACTAATAACAAAGTCGGTATGATTTGCGACTGGGCAAAGTCAAATTATAACACTGCTGGATGGCATCAGTTGGAAATGCCACTGGTAACAACGTAATATAAAGAGCTGGTCCCTCAGCTGGACCTCAGACTTTTATCTGGGAGACCACTGTTCGGCTCCACTGAGACTTTTAAGCCAAATCAACAACAAGATATTCTTTTTTCTTCTAAATCAAACCACATGCTTTCGTTGATGTACGGGCGATGGTGCCCACTCCCGGTAACGCAGGAGGCTACCTAGTATGTGACAGGGGTGATTGCTCTGAGACAACAAGGGAGGCTGAACTTCCCCTAAAATTTCATAGAAGAAATGGTCAAATATGCACTATTGAATTTACATTAAAATAAGAATTTACATTGCATTAAACGTGCGTTAGGATGCGTTTAACATCATGACTATCATGTTCAAATATCAGCTGTTTATCACCAGTTTTCAAACGCAACCTCCCTGTCATACATTCTCGTGTCAGCACGGTGGACGCGGAGCCGCCAAGCATTCCTGTGAGACAGCGCTGAGCAGGTTTTTTTCATGCAGCAAAGTGAGATGGTCATCGGATAAATGCGACAAAATCGTCACATCCAGAGAGGCTCAGCTTCCCTGGGACCTAATGGAGCGGTATGCGGGAGAGGATGCTCGTTGTCTGCATGATGATTGGAGGAACTGTCTAAAAGGCTGAACCCCTTTGTGATTGACAGCGCTTTGGAAATACACACCGGCATCGTCACATTTCGAGCTCAGTACCATGCGGATATTTGCGAGTGGAGTCTGACAGAGTGCCGTCTGAAGTTCCTTATTTCCATAAGCCATACAGCTCATTTTCACCGTTAACCCCATCTGAAAATCTTTGAGGTGTGTTTTGCTGTGCTTCTGTGGCATGAGTGTGGTTGAAAAACGGCTTTAATTAAATGTTCCTTTTTTAAGTTACTGCCTCGCTACAATATGACACATTTTATGATGTAAACTTAAAGTGAGCTTCCCCTGTTTGAAAGACCAGCAGCTGCCACTGACGTGTAATATGTTGACCTGAAAGTCCACTGACACAATGATGACATTTGACAACTTGGGAATGAGAATGCATTAAATAAAACTGGATTTTTACCAAGGAGATCACAGTTTATGTTCCATCTGAAACCAAAAGTCAGTGTTAATTTGACATAACTTTGCAGAATCTACACACAAACGGTGCACATTGACATCACTTACATAACAAACTACTTCTTTTAACACAGAATGTGATTTGTTTTCTAAACCTAACCAAGTAGTTTAGTTGCCTAAACCTAAGGGCGACAACATTACCTACGTGTTACAATATGTTTCAGTTGTGCATCACAAAGACATACTAAAGGGTTAAAGCCATGTGCATGGCTAATGCACGCCAAGGGGAATAACAAAACGTTAGCATTGCATGACCTGGGAATGACAACAGGGTGGATATCGCACTGAAAATCCAGACTAGCCTCAGAAAGATGAACCTACTTGCTATCTGTAAATTATATTTAATAAGTATGTTTATTTGAAGTTTAGTCCCTGTTGTCTTAATACACTTCACAAATATGAAATAGCCAGAGCAAACTGAAAATATAAAAATTCAGCAATACAAACAAAGTGGGCAATCCAGTGTTGTCTTTATTGTTCATTTTCAGCAATAACGTAGCAGTGAGTAGGAAATTTAAAAGCTATATAGTTTGATTCTCTAGTAAATTAGCAATTAGCCACCACTGCACTTGTGTAACAGCTACACAGTGTGTATCAGGACGAAGCCTGCGAACTGACAGGATCAGTGTTTAAGCATAAAGCAATGAGAGGTGAAAGGAGACGATGAAGAACAATGCCTGAAACTACAGCCGTAACAATAACACAAACCACCAATAAACAGAAAATAAAAAGGGAGCAATGCACATCTCTATTGTTCACTGAGCAGCAGAATCTGCTTTATGCCTGTTCATCTTGTTTATAGTTTCAACATTAGCCCAAGTAGTGACAGAAACATAAGGTATTCTCTCTTTTTCTCTCCAGCACTGCAGCCTTGTGAGGTTCACTGGTCCACTCCATCAAGGTAATGTGATTAGTTTACTAGGCCGGGGACCTGGACAGGTTTCCTCTTGCTGCAAGCAGTGTGTGTGTGTGCGTATGTGCATGTGTGTTTGTAAGTGTGTGTTTGGGCCCTGCGTGGACACCGTGATGGATGATGAAGATGAACAAATCAATACAAAGGGCCTGTCATTGCGGCTACATCCCAATTTACCTCGGCGTGTCTGCACTGTCAGTCAGCGGGCGGGGACGGAGGAAGGGAGAGAAAGAGAGGAAATAATGGTAATGGGGGAGGCTGAGAGGAGTGGATGGGGAATGGGGAAGTGAGGAAACAAATGAAGAGAAGAAGAGGAGTGGAGAGACTGATGGGCAGGAGGAGATCGATAGGGAGAAGATATGCAGGATGGGATTAGGGGAAAAGTAAAATGGATGATAAAGATACAGAGAGTGACTTGGGTATTTTTTCAGCTGTGATATCAATCAGATTTGGTCCTTTGCCTGAAAAGGTCACACACTACAGTTGGATACCTTGAGTAATTCCGTCATACACAAGCACGCGGGAACAAGACATGTAAAAATGTGGGCACACACTGCAGCACAGGGACACTCATACATCCATCCAATCCCAGAGGAGTTGCTCTCGTCTCTCGCAGGAGATAAAAATGCTAACCCTTGACGGTTCAAAATGGATTAGGAGCGTCTTGATTGTGAGTCAATTTTCTCTGAGCTGTAAGCCTTAATGTCTGTTTTCAGCACCAGTGCTTTGCTTTTAATGGTTCCTGCCTGCTTTTTGAATTTAAGGATGGAATTAAGTTATCTTAAGGGAAATAACTCGACGGAAACATTATCGCGCAGTTGGCTGTTGCAGAACTGTCTCTGTGTGTATACTTGTGCATATATGCGTGTCTGCGTGTCCACTAAGCCTTGGCACAGAGTGAACAAAACACTGCAGTTGCATTAAAGCATCAGTAATGTAGGTATTTTCCACAATCCTGGTACTTCACAGTTCTCGGTTCTGTCTATTCAACTGTCACAGCTGACAAGCCGACAAATGGCTTTTTGTATTTCTCAGTTCTAACTTTACGTAAATGTCTCAAGGCTGCGGTTATGAAAGATTATGACTGTGTGGCAGCAATGCTTTGTCAGATTTGATCAGTGGAGGCTCGTATTAAGTCAGTTTCTTCTCTAACAATGTCCTCACTTCAGACTTTTTTACATGGTACGGCGGGAATCAGATATAGCAACAGGTCAGAGGTGCAGTGAGAGTTGTTGTAGTAAGTAATTATTTAGTAAGTAATTCATTTCCTTCAACTGTGTCATACGTAAGGCTCTGCTCACAGCCCACTCCCACTGTTTGTACTGGTGCCCTGTCCACATGGGTTGAAAACACCAAAAATACCAGTGACGAAATCATTTAAAATATGTTTCCCTTTAGTTTGTACTGAAGCTTTTAATAATACTACATGATGTCTCTTCTTTCTGGAGCTGCTTGGTTGTCAAGGAGTTGTAGATGTTTTTCTGGGCACTATAATGAATTGTCGTCCATTTTAACTTTTGAGAGTGAGAGTTGAGACTGAATGATCATTCTTGACCATAGAAACAGCAGTTTCTGTTTTCTTATCATAGTGTCCTAGCCAACTAGCAATTGATTAGCTGGCTAACTGCTAATTTCACGCATGCTTTGGCAATGTGCTTTGTAATATAGATTGTATGACAGTCTGTATGGCTGAGTACTGTAAGCTGCAAACAGGTGTGTTGAAACAATAGTAGCCTCCTTTTCTTAAACGTTTTCCTCGTCTAAAAATAGATCCATTTCGTCATCCTGTCTTCTTTTCTCAAGCAATAAGGGGTCGATACGGAGCAAAAGCACAACAACAGCCTGAAAATCCATCATGGTGATGCTATCCGCATCAACATTTTCTGCTCATGTTGAAGGAGAAGTCCGGTATTTTGCACTTTGAGCCCCATTTCTGGGTTGTTTATTATGAAATAGAGTGGTTAAGACCAAAGCCAAGCCATGAAACTCACCGAGTGGTCAGTGGTGTTCGTTGATGTTCTGACCTAAAAATCATAGCAAACTGGTTTCCGTGATGATTTATTTGACGTTCTGTCTAATCCATTGGTTTTCTATAGAAGCCTTGTCCGTTGGTAGTAATCCGACACCGGAAACGGAAAGGGGGTTGTCTTCTAGTGCAGCTAAAGTGCCGGCTCGACAGTGCTGTGTGCGCTCCTGGAGGAAGAACGAAAACGAACGAAAAAGTTTTGTAATAAGTTTAAACAACTGCACAATGGATTACTTGCTTGTAAACAACCTTCGCGGTACGATGCCTTTGAACACAACGCCAGCCTTCTTCTTCTGCTTCTTCTCTGTGTCCCATTACATTGCAGTGGTTTCCTGCCGGTTGGCGACACCCACCTAAAGGAGCATTATCGCCATCAAGTGGGCTGGAGTGCATAACGCTTCAGGATCAAACGAACGATCAAGCGGAAGGTTACACACAGGAGTGAGGCAGCTGAAAAAATAGTTCTACAATCAAGATGATTAGCGCAAACACGGATGGAAACCACAGTTTGCTACGATTCATATTCACCACTGACCACTCTGTGAGTTTCATGGCTTTGAAAACCGACGTTTAGGGTGGTTTTAGGACAGGTTCACACATGGCCATGGGCAGCAGTGTTAAGCCAGGCAGGGGAAAGCCAAATTCTCCGAAAATAAACAACCATTACTCTTAGCCACTCTATTTCATCATAAACAACCCAGAAATGGGGCTCAAAGTTAGCCTGGTTCCAGACCATAGACTCCGCCCACTCAACTGAGTAGGCTTTCATCTCTGGTCTGGCATACTGCAATGAATTTGCGATTTATCTCGTCCAAACAATGGAAGGACCAATGAACGCTGGGGGTGGGGGTGGGTCTAGCGATTAGCCAATCAGCGCCACGCTGAATTCAAGCTCTGCGCCGGTGGGTAACTGGTGAGGATAGCAACAATGCCGACCCTACAGATCCTACATTAACGATGCTATCGAGGTATTTCGCCACTACTCGCGTTAATGGAGGACCAAATTAAGGAAGCTGCTAAACTGGATTTAACGGCGATGCAGCTGGGCGTGCGCGACGACGGAGACATTTTAAACGGGCAATGCTCGCTTGTTTTCGGCACCCCCGAGGCATGGATACTAATGACGTCAGATTTTGGGTGAGTCGTTGATCTCTACTGATTGGTTAGGGAAAAATCAAATTCCCTCCCCCTTGTAAATCGCCTTCAATGGAGGCGATGTCAGACTGAAGGTTCTGGGAGCTTCAGTCTGATACTCAGGCTAGCTCAAAGTGCAAAATACCACACTTCTCCTTTAAGGCAAGTTATTGCACTTGGTTAGGAATGGTAGAGGTAGTATTGGTTAAACTTGGAACAACAGACTCTTTCAGGTCAAGTTGGGGCAACAGAAACAGTTTGACGTGAAGACGAATCCGTGAAAATAGCGGAACTAAACATGTCGACATTACTGTGCTGGCATCTCCTTACAATACGCACATTTGAATGCCAGCTGTGCTATAAAGTATACAATGTTCGTCTTTCTATTTAACATTTTGACACCCTCAGAAAGAACCTGTGCAGTTCACAGTGGCAAACTATAACTTTGGACGTAATTAACGTGACTGTCGATGCGCTGCAGTGGTTCAACAGAACAAGTGAACTCAATCAACTAATTGTTGGATTAATGTGACATGTAACAACAGTTGCTCTGAGCAGGGCAGTGACCACAAAGTTAACATCATTCACGAGGCATCAAAAACAGAACAGTGTGATATCCAGTGTTTCGGATTAACGAGTGTTGGCTGACAAATGTGTCATGGTTGCCAGTAGTGACAGCAGCTGTTGAAAACACTCACTTTTGCTTTCATCAGTCTTAAACACACAGCCATCTCCGATCCACATTCTTTCCTGTCTGAACTACAAAGCTGTCTTGGATCCTCCGTCCATTCATTTCGAGTAACTAGGCCACAGCATTTGTGCTGTAACAAGAGCTGGATAACCCCGGTGTCAGGACAAATGCAGGACTGATCAAATTTACCCGGCCAACCTCAGAAAGGCAAAAAGCTTATAAGAGGAGAAGAGAGGGTAAATACATTGTAAAGTTCTCTGTGCTGCCATGCTGGTGTGGCATGGTCAGCTGGAGATGGCCACATCTTCATCAACTTATTATCTACACCAACCGTTTACGTAACTCACCACAGGCAACCATGGACGTATTTGACTGAGAGTCAACAGTACATGGTTGTTAAACTGACCAGCAGCTATATGTTTCAGTGTGATTCTCATTAGAAGCTGAGATGATCTAGAAAATGAACCTTTGTCGCTGTCACTCAGCAGCAGAGACTGCGACTTGCCATCACAATAATGACTGAGCACACAACGCAGTCGTCATTTACGTCTGTAAATCACATGTTTTGTGGTACAAACATTGACAGTAAATGTAATCCAGGCAGAGGTTTCCTTGATATTGTATTTGGCAGAACAATTCAGTAGCATTTAACCACAATTTCTGAGCATTTTGTGGACGTGGAGAGGTGTTGCCAGTGAGATTTTGTTGTCACCAAATGTTTTCGGCAAAAAAAATGAGTAGCACATAAAAAGTAGTCATTTTGAGGTGACAGGGATTTTCCAAAATCACAGTCTGACTCTTACATAATTGCCAAACTGCTTCAGTAATAATCAACAGATTTCTTTGTATTGTCTTTGTTATTCTCTTTATTGCCTTTTCAAAACAATAGCACATAGGGGGGCCTGCAACTGCAACCTGCTGTGCACTAATGATGTCTAAGTTAAAATAATTTACAGCTTAAAAAATTTTTTTTTTCTTCAAAGCAGCAGAAAGTGTGAATCTGGAGCCTCAGTTTTGCAATATAGTCTTCCAGGGAGGCTTTACCTTTGTGATCAGCCACCAGAGGAGTCTGCAGGAGCCAGAGGCCGCAGTGGAATTATGCACACTCACTGCTATTGTGTTATTTCCTACAATAAATATTATAGAACCTTTAAAAATCTCATCCGCTGTTATTTGTCCATACACCTCACACTTCCTTAGCCGTCATCAATTTAGCAGCTGGCACTCTACGTCATCCCACCTACAAGTATAATGAACATCATTATTGCCTTATTTTGCACATGAAGCATGGTTCAAACTGCAGTCAGACAAGCTGTTCACAGCCTGCTATGATTGCAAATTACCCATGGAAAAGTCCCTTTAATGAGGGATTACACACAACCTATATATAACAGCAACATCACTCATTCTCGACACATTCCACCTGGCAGGTTGTATGTCGATTTTGTGCGAAATTAGAGTGTGTAATGGCACATTATAGCACATATTAGTCATACAAGTTGCAGAGCATATTGCTTAGAGGACATGCAAAAGCTGCGTCTAACAACGGGTGTGCATTTACCTTGTTTTGTTTCATACGCCATCTGTTGGACCTAATTAAGAGGCTATTTCAAACCTGTTACAAACCTTATTCAAACTCAACTTATTGAGCCACAAATCTCAAACAACGTGCACGTCCTTGTCTGTCCTGCGATGCGTCACAACTCTCTGTCTCTCGTTTTTGTTTGAGGACAAACTCGTTTTTTTCTTTGTTGCTGTGCCTCTTTTTTTCTTGGTCCAATCCAGTCTCAGCCCCTAATTTCATGAAATTCACCTTTAATTGGTGTTATGACTTTCCCTCTGTGCTGCCACAGTAATGAGACAATTTTTCACTCTCCCATCAGCATATGATGTCACTTTCCCACGCACAGGCCAGTAGAGAGGCAGGCAAAAAAATCTAGGCAAACTAGGACAAAATCTGTCAAAGCAGAGAGTGCTAAGAGACGTATAGCCTACACAGATGGACCACATGTAGGCATGTATACATTCTCTTGGTTCTTCCTCTTGTGTGTGTGCCCATTTATGTAAATGTGTGGATGAGTGTGTGTGACACTGGTTTCTTCTCCTCCTGCGTGTGTGACTGTGAGAAGGAGACTCTGGGGATCCAGCTAGCTCGCCAGTGTGAGGGAATTATAACTCCTGTATTTCTCAAAGACAGCACTAATAACTCTGCCAAGTGTCCCAGCTGAGGGTATTTTAAGACATTCAACTTCACATCCATTATTGACGAGACGGATCAGGATGTCACAGATAGCTGCATCTCACTGTACCAGTCCTTTGCCTGAGTCTCTCAATGTGACACACACACACACCTGCAGCCAACAGGCAGACCTAGCACACAAGAAGGCGCTCTTGCTATGAGCAGAGAAGGAGGTACTAGCATGTGAGCCTCTGTGCCGCTCATATTGTGTTCTGACATGTAACTGTTCCATTTGAACATTTATAATATAAATAATATATATATATATATATATATATTTATATTTATATATAATAATTATAGACAATTATACATGAACTTAGCATAGACTTTTCTTGCCCTGTCTGTCAGTCACATGAATGCATAAGCACAGCATGTCATCCTATGGATTGGCGTCTTATGAAGGACCAGCCCATTATGACTCCTAACTCGTCAAGTACTGCCGCTTTGTCAATGATTTCAGTGTCAGATAGCAATGTACAGAGGGCCCTTTCATGGTGGTGATATGCCCCGGGTGGCAGCTATTTGTGATCCCTCCTGCCAAAACCAAAGTCATCAAATATGCTGCTTTTTCAGATGATGCAGGCATCAGACACAACACACAAAGACACTCTTCATGGTGGTATGGTATGTACTGGGCCGCGGCTATTTCTGACACTGCCGGCACTACTGTGGTATAAAGAGCGGGAAGTCCATAAAAGGTGGGTGGGGTAGTAGTAGTAGTGATGGATGGGTCAAACAATCACTGGACTTTCACCCAGGAGCCATGTGTTTGTTTCTAGTGTGAAACCCAAAGTCAGTGGAGTTACTTCAATAACGTAGTAGTTTGCTAATATTTGTAGCATGCTACACTAGAAATGCATGTCTTATGACATATAATTATGATAGTAAGAACTGTACTTATTTTGTAAACCAAACCCCCAACCTTTGATGCCTAAACCTGAGGAAATAAAAGTGTTTCAGTTATGTGGTGAGATCATTTTGATTGTATATATGTCAAGAGACAAGACACAATGGGCTCTAGTTTCACAGACAGGGTGAGGCGGGGGCACAGTGCACCTGCGCTTCGCCAGCTGGGTGTGGCCAGGCGGATTTTGCAGGTTTGGCACACCGTGCGCGCTGGTGCAGCTACTCCTCTTTCCCACCTCCATCCCTCCTACCTGCGCAAGTCGGAAAGAGGGAGGAGAGAAGGCGTGGAGTGGGTTTTACACACACCACACCAATCAAATGAGCCCCTCTCCTTGCCCTTAAATGCGCCGCGCGAAGGTGTAATGAGAGTTTACTCAATTCACCATGGCAGAAGAGAGCAGCAGCGTCAGACGGCCAAACTTACGTGCGCTCTCTCTTTCTCTCTCGCAGTCTCACTCTGTTTCTTTTCTTTTGACTTTTCTAAGATGACAGATGTTGAATATATACTCCCTATCTGATGCTGTGGCTGTTTGTGGTTGGCTGAGAGGGATGTGAACTCATTAGTTTGCAGCTGTGCTAATCAAATCAGGTTGGGTTTCCATTACGCGTGCCAAACGTGCCAATCCCCTTTGATCTGACATCAGATGTGACGGGACAGTCAATATAGAGATACATTTATGTGCTGATTGCAGACAGTTGCATTGAATAGTGTTTTCTGGGTATTTATTGCATCGTTAATGTGCCTGATATTCTGGTAACCTGCCTGTGAGGTTTTGGTGACGTGTGCGCACTGTCCGCCACTCAGCCAAACTTCAGCTTACACCGGCTGCGCTCTGCCCGTGCTGACAGTAGACCTGGTTTCAGCTGGCGAGCTTTTAGCGCACCTTCGGCGAAGCTTTTTGGCACGAAACTGTCACTGCGCCAAGCTGGATCTGTCGACACCTCCCCCTGCTGCACCGCCACACCCATCTCAGTGCACCCCGGTCTGCCAAACTACCAAACTGAGCGCGCCTTGGGTTGTGCTGCTTGAAACTAGCTCTGCGCGGGGTTCGCCACCCTGTGCCACCCTGCGCTGCGCCGGGAAACTAGAGCCCAATGCATGTAACAAGCAATGCTTGAGACGCCATCTGTGAATGTCCAAAAGTGACGCAGGAGGATACCTAGCACATCATATTTTGACATTTAGGTCCACTGACAAGGTGACATAGTTGTTGAGTTGGGATGAGTGTGGGTTGTAACGGAATGTTACGTCCTAATTAACGTAAAGTTACAAAGGTAAACAGTGTGTCTCAAATTGCATTCGTCTGTGGTTAACACTTGATATTTTGAGTGCACAGGAGCGCCAAGTGCTGTCAAATGACAGACACTTCTCACCCTAAATGGTTGTCATCGGTTTGATGTAGCAAGAGATGTTATAAACGTTTTTGCACTAATGGTGCGTTCCAGACAACCCGTAACCCGTGTTTTTACAACCTTCTACCCACGAAAGTGCACTGGAACGACAAACGTCAAACCCGTCACTTACCCCTCGTGAACTCGTACCAGATTGATGTACTCCCAGTTACGATTTCTGACATCACACAGCCCTCTAAACCAATTACCTTACTCTTCCAAACAACAATGGCAGCTCCCATGGATGTGGTGCTGATGCAGGTGATACATGGTGAGAAATAGACAAAAAAAAAAAAAAACCCTAATGTTAATGCCTTATTGGCAGCCGCTCTAACAGCTTGTTTCCAGTGCAAGAATAAATCAATACAAAATACATTTCCAAGGTCAAGGTCAGCTTTATTTATATAGCACATTTAAAACAGCCGAGGCTGACCAAATAAACACAGATAACGTACAATAAAACGTATAATAGCATCTGTGACCTTATGCGCCGTTTCTCCTCCTCCGTTTCACTCAAATGAGGAAGGAATCAGCACCTTTGGCGATAGAAGTGATCATAAACAAACATAAAGCTCACACGGTCCGCCATGTTGCTTTGACAGTTTTGTGTGACTTGCCCGGAATACTATGAAGTCGTGACTTGAAGTGGTGACTTGCGGGCTCAGAAACTTGCCTGGAATGCACCATAAGTACCAACATTGTTGTCGAACAGAAGTCGTCAGTAATGTTTGTTGGGTCTGTAATAATTCAGTACTGTGAACAACGATGCGAGTTCTAATATTAGCTTGCTAGCTAACATTAGCATTTGCTAGCTAGCTAACTTGCCCCTAGCTATAGCAGCACATTTTAATCAGCATTGACATTGTGGCCTAAGTTTGGTTTATATGTGGGCGGAGATAGTCTTCAAATGTTGGGGATAATGCAATTTGCCTTTTTTTTTAAAAGGCAAAGACAGTTAAAAAAAAGCTGTTGTCACTTCTGGTAAGCGCAAAACAGCAATTCACAACATAAAACAACACTACCCTTTTGAAATTGGTGCATGCAAGAAGTATGTAGTGTACACAGTGTACTACATTGAAGCGTACTAACGGAAGTATGGGATTTGAGACACACTGTAGGTTTAAGCATGTGAAGTTACTGTGGTTAGATAGATAGAAACATGATAAGCACGCAGCTTAAAATGACTCAAAGTTAATTCAAAGCTCACATGGTTTCAAACACTGGTCTCATCGGGGAAAGTCCTGTCGTGTAAAACCCATCCACCGCCCACATATCCTTCCTAACTAGACCACTCCTTTCAGAGCAAGGGTCACGTTATAGACGCCTTCCAAAATACATCATGTGTGAATTATTGGCTCACGATTACGTACAAATTTTGGTACATTGCTTTTTATAGTAGATGTTATGGTGAGTGCATGAGAGAGACGTGCACACACATAGACATGCAGATGCACACAACACAAACTCACAGTCTTGTTTTTCAAGTGAATTCAAAGTGCGTGCGCTTTTCTTTCAGCATAATTATAATTGTATATGTACAGTGCTCAGTTTTTGATTACATTGACACTCAACAGATAAGGAAATGTACACAGGTAAAAGGTTAATGCTGTTATCCTTATCAAGAGCTGACATTCACAGCTGCTTGTAGAATATATTTAACTTACCCAAATCCTTGTGTTCATCTGCAGGCGGGAGGATGGGGCATGAATTGTATACAGTGCAGCATGAGCTCTCCCTTAGCAGCATTTAATTTGATGTATGTAGAGGGTTTTCAAAGTGCAATTATGTGCACCTCATACAAAGTGGGAACCTTGATTAATTTTTGCGAAAGCAGCACCGAGCTCTTGCTAAATTAGTGCATAAACCGGTGTGCTTTATGAAGACAGCACGCTGGGTGATTGTATCTCAGCTTTGCACAATTTATCAGAAGTACAAGAGCTCAGAGCGACAGGACTGAACACAGTAGTTCTCACAGATCAAATCAAAGGTTCTCTTCTTTGCCATCAGGTCAGGGACTCTGAGCGAACCCTGAGCTTCAAAAAGTCGCCCCTAAAGCTTTGCATCTTGTCACTGTGAAGAGATATATCTATAGTTCTGGTGAAATCATCATGTGAGTTGACAGAATCACATCTGTAACTACTGTCAGGGAAGCACCCTCTGTCCTGGCCTGTCTGGTCTACGACACAACCGTAATAACTTTTGCCCAATTTCTAAACTTCCCACTCAGCCCAAGGAAAATTGGTAGCAGACAAGATAATTGCTTTCATAAATGGAAGTGGTTTCTGTGATAAATTCCAGTCTGGTTTTAGAGCAGGTCATAGTACAGAGACTGCACTTCTCCAAGTTGTTGACTTTGTTGTAGCAGCAGACAGCGGTCAGCCATCTGTTTTATGTCTTTAAGGTCTTACAGCAGCTTCTGATACAGTTGATCACTTGGTTTGAAATGAAGGTTATAAATATACCGTGGGCAGATCTGCTTTGTTTAAAAAATGGGTTTTTTTTTATCCATTTTCCCCATTAATGTCTTTCATACAGCATAATACAGAATACATACTAATGGACTGTCACTCAGTAACTGGTTATGTTAACCTTGCATGTCATTTTCCACCATCTGTATCTGCACTGGTATCTGTACATAAATTGTCATCCATAGGAAAGTATTAATTACTTCTGCACTGCTCTTACCCTTTATTTAACCACCTTACATTGCAATACCTGGACTGTCAGCCACCTAAATTTGCACTACCATCATAAGCACATCTACTGTAGTAACAGCTCTCAGTAGTAGTCCTGGGACAAGACTATCATTTCACTGCTGTGTGTTTTTATTCTTATATTGTTTTCTCTTTCTGTTTTTTCTATCCATGTGTGTATCTGTGTCTTTGCATGTGTTGTGTGATTGATAAGGTATCTATGTATCTATCTATCTATTTGCATGGAAGGATGGCGAGCACAAACTTAGCTTAGTAAAGAGCAGCACTGAGGCACATTGGGGTCTGCCCATTATTCCAACATCCCATTGTTCCGACCATATTAAACTCATTTTTCCGAAGTCCTGTTGTTCCGAAATCATCATGATGCCGTGTGGTTAAGGTCTGGTTAGGTTTAGGCACAAAAACCACTTGGTTAGGGTCAGGAAAAGATCATGGTGTGGGTTAAAATGAAAAAGAAAGTGACAAACACATAAGCTGTGAGCCTGCTTCGCCTCAAGCCTTTCCCAGCTGACCCAGAGCCGGTCGCGGCGCACCATCAAGGCAGAAATACGCCCGCCGAGAGCCGTTCAGCACAGCGGAGAACTCCCCACACAACCCAGACCCCAGAGTTAATAACAGGAGGTAATGGTGTTTCATTCTCTCCTCTCTATGACACTTGTATCTCAACCTGTAGTCTACTTTTGTTGCATTGCTGATCCTCTATGGTACACAAATACAGTATAGCCTAGTATAATCACATATCGGAACAACGGGACGTCGGACTAATGGGCTGTCGGACCAGTGACATGGACCCAGCACATTGCACACAGCCTGCAGCTGCTGTGAAACTTAAAATTATTTTCAAAGTCTGATGGCAAAAACAGCAACACTTGTTCACAGACATATCAGTGCTAGCGTTACATCACATTTCATTTCTCTGATTGGTTAGAGGTCTATTTAGTTGTGTCCAGCAGCTGTTGTTATCCCTTGGAAATACAAAATGAATTGAGAGATTCCACACTCACTGACCTTTGAGATTTGGTGCGGTGATGGTAGGCTAATGGTCACTATTCGAACCTACCAATCGTTTCCATCGTAGCTAGTTCAAAAAGACACAAGACAAGATCACAAGAGTGTGAACCCTAATTTGAGTATTCCATTTGTTATTTCTCCATTTCAGAGGGGATTGTAAGATATCCACTACCTTTTGGCTACCTTATTGGCTATCTGACACCATGTCAGCATTTCAATTAACAGAGACTCTTTCTTACAGAAAAGAATATGTATTCACTTGTGCACATAAGTATGAGAAATGTGAGCATTTTTTGGCAATTAGATCTGACTAAGATGTCATCTATTCCAGGAGGGTGATAAAGACACAAGATTAGGGAGTCTAGATGCTGGTAGTGGTGATGATGGTAGTGAGATAAGATAAAGAAGGAGCCGAAGATCTGGATGTGAAGAGGAAAAGGGTTTGATGAGCTCGTCCTGGGCTCTGGATAAGGTGACCTGAGGTGAGTAGGGTGGAGGAGGGCGTGGCGATTCCACCTAAAATGACAGATAAACAGATTTAAAGTTTGGCGGCAGCAACATGAATGGCTGAAGGGTGGGCGTGGGCACATAAAGAAAGTCTCTCTGATTGAACTTACGCTGAGCTTCATAACTGCTTTAAGAAATGTAACTGAAACACTTTTTTCCTTGATTTTTCTCCACAGCTCTGTGTGGCTACATCCTTAAAACATTATTATTAAGGGGACTTGCCAAGCTATGCAATCATGTGAGTGCTTTAATCAGGCTGTTAACTTAATCACAGTTTTGGTGACTGTTGCATTATCGTCCTCCTGAGTCAGAGGCTACGCTGACAGACTAAACATAATCAGAAGTCAGGAAAGAAATTTCATCACGCAAAGCAGCAACACCCACTGACTAGTACACACTGAGATGAACATGACCACCTGTGTGGACTCACACACACACACACACACATACAAACAGTCTCCATAGCTGGAATAAATCTGTTGTTTGATAGAATGATCACAATCATAGCTGCAGGGAGAAGGTAACAGATGAACTGAGAACTAATTAATTTCTCTGTTTTCCTCCTTCTCTATCTCCCGTCTCTCTTCAGGTAGCCCTCCTCATTCCTTTCATTACTTTCAGCTGGTCATATTCTCTCATTCTGCCACCTCACTTGCCCAAAGGCCTTTCCTGCACTACTCAACTCGAAGCTCATAACTGCCTTAATTGAAACCGTCATTGCCTTAATTGCTTTAATTAATCACCTTTCCTGTGGTAAAGCCTTTGTGGGGATTTGTAATAGGTGCTGACATTGGCTGTTCGTTGAGGGCGGCAGGAAAGAGTGAACAAATATCTTTACTTTAGCGAGAAAATGAAGGGATGGAAGGGCGGGTTAAAGGACACAGAGCAACATTGAGTGTGATGGGGAATATCTATGCACACAAATCTGTTTGACTCCAATCATTTACAGAGTCCTGAAACACAGCTGGGACTCCGGCGAGCAGTGTATGAATTGTTAACACATTTCTTTGCACAAATCAATCCCTGTGTTTGAAGAATTGAATGCTGTTATTTCATTGTGCAATGACAGGTTTGCAGTTCCTCCAGCGTCTGAGTGTTGGTTAGCTTAACATTGACAACAGCACCAATCACAGCAATGACTTGATTTAATTTTAACAAAAGTAAAATCTGCTGGGATATAGGAGGAGGTAACAATTAATCAAGTATGCGTGCACGCCATGATTAAAGACTGGAATATAAAATGGCAACACCATCACCTGTGCTTGAACTACTCAGTATGATGATTACATTATCAGTGATCAGTGATTGATGTGTTCAAATATCAATACTGTATTATTTTTTAATGCGTTCGCACAGCAGTGATGGCTGAAGTTGAAGTGGAGTGTTGGTTAAAGTGAAAGTGCCAGAAGGAGTTTAAATTTCAGCTAATGTTTAGGTACTTAATGCAGATTAAGTGTGAGCTGAAATGAAAAGTATTGAAATCATTAAAGTATCAGTGAAGGTGTAAGAGGAAGGGAAAACACTGAAGTGTCAGCTGAAGTGCTGAAAGATGTGTCGGTTTAAGTGCCAGTGATGTTTCAAACACTGATTGGTATTCAACAAATTATAGTTTGAGATAGTAGGAATCTGTATTTTGACGTTTTCAAGGCAAAGTGACAACGTACAGAGCTCCACAGAGGTGCAGTGTTGGAAAAAGGCAAGAGGCAGAGCCAACACAAAGACAAACTCTTCAGTAGTTCGAATTCGACATGACTCAACAGGCTATGACAGGCACAGCATGTATGTTAGGAGGTCTTCTTGTTAGGAGCAGCTCTTTCCAGCTCCTCCTGGGGAATCCCTCCGACATGTTCTGGGTCTACCCCCTTTCTTTAGACCAGTTGGAAGCACCAGGAACACCTCTAATGGGTGGCATCCAGGAGGCATCCTAATCACATGTCCAAACCACTGCAACCCCTTTTGCCATGAAGGAGCGACGGCTCTACTCCGAGCTCCGTCTGGATGTCCGAGCTCCTCACCCTATTTCCATGGCTGAGCCCAGAAACCCTACAGAGGAAACTCATCTCGGCCATTCGTATCCACGATCTCATTCTTTTAGTCACTACCCAGAGCTCATGACCATAGGTGAGGGTTGGGTTGTAGATCACCTGGTAAATATGAAGCTTTTCCTTGTGGCTCAGCTCCCTCTTCACCATGACAATCCAGCACAGCCACAAGTCACTGCTGATGCTGTGCCAAACCGCCGATCCATCTCATGCTCCATTCTACCTTCACTCATGAACATGGTCCCGATACTAGAACTCCCTCGCCTGGGGCAGGGACTGTGTCCTTACTCAGCAGAGGGAAATCCACTGTTTTCTGGCAGAGAACCATGACCTCAGACTTGGAGACTCAGCTGCAACCACCCCAGTGCGTGTTGTAACTCATGGAGTGACGAAGCAAACAAAACCGCATCATCTGCAAAGAGAGGAGATGCAATTCTGAGGTCACCAAACCGGATCTCTTCCTTCCCCCAGCTGAGCTTATTTCAAAATTCCAGTGTCAATGTTATTTTCTTCCATTAACTGTCTTTTGCTTTGTCTTTTCTCTGTAGGTGACATACCTCATCTTATCTTACTATATAATGATGAAATCTCTGTCTGTGTGTCTGTCCCACGTTTTTCTCCTCACTGACTTGGTTAATCCATGTGAAATTTGGCACAGTGGTAGAGGGTCATGGGAGGATGCCAATGAAGCAATATTACATCAATTGGCCAAAGGGGGGCGCTATAGCAACCGATTGAAATTGCAAACTTTGAATGGGCATATCTCATGCCCCGTATGTCGTAGAGACATGAAACTTTGCACAGAGATGCCTCTCCTCATGAGGAAGACATTTCCCTCAAGAACCCATAACTTCCGCTTATGTAGATTTTCCGCCATTTCGAATTTTTTGAAAAACACTTCAAATGGATCTCTTCCTAGGAAGTTTGAGCGATCTGCATGAAACTGGGTGAACATAATCTAGGGACCAATATCCAAAGTTCCCTCTTGGCAAAAGTTGGAAAACTTACTAAAACTGAGCTTCTATAAGGCAATGAATATTGCGGAGGGCGTGGCTCATCACATAAAGGTGTAGAACATCTCAAGGGTTTCACCCATCACCACGCAACTTTGTAGGCATATGACCACACATAATCTTTAACTCTAATTGGCAACTGGGTGGCGCTATAACAACAGAAAAATGCTTCAAAATGGCTAAAATGCGACCGATCGCTGTGGCTCCCCCTGTGGACCAATGTTTTGTTTTTTTCTAATGTTTGGTATGACTAAGTCATGGTATGGTATGCTGTACATAATCACAGAAACTGTCAGTGTGTCATTCTGTCAGTCAGTCATTCTGTCTGTCCCACGTCTACTCACTGATGTGGTCAATCTATGTGAAACTGCACATAGGCATTGAGGATTGGCATAGGTAGAAGGTAACAAAGCTACCAATGGGTATGGGCTAGTCTGTTATTCCTAAACAGTCCTTGCTAAGAAGTTTGTCCATTCTTGGTTAAAAGCTCTGTTTTCACTGTCTACTCTTCTGTCTGTCAAATAATCATGTAAAATTACTCTTCTCTGACTCACTTATTTCACCACCTGTTGTCTCTCGTCTCCTCTTTCCTGTGTGTTTATCTCATTAACTTGACTCACAATGCTCATCGGAATGCACAGATTTAATTGGCTGAGTAACGTCAAGTGAAATGACTTATAATGCATGCAACATCTCATTTAAAGGAGATGTCAGTGCTATGGCTCAGTCAGCGGGTAGAGCACTGAGATCTGCACTGTCCTGTGTCTGACTATGCTTCTGCTGTTTTTCGGGTTTTCAAGAACATACAAGTTGTAACACAGTGCGTTGTAGAGCGATTCGATCCTTCCTGGTTATCCATAAATTAACTTGGGATTAGAACCTCCAAACTTAAGGCATAAGGCATAAATGTCAAATGCTTCAGCTTTGCAGTCAACTTGTGAAGATATTGGATTGGAGACTCACTGAAAAGATATTTAATTGGGACATCTCCCACTGTCATCAGTGGGCTATTGAGTTGAAATCATTGTTTTATTTGAACAACTTCTCATTAGGTTAAACTGTGATATTCAGGAGATTAGGACGGAAATGTTTCACACATCTAAAGAAAAGTGTTTGGTTTACACATGGTAAAAACCAAAACTATGAACTTATTGTCTCATATAAAGTAGCTACAGTATAGGACCTTACATGAAGTTGAATTTAAACAAAGGCATAGATTCCTGTGTGCAGTTACATTCAGGAACATTACCATTAGCCTCAGAGACTGGAAGGTTTAATGCCACCCCAAAGGAGGACACAATTTGTTTGTTGTTGAGAGTGAGGTTAATTTCTTGTTTTATTGTCCTGTATATGGAGACACAGGAAATGTACTTTTCAGTAAAATTACCTTGATTTATGTTGATTTATTTTGGCTGGATTTGACTGGAAAATTTTGTTTTAGAAGGTAACTGTTTTTTGTGGCTGATTATTCTCTGCAGCGTCATTGTAATGGTGTCTTGTAAACCCATGACAGTTGGACACAGGTTTGTGTGCATGACACAAAATAAAAAAAATCATCATCATATGATACTGCATGCACTATTACAACATACTGTGTGTGTAGGTGAGTATAGCTATTCATAATGCATTATAAGTTCATCAGTCAACCTCTAGTCATCTGTAAGACACTTGACACTTATAATTCATTACATTCACATCTATAATTGATGTCATTTATCAGTAAACATTATGTGTGTTTATGAGTGCAGTCACTGAGCATTATAAATGCATTATAATTCACTTTGACTGCCCTGATATTATGTATGAGGTCTTCACAGAAAGTGTTACTTACTAGACAGTAAGGCCTGTGGATTATCCTGAATAACCAGGATGTTGTCTCTGGAAAGTAAACTGCAGTGTTTTGTAGTCTAGTGCTCTGCAGAAGTAGGTATGCAGGGCTGTTATAGAAGAAAACAATTAGAGCTACATTCACCTCGACATCCCAGGTAGCCTTGCAGTAGATTGCATTACTCCCTTTTCACATTTTTAGCGACACCTTTGAGAACTTGGGATCGATTCTCTGTTTTTATGTCTCCTACCATTTTGTTTGCTGCTGTCCTTCCATATCTAGGAGGCTTTTAGATCTCCACAAGGCTGAAAAATCCTCACTGTAGGGTGAAGCTCAGGGTTTTAAAAGAGGATATAGCTCAGCTGAGGACAGCAGGAAGACATAACAAACATGGTTAATGGTTTCAAATTACACTCCATCACATCCCGTTTATGCTGGATGTGCTGCAGCGATGTGATCTGGCAAAAGTTCAACTTGTTTAAACTTTTTCTTTGCCACCTGGCGCCTCTAGATATAATCTTTATTACATATTTTCCTAAAATGGACTTTGTTTTTTATGACTCACTTGCGATCATAATGTTGATTCATTTACAGTGTGCTGTCTCGTGTAGAGCTCCTTCAAAATGAGCTTTTGGTGTGAATACAGAGGAGATTAATGGTCATTAAGGGATCAGCGAACGGGTTTCCAAATAAAGAAATGAGAACAGAAATAGCAGTGAGTGGGCTGCAAATACATAGCGGAGGAAAGGCATGGCCGACCATAACTATAACTCTCAACATAATACAGGTGTGTGTGTGTGTGTGTGTGTGTGTGTGTGTGTGTTGTTCTAATTAACATGCTGGTTGTAACTAAGACAAATTAAATATGCTAATTTGACATTAATTAAAAAGCCAGCGGCATTATCTAAACGCTGCCAGACAGAACAGACAGAACGACAGACACCACAACAGGCCAGTGGCAAATATTAGCCCTGATATTAGTAAAGGCAGCTTATATGTACGGCCTCGGGCAGAAAGGTTGGCACTACAGGGCTGAAGTCGCTCCTGCAGGAGCCAAAACTAATATGGCGGGGGCGGAGTATATTTACTGTGATGCAGGAGGGAGTGAGCGGTCTGCATCAACATCGTGGGATAAGTGCAGGATGAAATTTCATGTATGAAAATATGAGCGGCTATTATAATCAGTGGGCCTAACCAAGCATGTGAAAGCATTGTCTTCAAGTTAACTCACTTTCTCTCTCCTCCTCTTCTGTCCTGCAGTTGTCAGGTTGTCTATGAAATTATTTTCACTTTCAACGTTAAAAATGTGAAACAACTCACTGTTCTGCTCGTCGTGTGGGCTGCAGTTGTAGTAGCCCTAAAAAACTAACACACTTAACATTGCTGAACTGCAGAAACAAGATGTTATTGTCTCTTCTTCTTGAAGAAAATGACTGTCAGTCATCGTGACAGTCATTATCTTGGAGATTATGACTGTCTTCTCTGATCTGCTCATTTACAAGAACACTGGGAAGATGAAACAGGAAGAGGGATCTTTTCACTATGTGTTGGTAACTTCTGAATTCTTTCCTCAAAGCACATCTGTTGCATACACATATAGTATCAGAATTAGTTCAAACCTTTAGGTTTTCGTCAGTATCTTAATTACATTTTGGGAAAGAAAAAGTGTTGCGTAACAGTGGCAGGTTACCTTGAAACTGAATTCAGATAGACACACTGCAGCAAAATGAAGTTAGCCCTGTAATGGGGAAGCAAAGAAAACTGTAATTCATAAATATTGGACACATACTAAATCACTAGAAAGTAAGTTTTTCACTGAAATGAAAGTAGATAGCATAATGGGAATTAATGTGTCTATAATTCCAAAGCAGGAAAGCAGTTTAGCAGCTGAGGTGACTGTAAATGAAGCAGGTAAAAGCTGCAGAGTTGGTGAATTGACTCTTGAAGTAATTAACCCGGCTAGCAAAAGCTTATTTATAAAAAATGGGGATTTTCAAACAAGTTTGCTCAAGATTAAGATAAACTGTGTAAATCATGTGCAAGCCTGAGAGAATTACAGGCTTGAACCTAGGTGTGTGATAGAGCCCAGTTCAGACCAAAGATTCTGGATGAGACGAAACCGTTTTAGTAGCCTGGAAATCCAGGCCCAAATCTAGAAAGATTTAGGGTCTGGCTATGAGTAATGCAAATGGCCCAACTTGAGGGGCGGCACCAAGCGTGCATTTGAAAATATCACTGCACGCAATTGGATAACACTACGACCAATCAGAACAATACACGGGGTGACGTATCTAGAGCGCTACCAGCGGAGCTAACTGGTAGATTAGACTCTATGTATCCGGTCGGTAAAACAGCAAAAACGTCCTTCTTGCAAAGGAAAGACTCCAGCGCCGTCTTCTGTTCCTCTTTTAGAGAAAAAGCCAAGTCTAACTCGTTCATTGTAGCGGCCAAAGCCGTTTCAAACAACTGGTGTTCATCCGTAGCCATCTTGCAATGTTTACTGACTGATTCCGGACTTCGTCGTCGCAGCGCTGTCGTCATCTGTTTAGCTCGCCTCTGGCCCGCCTATATCAGATACACCGATGTGATTGGTGCAGCTCGGCTCCAAAGGCATGGGTAATGAGCATCATTACTGATTGTCAGAGTGACTCGCTGAGCAAATTCAAATTGTGCTCTCGGATTTCCAGGGTACTGTTTTAAAACTTTGTAGAGAAAAGTTGCAGCGGTGTGAACTAGCCGTGAACTGAGCTCGACTCAAGCCAGCTGATGGCGTCACCTGCAACTCAGCTGGTCAAATTGCTGGCAGCTGGTTTTGGAACGTAAAGCTCGTCACCTGTTTTTACAGCCAGTTGGCTCGAAGTCCGCTGGTCAAGTCAAAATGACCACAGACGCCCTGCCGAGCCCTCTGTGGGTCACTGCTGCTGCTCATTGCATGGGCTAATGCCGTTATCACAACTACAAATGCAGCTGTAGCCAGTATGTCACTATCACTATCCTCATTCATATTTTAAGAAGCTACAAATTATATTCAGCCACAATATAAGCCTGAAAAGCTGCTAATCAGAACAAAAGTACAGAAAGTTGTTGCATAGAGATGATACACCATCTCATCTAGTTGCATTGGTGTGAACCGGCAGGTTTTTAGAACATTGTCTCTTGTGGGTTTGTTGAAGGTGGCAGTGCTGTTTGGGCTGAGAAAGCCATGTGTAAGTAAGGTAAAGGAGGTTATTGGGTTGGTGCGGGGAGCAGTGAGAGCTGGCATTAGGGGAGTGTCTCTGGGATGCCAGAGGTCACTGTCTAGCCTCCTGGAGGTGTCGTTGGACCATCTAGACGAAACACTGGTGAAAGGAGGTTCCCACCCGATGACCCCAAAGACATGTTAGTTATCACTGCTCACTGGTCTGTATAGTTAAGCCTTGCCATAATAGCTTATCATAGGGCTTAGGAGGTTATTCACTGAGTGCTGATCCTTTCTCTAGAGCACAAACTTCTTGTGTTTATTTGGACTGAATTGTGAATCTTTGGTCTGAACTGGGCTTTAAAGACGGAACGGTTTGGTAAAGGATCACATTTAGTCATAGTCAAAAACAGGCAAAGGCCAAACCAGGCAGACAGTACTACTGCCTGCTCCTCCAAACTGGGGGTGTGCCAATCACCATCTAATGTGGGTAATACAATGACTATAGATACAACGTCACTTAAAAAAAATTGATCCCTTTAATCCGCAATGAAGGTACGATCACACATGAGCAAAAGCAGGCAAGTAATTATCACCTGCAAATGTGATAATGTGGGCATTGCTGGTTGTGGTGCAAACAGAAAGCTAGCTTGATAACAAATACTACTGAATATGATGTTATTGATACATTTTCCATTTTCTTGCATTCCATGCCTGTCTCCTGACTCACTGCCGGCCAGGCAGCATCTCTCTTGTGGGGCACATGACCAAAATCAGATAATATTAGCTGGTTTACCCCAGCAATCATCTGCAGTCACCCATACGCCTTTGCTATCTATTGAGGCTGCGACTTGACCAGTCAAATCGCCCAAGTCCATGAAATACAAAGATGCAAATTTGCTTCACCACCAGAAGCTGTTTTATTTGCCGATTCACCCACACTGAATGGCAGTGAACGGGAGTTAAATATTCACCAGTGTTAATTTCACTCATGTGTGACCATCCCCAACTGTTGAGTTTTTTCATGGACTGCCAATCACCTGAATCCAGACCCTCATTATATATAACTACAGTTAATGCTGAGGTTATTTAACCAGTGTCTCTTTGACACACAACATCTTCACCTTTGCTCAGCTGAGCTGATGGGGGAGTTTCCTCAGGCATAAAGGGCAGGACAGGCCACAGCAGCAAGGTGAGATAAACGGCGTGTGTATTTCACCGTTTTCACCCGCCACGTCAAGATGGGTGCCATCCATCACTCCACCACAATGACACTTTAAATTGGTTACGTCAAATTAACCTGATGTATCATGGCACCATGCTGGGGGTTTCAAATTGGTTTTGTGACCCTCTATGAGCAATAGGTAGGCATTCATCAGGAGTGGCTTTTACTTGTCCCCTGGCAGGTTCTGGTACACTGTCTTCTTCCCCCCTGACCAGTAAGCTACAGCTACACCATCATGACGACTACTCATGCTAAGTCCCATAAATTAAGATACTTACCAGATGCACACAGGTTAGAGTCACAAGAATGTCATCTTGGGAAAATTTATGGCATGTTGGTTCCAGTCAAACATTTCACAACATGTGAAAGCTTCTAAATTGCTTGTCAGCCTATTGGCAACCACGTGTGTTGAGATTCATAGTGTTCGCCTGCTTGTGTGGTGTTCACTACATGCCTTGTGAGTACTACAGCTATGGTCCTCCTTTCTACAATACTTCCTTACAATTTTCATCTTCACCACACCCTAAAGCCTGCCTTCTACCTTCCTCCAAATTAAAACCATTAACTGGAAGAAAACTACACCTACATGATGGTTTTTACCTCTACCCAGCTACATGGAGCCTTCATAGGAACATAAATGTGTAAAAATAGGGAGATAAGCTGATTGATACACCTCCTATAGTATCACCAAAGCTTTTACACAGTATGAGGTGGCCCTTCTGGTTGAACAACCCCCAAAGGTGTGGGTCACTTTTCGCCATATCAGCATTCATGTTCCCCTCCAACACATTCTCACTCCGACTTCATCACATACGATATTTGGTCATGGACTTTCCACTTCAAGATACGACATGCAAGGTACCATGGGTGCATTGTTGATACTCTGGGACGCCGTGTCAACTTCTTACTTCTACACGTATCGTCTATTGTCAAAATACACTTCTGTTTCCACAGGAAATGTACAGCTTTCTACAAGAAACGCATGTGTTTACTATTAGCTAACACATGCACCCGGTTGGGTTAAGGCAACAGAAGCACATGGTTGGGTTTAGGAAAAAAGAACAGGGTTTGGCTTTATAATCTTACTTGAAGCAATCATTGGCCTCCTGGGTGAAAATGGGTGGTGGTTGGACCCATCCACCAACTTTCCTGCCTGCCCCAGTTGGACTTCTGCCCCTTTAACTTTCATTGTTGTCCTGCCGCATTTTGCAGCGTCCTGTAGTGTATTATTTCGACGTGAAAGAATGGCTTTTTTTCATCAGTGTCTGGTGCCTGAAGTCACTGACCAAGCGCCGGTATTTAACGACTTCAGAGTGAGATTGGGTCGTCCCCTCGATCCTTAACTTACTATCTAGTACTATGATCAGGTCAGTAGTTAGAATAAGGAAGTGAAGGGGCACCTGTGTGGGTAGAGTGGGTAGAGCAGGCACGTCATGTACAAAGGCTGCGTCTTTGCTGCAGCAGCCTCAGGTTAGATTTGGTCTCTTGCTGTGTGTCGCTCCCACTCTCTCCCTCTTTCACGCTCAATATTTGTCCTATCTATTAAAGGCATAAAGATCCAAAAAAGAGAATAAGAAAGTGAAATTTTAATCTTCAGCTATTTAATTTGTACAAACTTATTTTATTTTCTCTTTGATTTCTTGCCACCTACTTTTGCAACTTCAAGTCGGCTTTGTGGCACATTACTACAGCCATTGTTTCCCCTCAAGTGTATCTGGATGCAGGTGTTCACAGAGACACAACTGCCAAACCGAACACCAACTAAAGGGAAGTATAATCCAATTATTTCAAGGACTTCAGGACTTGCAGATCATATAGAGAGACTCGAATCATCAGTTGAAGACCTCTCATTCAACTAAGATTGCTTCAAGTCGAGCAGTTTTGTTTTGTAGTCAGTGTGCTGGGGACCAAAATGGCCCTTAGATACTGCTGTGGAGTGAGTGCTCTTGACTTTCGTGTTACTCTTTGATCAAGACAGCTGCAGACAGCTGTATTGTTTGCTGTCATTGTGGCTGTCAAGGCATTTATGGCGCAGTTGCTGAGTCCAAGACAAATTTCCCTTTGTGGGACAATCAAGTATATAGTACCGTACACAATGCAGCGGCACGGAGGAGGAGAACATTTTTTACCATAAGGCTCCGAAATACCTCTCTCTTCTGCGTTGAAGTGGTGATGTTACAGCTTGCAGATACGTAATACAACACAGTCTCTGGCTTTTGTTGGATATCTACTGTCGGCAAAAAATGTTATTTCCACATTTCCAATCTGTCGCAGTTAGCGTGTTTACTGTATTATGTGAATGCTGCTGTCACACTGAATGTCCCACTGAACCCCCCTCGAACTTTAAAATCTTATGTTTAAAAAAGGAATGAATCATCAAACATGTGTGTTGAACAGCCAAATCTGATTCCAGTGGCATTATTGTGAGTCAGACACAGCTCTACATGATACACAAATCCATCCTAAGAGACACATACACAGACACGCTGAGTTCACATAGCATCAATGCATGCTTGTCTCTTGGTGCATGTAGTCATTAAGCAGCAGGAAACAGAGGACTGACTTTTCCCACATCCAAAACACACTGTCAGACTGAGACAACACCTGGAGACGGAGCACACATACTGTACTGCTATACGGTGTAACACAAGAAGCATGTGTGCTCAGGCTGTATGAATGCTGATCAGAAGTGACACGGCTCAATGATCCCCATCCACACCTCCACTCATGTGGAAACTGCAGCCACAAGCTGTATGACATTTTAACACATTTAAACATTTCTTGGCACTTGGTGCAGATGGTTTCTTCTGCGACAGTCCCATAAAATTCAAAAATAGCAGGACACATCGTGACAGGACTGCTCAGCTGTAAGTTGTCAGAGTGTATTAAAGAGCAGTCCAGTCATTCAGACCAATCAACACCATGTCAGCAACTCATTTTTCCTCACAGTTTATTTATTTCACGGAGGGAAGTGGTGTTTCTGATGCATGAAGATTAGTTCAGAATAAATAGAGGCAACAAGGTTTAAAAATATTTGATTTTATTGAAAAATTCCAAAAAATGATGTAAAAAAATGAGAACACACAAAAGGATATAGATCAAAAAAGAAACAACTAATAAATATATTTATATAACTACTCAGTGGGATGAGATCGGTAACATCAGTGACTATATTCAAATGCAAAAAATATTCAAATTTTTACCTTTAATTCAAACAAAGACATAATTCCTCCCAAACTGTTTGCATTCCTTTAATATGCCTGTTTACATGCAGCAGTGAATACTCTGAGTGCCGTGCCCTCTCATGTGTTGCATGTCAAAATGTAGAAAATGAATTGAACTAGAGTTGCTTGTGTCACTGTGTTTCTTTGCATCATTTTTGTTTTCCCACATATGGAGGTCTTGTACTACCTTCTCGAAAAGATTGCGACATTTGTACTTATCCAAAAACCTGTTGGTGTTCAAGTCTTTTATAATGTGTAAAAGTAGATGTGTTTTTCAAGTGTGGGCTTTTCTTTTGGGCATGCAGCCTTGCAGATTGTCAGCTAGTTCATCTGTGTCGCAAACTGCGGTATAAATTCCAATTGAGAGGTATATTCTGAATGCGCTGTACACATGTTAAAAGAATGCTCCTGAAACCTGAATAATAATGGCACATCTTAGGCCTAAATAGCGATATCCAAACTTACTGCTTACAAGACCTGTATCAAATTCAAGTCTTTGAATACCGCCATTTCATCAGTGATTTTGGTATCAGACATCTGATGCCAAAAGCCACCTTTTGCAGTGGTATCATACACTGCCGGGTGGCATCAGTTTGCAGCCAGCCTTAACCCTCTGGTCAGCTGGACAGCACCTGTTGCGGCAGTATGATAGGTATGGACAGCATTGGCGCATAATGTGGCCAAACAGCACCTGTTGCAGTGATATGATATGCTGCTGACCGGCATCTGGTTAAAAAGGTGCCGGTAGCAGTGTAATGTAAGGAACTGGAAAGTCCCGAGAGGATGGAAGGGTCCAACAAACCCCAGACTTTTACCTGGGAGCCTGCTGCTGCAGAAACAAACCATCATTTTTTTTAAACCTAAACACATGCTTTTGTTGACATCCCGGCATTGGTTGCCATGTCCTTTAGTTGCCCAAACCTAACCATGTGCTTTTGTTGATATTGGTAGCATTGGTAGCGGTATCCTAGAACATCAACAGCAGACACAAACACAAGAGGATACCTAGAATGTAATATGTAGGCGTGAAAGGCAACTGACAAGGCCGCAATATGTGACGACTTGTGAGAACGTGTTACAAATTCAGAATATTGTCATATTTTTGTTACTATATAATGACGAAAACTCTGTCTGTGTGTCTGTTCAACGTTTTTCTCCTCACTCTTGAGGGTCATGGGAGGATGCCAATGAAGCACTATTACATCAGTTGGCCAAAGGGGGGCGCTATAGCAACCGATTGAAATTGCAAACTTTGAATGGGCATATCTCATGCCCCGTATGTCGTAGAGACATGAAACTTTGCACAGAGATGCCTCTCCTCATGAGGAACACATTTGCCTCAAGAACCCATAACTTCCGCTTATGTAGATTTTCCACCATTTTGAATTTTTTGAAAAACACTTCAAATGGATCTCTTCCTAGGAAGTTTGAGCGATCTGCATGAAACTGGGTGAACATAATCTAGGGACCAATATCTAAAGTTCCCTCTTGGCAAAAGTTGGAAAACTTCCTAAAACTGAGCTTCTATAAGGCAATGAATATTGTGGAGGGCGTGGCTCATCACATAAAGGTGTATAACATCTCAAGGGTTTCACCCATCACCACACAACTTTGTAGGCATATGACCACACATAATCTGAGGGGACCCCTCCATTATTGACCCCATCAAACAAAATGGGGGCGCTAGAGAGCTCATTTCTTATCTAGGCCTAACCGCCATATGGATTTTTACTAAACTTGGTAGATATGTAGAACAGGACGCCTCAAGGTGACTGGAGAAATTTAACTCTAATTGGCAACTGGGTGGCGCTATAACAACAGAGAAATGCTTCAAAATGGCTAAAATGTGACCGATCGCTGTGGCTCCCCCTGTGGACCAGTGTTTGTGTTTTTTCTAATTTTTGGTATGACTAAGTCATGGTATGGTATGCTGTACATAATCACGGAAACTGTCAGTGTGTCATTCTGTCAGTCAGTCATTCTACCAGTGCGCCCCACTTTTAAGTCAATACAAGATTTAAACACTTTAACTCTCTGCCTTTCAACGTGCTACTTCAACTACTAATGTACAGTTTTAGCCCACTAACTATCCCACTATTGGCAATGGTACTACTGTGCTTTCAATAAAGCAATCGTACTATCAAATTCACAAACACTCTGTCTGAATACATTGCTCTTCTTAATGGGTTCAGTTGACTATTTAATCTGCAATTTCCTATGACCTGTATCCCAAACACACACCATGTGAAACTGTACGTGGGCAGCTGTGCACTCAGTGGGTATGGACTAGTTGGGAATAATCATGGAATGCAAGTGTGCACGTAACCATACTCATGTGAGTGCCTGGTTGGGCGGAAAACAGTACGAGAAAATGCTAAAAGAAAAGATACAACAAAGCCAGCAAACCAGGAGAACAATGGGGAGCTGAGAGAGGAAGAGCAAGACAGACTGAACTGGCCAGCTTTATAAGCTGCCAGCTCATCAGCCCAGGTGAGCCGGCTCACTAACGATCTGCACTCTGTCAGCTAAGTTCTTGCGAAGGAGAGAGGAAACACAAGCAGGGCAGGCAGAGCAGAGACACAGGAGGATTTGTCAGATTAGAATAATTTAAAAAAGAGGGTATTGAGGTAAACAAGACTTAGATTCAGCCTTGGCTTAGGGCGTGTATTGTGTAACACATTGTTTTATAACTACAACAGCACGAGCTGCATATGTTCTGTGCAGTTACAGGCTGCACTGGTGTATGTGTTTCTGATTAACAGGATGTCACAGCCTCTTCTGTGGGGTGTGATTTTTCTCTCTTCATTCTTTCAGACTGAGCCCCAAACAGTGAATATCCAATGGATACCATGTGATGCCCCTCTGGGGTAAGAGCCTGTTGACAGCAAGGTGACTCCAGCCATTCAGTCCCAGCGAGTCGATAATGACATGATAATATCTGCAAATGTTTCTATTGCAAATTAATTCATGCTCACAGCTATTTTTGGGGACACACATCCAAAGTCTGCAAGTCCTGGTGACAAACAGGCCCAGTGCTGGAAAAAAAACACATAAAGCTGTCAACTTTCATCGATGTTTAAGAGCTGGGAAAACACCATAACCATCAGTGTGTCAACATTTGCGTCAGTTGTCTTGCCCACATTTTCTTTACTGGCGTAACTCTCTAAAAGTCTAAACATGCATGTCAGAAAGTTTAGTTTCACCATCGGTCAATATGACAGCCCCCAAATAAGGTAGGAAAGAAAGAGCTGTTTGCTACTAATAATGGTGTTAGACATCATGTTCTTTCTTCCACGGTACAGCGCAATTAAGTTAACCAAGAAAGCAAGTCACGGCACATCACTCACTTATGTGGATACATTAAGGTTAAATGATTGTTCATTTGTATTCTTTTTACTGCCAGACTCCTAATGTAGTCCTCCAAAAACTGATACCTTGTAAGAACCACTTTGCTGAATTCTGCCACAGTGTCCTTCATTTTCAAGATGTTTCCTCAGTCAGTGATTATTACTCTCAGCCTGCTCATTATATTAATGGTTTGAAAGTCACAAGTGAGCGAATCTCCTTCTAGAGGCAAAAACACAAGGGCCTGTTAGTTGATTTTTTTTCGGGATCCCCTCAAACAGAGAGCTCTGCCCCAGGAGAAATTAACTCAAGTTCAAGAGAAAAGGTATTTGTATCTCAGCTGTCATGTCTCGCTTCACTAAATAAAATAAATAAATGAATAAATTCAGAAAGGTGTTTGTAGCAAACTCCATGTCTAAGAAATAACTGCTTTTTTGTTGAGTCATTTTGGAATCTGAAAAATGTTTTACTCCTATTATATCCACAAAGCTGTGTTGGGCAGTAACTTACCTCTCAAGACAGATTCTGCAATTTACATTGCAGAATCTGTCGGCAGCCCTGTGTGAAAGACGACTGGGGGGGGGGCTTTGAGTTTGAACAATGCTGCACTTTAGCCAATCACAATGGAGGGGGCGTGGCCGAGACGTGGAGGTGTCCTCGGTTCATTTAGGGAAACATGAATTCCAAGCAGAGCATGATCGTCCCTCTTCAGAAACTGAGCTGCAATGCAGCTTTCCAACATGATAATGACCCAAAACACACCTAGTAGATGACAACTGCCTTGCTGAGGAAGCTGAAGGTGAAGGTGATGGACTGGCCAAGTATGTATCCAGCCCTAAACTCACCTGTGCACCTGTGGGGCATCCTCAAGCTGAAGGTGGGGTAGTGCAAGGTGTCTTCACATCTATCTGCTCCGTGATGTCATCATGGAGGAGTGGGAGAGGATTCCTGAAGCAACCTGTGAGCTCTGGTGAATTCCATGCCCAAAAGGGTTCAGGCAGTGCTAGATAATAATGGCTGGCACACAACATACTGACACTTTAGGCACAATTTGGACATGTTCACTGTGGGGTGTACTCACTTATGTTGCCAGCTGTTTAGATGTTGATGGCTGTGTTTTGAGTAAGTTTCAGAGGAAGGTAAATCTATACTACTATACATGCTGTACGCTGACTACTTTAAGTTATATCAAAGTGTCATTTCTATAGTGTTGTCTCATGAAAAGATATAATAAAATATTTGCAAAAATGGGAGGGGTGTACTCACTTATGTGAGATACTGTATATAATCCCCCCAGTGTGTTCTGGGTCTGCTCTGGGGCCTCCTACCAGTGGGACGTGCCTGGAACACCTCCAATGGGAGGCACCCAGGAGGATCCTGATCAGGTGTTGAATCACCTCAAATGACCCCTTTTAATGCAAAGGAGCAGCGGCTCTACTCCGAGCTCCCCCCAGATGTCTGAGCTCCTTACCCTATCTCTAAGGCTGAGCCCAGACACCCTTCTGAGGAAACTCATTTTGGCTGCTTGTATCCACGATCTCATTCTTTCGGTCACTACCCATAGTAATAATGACCATAGGTGAGGGTTGGGACCCCAAAACCAAACAATTCTTTACAGCGTTACTTTTGTCATGACATTACTACTGACTTTAAAAACAACATCACATCAGCGGATTCATTTTCGTGCAGGCATGTCACAAAGCAGCAGGCTAATTATAAGGATGAAAACGCCAACCTTAGCATCTGGAAATATTCCCATTACTTTGATGTCGTCAGGAGGAAAGATGAGAAGAACAGTGTTGCTGCAGGTAGTCGTATTAAAACTGTTTCCACTGTGAAAAACACATCCTCAAACCTCCGGTCTGAAGCATCTAAAGCACCACAATGTGAAGATCCAGGAAATACACCTCACCAAAGTTGGGCCCTGCTGGGCCGTGAATGTCAGCTGTAGCGCTACACTGGCTAAACAACCAAAACTGGATTTTAATTGTGGACAGCTGCAGGCTCCAAAGAAGTAATGGAGCTTGTGGCTGGATATGCCGTGGATACAAAGTAATATAATGAGTAGTGTTGCAAATTAATGTTGACAGGGAGTAATAAGTAAAGTACTGTTACTACTTTTGAAAAGAGTAAAGAGTAATGAGTAGCGTCTTTTAGAGTAACGTGCCCAACACAATCCCAAAGCAAAATAATGTAGAAAACTCAACACTCACATTGCAGTCTTCACTGCAACTGCAAGTCTAACAGTTGAAATTGTTTTATTTTTCAATCCCCAGAGCTATGGACCCACCTGCTCAGGGTCTACCTTGCTGTTGGCCCAGTGCATGGTGGGATAGGCCCCAGCCCCCTGACTGTGAACAACATGGCCTATAAAGTGTGAAGAACTAACTGTTCTTGAACGTTGCAAATCTTAAAATACCCCCAAAATAAGCCTCCAGGTTAATGTGTGAGTACCCTGGACACTCACCAGAGAAGAGAAGCTGTGTTTAATTACCATTCATTTTTTTCCCCCTCTCTCACCAGTAAGAGTCAACTTGTAACATAAGTACTGTTGCTATGATTACCTGCAAGTTAATATACCTTGCATTTATGTAGAACAGTGGTTTCACTGTTGACCAGGAAGGTGTCATGACATTCAATTTTAATAAGCACTTGCCAACCATTCATAAAGGATTATTGCATTTGGCCAGTGCCTACAGCTGATATAATGTCACAGTGCTAAAGACATTCTGAGCGCATTAATGGAGATCAGCTGTGTGCATGTAGAGAACACTGCTGATGAAACACTACAGATCCCTGACACTTAAAGTATGAACATTAGTATGATTTAGTGAGTCAAAACATTCAAGATATTAGCTAACATGTGATGCACTGTTTTCTTTTCCAGAGCTACAATCGCACCAGGTGTATTCAATCCACTTGGTAACACTGGTGTCCAGGATGCAGCCCTCTGCAGCCAAGGGATTCTCTTCACAGTCCAAATCAGGCATGACAGGCTTTGACAAGGTGCAGTTTAGAAAAGGAAAATAAATACTAAAAGATTTCATGCCAGAAATATCAAGTTTCAAAGGATATCAGTGGTGATTCAGGAACAAAAGGTCACAATGTAAAAGCTGTTTGTGAGGAGCATATAAGTAAACCATTGGATCCTGTGAGAACCTGGGACTGTACATGTTTTCTCCTTAAGTATGACACTTAAGCCTTATTTTCTCCTGAGCTGAAGGACGTACACAGTTGCACAGAATCACTGAGAAGGTTTCCTTATTTCAGAAAAAATGTTTATTTCATTGAAAGAGTGGTAACAGCGGTAAAAGCTTCCATGGAGATTGTTTGTTTGCTTGGACTCATGCTAGTGAGTCACAAGTTGTCTTGTGGTTGGATAGTGAAAAAATGGTAGAAGAAAAGAAGGCACGAAAACCATATTGGTCCAAGGAGGAATAGATTATACTTCTGGAGGAACACAATCACAGAAAGCACAAACTACAAAGCAGATCCCCAAATACCAGAAAACACAAAGTGACTGTGGGAAGAAGCAACGAAAATTAATTCAAATTCGGCAGGGTTAAATTCATATTGAATGAGTCTTAAATGTTTCTGAGTCACATCACTGATATAATTTTTGGTGTTGGTGCGATACTAAACATAATTTTCACAGGAGGAAAGAATATTCTGCTGGGTACCAGACCTTGAAACAACACCTGTATGTGTGCAATGTCTGTACCCTCAATGCATCTAAATCACGCAGTGAGACAGCATTGTTAAACTCTGACCTTGCAAGCTAAGGAAAAATGGGAAAAGTAAAGTGAAAGGACAAATGCCTTAAAAGAATAACACGATTACTTGTGGCAATTAAAGGTAGTGCCTGGAAATTCTTTCCAAAGCAAACTGCACCGTATGTCGAAGGTGTTTCAAACGTGGCACAGCGGGGATCAGGGCGGTGGTATCGCACATGCAGAGCCGTGAGCATAGAGAGTGTCGTCAGGGTCATTTGTACTGTTCGTTTTGAACTGATATCAAAGTGTGTACTTGGAAAGAGTGTATTTTCACTTATGGTGTGTATTTCCATCAAGTTTTGTCTAAATTTAATTTAAAGTGGTCTTATAAAGTCTTAAATTTATCTTGTCTATACCTATAGACACCCCGCTTGGTCATGTTGCTGTAACGATAGAGCCAGAGGTACCTTAAGTTTTTTTTTTTTCTTCTTACCTTGCTTTGATTGCTAATGTCTATTGTGCAACAGTCTGGAGATTCTGTAAGTATGAGAAAAAGACAAGAAGAAAACCATGAATATTTAAGTGAACATTTTAAAGAAACCTAAAGGAGAAGACTTAACAGTGTTTTGTGCAATTGATTTTATTTGAGGAAACCATAACTCGGACTTTAAAGGACAACTTCAGTATTTTTCAACCTGGGCCCTATTTCCTCATGTGTATGTGTGCGTATGATTCATAGGTACAACTCGTTCTAAAATTGGTTCAGTATTGAGGGAGGTGGATGCAGCTGGGAGCCGCAGAACAAGCTAAAATGGTAACGGGGGCAAATGCGTCCCGTATAAGTTTGTGCATTAAAAGTGCTTTTTTTCGCCACTGACCGGTTCAGATCGCCAGTGCTATCTAAATGCTAAAGAAGTTTTATGTCAACCCAATCACCAGAATAAATGTTGGCATTGTACGTTTCTGCAAACCGCAGATTAGTTACATTTGTACTTTTTTCTGTAACAAATACATTGAAACTTAAAGTTTCAACAACACCTTTCACACAAGCAGTGAGGCCATCTTCTCCAAATGTCAGCAGCATTCGGCATAACACTGTGGTTACCATGTGATTAGGTCTTGCAAAGTGGTCTGCAGCTTGGCAGGTGTCTCACCTAGGTGACATGCCATCCACCATACCTATGTAACATTCCCTCAGTTTGCGGAAACAATATCAACATTTCTTCTGGTGATTTGGCTGTAATTTCATATATCTGTATGTCTGTATTTACTTTTAATGAATAATATAACAAAGAAACACCCCCATTTCAGTCCCATGACTTCAGTCTTGCTCTTCCTCATTAACAATATGTCTACAATTCTTGTTAACCTCGCCGTCTGCTCAGATAAAAACAGCTATGACAGTGTCTTCTCCACAGTGACTGCTGCTATACATATATATATATATATATATATATATATATCTTTTACAGATAGATATTACAAGTCAAATCCATAAAGGCTCATCTGTTCTTATCTCAATGATATCTGTCAAGGATGTGAGTAGTATTCCAATGGGAAGTCAATATGGAAATCCATGGGAAGGAACTGAAATATGTCTTGACCTACAGTAAGTTATGTGCTCACTAGAGGGAAGAGAAAAGAGCATAATGCAGACAATGATGAGGGATACAGAGATTTGATTGAGTATGAGGCTGCTGTGTGTTAGTGTGAGACTGTTTGCATCTTTTCACATCATGTTTGTTCACCGGTGAATCATAAAAGATGTGTTATCTTATCTAGAATACTGCATGTACCAGCGCTCACACACACAGTACCATACCTGTAAAAACTGGCCTGCTCATTAGGAGCATTTTGAGGTTTAGTGTCCTGCTCATGGTCATGTTGACATGTGAAAAGGAGAAGGCAGGTTGTTTTTTAAGTTACGCATGGTAATTTAAATGCTGTGGGCTGGGAGTCAGATCAAACCACCAATCAAAAGTGTCAGCATTTGACGATCTGGGAATGAGACCCAACAAACAATCAGCTATCCTTCTCCAGAGTTGCCTACAGTACTTTTAAAGGGGACCCATTTCTGTATTTGTTTTGTCATAATGTTACAAAGTTAGATGTTCATATGTTCATAAACATGACCGTGTCCATGTGAGCAAAAACCTCGACCCTCAGACCGTTCTGAATACCAGAATTCCACCAGGTTTTTCTTGTTTTGAGACAAGCTGACGTCAGCCCGTGAAAGATTTTTTTCATATGGTCATCTGCTCCATGCATGCTACTGTAATGTTTACATTGCGAAGCATACACTACTACATGTAGCAGCTAACGTCAGGGTAACATGTCATATTTGTGGCCAGTGTTCCAGTCACTCCCCAGCTATACACCACTACATGTGGCTCCATGCTAACATCTGGGAAAATGTAAATGCCAATGTTTTAATTTCTGTCACGGTTTTGGAACACATTACTGCTCCAACTTCTCCTGTTGTGTTTAGAAGCTTTTATGGGTGATTGTTCACAGCAAAGTGTTGCTATTCTGCAGTCATTCCCCAGCCATACACTGCTACATGTAGCTACATGCTAACATTGGGAAAACATGTAAATTTGGTTTCCAGTGTGTTTTATCTCTCCCAGTGTTGGATCATATTTCTTGTAGAACATGTCCAGTTGTTAACATCATGGTTTAGAAGCTTTCATTGATGATTCTTATTGGTAGAAAGTGTCGTTATTCTTTTTTACAGTCATTCCCCGGCTGTACACTGCTACATGTAGCTAGCATCAGGGAAACCTGATTTTGGTCATATTCCTGCTAGAACTTGTCTGGTCGTGTTTAGAAGCTTTAATTGGTGATTTTTCATGGTCAAAAGTGCGACTTTCTCTGTTACGGTTATTCCCCAGCTGTACGCTGCTACATGTAGCTACATGCTAATGACAGGGAAATGTAATGTTAAATGCAATGTTGTCCATTGCTCCTGTTTTGAATCCTACACAGTGCTACTTTTCACTGTTACAGTCATTCCCCAGATGCAGGTACACTGTTACATGTAGCTACATGCTAACGTCAGAGAAACATGCAATCCTGGTCGCCAATTTTCCACCTAATTTTGGATCATATTTCTGCTGGTACATGTCCAGTTGTTAAGATCATGGTTTAGAAGCTTTCACTGTTGATTTTTCGTGGTAGCAAGGGTGGTAGCAGGTAAGTCCATAACGACTTGGGTTGGGAACCAGAAGGTCACTAGTTGAAGTGCCTGTCCAGACCAAGTATGGAGTGTGGACTGGTGGCTGAAGAGGTGCCAGCTGCCTCCTAGACACTGCCGAGGTATCCATGAGCGAGGCACTGACCCCACAAATGCTTGGGGAGCCTGTCCAAGGCAAGCCTCTCACTCTGACATCTCTCCATTTTAAATATGCATGAGTCCTGTGTGTGTGTATTTCTGGAGTATGTGTATGACAGCAGAGTGAAAGAAACTGAATTTCCCTTTGGAATTAATAAAGTATATCTTCTTCTGGAAAGTGTTGCTTCTGTGTTACACTCATTCCCCAGCTGTGCACTGCTGCATGTAGCTACATGTTCACAGCAGGGAAACATGAAGGCTAATCTTGGTTGTTGATGTTAGTTTTCCCCGTTTTTGGTCATATTCCTGCTGGAACATGTCCGGTTTTATTTAGAAGCTTTCACTGGTGATTTTTCATGGTCAAAAGTGTTCCTATTCTCCGTTACAGTCATTCCCCAGCTGTACATCAGCTGTACATCATACATCATCATTCTCTGACATAACATTAGTTGCAGTGTTTACCATTTCTCCTGATTTGGATCATATTTCTGCTGAAACATGTTAAGTCAAGATTTTGATTGGGCTTTCCTTAATGACATCTTACCGTGCTACTATTCTCTACTACAGCCATTCCCTGGCTGCAAGTACACTGCTACGTGTAGCTACATGCTAATGTCAGGAAAACATGTAACCCTGCTATATTTCTCCCAATTTTGGATCATATTTCTGCTGGAGCATGTCCAGTTATTAAAAGGCGCTGTATGTAAGAATGTGGCCAAAACGGTTACTGCACTCAAATTCAAAATACTGCCGCGAGTCGTGTCCGCCCCCCCTCCCCTACAGATTCGAGGTTGCTGGACAGCAGCACGCTGGAGACTAATTTGTTTGCCCATGGGTGGCTGCCGTGGCATTGCCGCTTCCTTGATCGGTTTTCGGTTTTCCAGAGGACCGTTCGAGCAAGTCCGGCTTCTCTGCTGCTAACGCTGTTGCCGGCATACAGCTGAGGAGACTGCTAATGCTATGTACCGGGACACTGCTAATGCTGCTTGCCGTGCTGCTGTAGCTCAGTCGTAACTGTAACTGATGCTGGGACTCTACTGACTGTGTGACTGGTAGACGGCGGTGGGTGGCGCAACAGACCAAAACACACATTCAAAACACAAACATGATTTGTGGACCGTAAAAATGTTTTTTAAATGCGAATATTTTGGCTGTACTATTGTTGTCGGTGTGATCAGTATGTTATATGAACATTATTCCTTAGTCTCTGTGACATATTAGGAGGATTTTACGACTATTTGCTTTAGATTTCTTACATATAGCTCCTTTAAGATCATACAGTCATTCCCCAGCTGTACACTGCTACATGTAGCTACATGCTAACATCAGGGAAGCCTTTTACTGTGGTTGCTGATGATGTTAATCTTCAAAATTTTGGTTAATATCTATCTGAAACATGTCTGGCTGTGAAGATTAAGTCCCTATTCTTTGTTACAGTGATTCCTCAGCCTCAATGAAAGACACTGAGATATGGAAGACCCAGAAACTCTGATCAATAACCAATGCTTTCTGTGGAATGCATAAAAGATGTGATCTTTAATCTATACAGCCTTTTTTTCTGTTGCATTGTGGTTTAAAATCTTCTTTTTTTGGTGAGCTTGACCCAGTTTGCTACTGGTTAATTTTGTCTGGCAGGCCGCAGCTGGCAGGGGAGCTCTACAATTATGTGTCCACGTAACAATACCAGCACCAGTGAGTCTGCCTCACATTAGCATACCAGCCTTTAAAAAAAATAAAAATTCTAACACTAAATATCTTTAAGAAATTAAAGTCTGGTTGCAGGCTTCAGGAAGCGTGAAGCAGCTTAGAATTCCAACATGAACTCTTAGGAAAAAAACTTTTCCAGACAGAGTGTCTCATTAAGGGAGGCTTAAAGAAGAAAGATAAACTTTGTCTGCTTCAAGTGTCAGTCTGTGGTTTGCATGTAGAGGAGGAAGCAAGAGGGACAAAGAGACAGAAAGACAGAGACAGAATGAGGTTAACCACACAACACACCAACCCCCTATCCATCACATACACACACAAGGGAGCTAGGTGGCACAGGGGAACTAGCCTTGAGTTATCAAAATGCTAATGCAATATAATGGACAACACTGGCTATGTGTTTTTTTAATATACACACCGCCTCAGTTAGGGTGCATCTGTCCAAGGCTGGAGACACGGAGGTTGAGAGGAAGGAGAGGACGAGGGAATTGAGTGATAATGCACTCCATGTTAGCTGACCTTTCTCTTTCTCTCTGGCTGACGAGCAGCAGCAGCAGTCTGTCAGGAAGAATCTTAGCCCACTGGAGTCAAAAAGCTCGGCGTCATGAAGACATTACTCTGTAGAAAAGTCTTAGCAGAGAAGACGAGAGTGTGTGTTGAGGACTGTGTGCGTCAACCGATTGGGAAATTGTGATTGAACGTGCTGATTTGTCAGTTTGACGCAGTTGCCCGTGTGAGTGCACACGTTATCATCCGCCTCCAGCTCAGACCAGTCCTCCTCCATCATGTGAAGTACCGGCTTGAGCCCTTTAAGGTGGCACACAGCGTCTGTCATGCTTTGTATCTCGGTCACAGGAGAGAAGCCCCTAGCTGATGCTGCCCTCGTGTCTGTTTGTCAAGGTGTTCGTCAGTGTTTAGATGCAGCCTCTTCAATTTTTGTGATGCCAAACAGAACTGCCAGGAAAATGCACCAAACCATTTTCTCTCCTCTCAAACTGACAGTTTTTGAAAAAAAATAATGTTTTGTGGGTTTTTTCCTTTTGTTGTGATTACAATACACGAACAGTTTTCTCACCTACTGTGCAAAATTAGTGATGTAGGAAACACTGGATGTGTAATTATTTGATTAGATTTGCAGCGGTTGTCCCCAACATCGTTCAGAATTTCACACCTGCATTGACTTTTATTTTCTATTTCCTTTGTCTGCTTTGTGTTTCACAAAATTATGGCACCACAGACTCACAGGTGTGTTTGCCTCTGTTGGTAAATGGTCTTTTTTTTCTTCCAACGAATCACACTCGTGTCTTTAAATCAAAGATTTCCCTCTCTCAGCCTATGAGAAGTTGCCATGGCAGCCATGTATGAATTTTTTCGATCAGAGCATAAGGTGATGACAAGTTAGATAAATGTTTGGTGTGTCAGCACCTTAAGAGGCACACACACACACACACACACACACACATTTGGTAGGGGTCTGTGCAGCTTAGCAGCGCAGCATGTACAGGCACAGTGTGAATGTATTTTGCTCAGTTCACTCTGCAAACAAATTGGTTGTTAGAAATCCAACTGTGGTTGAAATGATAAAGACACTGCAAGAGAGCGATTTATATTTTTCTGATGGCTCTCTGCCTAATTTGGTCGTGCCTTGTTTTCTCTTCACTAGAACTGGGACCACCTGAGTCCACTAAGTCTTTGGGTTTGTCATCCTTTCCCACAGCAGCACCTGAACACCATATTTCCCACACATCATAACACAACTGAATATATGTAACATGGTCAAATACAGCAGTAACAAATGTTTGAAATATTTATTTGTGATGTTTAAGCATTATAATTACACAAAACTTCTGTTAATAGTTAAAACCTGACATGCCAGTTATGTGGAACGTTTGAGACTCAGTTCCTGTACCCCTCCGTTTGTTTTTGTGGGTCCCCACCCCTATATATTATGTCTTCCGCGCTAACCTCTCCCCCTTTGTCACTGCACGATGTGTGAGAGGTAAGCAGCTTTGTTGCCGGACATTTCCGTGTTTCAGCCACACTAATAAATGCATGTAAAAGTTGCTCTGCTAACATAAACTTATCGAGAGTATGCTAAAAAGTTTCTATATCATTGAATTTGTATAGGAGCTGGAGTAGAGAAATGTTTAAAAATTGCGATACCGGTACCGGCCCTTCAAACTCCAAAGACATCTTGGTCTGGGCCTCATTAAAACACAACGCAGACAACACTAGCTACCACCGGTTACATATACATGTTGCAGTCCTCATCTTCATAGAAACACACAGGCTGTTCTCAGAAATTCTTCATATGTGTTCCTATGAAAAGCAACGACATATCCCGCATGTTTTGAAAAGCTGCGATAACATGACCAATGTGCTGGCGACAGTAAACAAGGAAGTAGTCCAGAGCTCTTGTGAGAAGGCAGGTTTAAATACGTGAAATTGACATGTATGCAAATGTATTACGTTGTGCAGGGCATGGAATGTTGTTGTGTGTTGCCAGCACATCATTTCAACACATCTCGTGCCCACCACCATGTAAAGTGATGCTGAAGGCCCTGACACACCAAGCCAACAGTTGGCTGTCGTTCAAAGTTGGTGGTGCATCTGTCGCCCTAGTTTTTGCGGTGTGTCCTCCGACAGTCCGCGGTGCTGAAACGGCTCCCGTCGGGCGTATTTCTCTGCCTTGATGGTGCGCCACGACCGGCTCTGGGTCGCATGTTGCATCTCATGAGCAGGCTCACAGCTTATGTGTTTGTCACTTTCTTTTTCATTTTAACTCACACCATGATCTTTTCCTGACCCTAACCAAGTGGTTTTTGTGCCTCCTCTCACACAGGCGCAGAACGTACATGCAACTTGGCCATCAGATGTAGTCTTTGTAGTGTGTTCAAATGCAACTGACACAGGGCGACGTGGCTTTCATCACTGCCAGTTCTTTGATGTCGGTTTGGTGTGTCAGCACCTTAAGAGGTTGTGTCCATTTCACGCATTTCTGTTTGGCTATGTTGACACCTTTCTTGCAATTTATGAACAGTTTTGTAAATAAATCTGTACATTAAAGTGCAGCTTTTGTGTCCCTTCCTTTATTTGCATGGCCCTTTGAGCTGGTCATGACAGTTTTGAAAGTGGAATATATTATTTTTATTATATTGCACTGACTGTTGGTGTCTGTAGCTCTGATTAAAGGTAGTTGAAAGATGCCTCAGAGGTTGTGGATGTGGGAACACTTTGGGGTCCCCCAGGAGGAGCTGGAAAGTGTTGCTGGGGAGAGAGACATCGAGAAATGACCTATGGCTAAGCCACGCTCCCTATCAAAGGAATACTGGATGATTCTACACCTCACGATTTCTATCTACCCCCCAACATTCTTTTCCAACGAAAAATGTACTGTGTCCTCTATGAGATGGCAACTAAGTTGGTGGTCAGAGTGATACATGGGAGAGTTGTGTCTCATGCAGGAGTTTGGGAGCTTGCTTTTGCCATAGCCATAGTTTATTTTCCGTAACCGGACAAACTTTCAGTTGATGTTGTGGTCTAACGTTACCACACAACTCTAGAAGTGAGAGTTTTAAAAAGGTTGGTAATGGCTGCAAAAAAAACATTCTTTTTCTGATGCTTTTTGGAAGTTGCCAAACAGCCTCTGTGTGCATTACCAAAAGGGCTAGGTAATGTTTAAAAAATTGCGATACCGGTACCGGCCCTTCAAATGATACTAATTCCAATAATGTACTTCATACTACATTCAAAAGCCATCACATGTATGGAAGCAGTCCGCTGGGTAAAATGCCACCAGATGCTGTAGCACAAACTTGGCTCATCGCATTTGAGGGCGGGACTAAGCCATAGGTCAATTCTTTGCTTGGCCTGCTGCCCCCGCGACCCAGCTGCGGGGTCCATGTCATTGGTCCGACAGCCCATTGGTTCGACATCCTATTAGAATCCATCGGTAACAAAAAAAAAAAAAAAAACTTTTTCTTTTCTTCCTTTACCTCTGGAGGCACAGCCCATAGTTTTTCGACTAATGGAAGTGCAGGAGCCTCTGCGATCGCTCACGCCCTTCACTTCCAGCAGTGCCCCCAGGGAATTGCCTTGTCAACCTAACTAGACCTTAACCACAGGGCATCATGATGATTTTGGAATGGACTTCAGAACAATGGGTTTAATATGGTCGGAACAATGGGATGTCGAACCAATGGGCAGTTCCCACTTCAGCTAAATAATCTGACATGATTCTGGCCAAATTTGGTTATGTGAGGAGAAGCAATTGTTCTTGGAGCTGATTGTCTGAACAGTAGGTTAAGTGACAGGCAATCTGGAAATCCATTGGCTATCTATCTATCTATCTATCTATGTATATTTCACATCACTATATCACCGTGTAGACATGAAATATTTGCAAAAATGGGAGGGGTGTACTCACTTATGTGAGATACTGTATATCTTATCTGGCCTTAATAACATGGTTATCGAGATTAGCTGGGCTAACTGCTAGTTGTTAACGTTAGCCGTTAGCGGTGTCTGTAACTCCACTCACTGCAGCAGCAAAGCTAACATAGCAAAGCTAACATCAGTTTATCCAAAGGAGACACTTTTCTCGGTTGAGATGTGGTGACCATTTTTAAACTCTGGGTGGAGCGGTCACTATGGACGCAGAGCTTGCTGTTACTGACTTTCTGTAAGGCATTTCAATGAAGGTCCAGGCAGAGAATGTCTGAGTGTATGGGAATGGCTATATGCACTGTGATCTCTGTGGTCATCTTGCACACAGGGCTGCCGACAGCTTTGGATAAGCTGTTAAAAATGGATGGATGGATGCAGTATTATTACTCTAACGTGTTACTGCCTAATCTGGATACGTGAAATGACCACGACCTCTTAACACGCATTCCGTGGTGGGTTGAAATTACGTGCTGCCACCACGAAAACAATGCCAATGTTGTTTACAAATACTTCCGGGTAGAAAACCAGCAGAGTTTAGCTATATCTATCTATCTATTAACATTCCTGTATACACACAAAAAGCGGAAGTGTCCTTGATAACTCATAATCTGATGTTTGTAAAGTCTATAAACACAGTGATTGAACAAATGTTACTATTTCTGTGTGCAAGTTTTGTAAGCTGTGGACGGATGGCGCGCGTTCCACTGTCAGTAACTCAATAAACAGTCCGTGAATAAAATATTTTTTCCAGCGGATATCTTAGTTACAACATGATTGAGCTAGCAAAGCAGTTTTGTGTTGCTATGTGTGGTATTTATTCAGTTATGGGAAATCACGATGTCTAGAAAGCATCAGTGGCTGCAGCTGACAGGAACAGCTAACAGCAGCAGCAAAGCTAACATAGCAAAGCTAACATCAGGACGTCATCTGTCAAAAGCCTCCTGTTGTCAGATACGACATGAAACTACTCCAGTTAGCTCAATCAAGTTGTAACTAAGACATCCGCTGGAAAAAAAAAAAAAAAAAATCACGTTGATGAGACGGTGTTTTGGGTGGAGCGGTCACTATGGACGCAGAGCTTGCTGTTTCTGCAGGTACACATTTCCTGAGGACACCTGCATGTCTCAGCCCCGCCCCTTCCATTGTGATTGGCTAAAGCACAGCATGTTCAAACTCAAAGCCCCGCCCTCCCCTCTCACATGGAGCCGTCACCCCTGGCAACCCGGCCACCCTCTCTACAATGTAAATTGTAGAATCTGTCTTGAGAGATTAAGTGACAGGAAACACCTTTTACTGTGTACTGGAAAGCTGTAGATGTGTCTACTGACACTGCTGGTTTGTCATACACAATAAATTGTCATGATGTACTAATCATTTGGCTTTCTCATGAGTAAACCCTCAAATGTCCAATCCTGTGTTTTGAGTTTCTTTATTCTACATGCCACAGGCTTATAAGAGAGCCATACTTTTAAATGTTTTGGTCAACCTGATCTCACAGAAATGATACAGGTAGGCTATATACATATTGTGGCAGCACGTAAGTAAAAGTACACCAAAGCATATTTTCGTTTAAAGTCGATTAGGATCCTCTCCCGTGGTGGACACACAGATTCCCTGATTCAATCATGTCACGTCAACCTCGTTTTCCTCAATGATATCTTTCCAAATATTTATGTGAAAACGAAACCATTCATACGGTCAATATAAACAATATGACAGGTTAATAATGTCAAGGCCATAAAATAAAATAAATGTATTTTGCCAGCTTTTGATAGCGTAGAGCTTTAAGAGCATTGTAATGTTGTGGTCATTTCACGTATTTCTGCGAGATCAGGTCACACACACAAACACAAACAGTAGGAATCTTCATTCCATTTCAGATTGCCATCTGTCTGCTGAACAGCAAGGATTCTTGATTCACAGCCCACAAGCCACATTTGACCCTTCATTGACAGTTGAGCCGCCTGCAGCCATAAATAAGAAGATAAAAATAAGGCTGAGCACGGAAGAACCAGAGAGGAAACACCAGAAAATTAAAAAGGGCTACATGCAAAATGTCCAACGATTTCACCCACAGTTCAAGTCATTTAGGAATAGAATAACTCCCTGATAATGGTGCTTCTATTTTAACTGAAACCACTCCACCAGGGGAGAGCGGACCCCAAGCCAGCGCCACAGAACCAGCGGCTGCCCCCTGGTTATACCTCCGACCGTGGCAGCTGTCACACAAACCACTGCTGAAAATTATACATTTAGAAGCATGATGTATACAAAGCATTCAATCAACAGCATTGGCAAAACTCTTGTATTAAATGTGCATATTGGCCTGCTGTTAGCTTACAGATTGTCTCCTTATTAGCAGCTTCACGTCCAGTGTGGAGGATTTAGGGGATAGATATTGGCAGAAATGAATTATAATATAACAGGTATGGTTTCTCTAGTGTTGTCATAAACCAGTTCAGGGAGGACCCAACGGTAGAGTAAAAGGCAGGTTAACATTTAAACAAAAAATCATCTTTAATGCAGCCAACACAAAAATTCCATGGTTTTGGTGGCCGTTTTGGCAAATACTGTACATCAGGCTCAACTTGATCACGCCAAAGACTTTTTGGGTTGTAGCTTCTGTGGTAGTGGTCAAATCATACGTCACAATGAATCAAAGAATGCTTGCAGTGATTGGCTACAAGCAAAACCATACAAATAGTATTTATTTTTCTAGAAATCTTGATACAAGAAAGATTGACTGCAGATATCATTTGACTAGAGAAGTTTTGATCGTGCTTGGTACTGAGTTATTTCAGTATTTTCATCCTCTAGACTGGACCAGGGCCTACCATGAATTTTGTCTATGGTTGGGAGAGCTAGATAGATGCAATTACATTTGTAATCTGGCAAACCAAGACACATGAAACTAAGTGTGAATCTACAGTCGAGACATCTGCTTCTTCTCTACACACACACACACAAACACAAACAGTAGGAATACATTACACACAACACATGTTCCTTAACATACACATAACTATGAAAAGATGCTTTGTACAGGCATTAATGTAGCCACTGAACAAGCTCCGACTCGCGATTCACCATGGCAACAGGTAAATAAAAGACAGCCATTCAACTAATTCTTCAGTTCACTCGTCTTATTAACACAGGAGTGCATTCAGCGTTATCTCTCCACTGGTGCAGAAACAAATGCATGTGTAGCAGATGGTGCACGTTTATCTTTAATGTGTAAGTCGATCATTGCAGAATGATTTTTTTAGTTTATTGTATAGAAAAATCCATTGTGTTCTGTAACCTTGAAGGAGAAGCATGATGTATACAAAGCATTCAATCAACAGCATTGTGCTTCTGTAGTGAAGTGCTCGCTCTGCTCACTGGCAGCCGCCCACCACTAGCACTGAACTGTAGCCAGAGAATATTTAGAATAAATCGTTATGTGGTTAACTTGAAAAGACGCTGAGGTTAAATCAGACATGTAATAGCTGTCCATGACCTGAGCATTTCTACATTATGTTCTGTCTACAGTTTCAGCGTAGATTAAAAGAGGATTACTGCACTGATGTCTCTTTCCCTGCATCACCATACATTCAAATTAAAGTTAAAACTGTAACTGATACACTGATATTAGATATAGGAACATTCTTAAATCCTACTGACACATTTAACTAGTTTATCTTTTATATTTTATAAGTGTTATTGATCTTGATCATGCTAAGGTTCAAATGGAAACTTTAGACTCCCTCGTTCAACATTTTAGAATTTTTGATTCAGTCTTTCTGACTTGTAAATCATTGCTCACTAAGAAATATTAACATATAATGGACCCAACGGTAGAGTAAAAGGCAGGTTAACATTTAAACAAAATCATTGATACTACGTGTCTAAAGCTTCATACCCGATCCAGGTAACTGAAAGTCCAAATGAAAGCAGAACTGAAACTAAACTAAAAACCAACCAGGGTTATGCAATGAACTCCGGTAAATAAAATCCAAACAGAACACCAGACAGGAAACAGAGCAGAGGGGTATTCCAGGTAGGAGGTTCAACAAACTCTGAGTCTAACCTGAACTCTGAGTTGATTTACCCTGAGATGGGAAACTCTGAGTATCCGGTTCCAGAACAGCTGATCTGAGTTAGTTCAGTCAACTCTGAGTATGTTCACATTATGTGCAATAAACATTTGGGAGCTGCTCTGACAGACTGAATCAATGGAAGAAATGATTGATGTTACTTAAGACAGTCCTGAGTAACGAACTAATATCCTCCATTTTAATCCAGTGGATGTAGAGATATTGTAAATCTCTGCTAATGAATGCGCTTCGATACAAGCTTTGACACAGACTGAATGAAAAGAAGAGCCTGAGTCAGAGCGAGGAAAGTGTAAATAAGTTAACCATAAAATTAATAAAAAAGTTTATTCATCATTTATCAGACTTACATTTCCTTAATGAAGATAAAGTGGTGGAATCTGACTGTATCAGGCTGTAGATACATTACATTATATTAATAATATACAATAATATATCTGTTCAGATTTAATCTGATGGGGAAAAAGGCAGAAGATTTAAAACATATAGGCTAGGCTATAGATCAAAGACATAAAGACATGACTGTAAACTCACAGTCTGACCCAGTAATAATATGTTGGTGATTTGCATGGCTGACAAAAAGGGTGTGGAGGGGAACACTAGGGTGGAGCAAACAAATACAGTAGATTTTAAAATGTTGCACATCTATTTGTATCTTGACTCAACAGCATTCAGTGACTTTATTTCAGCTACAAATGTAGTAAATTTAAAGACACTGAAATGCTGCACAGGTATGAAGGGAAGACTCTGGGAACAGCCCCAATATTAGGCTATAGGAATTATGTTCCATCAGTGACCAGTGACATCAGTGATAGAGATCATTAGAACTGGTGGGAAAACACACAAAGACCAGATGTGACACATGAGGAGAGAATCTACAAAATAAAACAGGAAGCATATTAAACATGAATGAATAACATGACATGACACAAGGAAGACAAATTTTTAAAATTTAAATAATTAGACCTAGACATGAATTTGTAAGTTTTTAACTGCTTCAGTCTGATCCTTGTGCACAGTGTTATAAAAATAATAAATATAAAAGGACAGAGGTTTGATTCTGAGCTGAGGGTGAATTCTCACTGTGTAATATTTGAATGTAAAGACAAAAACCGATGTCCATATCAGAGAAAAAGGTGAGCACACATTAGCATGCAGTGGGCAACCTGGACATCCAGCAGGATTTAGACTGTGACAGACGTAGTGTTTTTACCAGTACAAATCAACATGTGAGGAAATGAAACAGCGTGTAAGAGGGAGGAGACAGAGAAAAACTCAGGGTTTCTTAAAGAAAACCTGTCAGCGAGCAGGTTATGTTCACAGAATCTGTTACCATAGTGACTGACTCAGAGTTTCAGTTACCTCTCTGTCTGGAACGGATAACTCAGAGTTCCCCTCATCTCAGGGTTAACTTACTCAGAGTTTTCACATAACCTGCAGACCTCTGAAGACAATTTGGCTCCCACTTAAAACCTGAACACACACAGGACAAACTGACAAGGAACAAAGTGAAACACACAGGTATATAAACACAGAAAACTAATCGCAAGTATGAGACACAGCTGGAGGAGGAGGACACGGGCAAAAGGATGGAAATGGGGATTTGGTTGCAATCTGTCATCCTCACCACTAGATGCCGTTAGATTAATACAGAGCGTTGACTTTTTCTGCCATTTTGCTCCTTGCTTGCTGATAGGAAGGACTAACAAGACTGATGGAAGACAGGTGTGACAGGATCAAACAAGTGTAAATGTCATTAGAAAATAAATGACAGAAACCCCAAGATCATGACAAGTATATAATCACCTGAAAATACAAATTACAAGCTTCCCATCTCCAACATGCCAAACAGCATCAAAGAGACATGAATTTGTAAGTTTTTAACTGCTTTATTCTGTGTTTGTACTGGTTTTAACTACTGGGTCCATCTGTTTTGGAGAGAAAGAGACTGTGTAGAATTTTCGGCTCCTGGTGAAAACCTCCTGAATGTCTGGATCTTAATTTCTTGTTGATTGAACCAATTTCCTGAATCTTACATGCCAAACAACACTGAAGAAACACTGACTGGTAACATGAAACTGCTTTTTTTTCTACTTTTGGCCGATGCAATTATACATTTGTTTTGGAAAGGAAGACAAGAACTAGTCGAGTGATTTAAGATGAACACTGAGAGAATTTTAACCAGAAGTTTCAGTTTCAACTGAACGGGTTTGAGCTTCATTTGAAACAGAATCCCCTAAATCTACACACTTTCTCATCTTATTTCTCATCAGATTAGTTACGTGAAGAAGCTGAAGATGCTGTAACATCTTGACGTGACTGTAGGATTCACATATTACACTTTATTAACGAGGTCATGCTTTTGGTTGTGCTGGTTGGAAGGCTAACTCATTTAAACTTCAATAAATTCGGTTGAAACTTCTTCCTTTGGATTCTGTTGACTTTTTCTGCCATTTTGCTCCTTGCTTGCTGATACAACAGCACTTTGTTAAGATTTATTTATTCATTTTTGGACGGAAGTTAGCCATTCAGTAGCTGTGGTGTATCCTGTGTATCTATGAATGTCTCTATTTTTTCTGCCCTTGCTATAAATCAATGAAAGCAGCTTTCAGGCCTTTCAAACAAGTGTAAATGTCATTAGAAAATAAATGTTCTGAAACCTTAGCTTCCTCTCTGCTTTTAAGGGACCTGTGATGCATTTATGGCACCAGCTGCTAATGCAAATAGACACTGCCAGTTTTGATGTATTGGGCACCCTCATGCTTGTGGCATCATCATGTGTCTGCTGTATTGAATAATTATAGCTACTTAATGCCACTAGTGGCGAAATACAGAAACTGCATTACAAAGGTTTGCACACACTGTAGGTGGATGTACAAACACCCCCCATCCAGATGTGCCACAACCGCGGACAGATGTAGCCTCTTTGGAAGGATTTAGTGGATGTGTTGATTGTATGAGACAAACTGTAATAGATTTTTATGATGTCTATATAAGCTGTTTCTTACAAAGAAATACAGTCTGAGAGAGACAGAAATATAGATGAAACAAATGAAGCTGCATGTGCGTGACTAAAGTGAAACACAGTGACAGTAAATGTTGCTCAAGCATTTAAAGTTTGTGTGGTTTAATTTTCACCTGAACCCACAGACTGTATTTCTGTGTGTATGCATGAGCATTAAATATAATGGAAAGATACCACAGAGGTATGTTCCCTGTGTTCACGCTCACACATGCTCAAGATTGTGCAGAGGTGTGAAATTTTAACACACTGAAGACGCACACTTCTGTACTGTAGATGAGCAGAGATCACATGAGTCCCTGAGAGGCTTCTTGTTGATTGAACCAATTTCCTGAAAGGATAGCCAATCAGTCCGAGTTAAGTTGCTCACAACCACTTGTGTTGTCCTAGAAACAGAACATAAAGTGCCTCCAGAAAGTATTCAATGCCATGTGCTATAATAACCTACAGAGGACTCAGACTGGATCCTGACACCGCTGCTCTCACCTTGAATATCAGATTTCTTTCTTTTTTGTTGTTTGGTGAATACATTATGGTAATATGATGAGTTGTGCAATATCCACTATTTAATTCTGAATGTCTTTGATAAGTCACATGTGACTTTTTCTACTTTTGGCCGATGCAATTATCATGATTTATAACTACATAGTGTAAACGCCATGCAAAGGATTTTTCATGTCAGAGCAGAAACTGCACTAAGAACTTCATTAAACTGCCACAGAAGTCAAAAAGGACGGAAATTAGGTGAAGTCGGAGCAGTTTGAGTATTTCGGCACTTTAGGATCACATCAGTTTCCATCAGTAAGTAACGAGAGGCTGCCTGACATCACACTGTTTTGTGTTCTCAGCAGGAGGAAATGGAAAATTTGTAAAAGGTAAAAGAAAAGTTATTTGCATTTAGGAGAACCTACCTCAGTGTGCCACAAGAACTAGTCGAGTGATTTAAGTTGGACAGTAGCCCGAAGCATTGAGCCAATGCAACAGATGGCTTCAACAGAAATCTGAAAGTCAACTGTCCAGACTTGAAACCTGTTACAAATCTGTGGAATAGCTGCTGAGACACTCTCAGACCAATCACAGCAAGACTGGGAAAAGTAAGTGATCCGAAGTGTAGTGTGCCGACTGTTCCACCAGCATATGGACATGAATATGGTGCATTTACATAAATGCATTTTTACCAAGCGGCAGCTAAGAAAGAAGTGCTAAAAACTGCAGTTCCTGGAATGGCCACTTGAGGCTGGCTCTAAAACGACTCGATCCCCACAGACTAATATGTTAAATTCTCAACTTTAAAAACAGAAAAAAAAAAAAAAACATGTTTACAGTCTGGTACAAAAATGATTTTGGTCTCAAGCGCTAAGGTTTCTAGCGTTTTTCCCGTTAAAGGGTTTTTTTGGGGAACTGCATTATAAATGAGCCCTTATTTATTATTCCGTCTGTTTTTATACTTTTACTTTTGATCCGCTCCCGTTTGCCTTGATGAAGTTGTTTAAAACTCAGCACTTCCTGTATATGCTTCAAATTAAAAGCCCTGTATAACCTCGATTCAGAGAATCCCTTTGTTTTCTAAAAAGCTTTTATTGTGAAACATTTGCAGGAACTTGTTGTGGAGGATTCAGTGACTTGCATGTTTGCGTATGATACTTCAAATGTAGCTCCTGCCATCTCCTGGCACTTCTACGTTACTACAACAACATTTCAGATGGCACATGAACAGACAGTGACTGAAATAATAGTAAAAGTAATAAGAAAAAGGACAAGATTAACCTGATGACATCACACACGTCGTGAAAGACGACCAGGGATGATTGGTGTGGACCATTGTATAGTGTGTCATGTCTGTCGGACAGTTTTATGACTCCACAATTATGTAATGTGACATAGTGATTGTCAGAACGGGCAGAAGAGTCGAGTAGTGTGAACCAGGCATTTGTCTAAATCTATATCTTGCTTGAAAATATATTAGTATATCACACAGTCATAACATTGCCGGGCTCTGCTGGTTAAAAGAGACATAGGTTAAGGTTAGGGTGGAGGTAATGGGAAGGGTTACTTAAGTGAATCATGTCTTCATGTATAATGGATTATAAAGAGGGTCATTGCTACATTTGTCCTCGTATTTGTTCACTGTAGTGTTGAGTTGTAGCACGGTTCAGACAGCTGTTGTGATGGTGGGTTTGTCTTGTACTCGTGGTGTCGGGGCATATTATGGACACTACAAATGGAACATGCCTGCAGCTATACATGTCTTAAAATGCCGAACACAAGGCTTTCAAATGGGAGTCCATGGACTAATGGGTGAAGTCATGGTAGCTGCGTCCATCCATTTTACAAGTTCTACTTTTTTTACACAACAGTACATCCCTTCTGTTTCATTATTACACTTGATGAAAAAATATTGTGACAGTTCTCTCATTTCGTCGGGGACTTCACGCCTGCTTGAAGTCTAATCTGACGTTTGCGCTGCACTGTTTTGGCTACACCGGTTCTCTTTCCAATGCTTGTGCTTAGTTTTATTTCACCGAATACTGAGTGAAGTAAACCCCTCCGAAGTTTCTTCCCAGGGAGCAGAAACTAATCAGTGAAATTGCTGGTAAGGTGATTAGTTGGAATGACAAACTCTGCAGTCTGGAACCTTAGACGCTATTTCTCCATTACTATTTTTTTTTTTTTTCCAATTTTGAAAGTGAATAATATTGAACCATTCCTGTAATTCCATATTCCCATAGAGTCTGCATTACTAGATCTGATGGCAGCCAGCACATGTACCATGTGGCTCTTCATGACTGATAGGCTGATCCACATGGCCAGATCACAAAAGCAATTATGATGGCTGCAACTAAATACCAGTGAATCTCAGGTGAATCTGTTCATTTTTTCTTTAATTTTGTATCGTCTAGTCAATAAAATTTGAAAAATACCACGTTTTTAGAGGTCTAGTGGCCTCTTCTAATTGCTTTTTCTCCCTTTATTTAGAACAAAACGGTGATTACAGTGATTGCAAAAGAGAGACAAGCAGAACGTCATATTTCAGAGGCTGCAGCCAACAAATGTTGTATTGTATGCTGTGTTTTGAGTACAAAACACAATAAAAGGAAATATTTTTTAATGAAACTTGTGCCCACTAATCAATTCATCAACTTATAACTGAAACACATAACCTTGCTTTTGTGTCGCCAAAACAACAACTCACCTTAGGTTACTCTTTTATGAGCAGTGTGTTGCAGAGCCTCCGACAGTAAGAGATGGCCTTGCTGAGATAACACACTGCAGTGAAGCAGAATAGACAGCCGGATATAGGAAGGCCGTGTTTCATGCAGAGTTTGAATAGAACACCCAACAGGAAAATGTTGAATCAAGGGAATCACCTTGTTTCTGAATAGCAGGGGGAATCTTATTAAGGAGGGTTACATGAAGGTGAGGCAACTGTAGGGAGGAAAGCAGAGAGGAGAGAGGACAAAAGAACAGGTTAGGAGAGATGGATGGGGAGAGAGTCAGAGCCTAATACCCTATCGCTCTTTTAACATCTGTCTGCTTGCTCCTAAAACCAGGGAAGCAGCTGCGGCTCATCTGCTGATTAGAGCAGTAATCAATCACTCATCACATTGTGTGTACGTGTGTGTGTGTGTGTGTGTGTAAGCAGTGGATGTACGTATGTGTGCAGTTGGAGCAGTAAAAGCGTTTTTCCATAGTGGAGAGGTTAGTGGCCCTGCAGTGGTATGGTGCGAGTGTTTTTCCACATTTTGAACCAAGTTTCAAAAGATTATCTGATATGGAACTACAGAGATGGCATGAGAAATTGAAACTTTTAAAGTAAAATCCTTTATGTGATAGTTATAAATTGTTTAAAACGGATTTCACTTTTGAACCTTATCTGATTATGTTAAGACCTGCCAAAAGGATTTGTTTGTCTAAGTTTCGGTGTGGAAATCATAAGTTACCTATCTCTGAGCACAGGTATGACCGTGAAAATGTCCTGCACCTCAGTGACGTGACATGGCTGTCCAGAAGTAAAGGTTTTGTCAAATTTGTTGAAACTTTTAAAGAAAATCCTGAATTGATTTGCTTTGACTTGTACGTATGTACACTAGCCAAGCCAACTGTTTGAGACCAGCAAACAACGAAAGTGTTTGTGTTTTGACGAGTCATCATTGTGTTTCCAACGGCTCTTTAGCCACCAAACATGGGTGGTTTTTAGCAACCTGTCACAGTTTTTCCATCAGGAATAGTGCGATAATAAGTCGCTGTTTGTTATCAGGACACTGTGTCCAGAGGGTATTTTAAGCCAAAACGTGAATTTTTCCACACCATAATCAAGTGTTTTTTGTGCCTAACCCTGGCCACAGGTTGACAACAGCATATTTAGATAAAGTTTTAATGTATTAACTACTGTTAACTTATAAAGCTCTAAATGGTCAAGCTCCGTCATATCTTAGAGAGCTCATAGTGCCATATTATCCCACCAGAACTCTGCGCTCTGAGAACGCAGGGTTACTCGTGGTCCCTAAAGTCTCCAAAAGTAGATCAGGAGCCAGAGCCTTTAGCTATCAGGCTCCTCTCCTGTGGAATCATCTTCCTGTTACGGTCCGGGAGGCAGACACCGTCTCCACATTTAAGACTAGACTTAAGACTTTCCTCTTTGATAAAGCTTATAGTTAGGGCTGGCTCAGGCTTGCCCTGTACCAGCCCCTAGTTAGGCTGACTGACTGACTATAATACACCGTTACTGTTAATTTATCATGTTGATCTGTTCTGTACGACATCTATTGCACGTCTGTCCGTCCTGGAAGAGGGATCCCTCCTCAGTTGCTCTTCCTAATTCTGTTCTATTTGTTTTATTGTGCATTGGTTGCCGCCTGCTCTGATTTGTTAATGTTATTTTCGTCTGTCCCTTATACCCTGGGGAGGGGTCAAAAGGAAATAAATGAAAGGAGTAACAAATGAGTAACGTAGGGGGATTTAGCTTGCTGCTGCTGCTTAGATTACAAATCTCCCTCTGGAGTCCAAGCATCAAGTTTTTCCTGATCAGCTGTGAGGGTCCAAAGGACAGAGGGATGTCGTATGCTGCAAAGCCCTGTGAGGCAAATTGTGATTTGTGATATTGGGCTTGATAAATAAAATTGATTGACTGATTGATAACCTGCTGATGAACACATTTCTTACTTCTAACTTATTCACAATAAAAGCATGTTTTGTCAGTTTCACCAGTGGAAAGTTTTTAATGTGGAGCAGCAAATGTTCATTTTGCCTCAGCACTAAGGACGGGTTGGGGAAGGGTTATCCCTTTCTTCACATTCTGAAACCATGTGCAGGTAGCTCCCCTACACAGAAACATACGTTTTCAGACAGCAGAATTCTTCTACTCTCTGTCAGTCTCAGTGTCACTTTTCTCACTAAAGTATTAAGATAAAAATGAATAAACACAGCATGCATGTTCACAGCTCCTCTCGTATCTGCTCTCACGGCACTGCATGCATCTCATTATGAGCACACAGCCCGGCTATTGAACGTGAGTGACAGTGTATTTGCATTACATGGCAAAGCTCTGGCTTCAGTTGATCAAAACTGCATTTATCATCTTTTTGTTTCCCACGGAAGCACACCTTTGAACTTCACTGCTGTTCATGCTTTGAATGAAATCAAAAGTCAAAGTCTCATAACATTCTCATCACAGTAATCTGCAGACGCTTTCCTGCCGTGGTTAGAAATGTATCAAAAAAAAGCAAATTACAACCAATGGTAGCATTTCAAGAGATACTTCTTGCATTTGAATATGTGTATTTTAAGATTAAGCCTTGCAGTCACATCCCTGCTCATGACATTGCATTATCTCCTTTCAAATAAACTGAAATGGAAATGAAGTCTGTTCTGCTCTGCATGCATGAGTAGTTTTTATATTGACATATACTGTTAGTGGTGAATCCTGACTCAAAACATGCATAGTTTAATGTGTTTCCAAAGTCATGCTGGTAATACTGATGCAGGCATGGTAGGTTTATGTGTTTATTTGTTCACATTTTTTTTTAACTTACTTTGACACTGATGTTTGATTCGTGTTGTATTGGCGTGAGGAAAATGTAAGGTAACATATGTGCTTGCTTATTGTGATTCTAAAGGCCAAAAGTTTTATTAGTTACGTAACTTTATGTTTAACCATCCACCACATAACCAAAACCATCTTGAGTGTAAACTACAACAGGGGTTTAAAGAGAGGTCAGATATGTGGAAAGTAAAAATGCTGCTTTAAAAATCACCTTGTGGATCTCTCCACAAACTTGCTCTTACACGGTGACACATTTCATCTCCAGTGTATTTGTGTTTCGGCACAAGAATTTACATAACACAACCCAGACACTCTTAAAATTTTATACATAAGATTAGCAGGTAAGTTCAGTAAGTTTTTTTTTTGTGTGTGTGTTCTCTAAACCCAACCAAACTGTTTCCGAGACGTTTCTGAATACCTCAGATTGCTTTTGAAATGTTTCCTAAGACAGAGATCAGAACATCTTCTCAAGCAACAGCTGACAGGTATGGAATAACAAATTCAAATTTTAATATTTTAGTGCCATTTTAAAATATATGCTCTGCATTTTGGATCCTTTCAGTATGAAGTGTTTGCAAACATTCAGTCGGAACATGTTGTATATGTCTAGTCTAATCACTGCCTGAAATGACATGGTCTCATATACATCAAATGGACACAAACTCTCACACATTATATGGTGGTGTTAAAATTCCGTGCTCACAACACAGAAATAATGCCAAGGCAAAGTCAATGAGGAACTATTGTTGTGGTGGACTCACAGATTGAGTATAAAGAGCAAGCAAGTCCACCTAGGTCGGGTGGGTCGAACAAAAATGCATGCTAAGCTCTGTAATTAAATCCTCATACCATTTGCCATTCACTCTTTGAATGCATCCTCAATCTTAATTTCTTGCTGTTCTTGGCAGGGACTGTCAATTGAGACATCAGCTGTTCTGTCAGCTGATCATAGTTAACCAATAGCTCAGCAACACACCTTCTCTGTTAGCCTATCATCTTACTGCTTCTTACAGTTCTTTTTCTGCCTTCAGTTTTTTCATTTGTATTTTTCATACCTATCATTCATCTTGAAAAAGGCAGCAGACCCGAGACACCAATACGACGGGCTGGACAGAGGTCACTTCTTGCCCCAAAACCAAGAAGACAGCCAGACTTTATGTCAAATCTTAATCATCACATCATCTGTTTATGAGGAAGGGAGTGAGGAAACAAGGCGACTGGGCCTTCTACCAGTGGGGCGTGCCCGAGCACGCCCAACGGGAGGCGCCCCTCTACCTGCACTCCTGAACAAGACCCCGACATACTTGAACCCCCTCGCTTGGGACAGTCACTCGCTACCAACCCAGAGAGGGCAATTCACCTTTTTTACAGCAGAGAACCATGGCCTCTGATTTGGAAGTGCTGACTCTCGTCCAAACCGCTTCACAGTCGACTGTAAACCGCCCCAGTGCTGACTGTTTGTCAACTTTGCATTGCCATTGTTTTATGTTGCCAGCATAAAATTTCAATACATTTCTTGCCCACCACTTCTTAGTGCATATTTTTGTGTGACTGTGTTGGAAATGACTTATTGCACTTAACATTTATTGAAAGGAGCAGTAGCACAAATACAATATGGAGAAACAGATTCATACTATTGTCCTCTTTGTATATTTGACTACTGTTGCATGTCTGCCAATCTAAGAGGAGGTTTTTTGGGGGTGGAGTCTTTCCCAGTGTAAATCCAGGATATAAGGAAGAGGGTGAACAATGTTGTGTAGATTGTAAAGTAGCCTATATGCATATGCATATATCTATGCATGAATCTATGGCACCAGGGCATAACCCTGATGTTTGAGTGTAAACAAGTTCTCTTTCACAGATGTTCACAGATAGCCTAATGGCTGGTGTGATGGGTGTTGCACTGTCAGCTTAAATGCCCCATTTAACTGCTCTGGAGTCAGGCATTAAGTATGTTTCATGGGGGAGTTGTTAGTATTCAGTTGGTACGCATTGTGTAAATGCTGAGCTCCATATCACAGTATAAAGCACAGTATGCTTCTCAGCAGAAAATAAACATGATGAACACGTTGACACGTCGTGTTTTGATACAGAGACTGTATGTATCACACAGTTAGTTGAGAAATGTCGACGTGCAGCCCTGCAGCCATAAGAAAATGTTGGCATTGTACATTTCTGCAAACCAGGGATGCATTACATTTGTATTTTTCATACCTATCATGTCAACGCTTCTAAAGTGACACAGTATATGAGCTGATATGTCATCAAGAGGTGGAGGGGATGGTGGGTGGTGTGACAGATAACGGAGATGTCTTGCCAAGCTGCAGACCCACTGGTTAAGACCAACAAACAACAAAACTAGTTGTTTTTTAGCAAGTCATCACTGCATTTTAGCAGCTTTTTAGCCACAAAATGTGGGTGTTTTTTAGTGACCTGTGGCTGTGTTTCCACTGAGGTGTAGTGCCACCAAAAGAGATTTTTTTTTTACCAAGACATTGCTGTGTTTCCACCAGGGATACTCAAGAAAGGGCAGACCCGCACACCAATACGACGGGCTGGACAGCTACATAAAAGGATCACAGGCTGAGATCAATGCAAAAAAGTCAATGTATTTAGAGCATCCATGCGCAAAAAGAGAGGTTCTCAAAGCTAAAAAAATAAATAAATAAATAAATAAATAAATAAAAAGTGAATAAAAACAGCAACAAACGTTTCAGCCCTTGACGATCATCAGTGTTACTGACATGAGTGCTTCACAGAACAGACACAGACACAGACAGATCACTACCAGGTGTGATGAATCAGTCAGCTGGTGCCACTAATTAGATGAGATCAACTCTGAGGAGCAGAAGCCTGACTCCTAAATCACAATGACCTGTCATATGAGTATTGTACAAATCACAACATCCTCAAACAGCAATGTATGGCAGCGTGGAAAGCGGACATTTTTTACTAACCCACTGTTTTTGTGCCTAAACCTGTTGAAACATCAAGTTTTATTGTTTCACTGTAATAAATTCATGGTTTGTAGAAACCAAGCAACGACATCCAGGGCTGAAAAATGAAGCTGACACGGAGGTGCCAGAAAAACTGCAGTTCCTTAAACAGCCAGTTGAGGCAGTCCTCATTGACCCCCACCTTAAAATGCCCAAATTTACAGTAGAAACATGTTTACAGCCTGGTACAAAAATGGCTTTGGTCTCAATAGCTGATTTTAACATCCATGTCAACTGAATTCGGGGTTGAATTTATTCATAACTCAACCATTTACATTAAACCAAGGATTGAAATTACACATATTTAACGACTGGTCAGTTTGAGTGACAGGCTGTCTGCTGATAGTTTCCTCAGCTTCTCAGCAGATGCACTCCTCGCTCCTCCACAGTGCCGGCCCAAATATCAATGACTTGACTCGACTTATAGCAGAGACTCGACGTGGCGTGCTTGAGAGCTGCAGAACTCGCGGCCTCAGAACAGGAGTCCACAAACCAACGGGTGACGTCATGATAGCTACATAAATTATTTTTAAAGTCTACAGCAGAAATATGCAGTGCCAACATTTATTCTGACAATGGGGTTGTCATTAGCTGTGCACACGACAGCAATATGGAAATCTTTTTTTCATTTGCACACGTCAGATGCGTAATGTTATCTGGATATCTACTGAAGTGTGTGCTTACAACAGAGAGCTGACATGCGTGTGTGTGTGTGTGTGTGTGTGTGTGTGTGTGTGTGTGTGTGTGTGAGAGAGAATGTGTGTGAATGCACATGATGTGGAAGACTGCCAGCAATTTTCTCTCCTACTTCTCACTTTCTATTCTGCTCCAAACCTGAGATTTTCATATCAATCTTCCCTCAGAAGCTCTAGGCGTCTTTAACACAAACACACTTTCATCAGTGCATGTGTGTGTGTGTGTGTGTGTGTGTGTGTGTGGAATGTGTGTCTGCAAGAGTACATGAAAACATGTATTTGTAGATGCGTGCGTGAGTGTATGCGTGCTGCTTTTGCAAACACTTGCCGAAGGAGACAAACACATCTCACACTGTGCCCACATGGTAACCAGGGAACAGAATAAAAAAAGATAGAGGGAGAGACAGGAAGCTTGGGAGAGGGGATGCAAACAGATGCTCAGGGATGAAGAGAGGAAGGGAGTGAGGAAACAAGGCCACATACGCTTGTCTAGTTGGATTTCAACACATCCAGTGAATGGCTCGGAGCTCTCTTGTTCAACCCCATAATATCCTCTCTCACACATCTACAACAGAAACCACAGCCATGTGATTTGGCTTTAGCTTTTACTTAGTATGAAAAATGTGGAAAATCCTGCTGAATTATACAGATAGCTCAATTCCACATTTCCATCAAATAAGAAATTAAAAAATAAAATAGAAAAACTTTATACTGACCTAAATGTGAAGACAGAGGCTCCATGTACAGCTGAAAGCCATGCAGTGCATTTTTATTTTCCACGTCACCAGCAGCAGTGTTCTTATGACCTCAGTGACATCAACACTTTAATCATATCATGCATGTCCATCCATCCATCCATCCATCCATCCGTCCATCCAGTTTATAGTTTATATATAGTCATAGTTTTCAACTGCTTATTCGAAGCCAGGTTGCAGGGGCAGCAGGCCGAGCAAAGTATTCCAGACGTCCCTCTCCCCAGCAACGCTTTCCAGCTCCTCCTGTGGGACCCCAAGGCCAGACGAGATATGTAATCCCTCCAGCGTGTTCTGGTATCTGCCCCAACATCGCCCGGCTGGCCTGGGAATGCCTCAGGTTCCTCGGAAGAACTGATGGAAGTGGCAGGAGGCACCCGATCAGATGCCCAAACCACCTCCAAGCTCCCTCTGGATGTCTGAGCTCATTACCCTATCTCTAAGGCTCAGCCCAGCTCGCTGTATCCACGACCTCATTCTTTCGGTCATTACCCAGAGCTCATGACCATAGCTGAGGGTTCAGACGGAGATGGACCAGTAAATTGAAAGCTCTATCTCTTCACCACAACCACTTTCAACCACCCGCATCACTGCAGATGCTGTGCCAAACCGCCGATCCATCTCACGCTCCATTAAGCGGAGGACGACGAGGCGAGGCGAGGTTCTACCATGGCCTCTGATTTGGAAGTGACAGGCAGGGGAAACACGCAGCAGGTCCTGATGCTGGAGGTCACGGTGTGATGAGGCCAACAGAACCACATCATCTGCAAATAACAGAGATGCAATTCTGAGGTCACTAAACCAGACCCTTTCCTCCCCCTGGCTGCGCTTTAGATCTTGTCCAAGACTATCACAAACAGAGTCAGAGACATGGGTCAACCTTGGTGGAGGCTTAACACCCATGTTTGACTTTGAGCCAAGTATGCGGTCACAGCTCTCACTTTGGTTACACAAGGACTGAATGGCTCGTAGCAGAGACCCCAGTACCCCGTATTCCTACAGAACTGGCCCCAATGTCAATGTGTATTTTGACGACTGGATTGAAACATGAATTTGAGGTTTGACAATCTGTTGGCGCCTCCTTTCCAGCACCCTGGAATAAACTTTCCTGGGGTAGTCAAAAATACAATTTTACAAGTTCCTTTAGAAAGCATTTTTTTGGCCGTTTCCAGTCCCTTGTTTTTTTGGGCCCAAGAATTCACTGTATGTTGCATTCTAGCTCTCCTCATCATCCCGAGCGAACATTTGTTAGCAGCAAACAAGCTCTGATAAACCCACTGGTACACTACACCAAATGGTTGACACACAGGGGTACCAGCTGGTGAAGAAAGTGGAACATCTAGCAGCTAAAATAATTGATATTTTTCTCAAGAGTTTGGTGGAGACTGCATGTCGCTCTGTGTCTGTGAGGTGGGTGCATCTGTCAGCTTGTTTTAGTCTTCTGCTGCTTCCCAGTGAACAAAAAAACAAATGTCATTCATGCTCAACATTATCTCACTAAGAGATTAACTTTCACAGGTTCAGTGTCCACAAGTCATAATCAAGTGCACTAATTTGGCAAAATACAGTCGTTCAGCCTGAGGAATGGGTTCAGTCTCCCTGGGATGAATTAATATTACATCATTGATTTTGGGGGCGTGTGCATCCCTGTCAGCCATCTGTCCTCTGAAAGGAAACCAGTCTGTTTCTCTGAATCTGTACTGCAGCTGTGCAATTCATTCCTGAGGCTTTGCGTGTACTTCTGTGTGTGTGTTTGTGTGTATGTTGGTGCATACACATGAAAAGTTGTGTTCAAACATTCACGCATGATGTTTAATTTGTTGTCACAAAAGGCCTTTAATCCCTTTTATACAATAATCCTTTTGATTCTGGAGCCTAAGTGGCGCCATTTAGAGGAGAAATCGGCTTTGTCTCCCACAAACACTCTTAAATTAACCACTGGTTCATGTCCACTTCTCTTTGAAAGCTACCATTACAAACTCTCTCTTACACACACACACACACACACACACACACACACACCAGTGTATTTCTCTCGCTGTGAGGACTGTCCATTGAGTTAATACAACGCACTAACCAAGAGCCTCAAGGACATGTCTAGACCAACTTCAGCATTGCATAAAGAAAATAATCATTTCGCATCCCCCGCAGTCATTTCACCATCACTGTGCTGGACAACAGGGATGCTGATGCACAGGGGTGTAATGCACAGAGCTGTCCACCACAAAAAAAGGCAAAAATCTGATTCAACTTTTGCTGCAACACAGTGACATCACCCAACAGTTCGCTGTGGTGCACATCATTATATTACACTGTAACATGAACAACATGCTTCCTGTGTTTACATTACAATTGCAAAGACAGATAAATAATTGTCACTGACGATAAACTTATTATTTAAAGAAATAAGCCCAGGAGGATCGTATTCCATCATCACATCACTATGTGAAACCACATCAGTGCAGCTCCTTGTGTTGATACACTGCCTGTTGGCCCACCAAATGCAGACACTTACAGGTGGAATGCACTGAAAAATGGGCGGCACAGAGGTGCAGGGGTTAGCCTTGTCACCGGAAGAGGGTTCCTGGTTTCAAACCGAGGGTGGAATTTGCATGTTCTCCCCGTGTCAGCGTGGGTTTCCTCCAGCTTCCTCCCACAGTCCAAAGACATGCAGGTTAATTGATAACTCTAAATTGTCCGTAGGTGTGAATGTGAGCGTGAATGGTTGTGTGTCTCTATGTGTCAGCCCTGTGATAGTCTGGTGACCTGTCCAGGGTGTACCCTGCCTCTCACCCAATGTCAGCTGGGATAGGCTCCAGCCCCCCCGCGACCCCAACAGGATAAAAAATGACTGAATGAATGCACTAAAAAATGGAAGTAAAAGCACCAACTCTTTAAAAGAAGAAAAAAAAAACGTCGGTGTTTTTGACTTTTGTTGCTTTTTGCGACTGAAAATTAGCACTGTGTGTTTTGCAGAGGTGGGGGACTCGAATCACGTGACTTGACTTGAGTCGGACTTGTGTGGCAAATTTGAGAACTTGAGACTTGCTTGACTAACACTGATGAAAAACTCAACTTGACTTTGACTAGGAATTTCTGACTTGAAAGGACTTATTTTCTAGACATTTAGAAGATACCTTTTGTTTTTAAAGAATATTTGAAATAAGTACATATCTCATGATACCTGAGTAAATGTGTTTATTTACATTCCACCACTGGGTGCAGTTTATGTTATAATGTCTGTATGAGGTTGTGAGTATGACTTGACTTGTGACTTGTTTGACATGACCAATGACTTGACTCGACTTATAGCAGAGACTCGACGTGACGTGCTTGATTTTCACCACAGTACCTTGGGACTTGAGACTTGAAGGTTCTTACTTGAGACTTGGATAAGGCTTGCACATGTGTGACTTCCACCTCCAGTGTTTTGCGTTGCATTGCTGTGATTCTAAAGCCAGACTGGAAGTCATTCTTGAGACTCAGGTAAAATTCCTTTGACATTTGAATGCCACAACTTGCATCTCGTGATGCTGTTCAGCCGCAAATATCTGCACACAGCGTATTACTGCAGAATAACAGACACAAGACAATAGACTTGATTCTTTCACCAACCTTTTCCTAACATGGAGGCACGTGACATTCACTGAGGGAAAATAGATATGTTTATGCTAAAAACAGTTTACAGATCTTATTATTAGTGCAACTGTAGCACCTCATAATGTATAAGCAATGAAAAGGTTTGGTGTCAGCTGATGTAAGCAACTTGCAGGAGTTCAGTGCATTTCCGGGGAAGTATTGTCTTTTTATTATCACCATTTATAACTTAATGTTGCAGGTCAGTTCCCTGAAGAAAATGTTGGTATTGTACATTTCTGCAAACCAGGGATACAGGAAATTTATAGGTTTATTATGCATGCATCAGCATTTATTCTAAAGCACCTACAAGGCCATGGTCCTCAGCCGGAAAAGGGTGGATTGCCCACTCCAGGTCGGGGGAGGTCCTTCCTCAGGTGGAGGAGTTTAAGTATCTCGGGATCTTGTTCACAGTGAGGGTAGGATGGAGCGGGAGCTTGACAGGCGGATTAGGGCGGCGTCAGCAGTGATGCAGGCGCTTAACCGGTCTGTTGTGGTGAAGAGGGAGCTTAGCCAGAAAGCGAAGCTCTCGATTTACCGGTCGATCTATGTTCCAACCCTCACCTATGGTCACGAGCTCTGGGTAGTGACCGAAAGAACAAGATTGCGAGTACAAGTGGCTGAAATGAGTTTCCTCCGTAGGGTGGCTGGGCTCAGCCTTAGAGATAGGGTGAGGAGCTCAGACATCCGGGAGGGACTCGGAGTAGAGCCGCTGCTCCTCCACATCAAGAGGAGCCAGTTGAGGTGGTTCGGGTGTCTGGTAAGGATGCCTTCTGGACGTCTCCCCTGGGAGGTGTTTCGGGCATGTCCAACCAGAAGGAGAACTCGGGGCCGCCCCAGGACACGCTGGAGGGATTACATCGCCCGGCTGGCCTGGGAACACCTCGGGGTTCCCTCGGAAGAGCTGACGGAAGTGGCTGGGCAGAGGACTGCAGCCTCAGCTTCTTTGCTGAGGCTGCTGCCCACACGACCCGGACCCGGATAAGCGGAGGACGACGAGACGAGACGAGGTTCTAAAGTGACACAGAACGTGGTGACTATGATTAGTGTGACATTGAGCCAAGACACCTGCTGAGCTGCAGACCACTGCTCAAGACCCACAAGCAACAAAACCAGTTGGTTTTTGGCAAAACATCACTGTGTTTCCTGCCGAGATAGTGCCAGTAAAAGAAGGTATTTTAAGATAAACTTAACCACATTTTCATGACCCGGCTCATAAGCCATGACAAAAACAGGAGAGACATGGTGTTAAACTGAGATATGCACAAGTTTATTATTTGACAAAAGATAATTGCAAAACATGGTAAAGTCCCAACCCAACTAAACAAGAACGTGGTGCCAGAGGAAGGGAAAAAGCAAAGTCATTGAACAGCCAGGTCTTAAATAAGCTGCACCTGGAAGACTGGCCAGGTGCTCCCAGTTGTACTTGTTTAGCTCCGCCCACCAGCACCTGCAAGACAACAGAAAAGAGACAGGCAGGGGGAAACACACGCAGCAGGTCCTGCTGAAGCAGGAGGGTGCACAACATGCTGACTGCATCACTGTTGAAATGGAAAGTTTCCACACACCTGCTACATTATACTGTGTAAATGTAACATATATGTGGTTTGCAGAAATGTACAATGTCAATGTGTATTTTGACGACTGGATTGAAACATTATTATAAACAATATTAATGCAACATGCTTCCCTAAGTAAAAGAAAAAAAACAGCTCATGCATAATGCATGAAACCAAACACCAGATATCAATCATGTGCACAAGTAGACCCACTGGCCCTCATCAGCTGGTTTAAATCCAAAAAACTGTCCCCACATGTGGCGAAGTGTAGACACACACACTTCTTTCTCACACATATAACCACACAGACAATCAGCAACCGTGGCACTGCTCAGGTTAGCACAGAGGTGGCTGCTTTAGAATGCCAATAAAGAAGAAAAGAATAGGTCCAGGGTGACTCAGACTTTGGTATACCCCTATAGACACACACACACACACACACACACACACACACACACACACACACGCCCAATCCAGGCTCCAGCTCACGTCTGCTGCTGACAAAATGTCCCACTCAATCATGTTCTCTTTTTCTCCCCTTCATTGTCACTCTGCTCTGCTACACCGTTGCTGCAGACACAAAACACACACTCTCACACACAGATACACACACACGCACACACACACCTTTCACTCTCTCGTCCCCCTCCTTTCTAATTCCCCTCGTATAAAAACGCAAACAATCCATAAATCCAAATATGACCATTTTGTTCCATACACCCATCTCATAACTCATACGTCTGCGACCGAGCCGGAAGTTTGTGAATAGAAACTGCAGGAAATGCTTTTATATATATGTGTGTGTGTGTGTGTGTGTGTGTGTGTGTGTGTGTGTGTGTGTGTGTGCCTTTAGGGAAAGCTCAGGAATCGTAATTGTTTGCACAACTCCTACAATGGTGATAAGAGGCAAAGTGTCAACAGTGTTTAGAAATGGAGGTGAAATGCACATCAGCAATCAGTCGCTAAAGCACAAAAAGCTTTTTTTTTTCCTTTTGATGTTATTTGACGATAAGAATGATAAGAACAGGGCTGTTGTTTTCCTCCTTTATTTAGGTGAAAAATGTCTTCCATTTAATGAAATTCTCCTCTCATTACCTCCTGCTATCTCGCTTTTATCAAGTCACTCACAAATTTGTATGTGTGCTCTTTTGGCAGCTGTGGCCCACACTTGCACTCACACACAGAATCTGATCTGGAGCGGCGGGGAGGAGGAGGAGGAGGAGGAGGAGGAGGGGGGGTGGGGGGGGGGGTTATATGCGTATTAAATAGTCAGCATATAAAAAGACCATTTATTACTGCTGTCATTGGACTGCTCGGGAACACAGTCAGGAGCCCTCCATAGCAGACTGTTTAAAAAATAGATTATAGAAGCTGACAGGAAATTTTAGAATCTTTTCGGTTCATTCTGAGCCAGACGCCGCTGTTGCTTTTATTCGTAATGGGATTCAATTGTATAAGGGCAAAGCTTGAAAGTGTCTTGCAGATGTTCTCAGGGTTGTTTGTTGTGTGGGATGGAGGGCACCATGCTGCCTCATGCTGCGCTAAGCCTCAGATTGGAAGTTATGTGCATTTACTTTAATCATGTAGAAAGTCGCTTCGGCTTTGATCGTGCATGCTCAAACTTTATCATTGCTTAAATACCTGGTGTGTGAGCAAGAAAGTGTTTTATGTAAAAGAGCAAACAATGAGGCATCATAACAGCATGCAGAGTTGTCTCACAGCTTGTGTCATGTTAGCATCAAGCTATCAGCGCAGCTATTATGGGAAAGTTCATTGTTTTGACTCACTGCTCTACACTGAGTAGCCATTACTCAGTCGTTATAGGAATACCTCACCCACAAACCATCAGTTGTTTGGCAATTACTCACCCCGTGTTACATTGAACTGGTGAAGAGAACTCTATTTTCTTTGCATGCCTCCACAACAAATCTATGTCAAAACATCAATTTACACAATTTATGCAGTGTAACACAAGTCTCCTTATCCAGTCGTATGCTTTGTACTTCCCAAACACATGCATTTACACTCAAACTATACTATTTAAAACACAAACACAGGCATATGCATGAATGAGTAGCATGCCTGGGCAACTCTGCTTGTGCCTGGGCGGTGACTTAGGGCAGGTGGGAGGGGTGGTGGATGGGTCAAACAACCATCGACTTTCACCCAGGAGGCCAGTGTTCACCACCTGTAAGACTGTAAAGCCAAATCCTGTTCTTTTTTCCTAAACCAAGCATGTGCTTTTGTTGCCTAAATCCAACCATGTATGTGTGTTAGCAAAACGTAACCACATGCGTTTGTTGTTGAAGGAAAAAAAAATAAAATTAGTGGTGTTGTACCAACATAGTGCTTTTATTTTGAAAGAGACTGTATGCAAACTGTACATTTCCGTGAAAACAGAAGTGTATTTTGAAAAAAGATGCATGTAACAGGTTGAAGTTGACACGGCGTCCCAGAACATCAACAACCAACACACCCAGGGTACCTTGCATGTCGTATCTGGACGTGGAAAGTCCATGAGCAAATGTCGATATGTGACGAGGTCTGAGTGAGAATTTGTTCATTCGTGAGCGGAGCAGTGTTGCCAACACTTTTCCAAAAGTTGCCAGATGCCATCATGTGTTCATTGGCATATCGGTGACATCATCGCACATTGATGGAAGCATTAAAGCTTCACTGGATGAGATTCAATGGAAGCATCCGCAACACAACATTTGAAAGGCATGAGAGCTGTAGCAGTTACACTATAGTGCACCACTTTTGTTTGTCCAAACTGGAGTAACTATAGAAACTTGATACAAGAGGAAGAAGCGGTGAGACCCCGCTCAGTTGGCAGAGGAGCTGTGGACTGCAATTACCCTGAGCAACCTGCATGGGGATTAATTGCAATATAATGTTTGTCTCTCTTTTCCCTGTGGGTCGAACGTGTGGCTAAATTTGTTGCTCGTCGCTTTTTAGAAGTAAAGTCTCAAAAAGGGTCTGAGAAGTTGCTAAATGGAGCGAGAACACTGGAGCAGAGTTCAAACAGGCACTTGCCTAGACATGCTAGTCATATACGGAAGTGTTTAATTGACTGTGCATGTGTTTGGGAGGTTGTGAGCATGTGACTGGATGGATGAGACTTGGATTATACTGTGCAAGTTGTGTGAAAGTTTGCAAATGGATGATTTGATATAGTTTTGCTGCTGTTAAACGCAGTCTATTGCGTGTGTTTTGTCATTTTTTAAATGATTTGTTCGTCGTTGAGACATGAAAAAAATAGTTCTTCCCAATTTCAATGTAGCATGGGATGAGTCAAGTCATTTAAGAATGAAGTATGCCTTTCAGTAGCTTTTCTTACTTCAGCAGTTATGATATGTTAGCTATCATCCACTACTAAAAAGCTAATGAAATATCAGAATGATCTTTAAGCACATGTATGGATTCACAGTCCACCATGCAGTATGGAAATACTGAAATGCTTAAAAGGAAAAGTTCAGCACTTACTCACTTTCTTACAAAGAATTAGATGAGAAGATTGATACCACTCTTTCTGTATGGTAGCAGCCATTAGCAGTCAGTTAGCTTAGCTTAGCATTGCAGACACTGGAAACAGGGGGGACTGCCAGTCTGGCTAATTAATGTAAATTATTAAGCGTTAGAAGTGATGGACACTTGGAATTTGCAGCCCAACTGAAGAAATTACATAGCGGTTACACTGAAACTTCACTTTTTTCCAACAACACTGTGGTTAAATTGTGGGTTTAGGCACAGGAATGTCTTGGTTACAGTAAGGAAAAGATATTTTGGCTTAAAATATCCGGTTTTGGTGACACCATCTGAGCGGGAAACACAGTGATGTCTCAGTAAAAAACAGATGCTTTTCATGGTACTATCCCCAGGAGAAAGACAGCGACAGGTCACTAAAAAACACCCACTTTTGGTGGCTAAAAAGAAGCTGGAAATGCAGCATTGAGTCTCTGAAAATCAACCAGATTTGTTGTTTGTTGGTCTTGAACGCAACATCTTGGCAGCCATCTTGCCTACGTGTCACAGCATCCACCATCCCTCCATCTCCTGACGACAAAGTCAGCTCATATACTACATCACTTTCGAGATGCTGATAGGTATGAAATGGGCTTGCAGAATCACGCAACATCAACTTTTCTTCTGGCAACTGGGCTGGAAATTTTTGTACCTGTTAGAGACAGAGCTGTTTTCACTATTTTAGACCTATTTTAGTCTTATTATTGAATTATATATAGTTTTATTATCACCTGCAGAAGTTTTTGGACGGTTGACATTGTGGGCTATATCAGAAGGAACCAAGAGGCTGAATACAGGAGTGTGGTGCACAGCTTAAAGTCACAAAGACAAAGGAGTTGGTGATGGATTTTAGGAGGCAGAGGACATGTCTGAACCATTTTAGATCATTCTTAGTAACTCTTGTACTTATCCTACTGCAGTTGTTACTTTAATGGGCACTGGTTTTACTCTTGCTTATCTTGTGTATTTGTATATTTTGCCAGATATTTAATACCATATTTATTCTGGGCCCAGTGAGCAACCCTGACCCGGGGAACCCACTGGTTGTTACCAATTGTGGTTACTTTACCTCTTGTCACTGTAATTCCAAGCATTCTCTAGAACAAGAATGTCCTTTGGGATAAATTAAGTTCTATCAATTTGTTTTGAATTATTATTATATTTCTACAAAAGAAAAGTTACTGTTAGATCTATCTGCCATTTTCCCAGATACAAAACCTCAGTTTAGCACAGAGAGAGAGAACAGTCTTTGAATATTGTCTCCTGAGGGTTTTTTTTCCCATTTCATCTCGAGCACTAAGGTTTTTGTCGAGAGTTTACCTTGTTTTCTCAGAGATTGGCCTGAGTTGGAAACCACTGCTGTTGTGGGCCACTGAGACATTGTATGTGATCCTGAGCTGTTTCAAACTGATTTGACTAGTAATGTTTGAGGTCAAGGATCAACACTTCTCATGCTCAAAAGTAAGAATCCGGAGGGATTTTCTGTCTCTGCCCGTGGCTACTGTGGGACCATAAAAATATGATTTCTTACTGTTCTGATTTCAGGGAGTTCTCAGCCCTCCCTCAGAGGCAAGACCACAAAGATTATGGAAATACGGGCCGTGGTTAATGCCAGATCTCTGCTGCTTGTGAAATGATGCGTTTAATGTCATCTGGTGGATGTCAAAAAAGGGAACAAGCTCTTGAATCATAGAACTGTGTGAATAGGTTGCATTTTCTTAACCTTTCTATTGGCATGGCAACGCAACTCCCTTTGAAAACCGACAAAATCGCCCGTGAATACATCTTGCAACATACTTTGAGCAATTTTCATGCATTTTGAGGCCGAAGCTTTTATTGGAAGTGGTTATGTTTCTGTGTCAGGTTGGTTCACTTGTAGAAAAATTCACATTATGCAGTGGTGTGATAAATGTTTCAGTGTCGACACTCTGTGGGCTCAGCTGTAAATAAAACAACAGGAATAAGGGGTGTGTCTGTCTGTTATTGCTGTAACTCTAATTCTTTAATATGTCTTCTTTTGTCCTCTCAGGGAGACTGAATGCTTTGTTCCTGGACTTGAATAGCCCCATTCTTCACTTTGATTAGTTTCCAATGCTTCAATAAGTGCACTCCTAAAGCTGATTAGTTAGTTTCCAATCCACAAACACATTAAGTCTCATCTTCTTAGTCGCCTCTCACAATTCTGTTTTGGTTGCATGGCGTCTAACATGATGTGTCAGACGCACATGCCTACTGAGATGTGCAGCACGTATCCAAACATACACTGACCGAGGGGTTACAAAAACGAGCGCCCTGGCACAAAACTGCAAGCGTGTGCATTGCAGGTGAGGCTACAGGGCAGTCTGGGGGCTTATCAGTCCAATTAACAGCATATCCGGACACCATGACAGCTATGAGGGAGTCCCCTGATCTTGATCGTGGTCTGGACTGATGGCCTGGGCAGATTATCTGGTGATGTGAAGTGTTTCTAAATGCAATCTAACCACAGTGATGGACTCGCTGAGAGATAAAAGCCACTCCGATCATATCAAGCGTTCGGTGTTTACGGCTCGATGCCCGGCTGCTTCCTGTGGTGCGTGAGGATCACACAGCGATGACCATCAACAGGCAGCGAGGGCCGAGCTAACAGCGAAGTGAAGCAGAATTTAACAGGAATGTTATCTTATTTGTTCTAATTAATGATAACAGTAGGGTGTAATGAGTTGGGAACTCTTGACATACAAGTAAGATCATACCAGCTTCAATTTTACTTAAGATTCTGCTGCGTCCACTGGGGGTCCCCAGACAGACTGTTTTGTGGTGTTTCTTCTGCCCTTATGCACTGCATAACAATTCTTATAGTATTAATGTGGATCTCATGGTAGATCAAGCAAGTTCCCTCCAGAATACAGAGCTTGGCATATGTAACATTTCATGGGTCAGCATATTTACCATTAAGACCAATTTCCCATCTGCACCTTAAACATTTACAGTAGCTGCTAAATATTGAAAACTTTATACAATATTCAGGAGCCAGGCTACAGCTCCAAACACAGCTGCATTTTAAGGTTACTCTGATCAGCTGTTTACCTTTACAGCCCACTCCCCCAAAGATACTGTAAGCATTGTATGTTGCTGTAAACCACGGATACATTACATTTGTATGTTTCATACATATAATATTAAAATTTCTGAAGTAACTTAGGGTGGTCACACGTTCCGTTTTTCCAAGTGACTACCTGGAAAATTACTCTTCTTTTTTTTTCTTTGTAAAAATGTACTCCAAATTAGGGCCAGTTCGTACCAGACACTTCTGACAAGGTGAGTTGAAGCAGGCAACTACTACAATGCAACTAGATGAAATGGTGTATCATCTCTATGCAACAACTCTCTTGTGCTTTGTTCTGATTTGCAGCTTATTTTGTGGCTGAATATAATTTGCAGCTTCTTAAACTATGAATGAGGATAGTGATAGTGAGATACTGGCTACAGCTGCATTTGTAGAAGTGATGAAACGGTAAAAAACAGAAACAAAACGAGCATCAGATGGACTGTGTTCATAATAATAAATATGCCACAATATTATAAGTAACCAGCATCAATTAATCAGTCAAGAATGTGTGTGTAGAATGTGAACATGGCCGCTGGTCTGCGTCTCATTTTGACTTGACCACCTGACTTCATTACAGGCACATTGCCTGTAGAGACAGGTGACGAGCTGTACCTTCTAAAATCGGGTGCCAGTGATTTGACCAGCAAGTTGCAAACTGATTGTGCCAATGCTCCTGGTCTCACTCGGAAGTCATCGAAAACCAGCACTTGGTCAGTGACCTCTAGCATTAGACACTGATGAAAAAAGTCCTTTCACACAGTGGGACCATAGGCGTCATTCAGGTATGGTGAGGTATGGCAGCTGCCATACCTTGGAATCGGGAGAAAAAAAGAGAGAGAGGTTCTGTAGTCATCTTACTTGTGAGTGTCCTTCATATTTGTTGCAAGTGATCAGATGTGATATGTTAGATAGTCCGAGGTGCACTGGCTGGTTGTTTTCATTGTATTGCACTTAAATAGGTCAATAATATGCTCATCAGTGAATACGAGTGTTATTGAATCAGATTGTTCGCCACTTCGCTCCTCCGCGAGTTATGTGTTATGTGAGTTATCTGTGTGTTGTAAAAGCATTTTGCTCTGCTGCTGTAGACAGCCTGTCTAAATGATGTCTTGAAGCCTGTCTGATTGTATGTGGGGTTTTTTTCTTCATGTCGGCATGTTAAGTTTGTATTTTCGGTCTCTGGAAACACTCCAATACATTCGCCTATACAGTATTGTACCAAACTGGCCTTTGTTTTACTGTGTTTCATACACCGGACCCCTTGGTTATTTTCTAGAAATGAGCTTGTCATTAATTATTTTCTTTATTTTCTGTGAAGTTAAACACATGACTAATGATAATTAAACATCCGCTCGCTGTCCGTGGTGCTGAAATATGCGCCGAAATAGGTCCGATGTTTTCACTGCTCTCACCAAGTCATGCATTACATGCAGACATGAGGTATTATGAATGTGAGAAACAGCTTCATGTCCTTTGAAACAGTTTTCAATAGCATAGTATGTACTTCTGACAGGTCAAAGACCAAAGTGAAGTTTTATATAAATTCATATTTTTGAAACTCCGTCATCAGTAGCTCTGTGACGTCATGTCATATTGCCATACCTTAGCTTTTGCTGAAACGACGCCCCTGAGTGGGACAACAGTGAATGTAAAGGCAGCGGAAATGACTTTCACCCCAGGGGGCGATGTTGACTTCCCCTAAGATTTTAAAGCCAAATCCTGTTTTTTTTTTTTTTTTTCCTAAAGTCAATCAGGTATGTGTTGGCAAATCGTAACCATGTGTGTTTGCTGTTGAAAGAAAAAAAGTCAGTTTGCTGTGTTGTACTAATGTAGTGCATTTATTTTGAAAGAGACTGTAGGCAAACTGTACATTTCCTGTGAAAACTGTAAAGTGTATATTTTAAAAAACAGACAATGTATGTAACAGGTGGAAGTTAACAGTCCCAAAACATCAACACAACACACCCAGGGTACCTTGGACGTCATATCTCGATGTGGAAAGTCCATGACCAGTCATCATGATGTGTGATGAGATCGAAGTGAGAATGTGTTGCCAAAATTGGGTGTTGTTAAATGAGTTAAATGTTACATATTCATGGTTTGCAGAAGCATACAACATTATTCTGGCAGTTGGATTGACCTTTACTAAAGTATGTTTGCTTATGTCAGTCACAAATGACATAAGCAAATAAAAAGCGAACAATACCGTGTCCGGAATATGCTGAACATATGGACAGCAAACAAGTGGATTATGCTGTTCAGAAGTTCTGCTGGACAGTTTGATACCTTTTTGTCTTTTCGTTTGTTCTAGGTGGACACTGGGCTGTCAAAGCTGCCTCTGTTGCAACTGATGTGAATCCAAGCTGACTACTTTGTGCTCGCTCCTGAACAAAGAATCAAGCTTTAAAAAGTCACCTTTTAAGCCCACGTGAGGTGATTCACACTCATCAAACAGGCTTTTGATTTAAAATTTCTTGAAAGGCTTTCAGTGTGTTCCCCAGCATGCACGGTGCAAAAATGAAAGCAAACACTGATGCTCTCCTGAGGTCACTGTTGGTCCCAGAAAAAGTCATCAGAGAATTAAAATAAATGTGCACAGTGAGTTTAAATTACTAAATGTGCTCCTGCATGACCGTCACATAATATCCTCTTCACTTTTAAAATCCACACTTTATCACCACTCAGCTACATGATCACACAAAACAGGCATTAATATGCATTAACACACACTGCCACAAGCATCTATGCATGCACACACACACACAACTTTACAAACAACTTTAAAGCTTGTGTCCTATAATCCACCAAATCTATTTTATGTTCCCCTTTATCTTTCAGCGCACTTTTGATGACCAGTCATCTGTCCATTTTATGTGATTCTGTCTTATCAATAACTCACCATCATTACATCCCAAACGCTCCAGGCTCGCCTCTCCCCCTGTGAGATTTAAAGTCACCGGTCGGTACATATGAAAGACTCGTAGAATGATTCAACAACATCACAGTCCCTTCAATGTTAAAGGGGGAGGGGGGGCATCTCTGAAAAAGAACGAGCCTTATTCAGATGAAAAAATGTCGCTGGGAAACAGTGGCAGGAGCGGGCAGGATCCTTGATTCTGGACACATCTCGGTTTTATAGGCGGTGTGAAGATGAGGGAGAGGGACTGTGAGCGCAGAGATAGGGTCATTACTAGCTAGTTCACCTTGAGGTTATGCGCATTCCACTATAAATCCAGAGCCTGCTCTCACCTTGGCCAGGTGCTACAAACTTCTCCTCTAAAGCGGTGCAAGGGAATCGTTCATCTAATGAAATGTTTGGGGGAGCCGAGTTCGAAGGGCTGGACAGGCCGTTCAGCGGCTTGCCTTGAGTTATTCTGTAACACAACAGCTGTATTTGTCAGTTGTATTTGTTCAGGTGTTACTTATGTATCTAGTGTCTCAGTGGTTGTTTAGAGAAGACAAACAGGATTACACAGAGGGACCAGAAAAAATAGAAAACTCTGTACAAAGGAGGGCAGTCGTCTAAATACTGCCTTTTGTTAAATTTAGGATTCTTAATTCTTGTTGACAGTGGATTAAAGAGGTGCTCGTTCCACTCTATTTTCAGTTTTAGGCAGTAGATAAAGTTTGTTATCCAGATTGCATTTGATTGCAGGCAATGAAATAGTTGCTTTCATATTAATTTAACATACCCTGTATTTCATGCACAAACATGAAGATGTGTATACACACATGTGTACACATTACTGCTGAGGGATTTACACTATTCCACTGGTCGACCATCTGTGGCAGCTACATGCCAAGAAACACATCAACTCACCAGCAAAAGCAACCTGGTGTCTTCTGAAGTTGTCAAAGACCACCGTGTGGCCATCGATATCTGACGAAAAACAGGCATCATTTCACGGCAGTATGATACACCATCGGGTGCCGTCAGCTTAAAACAGCACCAGACACCAACATAATTTAAAGGGAAATTTCGGTTTATTTCAACCTGTCTCCTATCGTCCTAAATTTGTTTCAAGTGACTAGTGACATATAAATAATAGTTAGCATGTTAGCCGTTGGCCTAGATACAGCCGGGGCGCATAGTAGCGTCAGACCTGTTAAAACGTAAGTGAACGGGCAACCTTCAAGTGCAAAGTTAGTCCACTAAACAAGCTTTTTTTCCACAAAGACCGCCTCATATCGTTAGGATAAATGTCAGAGAACATATAGAAAACGACATGTAAACGTGTTGTCTTACCTTACCGGTGTGCTGCCATGTTTGTTTACCATTTAGCTCTGCTTTCCAAAGAGCGGCCGAAATATATCTGGCGAGCTCTAGATAAAGCCCAGCTGGATACTACTCCAGGTGGAGGTGTCTCGTCCTCGGTCACATCCAGACCTTGAAAATAAGGCTGCAACCGGTCCCATTCCTTGCAACAGAGGCATTCCTCTTCTGTGGGCACTGGGGCACAGCATTCACAGGTACACCACCAATCTCCAGAGCTACGCAGCCTTGCAGCAGCCATTCCTCCTCTCTCGCCCTCTACCTGTTGTGCCTCTCTCTCTCTCTCCCCCTCCGTTCTTCAATTTCACGAAGCTCTTCGTCAGTGTATTCTGGCTCAAATAAATAAGGGCGGCCATCAAACTCTGCAAAATCAAATTCCTCCTCCACAAAGTCGAAGTCTGGCAAAAAGTCAGCCATTATTCTATAAATCTTTCATAAAATAAATGAATGAACTTTTCAGGCTACTGTCCGGTTCTGCCTGCCAGTTGTTGCTGCTTGTTCTCGCGAGATTTCAGGCACGCTATGAGATCGCTGCTTGTTCTCGCGCTTTGGAAAGCAGAGCTAAATGGTAAACAAACATGGCAGCACACCAGTAAGGTAAGACAACACGTTTACATGTCGTTTTCTATATGTTCTCTGACATTTATCCTAACGATATGAGGCGGTCTTTGTGGAAAAAAAGCTTGTTTAGTGGACTAACTTTGCACTTGAAGGTTGCCCGTTCACTTACGTTGTAACAGGTCTGACGCTACTATGCACCCTGGCTGTATCTAGGCTAACGGCTAACATGCTAACTAGTATTTTTATGTCCCTAGTCACTTGAAACAAATTTAGGACGATAGGAGACAGGTTGAAATAAACCGAAATTTCCCTGGGAAAGTCCCTATAGGGTGGGCAGGAGCGTCAATGGATGAGTCCAACAACACAGGACTTTCACCCAGGTGGCAGGAGTTTGCTTACTGTATGAATATAGAGCCAAAGAGTAATGTTTTTTTTTTTTTCTAAACCTAACCACATGCTTTTGTTGCACAATGAAATAAGCACTAAAATGGAATTCGGCTTCAGTTTTGGGGAGCTGTCATGTCAGCCATCTTTATATACAGTTGCTGGATGTGAGTAGGTATAGCTGTGGCTTGAGCAGCTATGTGACCTGCCCATCAGCTACATGAATCACTCACCATACCTGCATGATCAGCCCCATTTGCTCCTTGGTTCGGAAACAGAAGCCCTGAAGAAAACGCTAAGTTAGCATTTAGCTAGCTATGAAGTTTTTGGTTCAAACAGAGGCGTTTAGGGTTAGGGTTAAGATGAGGGTTACATCTTGTTTTTCATGCCAAGTAGATCACATCTTCCTGTATAATGAATACATATTTTCATACACACTGTAATCAGTGTTGCAGGGTTGAAATAAACACAGGGTGATGGGGTCATCTTGTGGTGGTGGGCGCTGTTTTTAGGGGAGTGTAGTGTAGGCTTCAAATAGAATGTGGCTGCAGCTATAAATTTTGCATTAGATGTGACAAAGTGTTAGTTTAACTATACTTCATGCTTCCTTATTGTATGACATTATCAGAAATGCACTGGCTGCATTTGTAGTTGTGACCTTTTATTGTTGTTCCAAGATCGCACTTTGCAATTTACATCCTTATTAAAGTCAAAATGGCACAGCTCTTGTTTGTAATATAATCATTTCACAAAGTTTTCATAACTAAATGATAAAGTTGGTCATTTGTCAGTGCAGTTTGTCACCCTGAGAATTAAATAATGGCTGGATTTAGACAACTTTAACTACTGTAAAATCAAGTTAGAGAAGAGTAGTCTTCAGAATCGACATTGACTCGAAGTGAGGAGGAGATGTGACACGAATCCTACAGTATCTGATGTTCTCTGTACATCTATCCATCCACCCTAAGCTCCTCCACTTCCACTCCATTCTTTTTCCAGTGTAATGTATGGTTTGTTTTACAAGCAATGAATATTTCAGTTGTGTCAGAAGTCTTCAAGGTGCACCAAGGTGTTGATGTGCACTGGACTCCTGTACAGAAGCGTGTACGGATAGAAGTATACACATATGAGAAACTCTCCTATCTACAGACAGTAGGCTGCAATGAGGAGAGCCACCAGCTCTCAGGTTTTTGGCAGCAGCCTGCAGCTTGGTGATTATCCTGCTGCCAGGTATTGATTTTTGAATAGTGGGCCAAGCACTGCTACTCTGGACTGAGAGGTCCTGTCAATACAAATCTTATCGCTACATTGACAAAGTGAAATAATTTCATCAGTTCCTCTGCAAAAAGTAGAGGAAGGGAAGAATTATGTGGTCTGGCCCCACTTTGTACAATCATAAAGGGATCTGTATATACTCAGCACACTGTGTGTCTTACACAGGAGAAAGAGAGAGAAACAAACACAATGAGTCTGGAGACATTATCACACTTGAAATATTATTAGTAGTTTAATTAGCGAGTATTTTCACAGTCTTGTTTGTCCTATTTTTCACAGGGTATATTTTCAAAATAGATCAAAATAACAGCAAATTAGTTGTATTATTATTCACTTGGTACTTGAGGTAATAAGTGTGGGAAATAATAAGTTCTCAGAGTGAAGCATTATCAAGTCATTACTAATGTTTTTACAGTAACAGTGAAGTTTCTTCCTGTGTGGATTTATATATAGCTCCGTTCTAGCAGGAACACATCAAGGTTTTCAGCTTTATATTAAAGACAACTGTTGAGTGTTCCAAGTCCCCTGGCTTCGCATTTTAATGGGATGCTCCAACTGGCATCAATAAATATGGTCCATCGCTGCTCTGAATTTTTGGCATCCCCCTGGGTGGACTAACGATCTGTTTGGCCGGGATAAACTGCTCTAAGTGCTCTCTGCATTCTGAGTCCCTATTACAGTCATTTCAGGATGGGATGGACACTGATAGGCTATACGTTCTGGCTCTAGTTCTTCCCATACAGTCGGTGTTGGATAGGGCGGAGGTCAGGACTCTAGGGAGGAGTCATTATCATCACTGCCCACACCCTGCTGTGCTGAGCTTGGTGTTTCTTTGTGAGGAGTGATGAGGTCAATGCCTCGACGTCAAACATCAATGCTGTACAGAGTCTGTATTTACTTACTAATCCATGACTTGGCTGACTAAGCTATGATTTTCCTGCACTGTTTTATGCAGTGATATTTCCTTTAAATTGAGGAGTTGCACCATTACATTTTAAAAGAATCAGACATTTATATCATTTTCTGGAGCACACAGTGTCTCTTCCATCATTTCCTCTCAGGTACAGCATGACGAGTATTGTCTGATGCTGACCCCACATTAAAGGAGAATTGGGCAGACTCTGGGTTTGCTAAACCTCTCCTGACAATCATGGTGGTGTTCCTGATTCAAGGCTGGACTGAACAGATAATCTGTCCAAATGACCCTTCAGTGTTGTCATAAATCAACTCAGGGAGGACCGTGATGCGGAGTAACAGGCAGGTTGAAGTTTTAACAAAGAGCCAGCTTTAATGCAGCTGATAAACATCCAGGACAGATAGATATCTAAAAGTCTACATGAAAGAAGAACCAAAACAAAACTGAAAACCAACCAGGGAAGCACGATGAACACAAGGAAGAACTTGGGGAAGAAATCCAAAATGCAACATGAGAGACCAAGAAGAACAAAGAGAGAGAGAGAGAGAGAGAGAGAGAGAGAGAGAGAGAGAGAGAGAGAGAGAATCTACAAAACACAGCAGGAAGCATATATAACATGAAACAAGGAACACAAACAGAAAACTCCAAAACAAAGTCCATCGGATAAAATACTATGAACAAAATCCTAGGATCATGACAAGTGTACAGGTATATTCTTAATGAGTTTCCCCTGATTTCAGATCCTTAATGTCAACTATGTTGCTGTTGTCAGTGATGGAATATTGAGCAGAAACCCACATTAGCCAGTGAGAGTGAGCTGACCAGGAAGAACCACCAACTGGATGTTGTGTACATTTTTTTCTTCAAACTCTCCTCCAGCTCAGTTTGCAAAATGGATGCTGAGTCTGTCCTCTCAGCCATGACTTTATCCACAGTTATTCCACAGTCTTGTTCCTTTTCTTTTGTTTTTTCTGTGTTAAACATATCACATCAAGTGCAGCCTACAACTGTCCACCTCAGTGTCAAGTTTGATCATCAAATTTCCAAGATCCCAGGTTCCCAGAATGGTAAATGGTAGATGGACTGCACTTTTCTAGTCTATGGACCACTCAACGTGCTTTTACACTCTATGTGACATTCACCCATTCACACACTGGTGGCCAAGGCTACCATACATGTCATCAGTACCTTGCCATAGGATACTTCTACATGCAGTCTGGAGGAGCCAGGGATCAAACCACCATTCTCGCAATTTGTGGACGACCCACTCTACCTCTGAGCCGCAGCCGCCCCTAATCACCACTCTGAAAACATTAAGTATAAACGCAAGTTGCTATGCTTCGTCTTACTTTCTCCTCTTCATCCCCTATGGCACATAAGGCTTCAATGAGCTCTTGTCATTCCCTTTCCAGTTCCAGTGTCATAGTTATGCGCCAGATGGTCTTGGTCTTTCCAAATTTTCTTTTGCCTGGTGGTGTCCATCTTAAGGTGACTCTCGATGCGATGCTTCAGCGTAACTCAAGTCTAATCCACATGTACGTGGCATTTTTTTGTTTTGGCCTTTTATCCACACTATTGTTAGGTCACTGTAAGTGGATCTTTTATAAAATTCTTTCCAGGGTAATGAAATTCTGATATTGGTGCCAACATATAGACAGGGAAAACAGAGTTTTTGGCTTGCAGTGTCATTCTCATTCTCAACACCTAAATAATGCTTGCTCGAATGTAGTCTCCAGACAATCAGAGATCTCCGCCTTCTGATAGTCTGGGGACACTCCTTTCTAAAGTGTGTTTAACACACCAGCGAAAACGGCCGGCAACAAAGCAACGCCTCTTGCATGTTTGAAAAGGACACGCCTACTCGGAAATGTGCGCTCCCGCTTTTCTCGTCCGCAAGGAAACAAACACACAGAGAGCTTGAAAATGGCTGCCAAGAGATTTAACTCTGTTTTATCAAACGTATGCTCAGTCCACAAGATTGTGGAAATGAAGGACTTACAGCGACTTGAGCCATTTTGTACCGCTACACATGTTTTTAGTCGGACTATGTTTATGAGCAAGAGTTCAGCGAGCCACCAAAGGACCGCCCTGCAGATTTACTATTGGTTCTGCAACATAGGGAGTTTTTTTAAACTCTAAAATTGTATCCGCCCATCTAAACACAAAATCAGGGAGAAAGTCATCAGTCTTTAGTTAAGCAAAGCGTCTAAAGACTGACTTGTGAGTCTAACTCGAATGTGCTAAGAGGACTTAACATGTTTACACATAAATATACAGTTACCTTTCCACTGTATTGAGGAACAGTGGCGTAGGAATGCACAACAGAAGTCACTGCTCCAGGTAACCTTCTGGTAATACCTTTTGTTGGGGGACTTCAGATTGACCAGCATCGTCTTTTTCAATGTGTGTCTGTTTAGATTTAGAGTTATATCGCCACCTGTTGGTTTGGCATGCTGTTGACACTGCATCCATTGTGTTTGGAGTTTCTATTCGGAGGGATATGTTTTTATAACAGTGCTTGTTTTTTAGAACAGAGTAGGGGAAAGCCCTGTTTTCAAAAACATCCATGTCCTTGTAGACTAAGCCTGAATCGTGTGAATTCTTACTATCAAATGCTAAATCTGTCGTTACATCTTTGGCCTCCTATGATTTTTAAATCAGTTAAGGTTTGAAAATCCTCCAGTGTGCACCAGACATAAGCTGTAAGGCCATGAGTATGATACAGCTAAGTCAGCATCACAGTGTGTAAAGGGTGTGAGCTCACTGTCTGCAACTCAATATCTATCTCCGGCATAACAATGGTGTTAAGGATGGAAAGTATTGGCTTGTAAAGTGTAAGGAAGGCTGTTATCAGTGACCAAGGCCTCTGCATCTCAGCAATCACCTGACGATTATCTTTCCAAGCAGCTGCTGTTGGTTGAATCATGAACGCAGCAGAGAGCTTTCAGTGCTTCTGCCACCCTACCGACACCTGTTTAAGTGTTTTTTTTTTATACAGGAGCATACGTTTCTTTTCTTCTCTTGATTTCCAGCAGCGACTCAAAATCCCCTTTTCAAAAATAACTTCTATCTCTTAACATATCAAACAATTTAGAAAAATGTACATACTGAACGTAACAGACGATTATTTTATAGTTTTCCACCCGAAGATCTGAGCTTGCAACACAATATCCGCTTGTAGTGACTACAGAATCATGAAACATTTTTATGGTTATTTTCAGGCCCTCACAGCTCTTGGCTAAGGTCAGCAGAAACATGTGATCTGATATAAAACAGAAACTGTCTACAGTGACTTGAGACCTAACCGAACTCATTCCAAGGGTGTCAAACATTCCTGCCTGGTCAGTGGCCCTTGGCTTCTGTTACTGACACACAAAGCACCTTACAGCATCTGTACAAGATGCACCAGGCTTTCATCTAACACCAAAGTGATCCTATCTCCAGCACAAATGACGTAGAAAGAGCAAGAAAGTCCAAATAAGGTGGGAGGGAGAAGTGGTGGATGGGTCACACTCACAGCAGACTTGTGAAACCATGTGAAACCAAAAGTCAACTTCAGTTTTGTCAACCACGTTATAAAGTTACTGGCCTACGTTATATGACATTCAATCATAGTCTTTACACGGGACACGGCTGTCAAGTGACATTCTTTTGAAACATTTTTTTATTAACCCAAACCGTTGTCGTCTTTTTAAACCTAACCAAGTCGTTTTGGCAGTAAATCAGTCTCTGATTAGCTGCTTACGTTGTCAATTACAGTTCAGTCAGGAAAACTTTAGTCAAAGAAAACTTTATTTCTGTTTGCAGTATGATAGATGGGAGTCCGGCTCTGTTCTGGGGCCTCTCTGCCCTTCCTAGGCCTGTGTAGAAAGCCTAAGGCAGAGAGAGCACATCTCTCTGCCCTTCCATGCACCTACATGGAAAGCCTAAGGCAGGGAGAGCAGCAGCAAAGATCATCAACAACATTGATAAGTCAGACACAGCATGAAAAGGAGGAGCTGGGGTGGAGGTGGGTTGCAAAGCAGCTTGCAGAGGAAGCAGCAACAGTAGGCAGGCCAGAGCAGTTTAAATATGGCACCTTCAATGAGATTTGCCTATTGGCTGCATAGAAAGGAATCATGTGACCTATCAGCTGACTCCCTTTCATCAATCAGCTGATCCATCAGTTGACTGGGCTGTTTGAAATCAGCTGATGTAGCTGGGATGTGAGCTGAGCTCTATTGTGGATCCCTGATTGGCCCTGATTGGATTTTAATTTCTGGATGCGAGGCGGGGCGGCACCAAGTCCAAACTGACACAGAGAGCAAAACAAAAGAGCAACTTAATGCTGCACTTCATTCACTTGAAAAAATGCCACTTTACCCAAGTAGCAATTATGTTTGTCACCATGGCATGATGGGTAAAACAATCTAGTAATATATAAAAGTAATGTTTATAAGACAGGATTGCATGTAAACGTCAAAAAATATCTTGTGATGTGAGCACTACAGCAGTTCTGAGATTCTGCAGCAGCTTAAATTCTCAGTGTTTCTGCTAATAACAGTGGCACTTCTTTTGAAACACCCCACCACTCATAACACTTCCTCTTCCCCTGTCAATCTCCACACTGTGAGCAAAGTCTGGCTGAAAGAGGGGGATGAAATGTTGGGAGAAAATAAATATGAACAAAGAGTAAGTGAGTAAATATATTCAGCAAGTTCAGGACACCAATTGTGGATGGAAGAATGCATGAGACAGATCCTCCTCTTAACTGAATATAACAAGGCCAATGATGTGCTTTGAGTACCCTTCTACAGGAATAATTCTTATTTTTTCCCATTTCCATCTGCCTGCCCGCTGAGCTGCCAGCAGCCATCATCATGACATGTTGACTGTTTATTTACCTCGGGACTTTGTTAAAAAAGGCATTTATAGACAGAAGCTCAACTCTATGGCAGAATCTGTACTGCGTTAACATACAGCCGTTGTAAAGGAGGCACGGAGAAGAGCATTTTGCACATTAATTAGTGAAGATGGCTTGAATGCATAATTTATGAATGTTAAATTTGTCAGCACACTACAACCACACTGACAGAAAAAAAAATACACATTGCACACACCCATGCGTTCACACATGAGCAAGCACTCTGACACCACATGGGAAATATGGAGGTAGCAAACCTTTTCAAAGACTTTAATACGTCTCAGCAAGGCAAAATGGATATTTAAATAACACTACAGCTTTAGATTCTCGCTCCTCATTAATCCAAAAAAGGAAAATGAATATTGCTTGTTTAAATAAGTCCTTTTTCCTGCTCCTTTCATCATTTCACTCTATAGAAGATAGAAAATGTAAAAAGTAAATTAAAACACTTCAGTAATTACATTTATCTGTAGGTATTAGAAACAAAAAAAGAGTCTATTTCTGAATTAATATATTGGGTAAAAAAAGTAGTGAGCTTCCTAGAACTATTCAAACTATTATTTATTGTTTCATGTTAAACTGATGTACACTGGCATGATCCTTCATACCTACACAATGTATCCTCATACAGCGGTTTGTATGATATTCTACGGACTGTACATACAATAGTTCATAGTATATCAAGTCCCATTACATTATGTGCTTAACTAGTCCATACCCATCGGTAGCTTTGTCACCTTCTACCTATGCCAATCCTCAATGCCTATGTGCAGTTTCACATACATTGACCACGTCAGTGAGTAAAAAAAAAAAAACGTGAGACAGACAGAATGACTGACTGACAGAATGACACACTGACAGTTTCCGTGATTATGTACAGCATACCATACCATGCCACGCCCTCCGCAATATTCATTGCCTTATAGAAGCTCAGTTTTAGTAAGTTTTCCAACTTTTGCCAAGAGGGAACTTTAGATATTGGTCCCTAGATTATGTTCACCCAGTTTCATGCAGATCGCTCAAACTTCCTAGGAAGAGATCCATTTGAAGTGTTTTTCAAAAAATTCAAAATGGCGGAAAATCTATATAAGCGGAAGTTATGGGTTCTTGAGGCAAATGTGTTCCTCATGAGGAGAGGCATCTCTGTGCAAAGTTTCATGTCTCTACGACATACGGGGCATGAGATATGCCCATTCAAAGTTTGCAATTTCAATCAGTTGCTATAGCGCCCCCCTTTGGCCAATTGATGTAATATTGCTTCATTGGCATCCTCCCATGACCCTCTACCACTGTGCCAAATTTCACATGGACTGACCAAGTCAGTGAGGAGAAAAACGTGGAACAGACACACAGACAGAGTTTTCGTCATTATATAGTAAGATATAAAGTTACTGTACATGGTCAGGTTCAAGTAACTCCACTCTGGTTAGGCTAAGTCACACCGTTTTTGAACACTGGTCTCCTGGGAAAAGTCCATTATCTTGGGACCCATACATCACCCCAACTTGCCTCCTTAAGAGACCACTACCTTCCCATCATTGGTCACGTGATTGCGCTCTTCCCAAATATGTGGGTTATACACAAATTACTTGCTCATGATTGCATTGGATATGTACTTTTTTTTTTTTATTAGAAAACGTACGTATGGTGCGTGAGAATAGCCTGACATACAGCTGCTGACACTGAACTGAGCCTCGATACTTTGCATTACCAAGAACAAAGATTCCCAGACCCAAGTAAGTGAAGTGAAAACATAGGATGTATTAGTGTCACTGATAAATCCCCCTATGAATTACGTTCATGTTGGTTTAGTCTGCAGCACATGATTTAAATCTACTGCCTACAGTCAATGCTGTTTATCAAAGTATGTGTACACGTTCATAAGTTGACGTTTGACCACCAAAATCTAGACAGTTCATCATATGTGAAGAAGTTTCCTCAGATATCGCATTTACAAGGTTTTGGCAGACAGGACGACCCAAAAACACAATGCCTCTCGCCTCAGCTATGCTGATGAGGCATAAAAATACTGACTTTCGAAGTTTGAAATTAGGTGGTTGGCTCCAGAGTTGAGGTGCCCTCACAGCAAAAGCTTGATCCCCTTATTCAAGTAGTCCACATGCCTAACCTATACATACCATAATGTAGAGATATTGCGAAAATAATTTATTTGAATTAAGAGATTCTGCAGCCTTGCTAATGCCGCTGTGGGGCTGTACTTTGACACAGCCCCCTGCTAAAATCAGCTAGCTGATGTTTAGCAGTCATAATCTTTGTCATGTCCGTTAGTGTTTTAGTGTGCTAGCCCTTAACAAAGAACAGCCAAGGCCGATCATACATATCTGCATATCATATCTGCACCAAATTTCATTTAATCAGTCCAGTTGTTATTGAGGTCAAACCGGAACATCTACATTGTGCCTAACTTGAGACCTGAATGTCTGTATAATTGAATTGATGTGACAGTCATTCCTGTCATCTCCTTCCTGTTATATTTTTCAAAAGGAGGCGCAGATGGATGGGTTACAGGGATATTGTTGCCCTTTCATGTTAATTTCAATATCTTTGAGCTTGACATTGTTCAACTAAATTACCTTTAGGGGAACTTCATTGAAAGTAATTTCACTGCAGGAGGAGTGTGGTGATGGTGATCCATGTCACATATCTCCCGAATTCACAACCTCCCATCAGGAAAGTCACTGGCTGTTGAAATGAATCTGAATGACGGGAGCATTGGAGGTGGGTCAGGGTCCTCTGAGGGCACAATGGTGTGCACACACACCCACATGCACACAAACAACTCATACATGAACGCAGCTGTGCAGACAGGCAGGGGGACAGCATTTGAATTGTAATTAGCACAAGGCATCTAAACAGTCCAACGGGCCTCAGAGGCATTAAAGCGGAAACGGAACATCAGAATCCTCTGAATGTTGGACTTTGGGCTACAAAACAAAGCTCGAGACAAACAAACACTGGGCATCATTAGCAACTTCTACACATGTGTTACCGAGGATGGAAATGGAGCTGTAGCCAGCTAGCCCGCAGCTTAGACCTGTCAAAATGTGATGTGGAGTATTATCACTTTCCAAGTGAATATTTCTTGTTGTGTTTGCCCTCCCTGACTGCAAGAGCTCCACAAAACAGGCTGGAATCAAACAAGTGCAGTAGCAGACTAGATCAGAGACAAAGAATACAGTAAATAAAATGTTTAATTGCAATAAAAAAATAATCAGAAAATATTCAAAAGACGGAATCTTAGTTTAAAGTCCACTGACATGTTGAAAGCTTCAAAAAGTTTCTCATCAGTGGACCTTGCAGCAAGACTTTTTTCAACTTGGTATGCCCAAGGTCCATAATGAACCTTCGCTTTTCATTAGCAAGCAGTGCTGAATGTTAGATGTAAAGATTTGGCTCCCCAAGAAATAGTTTTGCTCTTGCAGTTCCCATTTTTTAGATTTTATGTACAATATTTTAAGCAGAAATTTCCAACCTAAACTGCTAAAAGAGAAGCCCTCAGTGTTTGCAAGACAACCCAACCACATATTGCAATAAACTTGACCACCTATTGCAATCAGAACTAATCAACCCTTAATTAGTAATCATTAATTAAATCCATGTGGGAAAGCCACCTACTGCTGAAGGTAAGACTCAGAGAGTTGACTTGAATTAAATTCTGAGTGAGGATTAATGGTTTCTGTCAAAGCAAAATCCTCCTGGGTGCTGGAAGTGTTTTCCTAGAGGTCACTGGTGATCAGAGAGAAAGAGGAGAGGGGGATGAGTGAGCGGAGAGCAAATGAGAGTGAGGTTACTAGATAAGTGCTGAGTTGAGTACAATTAATCTCTGACGTTACTCCTCTGTTTGTCAAAGGAGACGGACTTCCCTCCATGTGTTGGTATCTTTTGCACAAAGGACGATGGCCGCAGGACTTGCCACGCTCTCCTCTTCTCCACACCACCTCCTCTCAATCATTTTTTTTCTCCTCTATTTCGTCCTCTATTCCCACCATCACTACCTTCTACCCACAGCATGTTGGCAGGCCCGTGCTCTGTGCCCAGTGCTCTGCAGGTATGTCCATTAAAGCTGTGGCGGGAAGGACCATTAGCGCCGTGCTTCATTTACTACGGCCCAGCCTCTAAATCAGCTGTCAGACACATCCAGCCTATAATATAGAGTCACAGTTCCAGCCATTAGACAGATGCTCAGCCTGTGCAGTGCAAGTCACTTCACAATTGCCCAAACCTGTGCATCTTCCTTAAACTCTCAGTGTTCCTTCCTATTGTCTTTTCATACCTTGTTTTATTCACTTGACGATCCTCCCAGTCCCAGGTACTCAGTTGAAGTTGAACTTGATTTTTTATTTTGTCGTTCTCCATTTGTCTTCCCCTGACAAATTATTTTACCATTTTTTCAATTAGCTGAAATGAAGATTTTAAGAATTTATATGCAATAAAGCTCATGAGGCATTTAATGTTCGTCTCAAAATATTCTCCTGCGTCAGGAGGTCGTATCTTGCTGCCAAATATACAGTTAATGATCCTTTATTAGTTTATTTTCTTACTAAGAAATTCACATTTACTGGTTATTTATGAGATGAAAATCTGTGTTGCTCCCAGTTGCATTTTAAATATTTCAAAGTCACATTGATTACTTTACAGACTTTACTTACTATTTTTGGAACCTCAGACATCAAAACTATCTTTAGATCATCACACAAATAAGTGAAGACAAAAGACACAAATTAAGCTTTCGCAATCAGAGCTCTTAAACTCTGAACAGCGTGCCTGAGGAAATATATGCAGCTTTTTAAGTCTCTTATTTCAAAACAAAACAACCCAAAACAATAATTATTTTTTAAACCCACCATTAAATGCTTCAACTTGCTTTTGCGCTCATTAGTAACAGTGACACAACATCTTATTTCATTAGAAGGGACTGTTTAACTAAAGAAAGCATGCTGCAAGTATGCTCAACACTATCTATAAATAAGCAGCAACATTTTGTGTGTGAATCAGTTTAATTCAAGCTAACCTCTGCTGTATATGTGCTGCTCCTGAACTTTGTAAGGTGACAGTGCAAACACCCTTCAGCACCACGGACAGCTATCATCTGTCAGAGCGCTGCAACATGAACGCAGATCACATGACATGACACGGAGCCGGCTACACCTGACCCCAGCTCGGCCTCGGAGGAGTGCTGCAGCTGCAACCACTATGGGAGCAAAGAAGAACATTCGGCGGCTCAGGCTTTTGTTGTGACTTTTATACGTGACATTTGATCTTCCTTATGTTGTGCAGGCTGCGACATGAAGGGTCACTGTAAGGAGGATGACTGCTCAGCTGTGACCGTTTCTCTGTACTGTCGAGGGCATACATGTCTCAGCAACTGCTCTGGATTGTGACATAAACATTTCAGCAAGTCAGTACTGCAGACACTGATGCACAGACAGGGTCATATAAGCATATTGAATAGGAGCCGCTGGTTCCAGGAGTCTTTTTCTCACAGCTTCAATTTTCTTTGGAGGAACGGTGGTGCAGGGGTTAGCATCGTCACCTCACAGCAAGAACATTACTTTTTCGTACTCGGGGTGGGGGGGCCCTTCTGTGCAGAGTTTGCATTTTCTCCACGTGTCAGCGTTGGTTTTCCCTGGGTACTCCAGCTTCCTCCCACAATTCACATGCACATCAGGTTAATTGGTGACTCTAAGTTGGCCGTAGGTGTGAATATGCTTCCGTGTGTCTACAGTCTTGAAAATCATAGATGGTGCACTTGCAATTTACTGATTAGAGGGGATAATCATGTGATTATATTCATCTGGGACGACTGTAGCTCAGGAGGTAGCGTTGGTCATCCACTAATCACAGGGTTGGCTCCCAGTGGGCAAGACAGCAACCTCCATGGCAGCTCCGTCACCACCCCAATCAGGATAAGCGCAGCCCCAAACATAAGCGGTTATGGAAAATTAATGAATAAAAGAACATGTTCAATTTTACTCAGCAAAGAAACACAGGAATGTCCGGGTCAAAAGAAGGGTTCAGTGAGTGTGAACGACCAAATATAGGATCCTTAAGATGAACTGAATATCTTGAATCGTCAGTGTCAATTAATTAATCAGTCACTTTTAATGCTGGATCTTCCCTCAGTGGTCACCGAGTTACTTCCTGGTTAAAGCTTTCTGAAATACAGCATCATTCACAGAAACAATCTCAATGCAATAAACTTGACAATGACATTCAACAAAGGCCCTTGCATACACGAACTACGGACACTGTGGTTTAAAGGCAGCACCCCAACCCCCAGGTTTGGAGACGATCCAATTAACCAGGCTGTTCTCATTCACTCTTGTACTTACACCTACAAAAAGTGATGCAATATGGTTTGTATATAACCCATTGAATCCTAGGCTACAAGGCTGTATGCTGCATGCTGTCCTCTGTCATATGACAAGAGCGAAGAAGGTAGTCAGGTAATGCAGTATATAAAGTCGATGTAGGGAGGTAGTCAGCGTGGTGGATAAGTCAAACAAACGCAGGACTTTGACCCAGGAGGTTTTGTGTTCTGTGTGAAACCAAAAGTCAACAAAGATTATTTTTGTCACGGGTGTGGTTAAAACCCAGATGCAGCACCACAGACAAGACAGACAATTTCTAATAGTCTCTAATAAAACCACATGTCAAACACAGATGTGCTTGGTGTGGCACACTGAAGCAGAGAACAGGTGAGTCAGCGCCTGCTGGATGCACACAAACAGTTCAAATGTGTGCAACAGTGTCATGAGGGAGTAGGCGAAAGGCAATGTCAAGCAGGTTGTCCAGAACCAGGAGTGCACAAGGGAGGAGCCAACAAACCTATCGGAGGCCAACTGTAGCCAGCGAGGGGCTTGATAATGACAATGATAAGTAGATCCTGCGACGCACACACAAAGGAGATGTGTGGACAGGTGATAAGCTGGCGGTAGATGTGGTAGAGAGGCAGGGTCAGTGGAAATGTACTTGGTTAACCGAGAGAGGGGCATGTATGGCAGGTGAAAAGTGCCCACTGTGACAGTTTTAAGTAACATAGGAATGTTCACCTTGTCACGATCCGTTAAGTATGTAACATGACACCCAACAGCCAACCTTCGTTTCCTTAACCTACACTAACTGGTAAGGGTGGTCATTTGTAAGATATCATATAAACTGCATGCATAACTCTTTGTAGGCTATCATTAAAAAATGTTGAATGAGGAAACGTTGAATGAGAAGACATCAGTGAACTCAAATGAAAGATACAACTTGTGTTGGGAAACTGATATCGGTCTTACTTATCATACAAACTTTAACAGTGCTACAGTTTTCACAAATAGTTATTGGTTTTACATATTCTTACTTCTTCTTGAGACTTTTTACCTGTGTGTCTTAGCTCTAAATACTAAAATACCCATCATCCTCAGGGGCCATTTGTATACAGAAGTGAAGATCCCAGCCAGAGGCGTGACAGCACGACTGGGAGCAGCACACTGCAGCAGTTGCTGCAGTCATGTCAGAGAGTGAAAACTGATTTAAAGTGCTGAATGTTGTAGCAGGTTTATTGAAATCTTTAGCTTTATCTTCCCATTAGGTGAGGTCATAACAGAGGTCTAACCTCAGTGATTGGATATTTCATACAAAAATGGTCCTTCTTAGAATCTGAGACTGAACTGGCTCATGGTTTTTATATGAACAGGCGTACCTTTGAATCATTTATCAAAGAAGCAGGTATTTTCAAATGCAGTTTCTCATATAGAGAACCCTGGATCGCATAAATAACCTTGCTACTCCATTAAATCTGTTCTTAACTCCTAATGTATAACACAGCACAGTGTACGTCTGTTTTATCTGTTTTGGTTAGTTCCAAGCTCATGTGTGTCTGTACAGTTTGGGTGTGTCTGCAGTCTTGAAAATCATAGATGGTGCACTCGCAATTTACTGATTAGAGGGGATAATCATTTGATTATATTCATCTGGGACGACTGTAGCTCAGGAGGTAGCGTTGGTCATCCACTAATCACAGGGTTGGCTCCCGATGGGCAGGACAGCACCCTGCATGGCAGCTCCGTCACCATTAGTGTGTTAGTGTGTGTGTTAATGGGAGAGTAAGAGGCTGATTGTAAAGCGCTTTGTTCGTAAAAGTAGAACGGCACTATATAAGTGCAGTCCATTTACCATTTACCTTCTATAAAAAGGTCCACTTAAATGTCACTAGCCTGAGTCACATCACTATCAAATGACAGGTGACTCAGCTGCTTATGAGATATGAGACCCACATATAAAACTGCTAAACTGTTTAGCTGCAAATGTTGGAAATATAGTGGGTAAACCACGGCTGCTTCAGAAATGCACTTATCTTCCTTTGTATTTATCTTCATTGTCCAAAAGTCTACTAAACTCCTACTTTGTATGACCACCTCTAAAGGTCTTGACTGAGCAAGGTACTCCAGACGTCCCTCTCTCCAGCAACGCTTTCCAGCTCCTCCTGGGGGATCCCAAGACATTCCCAGGCCAGATGAGATATATATAATCCCTCAAGTGTGTTCTGGGTCTACCTCAGGAGCCTCCTACCAGCTGGACACATCCTGAACACCTCTGACAGGAGGTGCTCAGGAGGTACCATAATCAAAAGCTCGAACCACCTCCACTGGTCCCTTTCGACACCAAGGAGCACGGGCTCTACACTGATCTCCCTCTGGATGTCTGAGCTCCTCACCTGCTCTGTAAGACTGAGTCCAGACACCCTGCGGAGGAATCTCCTTTGGCCTCTTGTATCCACAATCTCATGACCATAGGTGAGAGTTGGGATGTAGATGGACTGATCAATAAAGAGCTTTGCCTTCTGGCTCAGTTCCCTTTTCACCACAACGAACTAGTGCAATGCCCGTATCACTGCTGATGCCGTGCCAAATCGCCTGTCCATCTCACACTCCATTTTGCCCTCACCGCAATTCACGGTTTCAGACAGACAACCATGGTCTCAGACTTGAAGGTGCTAAAATTCATTCCAACTGCTTCACACTCAAAACAGCCTCTGTGCAGTGCAGTAAATGCAATCAGGTAGATGTCCTTGGAAAAGCTTGATGGTTTACATGTGTCTGGCTCAACTGTGAGAATTTTCTGTGTGGAAAATAAATAAGAATCTATTTGGTATTACGAGACATAATGATAGGTATTTGGTTGTCATGGTTGCTTTTCAGTATGCTGGTGTGTTTGTCAGTTTGTCATCTGGCTGAGTCATTTGACCTTGGAAAATTCAAACATATTATTGTGAGACACAAGCAGGTGAGTGGGCTACATTACAGTAGCACTGTCTGTTCCTTGATAAGCCTTTATTAAAAATTATTACCTGAATCGCTGGTGAGAGGCAAAGAAGAAGAATCGAGGCAGTGAAAGAACTGTGGAGGAGGCCGGTGCAGATGAAAATGCACCAGGGTGTGTGTGCATGTGTGTGTGTGGCATTCAAGGTGGCAATTTTCCTGTCAGCAGCCAGTAGAATGATTTGATTTCTTGGTAACAATAAGGGATTCATGTATACAGATTGAGTCAGTGTTCTTGAGCGTCCGAAGGTTACAGCTGGAGTGTTTGGACAGATTTACTGAGAAAAGGTGGGGGTGCTGGGGGTTGTAAGAGACAGAGAGAAAGTGAATGAGTGTAAGAGTGAGAGTGTATATAGGGGAGAGCGAGGGGACTCTTAGCCTGTCTTCATTATCATTTCACTCAGCAGCCGATGCGGCTCTTCACCCAGGCAGGCTGGTGAATAGGTGAGTGACACAGAGATGCAGAGGAAGGCAGGGAAAGGAGGGGGCAGCTACTATAAGTGTATCAGAGGCTGGGTTGTCACGACGACGGACAGTTCTGACCTCACAGCTTTTGAAAAGCATGCCAAGACAGATGTCTCTGCGATGCATCATGTTCATTACTCCAGTGATGAGACCAAATAACCCAGTTATACCACCCAGAAGGCTGCTTGGCGCAACAGTGTGAAGCCAGTAGGGCTTATTTATTTTGCCCGATTATTTTACTTCAGAAGATTATTCTGTTCAGGAATAATCACACTGCTTTGTCAAAGCCAGCATTTGTAGTTTGTTAAATTATGCATGCCCCCATTCAGAGGTTGACCTCTGCCATTTTGCACACATGAATATTAACAGATGTTGTAGCTGCGGCTGACACATAATTGTTTGCAATTGCACATTTGGCTGCCGTGCGCATCAGCAGATTATACCTTCATCCGTACATTAGGTGTTCACTATATGGCACAAGTCAATAGCAAATTGGTATACCTCTTTTTGCCTCCAGAACAGTTTGATTTCTTCAAAGCAGTGAGTAGTCTGACTGGTGCCATGAGCCTGCCATTGGCCAGCTATTTAGGCAGGCTCCTCCCTTCTGCTATCTGCATGTTGCCATTGTCAACATCCCCTTTGCTATAGGAAACAACAGCAACAACCTCTGAGCTAACAACCTACATGCTGAAAATGGCAACTTTTGAAGATTTGGCTTGTGCAATAAGGCATGCCTGCTTTGTTCTTGGTGAATTGTTTTAAAGATCAACAAGGACTAAAACAGACTCCATCTTGCAGGACTCTTATGCCCAATATTCCTCCATTTGCTGACACGGCCAGTGAGAGAGTTTTTACCCTGGCATCAGCCAACACATCCACACCCCAACCTTATCACATATCGCCACTTGGTCCTAGAGTTTCTGTGTCCACATATGATGTGCAAGAGAGCCTGGGTGCATCTGTTGTTGATGTTCTGGGATGCCGTGTCAACTTCTGCCTGTCACATGCACTGTGTCTCTTCAAAACACGCTTTCATTTTCACAGGAAATTTACAGTTTGCATACAAAAAAGTACTACGTCAGTACAACACAACCAACTGACATTTCTTTCCTTCAACAACAAAAGCAGGTGGTTAGGTTTAGTAAAAATCAACAGGGTTTAGCTTTACATTCATACAGGGAGTAAACACTAAGTTGGTGATTGCTGGACCCATCCGACACCCCTACCACCCACCTTACGCGGACTTTTTGCCTCATTAACTTATATTGTTGTCCCAGCGCATTTTCCCCAGTGCAGTCAGATGCCATTACACACTGATGGTGTCTGACTGCATATCATGGTGATGTGAAAGGATGGCTTTTTTCGCTGGTATCTGATGTGGAAGTCACTGCCGAAGAACCAGTATTCAAGACTGGGTTGCATCACTCCACCAATGCACTGATCTGTTTCAATCCACATAAGTTTCTGTAATAATCAAATCAAATGTTCTGTAAGAGTCACATACAGCTAGCAAGATCGTCTGTTGTCTTAATGGGTCCAGTGAGCTCCTCCACAGCTAAAGTATAGTCGGGCTTCACCTCCAGGGTGGCAATTACCAAATTATGTTTGTCTTTTTCTATCAGTAAAAAATGAATCACAAAGTTGACATGTCTGTTACTGTTTTTTTTGTGGTGCTTCCTTTTGCAGAGGATTCGTCATTTCAATGACAGTGCTCGCCTTTCCGCATGCAAATGTCCCTCATGACACTATTTTGCAAGCTACATCTTTTAATATTCCTCCTGGGCTTAGCGCCACCTAAGACGACTGTGATTGGTTTTACAATATATAGACAGCCACTGAAAGCAAAATGAAATGTGGGCTTGCAGGCTGTTTTATCCAGCACTACACATAGGTCTGTCTACGTGAGACTGGCAACAAGTAAACTCAATGCTGGGGTTGTTCCTTAGGAGTCTCTACAGATTCAGATTCTTCAGGGACTTGAGGATGCCGTGAACATCCCAGAAAGAAAAAGTAGAATTTGTGGTGGAGTTTTGAAGGAAGATTACAGTTCCCTAATGTTTAAAAGTGTGAGTGCTGGGCTTGTATGCCAAGTCAAGATAGCGCAAATGTGAACTGGGAGTGTGGTGTGCTGGTTGTCATGTCAGATGTTTTTTGTCCCCACAACTCCGTGTTTGTCAGATGCCTTGACTCCTAATGACTTTGGATTGCAAGTAATTCACAATTTTTTCACTGGGAACAAGGCGTTGTACATTTTTGTTATCAGTCAACTGCACGCTAACGAGTTAAACCACTTGAATAGACAGAAGCGTAAGTACTTGACTGTTTGGAGCTCAGCTCAGACAGCACTGATATGTGAATGCTTGAGCAACAATGCATCGTTATAGTTTCTAGTTATCTCACATTGTTCTATATGTGAATAGGCTTTTAGCGCCTGATCCACTGAACTATTATTAGCCCATCAGAACAACATTTTACACACTACAGTCCAGGGTGATGAATGTCTGGTCAAAGTAAAGCTGGCAAACTATGAAGAATGGCCATTCAGTGATGGTAGAGTTATAGGAGTTTGAAAAGGTTTTCCTGTCTCCTCTGCTCAAGTACAGGTCTTTGTAGGTCCTCTTTTGTGGACTGCATAGGTCACCTTTATTATAAATTTGAATATCAATGGCCTCCATTGTTAACACCTCTTATAATATTCCTTTAGCCTCTCAGAGCTGGCAACCGCTTGTGCATTCCCCCCCGTTTGTAGCTGGGGATGATAATTGGCTGTGAACACCACACACACGAGTGGAATGTTTTAAACCGACCACTGCACCCCACACTTATCAAATGACAACAATTTTAACAATGTTTTAGCATGTGTTATAGTTGTTCTGTTTTGTTTTCTGTATAATTACTCGCCATTCCAGTCGTACAACAATAGTTTGCAGCAAAATGCTCCGAGGTTGACAGCAGCTGCAGTGGCGAGGAGTTTGAGGGCAACCACTGCTCTCATGAACACGCACAGCAATTTGCCAGTTTACGATGGTTCAACTTTTTCAACCACAGACACCAAAGTGAGAGTAAGATACAGGACCAGCTTGTACTGATGTCTGAGTTAACTAAATGACATATTTTTCCACCAGCAGAGAACCAAACTGTTTTATGATGCCCCTGGGGACGGGCACAAGCTGAAACAATTGTTAGAATAACAGGATTAGATATTGTGATGTCACCCATTGGTTTGTGGACTGCCATACTGAAGCCTTGATTTGACATTTCGGCCGTGGCTTTCTTGTTTTTTTGAAGCCAGAAGTGGACAAAAGGTGGGAGTAGTAAGGAGTGGATCTGACCCCGAGACATTAGCGGACCCCTGCAGGCAGCCTGTTACTCCAAGTGGCCCTACCCTCTGTACAGTTGTCATGAATGTTGAAATTACAAAAACTGTTTTTGCACCAGGCTGTAAACATGTTTATTTCTGCTGTAAAGCTGTACAGTTAAACACGGGGGGTCGATGAAGACTGACTTACTCTTGGAGCCAGCCTCAAGTGGCCATTCAAGGAACTGCAGTTCTTGGCACTTCAACGATGGCTTCATTTTCAGCCCCAGAGGTTGCCACTTGGCTGAAATGCATTGGTTTTACAATAAAGTTGTTCTACTTACTACAAAAGTTTTGACCCTCAAGGCTCCTTAGTGACCCAATCAATAGAAAAAATGTGGGCAATCTGTTGTTAGGTTTAAAATACTCTCATTTCAGGGCACAATCCTGCCTGACAATGCAGTGATGTCTTGGTTAAAAAACAACTGCATTTCGTGCCACTATTCCGACAGGAAATGCAGCAATGTCTTGGGGCCACTGTGGTGTTGTGTAGTCCCATTATTACCCTGAATGTATCTGCTCATTAAACAGCTTTACTGTACAGATGCACTCAATTAAAAGTTTACTGCAAGATAAGTTTAAGCGTCTAAGTGGTACCAACCAAGTCCCTCCAAAGTCGTTGAATACTGGCGCTTGGTCAGTGACACCAACAAAAAAAGCTTTCCTCTCACATCAGGATGATACAATATTATTTAATACCACCCAGCTGCGTCAGGGGGAAATGCAGGACAACAATGAAAGTTAAGGGGAGTAGGTCTGAGTATGGTGGGCAGGAGGGGTGGGGAATCCACTGACTTTCACCCAGGAGGTTGATGCTCGTTTCTCATAAGACTGTAAAGCTAAACCCTGTTTATTTTTTCCTAAACGCAACCACATGCGTGTGTTGCCTAAACGTAACCATGTGCATTTGATGTTGAAGGAAAAAGACGTCAACTTGTGGTGTTGTACCAGTGTAGTGCTTTTAATTTGAAAGAGACTGTATGCAAACTACATTTCCTGTGAGTGTATTTTGAAAACAGACAATGCATGTAACAGGCTGAAGTTGACACGGCGTCCCAGAATGTCAACATCCAACACACCCAGGGTACCTTGGACGTCGTATCTGGACATGGAAAGTCCGTGACCAAACATAAATATGTGACAAGGTTGGGGTGAGAATCTTTTGGTGGTACAGTATTAGCACTGGCAGTACTGCTGCTAACTAGCTAGCTCTGTTACCTGTCACTACATGAGCTAGCCTAGCACAAGTAATTTCACCTGCTGAGAAGTTGACGTGTTGCTCGTCCTCAGCAGTGGGCAGCGACCTCCTCTCTTTGCCTCTGGCCTGTAATGATACTCTGCTGGTATCACTTCTTCACAGTTGCACTCGATACTCTTTCCTCCTCACTATGTAGCGCCGTCGGCAGAATGTTGTCATTGCTAACATTAAAAACACTGCTGCATCAGCCTCAAGTACTTCTTTCTTTGTATTCATGACCTTTTCTGCTCCATCTTTTTTGTTTTCAGCTCCTTTATCCATCTAAATTGTATTTTCATTCCACCTCCACTCTTTCTGTCTCTTTCTATTTAATTTATTTCGCGCTTAAGCACGTGAAGGGGTGGGGGGAGGTGATGACGGCTGCTTCACAGGACAGGCAGGTTTTTGACAGTTTTGGTATGATGGAACTGCTAATCAGATGGGCTGCTCAAACATCACGTGGGCCGCAGCTGGCAAGTCTTTCATCTTGTTTTTTATCCACCTACAACTTTGTTTTTCAACATTGCTGGTGGCGACCTTGTGGCCCACAAGGTAGGCAGGCCCATCTGGCATTTGCCAGAATTACCTGATGGCAAGTCAGTGCATGGTGGCATATGTGCCATTTGGTGCTGGGCAGGTAGTTTGCAGTGTGTTTATCAGATTTTCTTTGCCAGGAACACCAGTGACGAGGAGTAAAAGTGAATCATACCAAAAAAAAGCCTTGTAAAGCTGCAGAGATGGGTTGTAACTCTCAACCCAAAACATCTGATTCATTGTTCATACTAAAATATTGATTAGTGGAGCATTAACCTTCAATAAACACACACATAAAGTCTGCTGATAGGAAGTTAAGCTGGCCGAAAGAGAGTGATATATTGCTGCAGGACATTAGCCTGTACCCATCATTTCCATGTAAGCAAAGAGTCATAGCGAGGACAGAAACCACTCTAAACGCTTCCTGTGTCTGCATCCACTAGAGGAAGAATCCACCGGACATGGAGGCTGACTAATTATCTTTGGGAGCCAGATACAAAGAGAAACGCCGTCAGCAAGAGAAAGAGCCAATCACTGTGTGTGTCACAACAAATCTATGTGTATCTTTGTTCATTAGCATGTACAGGCGTATATAGTGATGCAGCCAGGTGGGATAAATAAGAGGTGTGCATTCACTGCTAATTAACAAATGATACACTGGAATGGCCCGCACATACAAACCTGCGCCCACGCTCTTCACACCACACATGGCGCTACACATATCAGATTTACATGCCTCCATGTTTACTGGATGGCCACTGTTCTCGCCCTCTGGCTGTCAGCACTTATCTCTGCGCTTCTGTTTGAAGTTTAAACAGCCTATCGGGATGTATCCTTCTTCTTCTTCTTCTTTCTCATAAGCCATCTTTTATCCAGCTGGCCTACTGGGGCACATTAACAGCAGTACACTACTCCTTTCCATCATGTGTAGGACACATTCCTTCCTTTGCGACTGCAAATCTCTAAGCGCTGCCATGTGTTTGTGTGTATTCATGGAAACCACTGCCCAGCAGCACTGAATAGCACAACCGGTATAGCCTCTACACTTCTCCTTAGCCTGTGGCTAATTTGTCACCCTTCATGATGAAACTGACCCACACACACACACACACACACACACACACACACACACCAACCAGCTGGAAGCCGCTGCTGTAGGAAGTCTTCCCTGCACTAGCCATCAGGCAGGCTGTTAACTGACCCCCTGCTTTCTGTGAGATCAATCACTCATCCAGACTCTCTCATTTGAAGCTAGTGGGTATAACAGGTGCATGGATCTATGTGCACACGTGTGCGCATGTGTGTCGCAGTGCGTGTGTGTGATCACATGTAGGGCCTCCTACTGCTGAGATCTAAATTAAGCTGTTGATTAGTTCTGTAGGGGAATGTGAGAAAGAACAGGTGGAAAGACAGTCACATTCACGCCTTTACAGTTCAAAAATAACTCTTGAACTCGTTACTTCCCATGACACAGTATCTAATGTGCCGGGTGAATTTAACAGGCGATCATGCTGGAAGGTGCAAAGGCTTAATGTGATATCAGTCATCCATAAGCATGTGTCCCATATGTTTTTGCTTCTGAACAACGTGTCGCTTCATGTTCAAAGTGGTGGGGACATAAGGAGTCAGATGAAGCATCTTTCGAGCAGTCTTTAACAATGTGATGGTGATGATGATGATGATGATGATGATGATGATGATGATGATGATGTGATTTTATAGGAATGGAAAGACAAATTGAGCCTCAAACACTTTATCTTCTGCCTTCTGTTAAGTTTGTATTTACTAATTTAAAATGGAAAGTCTTTATTTACAGAAAGAAAAACAGAGCAGATGACTATTCAAAATATAATACAACGTAATGCAGTAAAGCTCTCGGGCATTCTGGATTGTTTTTCTGCTGTAGATCAACTTTTCTCATTTAATGTCATCCCTGCTGAGTCAACACACATTTAGGCATGATTTATTCTCCCCTCCTCTTTTTTGGTCAGGGACAAAACCTCTTTAAATGTGCATGTTGTCATGTTCCCAGAGAGATAATTGAAAACTCGGACAAGAAGAAACTTTCAAGAATTTAGCCTATGTTACTTTTTTTGGGGACAATGCCAGTTTGTTTTCTTCTTTATTCACATTGTATGTTTTCTTATTGTGGCGCAAAACCTGTCTCAAAACAAGCTACTTTTTTTAAGCATTCAAACCAGTGGTGGGGAAATGTTTCCAGCATTCCCAGTGTAAAGGAATCCTGTGCATCTGAAATATGTGTTGTGGCTGTACTGAAAAATCACTTCTGGTATGCAGCAAAGAAAAAAAAAAAACAACCTGCTGGCAGGTACAGCATTGTTAGCCTTTGGGGCAAAATTATGTTTCAGTATTCCAAAATGTCAGACACATCATGTGCAATAAACATTGAACAAAAATTTAAATGCAAAGCTTTTGTTTTTATTCCCATTTTTCACAGGTTTGAGTTCAAGACCTAAGACTTACTTTATGCACTCACTACAGATTTTCCTGTCAAACTTTGGTCAGACGACTGTTAAAGGGCCAGTGTGTAAAATGGGTTGAAAACAGTGACATGTAGCATTTAGATTCTAGATTGCAGCGCTCACTCGCTCACCTGTGCTCACCCCTCCCGTCGGCAAAGTTACGGTGGCCTCCGAGGATAACAAAAGTGGATTCACCGCACACAGGCCTGAATTGCTTCTTATTTTATTAATCAGTCTACAAAACAACACGTCTTCATCAGGTTTGTTACACAGTCCACAGCACAGGTGATTTGAAATAGGCTGCAGCTGTACTGAATCCAATCAGCAGGGTACACAGGAGTAATGTTACTGCTATCCTATTGTCTGTTATGCCTTTGACATAAGACTAAAATTTTCGCAAGTGTTCTACAGTAATTGCTCTACCTGGAGATGATGTAACGTTATGAACTCTGCTCCTCACTCCCTACTTGTCGAGTCCGACACGTAACACTATTATACTATGTACTGAAAAATAGTAGCATTTATTTTAGTAGTTTACCTGTCCAGCAGAAAACATGCCACTTCAGCGTCGGATTGAAGCCCTTTGTCCTTCATGAACCCCCTCCATCGCTGAAAAACATCACCGATGTTTATTCTCTGCTGCCGCTTGTCCCGTTTTCTTTGCCCCTCTTTGCGTCTTCTTTTCCTCGCAGATGACGGTTCGGGTTCATTCTCTCCTGTTGCGTGGTAAGTGTGGTCCATTTGCAAACTTTATAACTAAAAACACTTTTCACTACTCTCTATCGACGAACTACTAACGTTCTCTGCTGTTTCCTCCTCCTTCCTTCCTTCCTTCCGCTGTCTTCGTTGGTTTATTTAAACACACAAAATGCGTTCTCTGGCTGGCTGGATTGTCCACTCGGGCTGCCGTACATGCATGGTGGCGCAAGATGGCGACCTCTCTAAAGCAAGGCCTTTGCTATCTACATGTACATATATATATATATATATATATATATATATATATATATATATATATATATATATATATAGATATATATAAAAAGGCTACGGAAACCAAACAAATTTTATTTTATAGCGATTATGTACTTATATAAACATATTAATGGGTAGAATATTCAGATTCAGATTTGACAATAAACCATGCCAAATCTTACACACTGGCCCTTTAAAATCCACCTTATTGAGCACCTCTCCTTTCCTAAGAAAATCCATCCACCTGACAGGTGTGGCATATCAAGATGCTGATTAAACAGCATCATTACCACATGGGTGTAACATGGATGGTCACAATTAAAGGCCAAAGATGTCCCAAGTTTCAAGGGAGCGTGCAGTTGGCATGCTGACTGCAGAAATGTCCTTGAATTGAATGTTCATTTCATTACCATAATACACCACCAATGTCAAGTCCTTGAATTTGGCAGGACATGAAAGTAGCCTAACAATTGCACAAGTCGGTTTCGATGACAAACTGGTGTCAGGTCAAGACCCTGGTGATAATCATAAGCATGCAGATGAGCTTCACTGAGATGGTGCCTGATGGTTTGTGCAGAAATCATTCGGTTTTGCAAATTAGTTATTGCATCAGCCGTCTCTAGTCTCAGATGATTTTACAGGTGAAGACACTTGATGTGGAGGTCTTGAGCTGGTGGGCTGTACTGACAAACAACAGACACAGCATTATAGATGGCTTATGGTCGTGAAATGAACATGCAATCCAACAGTTCTGGTGGACATTCCTACAGTCAGCATGCAAATGGCGCGCTCTCTCAAAACTTGTGACATCTGTGGCATTGTGTTGTTTGATCACACTGCACATCTTAGAAACCTTTTATTGTGACCATCCCAAGGGACACCTGTGTAGTAATCGTGCTGTTTAATCAGCGTTTTGATAGGCCACACCTGTCAGGTGGATGGATTATCTTGGAAAAGAAGAAGTGCTCACTTACAGAGATTTTAACAATTTTAACAAACCAACGTTTGAGAGAAAAATATCTATTGAGTGCATGAAAAAAATCTTAGATTTTTAAGTTAAAGCTATGAAAAACTGGGGCTTAAACAAAAGGTGTTACATTTAAATTTTTGTTCAGAAAAAATAAACTCCAACCTCCAACATCTGCTATATATCAATGCACTTACAGCATTTGCACCTACTTACTTAGTCATGTCGGTGGTTCCTAGGTATAAGAAAGTCTTTCGTTCGTAGAGGCGTGGAGGCATCATGGCGCAAAGAGGTGGAGAGGTATTTTAAGAGGTGTAGTTATGATTGAGGCCATTAAGCTGCCAGAGTGAATGGAGGAAAATCAGCTGCTTGGTCCCTATTACCCTCCATTCCACATGTTGTCTGTGTAATGTGTGTAGTTTCTGTATGCTAGAATACTTCCTGGTCCCTGCTGTGCTCAGTGATAGTTTGGTTTCACACATTTATCTAGAAATATGCAGCATGCGAGCAAGAAAGTGTATAAAAACAAGTCTTAAGTCTAGGTGTAGACACAGCGAGGTCTTGTCAACATTGGGTCTTAAAGCAGAACCTCAGGCTGTTATAATGGCAGTTACTGTACAGTAGTGCATATTCCCAAACACAAACTGACAGCTGGTATGATCCTGACAATATCAGAAGACGCTTACATGTGCCATTCTCCAGGTTGCTGACAAACAACATATTTAGTTGAGGTGCCACTTCATTATGCCTTTCAGAATTCTGATTGTTTGCCGTCTGACCCAGCCACTGGCAGTCAATCCATAAACATCATTTTAAATATGTTTTGATGCAGGACAACTGACGTCACAGGTGTGAAAAGAAGAGGCAGTAATTATGATGAATTTAACCTCACTTCAACTTTTCCTCCCTGCAGAGTTTATAGGTCTTATTGCCGAATTCTCTCCATTCACCATTCCCCCCTTAATTTATTTTTTGTCTAATATTTGCCTTTTTCGTGCAGCAGAAATGAACAATGGTTGTTTACTGTTCGAAGTCTATTTCTGTTTTGGAACTGGCATGTGTGAATTCATGTTCTCCCAGGGTCTGAACTCAGCTCTGGCAGGACGCCTGCCATTGTTGTACCTTGACTTTAAAGTATTTAATTTGCAGCAACTTGTTTTAACACAGCTTGTGGTGGCGCTGGATGTGGTAGCAGTAGGCCGGGATGGGTCTCATCTGGGAGATTTACATTGAGAGAGATCACATTTGCACATTTGACAGGAACACAAATTACAACGATTACAACAGACACAGGTTAAGCACACTTGAGGGCACAGACAATCCCTTAACACCCGTATCTGACCACAGCAGGACCTGTCTGTTGTCAGACTAAACACAAACACTGGATCAAAGCCATAAAAGCTACACATATTAAAAATGTCATGTTAAAACCAAAACAGAGAGCGGGAGAGAAATGGGCTCATGAAAAACATGATCACTAAACAAATGCTTTGAAAGGTGACATGATGGACGACACATTGCGCATATTAAAAATAACCTTAGACTACTGACTTTAAAGCCACCACCGAGATAAGATGTTGTTTTCTGCAAGACCTTAATAGACCTAAGGTATGAAATGACGTGTAAACTTTTGTTTAGTTTGACTCCATTACAGATCTGTCTTTAGTAACCCCAACGTTAGAGGTCAAATATTTTTGGTGACAAGGTACACTTCTAGCCTGTCCCATTTCTACCCCTTAAATCTTCCACTTGGTATTGAGTGCCCTCGTTTGCGAGATAACCCTTGATGAGGGAATGGAGAAATATTAGGGTTGAGATCTTTCCCTAAGAAATGAGACACCACTTCCTGCAAATCGGCATGGCCGACACGCAGGCATACGTCACGGGTGTAGCGATGCAATGAAAATGCCGGCTCCAGCGCTTGCGTTGTGGCGTGTGCTATGTTTATTCTTCTCCATCTGATGAAGCAACGGAGTGGAAATGCTGAAAACAGGAGGCGCCTATGACGTCTTCTACTTCTGATGGATTTTGTTCGGGTAAGTCATTTTCTTTAAATATTTTGATGCTGTGTTCAGCCGAGTTGCTGATGAGTTTACGCTAGTCCAACCATCTGTTGTTTGTATGGCCTACATTCTGATCGTGCAGTCACAAATTGTTTTCCAAAACTTGCTGAAGTTGCTGACTTCGCAAGGTGTTCTGGGAAATTTCATCTTCCACTACGCTGAAAGTGTCTCATTCCCAGGGCTTGTATTATTTCATCGTGCAGTCACAAAACAAGAATATAAACAATTTTTCCCTGATTGAGAGGTCAACTCCATCCCCTCTCTCAGACTGGAGAGACGAGAGAGCTGTGGAGTAAATGGAGAATCTCTCAATTGTATGTGTAAATGTTTTATCTTTCACAAAGTGAAGGAGGCAGGTCAGGTCATAGCTGGAAGTGCCCACCCACTGTGCCGACGGGCCACGGTGCCAACGGTCCGTTGTGCCGATGGCCCCCGCACACACGCACAGTTGCACAGAATATCAGCGTGATAATCAGTTCTGAAGGAGGGGGGAGCTCACTCCCTGCATGTGAATGCTCTCTCCCTCGCGCATTTTTGATAGCGAGCCCATGTGACCAATCCCTGTCGGCTTTCACTCCATCTATAACTCGCTCTACCAAACTATCTCTCAGATTTTCTCTCTCTGCCGTCTCTTTAACAAACGTTTTCTCTTTATATCCACTCATATCTAAATAAAAATACTCCCTCCCTGCCCTGTCCACTGTCCTGAGTGGATGGGGTTTGTCAATTCTTAGTGCGAGCCTGACACAAAATGAACAATTCAATTTTAAAATCATACTGAGATTAATTAGTCTCAAAGTACACTGTTGTTTTTGACAAGAGAGCGCACACAGACGCCAAATTTTACACTTTTTTTTTGCTTCATTTCACCATTTTTGTCCAAATTTTATGACAAAATTTATGTACAAAATTTTGACTTTTTTTCCTGGAAATTTTGTGACTTTTTTTCCAGAAATGTTACCACTTTTCTACTAAAATTTTCTCTCAGCATTTTTTCTATTCAGCGTCATACACACAACTCAAACTCAAACTGGCACTCGGGTCTGTGATTTGTTTCAAAAACATTGTTAAGTGGCACAGGACATCCAAAAGGTTGCTGACCCCTGGTATATAAGATAATATAATGCTATATTATATGAATAATTATATAAATTAATATATAAGGAAGTCTGAGTGACGGGTCTGCGTTTCCTGGCTCAGCCGAGGTAAGAGGAGAGAGAGAGAGAGAGAGAGAGAGAGAGAGAGAGAGAATTACGCTAGTCTACATAAGTTTAATAGTCCACTCCAAACAAAATATTTACTGACAGGAGATGATTTGGAGGAAACATTGGTCCTGGCTTCACTTTGCCTATTATGGCTATAGCCTCTTTATTTATCATGGTAACATGTCGCTGTGTAGGACTAGCGGGGGAAAGGGAAAGTGTAACATTTTTCTTTGGATGGCTCCACAATGAGTCTCGCTGATGCACATGGCAGCAGTAGCAGCCACTGCGCTCTCCGTGGTGCTGAAAGCGGGGAAGTCAGAGCACAGTAATTTCTTAATTGACAGTTTCTGATTGGTCAGCATATTTTGCCAGGGCAAGGTATATGCCAGTCCAGTCGCACCTTGGCAGGCCTCGCAACTGACGGCACTGTGGGCCGTCGGCATATTGATGCGGCACCCTGGAAGCCAGTGTGTCACGTGCCATCCCACATTAATTAATGGGAAGCAAATTCCTTTCTGACTCTGCTAAACTTTGTTATTTAATTTATAATGTATAGCCTACATTCAATGACAAGTATAGATTTAGGCTGTAACCATTGTTATACTCAGGTTTGAACGAAACAGACACAGAAAAGATCTGTGGTCTCATTTATAAAACAATACATAGGTTCCATTCTAAAAATGTACGTACGAGCAAAAGCCAGTTTCCCATCTCCAAAACATTCATAAGCATTGGTCAAAGTTTCTTCCATCAAGTCTGTTTGTATTGATCACAACTTTTGTATGGACAGTGGTGTACGCCTCTGTTCGGCCTCGTTTTGTGCATATGCAGTGTTTATAAATGAGACCCTAGGCCTCAAGCAATCCTTTCATAATTAAGGAACATGGTTGCACAATTAAAAACAAAACAAAACAAGTGAAACAAGATGATTGTTAGTCAAGGTGTTTTGCTTACACCTGGACCAATGAGATAAAATATAACATCCAGTATGGTTTCAGTTTTAAATAACACCTCAGTGACATTTTAAATTCTGCACTTACCAAGTGGCCCCTAAAAAAATCTCAAAATGGCTAATTTAACTGGCTCTCCTCTGCTGCTGCTGCTGCTGCCTAATGAGAGTCTAAGTAATTCCTGATGCGGCAAATTTTACTCTCAGTTTGAATCTGTTTCAAGTTTCAAACTAAAAATTATCACCACAGACTGCCTAAACTGTGGCAACACTGACAACTACAGATTCTAATTAAGTGTAGTTTAATTTCAGTGATATTAATTAAGAAAAAGGTATGACAGTAATAACTGGACAGTCTACTTAAAAAAAAGAAAATAAGTTTTTCTTGCCCTGATATGAGACTTCCTCAAGTTTTCCCACACACAAATTTGCATCCACTTTGGCTGTGTCAAAGTCACGTACAGGCTCAGTGGGAGTTGAACGTAGCAGCTCACCCACTGTCTCGTCCCTCAGAGGCACGACCAACAGAGAGACAGAAGCTCTTTGAACACTGCTTTTTCTCTGAGTCAAATATGTGGAGCAGGGCCAGGTGTATATGAGAGCCATTTTTTGTGTCACTCAAAATGTCAGACAAAACTTGATCACGGTGTCAGGCAGATAGATAAAAGGTGTAATTTAGATGTTTTTAGTAAATATAGAAATCTCATGGTTGCGCTCTAATGGATGCCTGTCCTGCCCATTTGGCTATTTCTGGTTGGGTAAATCACATAGCAGGAACAAAATTGTGTTTTATCACTTCACCAGAAAATGACGTCTTAGATAAGATTGACAACAGCAGCTGGGGAATTGCACCCCTGCAAAACTGTTGAAAATACCTTGAATATATATATTTACACAGTCAATCACTTTTTTTTTGCAGTGGACAGTGCATCATTTTAACAGGTTACAATAACATGAAACAGCTCGAGGCTAATTTGAAACCCCCTGTCCCTGGTTAGGCTTTTCTACTTAATAAGGTCATAAAATATCAATGCAGCGAGTGGGCCTTATTAGTTTAATTAAGCACATAATGAATATGTGGTGCTACCACGTACTCACCTCAGGTGCAACACAGCAATCCTCAGAGCAAAATGATGCAATCTGCATTTGCGTTCCACCTCTACTTGCATGCATAAAGTGTAACTCACTATGGGTGCTGCACTGCTTCGCTGAAATGAAAGGGCAACACATTCTCACTCCAATCTCATCACAAGTCAGCGATTGGTCATGAACTGTCCACATCCAGGTACAATGTGAAAGGTGCCCTGGGTGCGTTGGATGTTGACGTTCTGGGATGCAGAAAAAAGTACAGTGTTTGTTCGACCCATCCACCTGCCCTACTTGGACTTTACAGCTTTAACATTCGTTCGTGTCCTGCCTCGTTTCCCCTGATGCCACCAGGCGCTGTTAGACTATAACGGCAACGAGTCGGTATCGTGCCGACATTAAAGGACCAGTTTGGAAAGGGAACTTATTTAAAAAGGAATTACAAACAAATTAGCTGGACACCATCTTGTAATCGGATCATTTCAGCCACGATACAGCAATCCGGAACTTAATGAATGTAGGCAAAGTGGAGAGGCAAAGGCCCCTTCCCTTCTTCCTACCATCCTACTTCTGGTGTCTTGTTTGTGCCGCACGCATCTTCCAAACAGGCCTCCATTGTGGTCTCAGCTAGACAGCTGTGAAGTTCGGTGACTGCATCTTGCATGGTTGTGACATAATTTCCTTGACAAAATAAACTGACCTAGCAAAATAAATACTCAAAATGGCGTGTGTTGTTGTTTCATGGATAGGTGCTGACCTGACCACATTTTGCCACAATGACACAGACTCACAAAGTGAAAACAGCATGCCTGTATTGTAAGAATGGTTTAACAATACAGGCAAAATAAGCCAAGTAAATCAGAAAGAAAAACCTAATCCTTCTCCATGGCTTCATGAGCACACTCTGGCCCTCGAGACATGTTTTTGGAGGGCTAATAGGTTGCAAGTCTCCACTGACATCCTTTGAAGTCAAATGGTCAACTATCAGACTGTGGATTAAGTACCAAGATCAGATCATCCCTCCAGTTTGATTTTCCAAAGAGTTTTCTTCAGCGTTGTTCATCATGCTGTGAGTGGTTCCCCCCTTTTAACACTGAGTTCATCCCTGAATTAGTGGAGGAACTTCTGAATTATTTTTCTCAATATTAGGACTCTTGATTGCTTCAGACATGCATGCACTGTCTGTTCCCCTCTCACAGTGTGCAGTGCCGACTCAGTTTCAGCCAATTTCCCTCTCAGTCCTACAAACCACTGTCTCTCACATTAAATCCTCTTCACAGCTCGATATTACTCCCTCTAAACTTTGAGACAAATTGCCCACTGTCAGTTCCTGCATCATATAAATTGTTAATTGCTCCTTGGACTCTGGTATTTTCCCTTCTTCTCATTTTAAACATGCAGGTGAACAACTCACGTTCAAGAAACCTATAATCTTGACCCACTCACCCTCAGCAATTACTGACCTATTTCTAAAACAGCTTTCTTAATTAAGGTGTTAAGAACGTTATTGCCTCTAAACTGATTGCTTATAAGAGTGCTATCAGCATTTTCGATAACTATCAGTCTGGTTTTAGAGCTCTACACAGGACTGAGATGGCCTTAGTTAAGGTGACAAATGACTTACTTCTCACTGCAGATAAAAGTGTAAGCTCCTTCTCAGTCCCGCTAGACTTGAGTGCAGCTGTTGATACAGCAGACTAGTCTAGTGTGTTGAAACTTGGGTTGGTCTAAAAGAAAGTCCTCAAATTTTCACATTCATATCTGTAATAAAACCTGTTTCATTGTTGAAAAATTCCTCATCTTCTGTGTCTCATTTCACTCGTGGCATTCCTCAAGGGTCAGTCTTGGGTCTGTTACTGTTCTCCATCAATTCGCTGCCACTGGGTTAGGCCATTAGTAAATAAAATGTACCGTACAATTTTTATGCTGACGACACCCAGTTATATGTCCTGTACACTGATCATAGCATATCATAGCATATCATATCCATCCATCTATTTTCTTCCCTTATCCTGGGTCGCAGGGGGCAGCAAGCCAAGCAAAGCACCCGAGACATCCCCCTCCTCAGCATTGCTTTCCAGCTCCTCCTGGGGGACCCCAAGGTGTTCCCAGGTCAGATGAGATATGTAAACCCTCCAGTGTGTTCTGGGTCTGCCCCAGGGCCTCCTACCAGTGGAACATGCCTGGAACACCTCCAATGGGAGGTGTCCAGGGGGCATCCTAATGCCTGAACCACCTCAACTGACCACTTTCTACGCAAAGGAGCAGCGGCTCTACTCCGAGCTCCCTCTGGATGTCCGAGCCCATTACCCTATCTCTAAGGCTGAGCCCAGACACCCCATGGAGTCACTTATTTTGGCCACTTGTATCCACAATCTCATTATTTTGGTCACTACCTAGAGCTCACGACCATAGGTAAAACTAAAGCAACTGTGAGAAATACGGCTATTTTTGCTCTTTGTTTTGATGACCAAGAATAGTGGGCTGTTCAGTCATTCTTTCATTTTAAATAAAAAAAAAAATCAGTTCCTTCTTTTCAGGAATTGGATTTTTTTTACATTGCTCTCCACACAGGTATTAACCAGGTTTCCCTCTATGTATTATAATGAATTGGGCCAAAACACTCTACACACTACCAGAGCTATCACCAGTTCAACAAAACAAGCTCACATAACTCCAATTTTGGCCTCCCTGCAGTGGCTCTCTGTTCATTTTTGCATTGATTTTATAACATTTTACTGTTGACATTTAAGGCTTTAAATGACCAAGCCTCTAATTATGTTAAAGATTTACTAACCTCTTGTGAGCCTGTGCACCCTCTTACATCAGCTTATAGTGGCCTTCTGCTCGTTCCAAGAGCACAGCTGGTGACTAAGGGCTATTGGGCTTTTGCAGTCTGGGCCCCTAAATTCTGTAATGGCCAACCTGCTGAGATTAGGTTTGCAGAAGCGATCACTGTTTTTTAATCTCTTCCTGAAACATTCTTTGAAAATATACTTTTATCTCTGATTTCTAACTCATTTATTTCTAGTGTAGTGTAGTATATCATAAAGTGCTACATAAATAAAGCTTATTATATTACACAAGGGGCAGCAGTGGTGTGAGCATGTTGCTTCATGTATTGCTGAGACTCTGAAATGCGATGCAGAAAGGTCAGTGTGAGTAACAGATCCATGACTCTGACGGTTTATTAATCTAAACACAGCAGTGTTATATTATACTTTAAAACAAGATTGTACAACTCTTGAAAGTTATCACACGGGCAACAGTCCAAGTGTGAACTGGATGTTACAGATTATACAAATAGGACTGAGTTCCTTCACAAATTTAATTGGCCAACGCAGCTCCTCAACCTTTTTGCTGGACGATATACGTATAGACTAAAAGTGTTTGTCAATGTATACGAGTAAATAGAAGGCAATTGAAAACAGAGCTATGATTAGCCAACCAATTAACACCCATGATGTGGGTGTCCTTTCTTGTAACAGCATGTAACCTAATGTACATGATGCCACCAGTGTTAAAGTATGTGCCCCTTACATACAGAGACACAAACAGCGTAATAAGCCCTATTAAGATTCCTGCAGCCCCTTTTCCTCCAATCGATTCACAGTCATTATGCAGAGTAATGGTGTTTGGGGGAGCGTGTGTGTATGCAGGAACACATTTAAAAAATGTGTTTGTGCATGTGCAAGTACCCCCATGTGCATGTTTTATATTGCTTGTAATGGTAGAGATATTTTTAATGCCTCCTCTCCCCGGGCCGGCTGGATGTTTCAGAGTCAGCGGGATTGGAGAAGGCGGAAATATTAGCATGTGAGGAGGGAGGACTGAGCAGACCTTTGCTGTGTGCTGCCTGTGCAATCCTTATCTTCTCGTTGCAGGGTCTGCTCCGTGGAACCGAGCCCTCCCAACTATGCTAATGCTAATGCCACCAAGCCGGGTGGGGACGCTAATGCTCTCATCCCAGACAGGCCGTTCTTAATGTATATTATTACCACCTGTGTGTTCAGGGATGGAGACTCGGCATAGACTTAATTGATGATATGGCGGTTCAGCTGGGTCTTTCCATGGGCTTGTCAACTGTTGGTGGGTCTCTGTGTAAATGAGCCACCATGGATGCACACATGCAAGCATGCACAGACACACACACACAAACACACACATGCTGTGCAGTACTCAACACAGTTGCTGCTAAAACATCCTTTTCTCTCTCAACCCCTCACTCAGATTGATTTACTGATCAATTGAACTGATTTAATTTTGGAAGAAATTAATACAAATGTATAGAATATATATATATTTTAGTTAGTAAACTATAAAAAAGAAAAAAAATAATGATGTGGACTGTGACAGGATTTTTTTTGTGGTTTGGAGAAGGTGGACCCAAACGCAGGAGACAGCAGACAACAGGAGCTCAAAAAGATCACTCTTTATTCCAGAAAACAGCAACTGAACATCATACAACCAAATCAAGGATCCAACAGAGACTGAACTGAAAACCAGGACTTAAATGCAAGCTAGACTGACGAGGGGATGAAGTGCAGGTGGAGAAAAGGGTGGATAAGCTCAGGTGAGGGGAATAATGTGATGAGGCAGGGAGCTGATTGGCTGGGAACAACTCAGGAACAGGGATGGACTAATGATGCTAACACAGTGCAAGTGTGTAGCTGGGTAAATGAGGGAAAGGTGCTAATTGGGAGAGGAAGAACAGGTGAGTGAAACTAATCAGGGCGAGGCTGACAAGGACCAATGTGGGAGAGGGACAGGATTTGTGTCAACAAGTGTGAACACTTATCTGTTTAATAGTTCCCTCCTAAACTCTGCATTGGGTCAATATTGCAACTCAGACACGAGCAAATACTGTATCTCTCTGGAGATGTCATTACTGTAACAGTCTTCAGGAGAACTTAAGACTCAGTACATGCAAAAAAAAAAATGCAATTTCAGAATTATACATATACATATATACACATACATACATGCACACACACATATGTATATATATGTATATACTTGCACATACATACACACATTCAAAATCTTTCAGTGTTATAAAAATGCCAGTCTGTACAGGTGGGACTTAAAGGCGCCATATATAAGAATGTGGCCAAAACAGTTACTGCACTCAAATTCAAAATACTGCCGCGAGTCGAGCAAGTCCGGCTTCTCTGCTGCTAACGCTGCTGCCGGGATACAGCTGAGGAGGAGCCGGCTGCTAATGCTATGTACCAGGACATTGCTAATGCTGCTTGCTGTGCTGCTAACGTTTGTTTCTCAAAAAAATCAGTCGGGTTGATGACCCACCTGCACATGGGCTACAATGTATGATCGAAAATGAGTAACAGTTCAAAGTATCTGAAATGTCCATCCCTGTCTAGCTATGATGCTAGTTAGCCAACTTTGCCTAAAGCTTACCTGTCGAGGAGAAGAGTAGCCACTTCGACATCTGATTTCAAATTCTTCTCCGCTTTTAAAGCATCTCCTATATAGACCCTCACTTTGCCTCCAGTTTTGTCTTGGTGTTTTTGGGAATCATAACGAGGTCGTTTGGGTTTAGTTGCACCGTCAGCCATTGTAGCTCAGTCGTAACTGTAACTGATGCTGAGACTCGTGACTATTAGACTAGTAGTCACGGGTGGGTGGTGCAACAGGCCAAAACACAAATTCAAAACATAAACATGATTTGCAGACCGTATTTTTTTTTTTTTTAATGCGAATATTCTGGCTGTACTATTGTTGTCGGTGAGATCAGTATGTTATATGAACATTATTCCTTAGTCTCTGTGACATATCAGGAGGATGATACGATGATACGACTATTTGCTTTAGATTTCTTACATATAGCTCCTTTAACAACTGTTTAAACAGAGGAACTGACTCAGCTGATTTAATGCTAAGGAGGAGTTTGTTCCATAACCTTGGTGCTGTAACAGTAAAAGCATGATCACCCTTTGTTTCAAGTCTGGACCTTGGTATTTTTAGCAACATTCAGTTCTCTGATCTGAGGGCTCTTGGAGCAGAACAGGGGGTTAGGAGTTCTGATATGTGAGAGGACATTATTTCACTAAAACCGTACTATTTAATACTTAAAGTAAAACGTAGATGTGCTCGCTTCAAAGTCAGACTCCAATACTAAGGTTTTCAAGTGAAAATGTGTGGGTTTGGGAAGTACTGAGTTTACAACTGGATATGAAATTTGGATTATATGACACAGGTTGTGTGAGAGTTTGTAGAGGGATGTTTCTATATACTGTAGTTTTGCTGCTGTGGTTATGGCTCTCAGTCCATCGGTTAACCAATATGTTATGATGGTGTTTTTTTGTTTGTTTTCAAGAATTCAAGGTAACAGGGCAGAATTAATTTGATTAATTTACAAATGGTCTTCTAATGATGATGAATACCTTATATATATATGTGTGTGTGTGTGTGTGTGTGTGTGTGTGTGTGTGTGTGTGTGTGCCCCCTAAACCCAACTACATGTGTAAACACAAGCCTTACTTTAACCTTAGCTAAATTCAAATTTAACCTTAACCCTGACGTCATGTCTAAACCCTTAAACAGACCCTCAAAAAAGTTAAGACCAGCCAAATGCCCTCACTTTCCAAAAAATACGCCCTAAAACTTCTGCTGGTCTTCACTCAAATAGAGGTACACAGTGACAGAAACATTATTTTGAAGAGGAGTTATGTAGAAAAAAGGCAGCAAGAAGGTCTAATCCTTCATAGTTATGTTCCCTTTAGTTTTTTAACACAACTAAAAGTCTACTGTAATGCTTTATCTTCAAGATGATCAATGCTGAAATTACTTCTTAATGCACCTCGTTAAATTAGATCTATTCATTTTCCTGCTGAATAAATCCAATCTCTCTTTTAGCATCAGAAGTGCCTAAAGTAACACAACAGCAAAGTGTAGTCACTCCACCTGACCCTTCAGACATCAAACTTGTCAAACATTTGGAAGATGGGCAGATGGTGTGAAAGTCTTGACATCACTCTTAGTCAACAGAAAGAAGTTGATTTGTTGTTGACAAGTTTAACCTACTTGAGATCCAGGAATAGTGAAAGTCAAAAACAAGGAAGAGGGAACATCCAAACTCAAAGACTACCTCCCCAAAGGCTGCTTCTTAGAGTCTTATGAAGGTGTACTACACCACAAATCAACTGTTACACCTCCAACATCCAGCCATTACACGACTTCAGTCATACCTGTTGGGCCCACCTGTGCTGTGTCCTCTGCCATCCACTAATGTCATCACATACTGTTCGGGGTCACGTCTAATCACATTATATCCTGTGTGTCATGCTGTCAGAGACGTGGGATCTGGCAGACGCACTTAAACATGGGACATGTGCTGAGGCAGATTAAGGCACAGATTCAAAAAATCCCGCTGATCTCGTGGCAATTAATGATTCACAAGCTGTTTCCCCAATTTGTCATGAAGCACTTTGTTGTGGGAAAGTGTAGCTCGGAGACAGCTTTGTGTAGCTGCCATGTTTCAGCAAACCAAATCACTCTCCAGATAGTGTGGCTGCAGCTGGCTCGCTTTTGCCTTTTTGATACACGCTGTGTTTTTACAAGTTAAACTGTGGCTTTGCAGATCTTAATGAGGTGTGCTGTGATGAGTCTTTGTGAATTCATGTTTGATTTGTAACATTAATTGCAGGGATGGAAATAAGCATCCACCACTGGTCAGTTGCGGGTGAGTTTGAACAACCTACCAGCCGTGTTGGCTGGTAAACAAAGGGGGCATTTAACACACAATTCTATTGTTCCATGGAAAAGTCAACTTGGCATCCTACTAAGGGTGCAGCTGAGCTGCTTTTCAGCTGGGACGTGGCAGCCAGTACTGATCGTGGCCACTTCACACAATGCTTGTGATTCCATCAAACGTGCCACGGAGTGTTTCAGAAGTGTCCCAAAAGCTGCACTGCATGTTTTCCAAATGAACACCCTGCAGACTCCTGATCATATAGTGAAGGTGGGAATAATTATGAGGAGAAGAGCAGTTTTAATAACTAAAACAGAGCCACAAATCTTTGATCCGTGTTGTTCAGCCTATGCAGCTACTGTCAGGTAGCTATGTCTCATCCTGCATCCTCTCAACCAATCAGAGTAAGGCTCTTCTTCTTGAGATTCATCTTCTGATTCTTCCTCCTTGGATTCTTCTTGGGATTCTTCTCCAGATTCTTCATCTTCAGATTTTTCTCTCTGTTCTTCTTCCAGTTCTTATTCTTCTGATCCCTTTTCTCCCAATTCTTCTTCTTCTTTTTCTGATTCTTCTTTGGATTCTTCTTCTTTGGATCCTTCATCTTTGGATTCTCCTTCTTCCAATTCATCTTCTTTGGAGGTGCAAACTAACTTTAAAGGTGCATACTGCCATTTACTGTAAAGGAGTGTATATTCATTTTTCCCTGCAGTTTGGGTGTCTGTATTTTGTTGTAGCACATTTTAAAAGTGTGTATGTGTGTGTATAAAAGGATAACCATAACTGAATAACTGAACAACAAGTCCAAACTGACACTCCATCCAACTGATGTACATTTCCTCTTTGGTGCTGAGGTTTTTCAAAAGTCAGAGAAATGATTATATTGAAAACATTTAAGCAGCAGAGCCCAAAATATTTCCCGACTCCATTTCATCTTGTTTAATCCTCTCTGTCACCCCTTTTCAACCAACATGGAACCCGTTCTGTTCCATTGCGGCACCTAGTTATGAACTGTTCAGAGCATTTTGACCAAAAATAAATTAGTTCAGAACCTGAAAAGTTGGTTCTCAGCTTAAGACAAACAAATTGCAGGTTTTCCTTGATCTGAAGTGCGAACTGTGACGACATCAGTGTGTGTGTGTGTCATATTCTACAGATTGAAAAGAGAGGGTGGAGAAGAAAATAATGGACAGGTCAAGTGAGAAAGACTGTGCAGCGGTGTCATTGATAGTTGGTCCTTGATTGTTTTTGAGGGTAAAAACAAATAAATGTGCATTGTGCAACGCCCTCCGTTAAAGACACGTCCTTTGTTACAATGGTTCTGCTCAAAACTGGTGGGAACAGGCTGGTTCACCATCAAGGCTCCAAGAATCATGAATGAAATCACAGCTAATTTGATGGAAAGGGGTGTGTATGGTTAACACTCATATCCTCCAACCCCACACATCTAGTTTGTAACAAAAGGTTTCTGATAACCCCTGATTACATCTGGATTATTCTGGCTCATCTGGCTCCTCCAGGACCACAGAAGATAGACAGTTTGACGGGTTGAACAATATCCAACATTAGACTAAAACCAGTTCTCCTCTAAGCCATTAGGCACCAGGAAAGTAACTGAATTTGAATTAGTTCCCCAAATTAAAGCAGCTTCAGCAGGTTGCTCTAAATCCTGACCGTGTCCATTTTTCAGTCCATTTGTGAATCCATTATGTGATCACCTCTCTTTTTCTGTGGGACTTGGGGAATTGAAGCAGAGCTGCACAATATCAGACAGACTTGGATGTGTGAAGTGATATGGGCAGCGATGACAGCAGGTGAGAAGAGAGGAGTAGAGAGGGACTAATAATTTGTCTCTTCACCCTGCATGATAGATGCTTTCATACTCTTTGTCTGTGGCTAATGACAAAGGGGACTTAGAGCTACGAGGGGAGTTCAGCTGCTCAGTGTATCAAGCCTGTCTCCTAGAAATTACGTTTTGTATATTACTAAAGTGCTTTCATAATTACGTTGTGGTGACAATGTAATTGCTGCATGGATTATGTTCGGAGACAATGTTTCTTTGAGTTAATGAAACACTACATTCATGTGCCGTGCTGGATTTGCAGGGAGGTGGTCGGGGCGGATGGTGGACATACAAAGTGATGATGTCATAATCCATAATCTTGTTTGTGGTTAGTTTCAGGCAACAACAGCACTTTGGTTAAAGTTAGGGAGAGTTTGTGACTCTGATTAAATGTTAATTAAAAAGAAAATAATTTAAAAAAAAATGCTGGCGTCACTATGAAAGGATGTGGTTTTGCAAGATTGCCTATTTTGGTAGTAAACAAATAAAATATGTTGTCTGTGAACATTTTTCCGATACTTTGAATATCAACATTTTTGCAACTTGCAAAGTACTTTAATTAGCAACTTTCTATCATTATTTTAATAGAAAACAGAATTTGTTCAGCATTATCTTTCCCTCAAAAACATATTTGCCTTTTTAAATTAGTGTTTATATAAACAGAACGTCTAGGACACAGCAAGTGAACAGCGGCTATGAAGACTTTCAGAGGTTATATCCAAAGAAGCTGCCAAATAGACTTCTCTTATTTTGGTTTGCACATCTGCTGTTTTTTTTGTTAAATTGATTTGTATTTCGCCCAGCTCAGCTCGCTGCTGATTTCAACTTGTCCTGACATTTAGGAGCAGAGTTTGAATGTCTGCAGCACTAAGAGAGAGCACTTCTCCTCCAAACCAATTATGTAAACTGCTGTAATGTGGCAGATTTGACAGCGGCCATGAGCCTGTTGTTGCTTTGCATTCACTATTACATTATATTCTGCTTATATTGAACTTGACTTGGATGTGTTCATCTGTTGGGAGCTCAATAATGAAACTGGGGAGAGAGCCATGAAACCACACAGAATCAACTCTAATATTTTGGACGGAATGCAAGGATGTTCAGGTTTCCAAACTCCCTAAAACATGATAGGTTTATGAGTCAATCAAGAGAAAAGTACTCAACGTTTGATAAGTTGTAACACTGTAAATTGAATGTCTTTGAGTTTTGGATTGTTAGAGACAACAAACAATTTTATGACATTACTTTAGACTCTGGGAAATTGTGTTGGGCATTTTTCACTACAAGCTAAATGACGAATTGATCAAAACAGTTCACTGGGAGTGTTTAAGAAGAGATTTAAGACACTGACTATTACATCGCAACATCCTCTTGACTGTTCATGTGGCAACAGAAAATGGGATCCAAATGCAGAAAATCAGGCAGAACAGGTTGAAAAACAGGACTTTAATAGAAATAGTGGTCAATAAACAGGTGATGCAGGCAGGCATGGTGAAAAGAGGCTGGTGTGTATTCACTGAGGCTTGATGAGGAGCAGGTGTGGCTATGAGGGGATGAGTAACAGGTGTGCATGTAGGAAAGGTCACGTGATTGGCAAGGGAAACTCGCTGAGGACAACTTGTGGACAGGTGGGGAAAGTTCCACAAGGAATGCATGTGGGTGGGAGGAGGGAGATCTGAGGCTGAAGGGACAGGGCAGACAGAACACACAACTATATATATCAGTCATTTTTGGAATAGTCATATGGGTAATTTTTGAAAGCACTCACATGTATGAGGACTTCAGTTCTCACAACTGCACAATAACATTATTGCCTTCTAAAACTAATACAAGTACTTAAACTGGACTTCTTATGCTAATATTCCGGTCGATACTTGTATCTTGGGTTTCCTCTAGAACATGTTAACTTGCTTTAATGTTCAAAAAACACTACGTTCCTTCTACTGTCTCTGCTGGAACACCCGTGTTCACCCTCACGCCTCAGATCCACTGGCGTCACCGAGAATCATTGCCTGACGCGACGCCTACCCTGAAAAGGACACTTTGGAGGCGGAGCCCGGAAATATGCAGAAATACAGATGGATGCGGCTACTGTAGCAGCAAGGAATATGCTAGCCTTGTCAACTGTACAGTGAAACACTTGAACACTTCATTTATGTCATACATCTACCATCTTTTTCAGCGATGTAGGCCACTTTCCTCCATGCCTCATTTTTCATTTCAGTGTTCTGATATGCCTCTAAAGAGGGGTCATACAGGATAGGAAAGCTCACCACTGCTACGATTAGCTTATCTTCCATTGCCATGTTGTTCCAGAGAGGGAAAGTAAATGAAACATCATGACAGACCACCACTGAGCTTGCTCCCCATTGGATAGTGTCCTCATGTCTGATGGCAAGTTGAGTCGTGGTCAACTTTTGGACGTGCCGGATCTGCTCAAACGGCCGCGCTGCCTACTCAAATTGCTTTGCGGGGATGTCAGCAATGGTTTGACGCGATCCATAGGAAATGAACAGGCATAAGCGTCACGGCAGACACAAAAAACGCCAGTGGATCCCAGGCGTCAGTAGTTCAGTCCATAGGGATTTGTGATAGGAACCAAAAGGGTCGTGGTTCAAGTCCCCACCCTGACCATATATGGAGTGTGGACTGGTGCCAGTTTTTCTCCTGGGCACTGCTGAGGTGCCCTGGTGCAGGGTACTGAACGCCCAACCACCTGGGGCGTCTGTCCATGGGCAGCCCCCTCACTCTGACATCTCTCCATGTGATACATGTATTGGTGCTATTTGTGCATGTGTGTGTATGACAACAGATTGAAAAAAGAATTTCCCCTCAGGTGTTAGTAAAGTATATCTTCTTCTTTTCTCACCTGTCGCTTTAAGCCACCCTCCCAAATAAGCTGAGTCTGCTGTGACTGGTCAGCATTGCCTGGTTTTATCTTGGCGTTTCTGCACCATCTTTACAGATTGGTGTAGAATCACTAATAAAGGCCTCTAAATCAAAATCGTAACTACTGGATATTACCCAGCAAGAAAGTGAAATCAGGGCGAACTTAAAAACATCAACAACTAAGATTACATGTTTCCCTGATGTTAGCATGTAGCTACATATAGCAGTGTAGGCTACAGTGCACATACTATAAATGTCACAATGTAGAGGCATTGTTTTTAATAGTTTTCTTGTTTTTATATTTTATGTATTTAGCTGTGGCTATTTTACTGTACACTGTATGATTTTATATATGTTTTTTATTCCTGTGGTTTTATTTTTTATTTATTTATTTTTTTTCAAACATTTTATTGAGAGTGAAGTCCAGTATGCACAATCCATTAATTAATTTACAAATATAAAGGTTACTAAAATATAAATACAAATATAATATAGACCATCAGTAATTTTTATACATAACTTACACGGACATCAATCTCTATTACGAAACTGACAGAGAAAAAAACACCATAGTGGAAAAACTAAAGAGAATAAAAAAAAAAAAAGAAAAGAAATAATTGATAAATTATACACTAAAATAAATAAATAAAAAATAGGTGAATAAATAAATACATTTATTTCCCACACCCCACCTCCCCTACTACACCAGCCAGAGGATCTACTTTATAGCAGTAACAGAAACTACCTATAAGCAGAGTTAAGCTCTGCTACTTGGCCTCTCAAGATAGTGAAAAGAGGTTGCCAAATTGCATCAAATAAATTCACCTGATCATTCCTAATATATCTAATCCTCTCCAGCTCAGAGATATTAACAAGATCATTAAGCCACATTTTAACATTTGGACATTCTTTACCCTTCCACAGCATCAGCAAGCATTTCTTGGCAGATATAAGACAATAGCTAATAAATTGTCTACGGGCCGGTGTGAAATTATTTAATCTTTCTAAGGTATTGAAAATAATAGCTTGCGCCTCCAGCTCAATTCTAGAGTCCAGAATTTTTGCGATTGTGTCAAGAATGTTGCTTACCATACCATATATAATGTGGTTTTATTTTACATGCAAGTTTAAAATATGTGCTGCTTGTTTTAATACTTCTTTCTGCATAGCATGACTTGATTGCCACTAAATACCTGGCTGAGTTATGACTGTTCTGCATAGACATATTTTTTAATCAACTGGACACAAGGGTGTAGTAGCAGGAGCTAATAGTGCACCTAAGAGGAGGGGCTCAGGTTTCTGAAATACGGAAGCAAGGACAGAGGCAGCCACAAAAGATGGAGTGAAGAAGTAACAGAGCAGTGGAACAGCACTGAGGGAAAACTGCCAGAATGCAGCAGAGGAGACCAACTACAAAGTAAGAGCTACCGAGGCAGCAACCACAGGCGGCAGATACCAGCAGAAGTCAGAGCAGTACTCCTGCACATTACGAAGTCGGGCAGAGTTAAGATCTCTGGCCACATGTGTCAGTACCAACATTAACCAGACTTGGGGTGATGAGAAGAAGAGAAGAAGTAAGGTGGTAGCTGTGTGGGAGCAATTACTGCCATCTTTGCCTTGTTTAAACAGGGTACTAACAGAGCCGGAGGCGAACGGAAGGACAGCAGCCCAGAGAGAGTAGGTTATGACAGCACACCACACAGCAGCCTAAGGCCAGTATCTCTGGAGCCAAGTGCAGTTGGTCAGCAGAAAATTACACTTAAGAGTAAAGGACATTTGGAATTATTTTAACTTCGATTATTTTTTTTCACTCTGTTAACCTTTTCTGTTTATGGACATATCACTTTCTTTACATTATTATTACGTCTCCATGCTGGTGATAGCTGTGGATGGAGGCATCATGTATGTCTTGACTTTATTCAGATTTGGCACAAACATCCACCTGGACCCAACAATGAACTGATTAGATTTTGATGGTCATAGGTCAAAGGCCAAGATCGCTGTGACCTCATCTGTCTCATTGTTGTGAACACAATATCTCAAGAACACCTTGAGAACACCTTTTTCTCCAGATTTGGCACAAACATACATTTGGACTCGATGATGAGCTGATTACATGTTGGTGGTCAATGTTTAGGGTCACTGTGACCTTGCATCTATCTCATTCTTATAACTGCCGTATCTCATCAACACCTTGAGTGAGTTTCCTTAAATTTGGTATAAACATCCATTTGGACTCAAGAAAGCACTGACCAGAATTTTGTGGTTGAAGGTCAAAGGTCAAGGTCACTGTGACCTCAAAATACACATTTTGGCCATAACTCAAGAATTTATACGCTTATTATGACAAAATTTCACACAAATGTCTAACAGGATATACTGATGAAGTGGTGACATTTTATATTCAAAAGGTCAAAGGTCAACTTCACTGTGACATCATAATGTTCTGCACTTTTCTGGCCATTATTCAGCGTCACATCTCAGGAACAGAAAGGGAGACATTTGGTCAGATACTGAATTTGTGCCGATTGTATAGATCTTCTGTGCTGCCAGGGGGAAGGTGTGTGTGAAGCATCCATGTTCTCACAGACATGGAAGTAAACTGTAAGTACAACTTGACTGGTGCGCGGAGGCATTCAACTGTGAGGCAGTAATTTTAGCTTTTTAGAACTGATTTTTACTACTAAATGTTCCTCACACTGTAATAACATACTCTGGTTTTTGACTCCTTGATTGCTCATTGTGTTTTCCACCCAATCTAAAGAACCCCCTCTTATCCCTGTTCCATAAACACTTGTAGTAGCATGCACGGAGCGCACGACCATATAAAGAACTCTGTCAAGAGTTGATGTCAGCTCGTCTCCAAAGACAAAGATGAAAAAAGAAACGAAAACAGGGTACTGAGAACAGTCTGAAGTCTGAGGTTTTGGCTCACAGGGATTATTTTTACATTACATTACATAAGTTTACGTCATTACTTGAAACTTTGTCCATGTTGAATGTGAACATATGACATTATAACTTGAGAGCAAACAAGGAAAAGCATGATATTTCCCCCTTAAATTAATCTGTCATGTGAAAGTTTGAAACAGTGTAACACTCCCAGATTAATGGGCAAATAATTAAAGCAACACACACACCAGACATGAAAGTAAACAAGGGTATACATACTGATAAGGCAGGGAAAATATAAAAGCGGAATGAGTAAACTCATATTTTCAAAGCCTCACTGTAAAAAATGTGCTTTAAGAAGTGATGCAGAAGATTAAAGTGATTTTACCATCCTAAGCTCTTCAGGCAGGGAATTGCAAAAACTCTGGGCTAAGACAGCAAAAGAGAAAATTGGAATTTCAAAATAGACTTCAAGAGCAACTCTGAGATTTAAGAAAATAAACATTGTTACATCAGCTAGACTGCCCCAAATAAAGGGAGGACGCAGAGAAGAATAATATTAATCAAAATATGAGGTATTGCATCATCATCCAGTTTGAGTAAGAGTACACTCGCATACTGCATTTGGATAAATATGCATGTACAGAAAGAAGTATGTCTGCAGACACAAAGAAACAGAGAGACAGAGAGATAGAGAGTATGAGAGTGGCAGACAGACAACAAAATGTGTCAAAAAGAATTTGTTTGAGAATATTAAGGTTGTGCAGCTCTGGAGAAATAAAAAAAAAAGCACAGAAGCTTCTATTTCACATAAGCTGCTGCTTTATTCCACCACACAAACATAATGAGATACACAAGCCACTGGTGACAGTAGTACTGACAAAATATATTCAAGCAAAAGTACAAATGTTCCAGCCACATAAAAAGCACCGCCGCGCACACACACGCCACTGCACAATAATAAAGCACTTCTTTCAGGAGTCGCATCCAACCTGTGAAGTGTGAACAGACTCTGCTGTTTCAAAAAAAAATATAAGAAATAGCAGCTCGTCACTGAAGCAACCAGCAGGGACGCTGCAGTGTCTGAACACCTGAATGTATCAGACTGCACCTAATGACTTCATGCAGGATGGAAACGTCATGGACGATAAGTTGTTGTAGTTGTTACACATCTTTTTGTAGTTTTGTATCTCCTTGTGGTTGTTTTGTGCCTCTTTAAGGTTATTTTGTGTCTTATTGAGGTCATTGTTTGTATGTTTTGGTTGTTTTATGTTGCTTTGTAATCTTTTTGTGCCTCCTTATGGCTCTTTTGTGTCTCTTCATAGTTATTTTGTTGTGTCTCTTTGTGGTCTTTGTGTTTTGTCCTTACACTGCACTGTAACTTTGATTCCTGTATTTTTTTTCCTGTCTTAGTCTTGTTTTTAATTTTATTCTACACTCTGTAACAAGTTTCTTTTACACTTTGTCTTGATACTTTGAACTTTGAACTTTTGAATGAACTTGCCGTGTCTTGCCTTTTATGGTCATTTTGAGTCTCCTGGTCAGTATGTGCAAATTTGAGGGGCATTTTGCATGTGAAGGCCAAGGGGCCCTCTGACACTTTGGGCTCCTGGGCCTGTGCCTGGCTGACCTGTTCGGTAATCCATCCAGGACAAGCAGCAGTGAAACTCTGGCACTGTTGAGGTGATATAACGAAGATTACAGTATCGTAACCCTAGTTCTAGTATTAACACAGGCAGAGCCATCTACCCAGGAACCTCGTCACTCTCCTACACTGCCCACTAGGGACTTTAAGCAGCGGCGGATTTTGCCACGGCTACGGCTCCTGGAAATAGATCTGCGCTACGCTGATCGAGACTTAAGTCGTAGTGCCGGTGTTGCCTGCCGTAGCCCGCTGACTCACTACAAGAAAACAAAGCATCTCAAGTAGTCGCAACGCGTGGTTAAATGGTTTTCATTATATTTCTGAAATGAAACATGTTCTACAATTGATAGTGACACACTATATATTACATGTTTCAGCGATCCTTTCCCACAGACGCAGGATACTATGCATATTTCACTGTATAAAAACCATAGTGAAATATTTTCTGCTATAGTCTATATTCTCCCCTCATCCTTGCATTGCATACGGTACATGATTTCTCAGTATACCCTGTACTATGTACATTAGTCTTTATTCCATTCCTTCATGCCAGCCTCTTTAGGAGCATACATAAGCCCTCCATCCCTCCCACGACACTGATCACAGATGAACTTGTCTGGAATCCCGAGCACATCTGCCAACACTGGAAGGTCGCACTTTCTCACTCTGAACTCTGCCAGACATTCATCCTCCTCCATTTCATCCAGGTGAAAACGTGCATATAGTGTTGATATGGTAAATCTCAGTTCTTAGATTTGTTCACGTCTTATAATAACAAAAACTCTTCCTTTGATATTAACTTGTCATCTAATGCATAGAGCAACTCCTCTCTGGCCCTTTTGAAAGACATTTTGACTGAACTGAGATAGCTCACTTGAGCTGTGTTTTTACGCTCACCCCTGTCATGTGGTGAGCGATCAGCTGTTCCGACCTGACAGCTACTGCAGCAACCTGCTTAATGACTACTGTGGATTTGACGGCTACGGTACCAGTGCCAGGAGAGATTTATTTCCGGGAGCCGTAGCCGTGGCAAAATCTGCCACTGCTTAAAGTCCCTACTGACTAGGGTGTAGGATACAGACTGAGGTGTGTACTGCAATATATACTGTGGGGTCTGCATGTATTCAGATAGGAAAGTCCTGATTGGCTGGCTATGTTTATACAGTGGGTGAATGCATCCTCATGACTAGAGCCCGATAGAAGGCTCCACCTATGTGAGATATGACCATAAAGTTTGATTTACAGTTGTGCAAAGGAGTAGCTACTGGTGTCAGCTCTGCAGCTACGTCAAAGCTGACAAACTCTCCTCGAAAAGAAGACAGTAAGGACAAAGAAAGACTATTTTTCTCCTTTTCAGTAACACACACCTAATAAAGTCATCTCCACTGCAAACTCTCTCCTCATTGTGATCACCATTATATATGTAAATACTCCTGTTCAGTAAGATGAGTGGATGATGATAGTCCGTTGTTGCTTTGTTGCTTTGGTGGGACCTTATCTTGTGGCGGCAGCAGCTCAGTCTGTGGGGACTTGGCTTGGGAACCAGAAGGTCACTGGTTCTAGTCCATGTACGAACCAAGTATGGAGTGCAGGCTGGCAGCTGGAGAGGTGCTAGTTTGTCCCCTGAGCACTGCCAAGTTGGACCCTCAGACTGCTCTCGGAGTGCTATATTATAGCTGAGCCTGTGATGCCATGTGTGTTGTGTGTAATAAGAGGGATATGGCAAACTCACATTTCAACTGCCCACTGTCTTGGTTGGATCGACAAATAAAGAGAGCACAAATTAAAAGTGTTTCTCACTAGTGTGATGTGAAAATGTGGTGCAGGAACATAGATATCTGCATGACAACGATGCTGAAATCACCGACAAAGTTGCGATATTTGACGAGTTGGAAAAGAGAACAGGTTGGAATGTCTAAGGGGCTAATTTTACTTACCTAATACATAATGTAGGGTTCTCTAAAAATGAGTAAAAACATTCATTTTCTATTTTACTGTGTTTCTGTAATCTGAGTGATGGTAAAAATATGCGGATTCTGCCTTTATATTGCTTTTAAAACACAGAGTAAGGTAGGACTTCATTTCCCAGAATCCTCTGGTTTTTCGGGTTTTCCGATAGTCCTGTTAAAATAAATATTGTTCATATATTAACTCTGTAATTCATGTTTTATAATGTTTAAAAGTATTCTCTGGTCGATAAAAATTATAGAGGTTAGGTTTTGTGTGTTTTAATAAAAAGACTAGAGTTTTCTCCAGGAGGAAGTATCCCAGACTCCACCGGGACAGTGAAGGAGCTGGCGGCACTTTCCTCATCGCCAGAGGCAGAGAGAGCTAAGTCAATGTCTGGAGACTCGAACTAAAAGTTGGCCCAGATATTGCACTGCCCAGAGAGACTTTAACCGGCCACGGTACTCTTTTCACATATCTCAGTCGAGTGTGAGTAGTTTACACAACGGTGATGTTTACGAGCCGCGCTAGCATGGACTCCGCTACTAGCTCGTGCTGAGCGTTAGCTCAGTGACAGAGGACTAGCCGACTTCACCGAACGGACACGCGAGGAAGTCTACACGGACATTCGTGCGCGGGAGGCGGTGGACGACGGAGCAGACGGAGCGGGCGAGGTGACAGCAGGGGAACGAGGGACGCGTCGCAGGTAGCTGGAGCTACGGGACTCGGCGGGAGCTGTCTGGACATCGCTCTACGGCCTGGCTGGCTGCACCGCCATGTTGCTTCAGTGCGAGGTCGCGTGAGTACTTGACATTGGAACGGAACCGAGTGAAGGATACAGGCACCGGACTGTGTTAAAGCAGACTGTGTGAACTGTCCCGGGTTTCTAAAGGTTAAGTTCTTTCACTGGATAAAACTTCATGTGCACCAACTCTTCAAAGGGGCCCCAACGGTTAGGATGATTAACCAAGCGCTTGGGTTAGACTTTACTGGTACCATTATCAGTTATGTGAACTGTGAAAAATATTTTTGGGTACAGGTGTGAGTACTGGTTATTGTGTTTGAATACACAAAGCACTGTTTTGATATTTCTATGCATTTGGGTTCTTGAGTGAGCATTCCATAGGTGAATACAGTTAAAAGAGTTAAAATACAGGAAGAGTTTTGTTTATTATTTTTTTATTTGTTTATTTCATTCTTGAAGCGTTCATTCATTTAAAGGTACAACTCCAAAGAACTAAAGAGAATGTTTAATAAATAAATGTTTGTGTTTTACCTTTACCTATGGTCGTTTAACATTCTTTTGGAGTAAACTGTATTTCTGAGGGCTTACGTATTTTTGCTAGTGCTCACGTAGCATAGTAAGTTTTCAGTGGAGGCACCGCGCTAAATATCTTCCTCTTCTCATCCTATTGATAGAGTCCCTTTTATTTAAAGCAGTAAAGAAAAACCCCAGCAAATTCACCAACTTTAGCTGAGAACCTAGGACCTGTTTAATCTGTTTGAGTGTGACCTCAGTGTAAATTATAGACATTAAGGGAAAAAGGGGTTACAATAATCTAATGCACTAATCCCATATTTGATGCTAGCACTAGCTCTTGTGGCTAGCCCAGTTCTATGGCCAACATATAACCTGAGCAAGTGCATATCAGCTTACAATCTTCATCATATCCCAACTGCTGTTTAATTTCAAGCCATGTGTTGTCCTTAATTGGAATGTTGAAGGAGTCGTCACTGTCTTTGTCGTACAGTGTTAGTTGTTGAGAAACCAAACTGATAAGACGTTCCACAATATGGTGGCAAGCTAAATATGACCTGAGGATATGACATGAGTTGGAACAAAGGATTCTATTACTCGAACATATATTTCCACAGGTGTAAATCTGCTGAAATCGAGGTCCATCTGAATATTTTTCCCCTGCACGATTTTTTTTTCCATCTGTGAATGTTTTATTATGGGAAATATAAGCAAGGCATGATATGGCCTACAACCATCTACCATCTTAAATCCGCGGGACTGGCATTAACACCTTGCATCACAAACAATTCAAGCTTGTGCTGTTAAATATTAAAATAATCACCATCTAAAGGAGGGGAGACAACCATATGTCTGTTCTTCATTGCCAAAACACGTCAACAATGTCACTAAATGTTCGAAAATCTCGAGGATATTTACCGGATAAAAAGGTCCACCAGATGTTCAGATTATATACAAGGCATCATAACTCTGTGTTTTTTAATTGAAAGACCTGCATGTTTCTGTTGATCCTATATGTGCTTCTGGTGGCAGTAAACCTAGTTATCCTTTCCATGACAGGCATTTCCATTTCAAAAGCTTTATAACTTGCTTTTCATTAACATAAAGCAGGATTTGCTCACTCGTAATTGCTCACTCATGCAGAGAAAGAGATAAAAACACACAACAGCATCACAAAAAGACTCAACTTTCCAAGTTTCCTCCAAATACAGACAGCTTTTACTTTTCCTCTGCATGTTTGACAGGACGTTTGAGGTCATCGCTGGTGGGTTAAGAACAGGTGATATATCCATCTATCTTTACAATGCTGCGCTCTGTGGGTGTTCATTTTGGATGCTACAATAGTGGTGTCAATCTTTACTGCTGTGGCTCAGGTTGAAACGTCTGCTCAAGTGCACTGATACAAGTGTTGTGCTCTGTGTGTAGTAAATCTAGTGCGGCAGAAGCTTGTGGGACAGACCTGTCCCGAAAGGTCCTGAGGGAGGTGTGGGGTTTTAGTGTGTGTCTTTCTTTTGTGTCTGTCTCTCTTTAATGATGATGGCTGCACAGGTTCTTTTTTTTTTTTTGTGTGTAGATGTGTCTCTGTGAATGTGTCGCTGAATATGCTGGCACTGCTGCTGCTGCTGCTGTGTGTGTGTGTGTGTGTGTGTGTGTGTGTGTGAGTGTGTAGCGTAGTGTGTGCCACCAGTGTGCTTGATCAGCAGTCCTGCTGCTATCCCATTAACTCTGCTGCCGCAGGGCATGCTGGTGCGACCCAAAGGACCCTCGGTAACAGCAGGGCCCAGTGAGGTCATTTCCATTCAATCGCCTCCCTCCAACTGGCCCACTGCTGCACCATTCTGTGTGTGAGTAAGTGTCGGAGAGCGAGTTCGGATGGACGTTGCTAATAAACTGTTTAATGACGGCCACTGGCTCTAGATTAGAAAACAACATATTGCAGTGTTACCAAAATCTCAATAGAAACAGAATCAGAGATAAACCCCATTGATTGACTGACTGCAAATAAGGTATGCAGACATCATCATTAAGGAACATATGCTGCTTCTGCCCAAAATATGAAAGACTGAGGAGATTTTTTTTTTTTTTTTTCTGAGTAAAACAGGTATACATGAAGCTGTTAAGAATGAGTCCATGTCCTTCTGGGAAAAAATGCCATGTGTATTTACACCATTTGTTTGCCTTTGTGTGTAAATTCCCATGTATGTATGTATGTATGTATGTATGTATGCACACCTTTATAAATAATATATAATTAGCTGTTTCCATTTCTATCAATGACAGTTTGTCAGGTTAACCTTCATTAATTATTTTATGTATATTTTATTATCTTACCTGTTTAGCAACAATTAGTGTCACACATCAATGCCAATATATCCGATATATAGCTGAAGATATTAGCAAATGTATAATGTGTGTATATGCATGAATAGTTTGTCCCTATGGGCGTGTGGGGTCACGCATTGCACCTTTTCATGTCTTAAAGATGATGGTTTACACTACAGAATAAGACAATGCCAAGAAATCTGTAATGCCCTTGGTTTACTGCTAATAAAAAAAGGAAGAAATAATAACAACACTTATTATTATTATGTTCACGTTGGAAACTGAACCATTTACCCTTGAATTTTCCATCCATTTGTTCCAGGTTTTATTTTGCTATCTGCACACAGTTGGTCTGCTGTGTCAAGCACACACAGGAGAAGGATTCACAAGGCAGAGTCACTAGCCCCTTTTACACTGCCAGATTTTCCGCGGATGTTGGACCGTTTTGCCGGCAAGCTGTGAGCGTTTAGACACACAGAGCCGGATTGGCGAGTTGATCCGAGGTGCCCAATTTTCCGCCACGTAAGGTAGACATATTGGTGGAATCCTTTTAGATTAAACAGACAGAGGCGGCCTTCCGCCACGGGAGGGGCTGTTGATGACTTGTGGGAGGAGCTGTTGATGACGCTGCATGTGCGAGCCACTGGCGGTGGATAAGCAGGAAACAGCTGATAGCAGGAATTAGTGAGCAGCTAGTAGCAAGAGGGAAACACAAACCTGACAGACACTGTAAAGATGAGCAACTGGGGAGAGAAGGAATTGCTCGCCCTCCTTGTCCTCACAAACGAAGAGGCCATTAACCGTCAGATGAAGAAGAACGGGCCGACTTACGAGAGGATTGCCGAAGGACTGACTTGCTCACGCCCCCCATTGCCCCAAAAAAGCCACATTCTGTATAAACAAAAGTAGGTAGGCGTCATTTTGCTGCACTCCCTGATGTTTTTATACTGCCAATGCTGAAAAAGACTGATTGGGCTTTCCTGCAAATTTGCACACTTCCTGTTTAAAAAGGGCTCCAGACTCAAATAAAAGTTCAGGGTCTTTAACCAGGCTCAGGTCAGTACACCGTAGATCAGTAACACAAGCAAATGTGTCCAAATCAAAAGGCAAAAATGTTTGAAAACACTCGCAAGGAACATTAGGAACATACTGGAACCATCACTAAAAGGTAAAAATCATCGCTGCACTTTTATTCTGTTTTATTTAAAGATATTGTGCACTGTTACATTCCATTCCAGATTTGTTCAAGTGAAAGTCTTGAGAAGGTGAACTTAAGCACATTCTGTTCTTTTTGTACAGATAAAAAGGGAAGGCTACCTGTGTTTCCATGAGAACAAGTGGCTTGTTTGCAGGTGTAAATGATGAAAGACATTTATTAAATTAATGATATTGTGTACCTGTGTATGCATGCTGCTGAACTCCATACCTGTGACTGATCATTTCTTAGCCAATACAAAGCACAGCTGTGGCACGTTTGGAAAATGAGGTGCAGTCAGCAGCAACACACCAAAGTCCTTATCCTTATGAGTCACACAGTTTTTAACACTACTTCAAAAGCTTCCTTTCTTTTTTTTAAATAAATCTCAAAGCACTTAGAATAATTTCAATTTCAATTCACAAAAACAGATTAAAAAAAAAACTACATGTACAATTCATCAGAAATGTCGGAGATGTGAAACAGAACATCCTGATAAGCTTTCCAAAGCTTCAGAACAGGGGCTGAGACATGAAGCAAATTGTATTTTAAAATATGCTTATGAACACGTTGTCTAGATTTAAGAAAAGAAAGTGCATAATATACAGGAACATTTATAACCTACAGAACTCCTAACGCTCCGATCACACAGAAGGCATTTTGCAGGTTACACGGACTCACCTCTTTATCCGAAGCTTTCCGTGTAATCAATCTACTGTTTATTTATTTTATTTATTCCACAGTAATCAGTGTGTAGTTACTGCCATGTTGAGGCAGAGGGTACTGTCTGTAGCTCTGGTTGAGGGTGAGAGGCTGTCAGCAGATAAACAGAGATCTGTGTGGGTACATGAGACCCTAAAAAAGAGGCTGGATCATGGGGAGTACCACCAGTTGGTCCAGGAGCTTCTCCTCCATCATGGACGTTTACAGGCAGATTTTAGGATGACTCAGGGGCAGTTTGACAACCTGCTGTCTATCATCAGGCCGTATAGCTCAGAGTATTCAGCAACTGCAACCACCAGTTTCTCCTTCATTGTTTAACAACTGTAATCTTGTTGTCCTGACCACCACAGAAGGCCCGCCTCTCAAATCATCTGATTGGACAAAAGGAAAAAAGATGACGATTAAAAGAGATGATGTGGGGCCTTTATCAGGCCTTTATCATTGTTCTTATTAAAAACAATTACAAAAAGGTGCCTCCAACTGATAAAATGCAGCTAAAAACTGATTCTTAAGTAAGGAGTATGTTTTATGTTCAAACAAATACTAACTCTGTGACGAACTTGTCTGAATTACGGATACATGATCCTGTAGGGCCTCAGCTGTCCAGTTCTTCTGTTGCATTTCTTGGCCTTTGGATCTCAACTCTGTTTTGACATTTTAATAGAGTTTTCTGAGCTGGAACATTTCACAGCAGCTCTGATACCTTTCCTATACTTCTAAAGAGACACTTTTATTCTCCCTGTGTTTTGTTGACTTATTCAACATTGCTATGTGATGCAGTCAGCTTTCTGTTCCACGAGACAACCTTGCCTGATTTCGTTGTCAGTCTAGGTCTGCTAGACATTTTCTCAGTCACACTACTCCTCAGTATTTAGATACCTTCTGATAGTGTAAGCCACAGTGCTCAGACGGTAATTTGAGTTTTTGGGCAACATCGCTGAGACAGTCTTTCATGCCTCAGGGTAATAATAGCGAGCCTTTTGTCTGTCATGAGCTGACATTTTCCTGTCTTGATACCTGCTGAGAATTCCACCAACTCTCACAGTTTGATTTTAAGGATTGTGAGCAGTGTTGGGGAATGGAAGTTCAATTACAATTTGCAGTAGTTAACTACTTTAGGACATGTAAGGATTCATAGTATTCTCATGCACTTTATGTTGTGGCACTGTGCCACAGCTCATTGGCCACACCTGCTATTTGACCTAAATCTCCTTGGTTTGCAAGGAATGCTACGAAATCCCCTAGAAGTTTAGCATTTTCCTGATTCCACCCCAAAAATCAGCTCCCTATCGTCTCCTGAAAACACATCCTCGGGCTGCCTAGATGAGGACTAGCCTGCCCCAGTCCCTAAACCAAACACACCTACACTTAACTGAGTGTCAGCTCAACTGCACCTCAGAGTAAGAATATAAGATCCAGACTTAGATTATAATATTTCCCGATACTGTAGCATGGATGTAGTTGAACTACTTTTTGAAACTAGCTTTAATATGACAAATTGTGATTTTAATAATCATTTTTTGAGAACTGTTAAGATGTAGTTTTACTAGTTTTCATAGTCGTGCTTTGGTTAACTACAGTTTTTAATGTACATTCCCGATCACTGTTGGTGAGGACTTCCTGTACATCTTGCATGTGCAGCGGTGAAAAATACTTTAGTGAAATGGTGAGATCACGTGTCCCATTTATGTTAAATTACGTACAAACAGACAGCCTGTTCTCATTCTGAAGATGGTCAAACACTCCCCTCATCTACCAATCTACACAGACATTTTCAACCCACCCACTGCCCGAATTTGGAAGAATCCCCCGCCAGCTGACTTTACCATCCAATCAGCTTGGGAAAAGGAGTCCAAAGACGCCCTGCTGGTCCCTGGCACCAACCTCCCAAGGAGACAGTGGTCAACCCTAAACAGATTCAGGACTGGACATGGCCCCTGCCTAGCTAGCCTTCACAAGTGGGGCAGCAGCTCAAGCTCACTTTGTGCTTGTGGAGAGGAGCAAACAATGCAACATATCATTGAAGCTTGCCTTCTACATAGACTTGAAGGAGGCTTAGTCACCCTCCATACAGCAGATCAGACGGCAACTGTTTGGCTGAAGGACTTTGCATTCGCTAAATAAATAAATAAATTCTGAAGATGTCTAATACCACCCCTTAATCAGTGATTTCAGCATAAGACACCGACGCCAAAAGCCACCTTTCCCAACAATATGATACACCACCAGGCAGCATCAGGTTGTAACGCAGACATATGGAACCTTTTGCTGCCAGTCGGCCAGACGGTACCTGTCATGGAAGTATGACATGCAGACCGGTGGTGCTGGTTAATAACGAGGCTGGACGGCACCTATTGTGGCGGTATGATTCGCTGCTGGATGGTGACAGTTTGAAATGCTGCCGGTAACAACATAATATAAGGAGCTGGAAAGCCCCTGTAGGGTGGGCGGATCCAACAAACCTAGGACTTTCAGCTGGAGGGCCAGTGTTTGCTTCCCATATGAATGCTGTACCAAACCATTATGTGTTTTTTTTTCCAAACCACATGCTTTTGTTGCACAGCATAAATTGACATCTAGCTCTATGTTTTAAGCTAACAGTGTATTTTATAACACCTGTTTATGTGTATACGGTAAAAACATTTTTCTGTATTTATTTTTCAGTTTCACAAGAAAGAGTTTCTGGCTTGTAAAGCAACTGACAAAGACAAACAGTAAACAGCCTCAACATAATGAAAAAACAAGTGAGACAAAGGTAACAGTGTCTCAAAATAAGTAGGCAGAAGTAAAACTTATATGTCCCTGCCCCTTAATTACATTTCTTCTTTGAAGTCATGTATCATTTCAACAAATTCCCAAATTCATGTTTGTACAACTATCCCCAGTCTATTTACCACCCAAGTAAATAAATAAGTAATAAGCCCAGCTTATTTACAGTCCAAGTACGACCCAGTGTTACAAAATAAACATGCACTTTCCTAACACATCCTTTCCCCATCTATATATCTGCCAAACATATCTTTTTGCTAGTTTTTAAAATTGATTCATAGTTGTGCTTTGTGTCAACTCATCATGCAGCCCGTTCCACAAGTCCGACCTACACACTGAAATACACACACTCTTCTTAGTTTTACAAACCCAGAAGTGAATTATTTATCACTTTAAATTTGACCAGATATGAAAATTTCAACAGGTTGTTTCATCAGTGGACAACTACAAATTGTTTGGTATGTGCTCATAATATGGGGTGTTCAGACTGACAGTAAGTATATAGTAATTTAAATTTAAAGGGCATGCAGCGGCATCACTTTCACATGTTAAAAACCTTTCAGCACCATCATGATGTCAAGATGACTTGAGTAAAAATGAACGTAAAAACAAATTTACTAATATTTTGGGGCTTATGTGAGGATTAAAAAAAAATCTGGCTTACTTATCAAAATGTCAAACAACACTGAGGCAGAAATTGGTGTAACGCACTCTTCTCTTAAATCATGTAATGCTTATACATCCATGGTTCAGAAGTTATAAGCTAAAGTCAATTCCTGCAACACCAACCTGTTTCATTCAGCTGGGTAAGCTTAATGTTTGCTCATGGCTGATGTTTGTATGCTGCAACACAACTGTGGACTTCCCACCTGAGGAGGCTTTGGCCCTCAGGGTCTAAATCTACATCCTGCAGTCTGACTGAAATGGAGATAGGCAGCACACTTGAACATTCATACAAACAAGCACACATGCCCTTCTGCAACACCTGTCGAAGCATGTGATGAGTAGGTCGCTTCACACTCAGTGGTTTTTCAAGTCTTGATATTATACCAAAGTTGGTTGTATTTTGATGACATGAAAATCAAATGATGTATGTTGAAATAAACTGAGATGTGGTCTTTACTAAGAATATTTTAACAGTGAAGATTACCTAATTCAATTTCCTAATGTGTTATTAAACTAATGGCTTAATTGATAATATGATTCACTCATCACAGTACAGTAAGTAATCATTTACTGATGACAGGCGGTGCAGGTTGCCCAGCAGCGGGTCGAGCTTTATATCATCTTTATCTCTTCTTACAGCTTCATCATTTATCTCTCTTATTCACAACAGTTTGGTGTAATTGGGTCAGACCTAATTGCTCTACTGTCCTTTGGCTCAGGTTGAATAGGATGTAATTAGCCCTGGGTCACTTTGAGAATGGGTCTTTATTAGTTTATGTACATCAGATTTGGGTAACGGAGGCAAAGATCCAATTCACAGCCATATAAGCCCGAGACCTTTTTATTTACAGACACCTGGTGTTTTTCGACATCACTACACAATTATGTCGTTATAATGAAATGAAAAGACAGCTCTTTATTTACCAAGCACTCTGCACCCAGATGCATATGCATCCCCCTGATATGGGGGTCAGGTGGATAATTGTGGGACAAACTACATGTGATTTGGCTGCAGACAGCCTTCAGGCACCGGTGGAAGAACGCTCACTGGTCATTTTGATTCTAGAGAGCATTGCTTGTATGTGGGAGATGTGTTTGTGTGATAGGACAGGTCTTGCCAATCACTTTTAAGATTTCAAACACCAGATTGACCTTTTAGAACAAGTTCCTACACACCAAGCAGACGGTTGGCCGTTGGTTAATATTGAGTCGATAGTTTTTGTGGTGTGTCCCACACTCTTGGCACTAGTCGGCCCTTGACAGCCTTTTTTTGTCAATTCATCACGTTGCATCAGCATCAAAGATGGCGGAGACAATTAGTAGGTGAAATCACTCTGATTGGCAGTTAAGCTCAGTGTAAAAAATAAAGTGAAACAAGCTGATTATATGAAGAAAAAATAGTTTTGGTTCAGTGAGCTCTTCCACAGAAAGGGTTCATAACTTGTGTTACTGTTCACGGGCACACGGAAAATATGTCCTTTGTTCTTTCAACACTGGGTTGTGTTGTTAATGGGCTAACTGGCTAACTAACTCAAATTCATTCTGTTGTCCTCCAGTTTCCCTTTTCAATGACGAATAGACTACTGCCTCCTGCTGTTGGTAGGTAGGGAGAGTATTTCCACTCATGCATGTGCAGAGCATATCTAGTTAGTTGTCTGCTGTACTCTTGGCAGTGCGTTCATTTTCAAATTTTTGCCGGAGACACAGGACACCTGAGGTAACGCAACAGTCAGCCTTCATTGAAACTACTTCTTTGATGTCAGTTTGGTGTGTCTGTTCCTTAAGAGAAACCATGAGTTATGGTGTGTTCTTCAGCTTCTGTGGTTGAGATCAGGGGTCATATTTGCAAAGCTTCCTTGTACAAAGAGAGCTCCAAGTGACAGAAGTTCTGTGGAAATTAGAATATAAATAAGAATTAATTACATTTTCTGAGAATTTCCACTTAAAGTTTAGACTAGATCTTGGTAAAGATAAAAGTTAACAGGAGTAGTGAGGAGGACTTTTGAGAGGCTTGAGAGTTTCTCCAGCAGATGAGGAAATAACAGGAAGACAAAGACGTAGGAGAAATATTTTCCAAACACTATTTAACAGTGAGTTAATGAAATGCTACATATTAGATTATGCAGGAATAATGTTTGTGGTCGATCTCATTTGAGATGCTCTCACATCTCACCCCAACACAATATTGATATCCATCCATTTTCATCCACTTATCTGGGGCCGGATCACGGGGGCAGCAGGCCAAGCAAAGCACCCCAGACATCCCTCTCCCCAGCAGCGCTTTCTAGCTCCTCCTGGGGGACCCCGAGGCATTCCCAGGCCAGATAAGATATGTAATCCCTCCAGCTTGTTCTGGGTCTGCCCCAGGGCCTCCTAGGAAACATGCCCAAAACACTTCCAACAGGAAGCATTCAGGAGGCATCCTGATCAGATGCCAGAACCACCTCAACTGACCCCTTTCGACACGAAGGAGCAGCGGCAAGAAGACCTTGATGGAACAGAATATTTAGACTTCGAGCAGCTCATCCAGTATGGGGACACCTGAGCCCCCCCTGGAGCCAGACCTAGGGGGGGCTTGACACTGTAAATAACAAGGAGCTGTCGCCCTGTGGGGCCCTGTCACCCACCACCAGCAGGACAGGAATCACAGTCCGGTAGGGACTGGGGCAGGGACGGGGCCCTGGCCTTGCTGATCCCTGGATTTTCGGACCTTCTAATAATGATGTAACACCGGAAATGATGATGTGAAGACATTAAGATATTTGGCAACCGGATAAATGCAACAGTGCAGCAGTGATGACTTGGGTCTGTTGAACCTTTCATCAGCAGAGTGATCACACCAACAATGACAACACCTTGAGTCTCATAATACCTAAAAACGGGGTAAACCACACCTTCTCACTAGATTAAAGTTTCTGTCCTTTCCTTGTTTAGAATTGCTCTAAACTGGTTTCAAATCAGCACACTCTGTACGCCAACAATCCACATAAACCTCCTCTTTCAGATATTTTGCAGTGTGGTACCACCAGAGGACTGTTAACACCATTTATGCTCTGAGAAAGGCCTGCGGCCAAAATGCATTAGCAATGATATTTTAATCAAATGTAAATCTCTGCATTGTTTGCTTTGATGGCATGCCACCTTGAACTCATTTGTATTGTTGAGACAGAGCACCCACTCCTGCCTCTTTTTGATTTAAACATAACAAGTCTGGGGGAAAGCCAGAGGGGTATTTCAAAAGGCTCTCTCTCTTTCGCTGTCTCTCTAATGCTCACACTGACGTCAACAGCGCAAACCTGTTCTTTCAGGTCAGGGGCATGCTTTGAATCCATTCTCACATAAGCTGTGATTGAAAAAATGAAATGTCTGAGGAGTGTGAGTGTAGCTTCGGGCCAGATAAAGCATGTCCCTATTTCTTTAACGGTGATATCAGTGCATTTGGAAGTCTTGAGGGTAGAGGTTATCCACAAATCCTCCCACAGCACAGGCAGATGACAGTCTACCTGTCCTTTAAAAACCTCTAATACCTGATAATATCCCATCCGCCTTTTAAAAGAGAGGCTAGCAGTGGATGTACTTTAGGATTTTTCATTGAAACACAAAGGAGGACGAGAGGAGTGCTCAGTGGAGGAGTCAAAGCAAAGGGAAAATCCACAAAATCCACATTTGAACACAATCAGGTATACACAAACAGATATATATATATATATATATATATATATATATAAATACATATATTTAGACACATGCGTGACGTGATTTTGAATTCCAACTCTTGATGTTGTGTCTACTTCCAGACGACGAATGACCTATTCAAAACACCAAATGATGAGGATTGACTGTAAAATGATTCTCTGGTCTAAAATGTTGTTCCTCAAAGTGTTTTCACTCTTCATCTGACAGCTGGGAAAGGAAAAAAAGGTCAGGGAGAAGCAAAAGCGGATCAGAGCAGTGCACAAAAGGAAACTAACTCTTTTAGGAAAGACAGGAAACAGCATCTATGACAGGGTGCCAAAAGATACTCTTACATGTTTCAAGATGCAATGAGCTTTTACAGATATATTTCCACTGAAGTCATTGTCAAAAAGATACGTTATCCATGTTAAGTTCTTCTCAAGCAGCTTTAAAATCTGGACAGTATACAACATCTTGTGTCCTGAAATCCTGCATCAAAGAAGGAGAAAAACTCCCCCAAAATTTCATACAGGTAGAAAAGAAACTGAGGAAGAGCAATAGAAGGAATACCTCTTCCACAACTGACCAACATCCAATAGATGCTGTGTTTACAGAATACACCATTCATTCATTCATTCATTCATCTTCTAACCCCTTCATCCTCTTGAGGGTCGCGGGGGGGCTGGAGCCTATCCCAGCTGACATCGGGCGAGAGGCAGGGTTCACCCTGGACAGGTCGCCAGACTATCGCAGGGCTGACACATAGAGACAGACAACCATTCACACTCACATTCACACCTACGGACAATTTAGAGTTACCAATTAACCTAGTCCCCAATCTGCATGTCTTTGGACGGTGGGAGGAAGCCGGAGTGCCCGGAGAGAACCCACGCTAACACGGGGAGAACATGCAAACTCCGCACAGAAGGGCTCCCACGACCGGGATCAAACCGGCAACCCTCTTGCTGTGAGGCGACAGTGCTAACCACCACACCACCGTGCCGCCCCAGAATAGACCAATGTAATGAAATTAAATTCTGGGCAATCAGACAAAATTAAAGTGATAATGTGAATGGTTTGTATTATATCTTACAAAAATGCACATACAATTGTTCTCACAAATTAGCACCCCACGGATGATGTTAGGTAGTTAATGTAGAGTTACATAGGTTAGGTTAGGCTAAGGAAAAGAAACAGTAATGACGTAACTTGAAATAACTAAAAGTTCAGTTCGTTGAACATGCTTCCAAACACTGGTCTCCTAGAGGAACGTGTTGGTTAACCCATCCACAACTCCAACCTGCCTCGTCACAGGGACTGTCGGCCTTTATGCTACTTCTTTCTTGGTCACTTGATCGCAGTCTTCCCAATTTTATTGAATTACTGGCTTGTGGTTACATGGGTAATATTCAAATTGTGCTGCGTTACTGTCAATGCAGGGCAGTAACGTGTTACAGGAATAATATAACTTTACTTTACTACTACTTTTTAGTGATGCATTTTATTTCTTGGCACCTTTCAAGCACTCAGGAACACCTTACAAGACACAGGTAAAAAACAAGCAGCCATGTATCCATATATCATAAAATCAATCAGTTCTGTAATATACAATAAAATGACTAGGCAGAGTTCAGAATTATGAATAAGTTTCAATATGTGTGTCACCATTAAAGCAGACTGAATATGCCAGCTTAAAAAGGTGTGTTTTCAGACGGGATTTGAAAGTGGAAAGGGAGTCAGTGTCGTGGGGGAAAGAGTTAAAAAAAAAAAGTCAGTAATAATATTACAGAAAACTGAACAAATCACATTACAATGTTACTTCTGATATGCCATCATTGCTGACTTGAAATCAACACCACATCAATGGATTCATTTTCATAATTGTCGCACTGCGCAGACACGTCATGAAGCAGCAAGCTAATTATGAAGATGGAAACGCTTACCTTAGCGGCTGGAAATACTCTTGTGACTTTGATTTTGTTGGGAGGAAAGAAGAAGAACACTGTTGCTGCAAGTAGTCAGACTTTGGGCCCGTCCCAATACCCCCCCTTAGCCCTACCCCTACATTTGCGTGTTCCCGCGAGGGTTAGTTGTGTCCCAATTCCTTTTTGCATGTAGGGGTAGGGGGCATAACGAGGGGTAGTGGGTATGAAACTAGCCCTTCGGAGCGAGGGATTTCAGATGCTGACTTGCCAGCGAGGGGTAGACGTTGCCATGGCCACCACTGAGCAAGAGACGGGGAAAAAAGTTCATACATAGCTAACGTTACCATCATCAGGTTGCTTGTTAGCTAGCTAGCTAGCTCGCACTATCTGGCGTCTGTCATCTGTCTTGTTCTGCAAAATTGTCGGACTTTTCACATTACAATAACACGCCAGCTAGTATAACTATGCTGCCTCGTAATGTTAGCTGGTTAGCTAGCTAGCAGAAGTCCCCTGTTGTCTGTTATTTATCAAATGAAGCATGATGAATGCGGCAAACGTGATCAGTAGGATGAACTCAACTGGAGACTCCATTGTAGATGCCGGTTGGAAATATAGATGGTTCGCAGCTTCCTGTTTAAAATAGTTATGTATGCGTGAACTTAACCGACACGGTGACGTAGTCAGTGGTGTCCCAGTTACTAGGGAAAGATTTGTACCCCTACCCTTTGTTGCTTCATTTTGAGGGCCAAGGGGTAGCGGGCAAGGGAGGGTATTGGGATTTGGCCTTATAAACTCTTTACACTGTGAAAAACACGTCCTCAAACCTCCGATCTGAAACACCCAAAACCGACAGCATAACCATGGGAAGCTCCAGGAAATACACGCCACCAAAGGTGAGCCCTCCTCGGCCGCAGAGGTCGGCTGTAGCCCTACATGTACACTGGCTAAGCAACCAAAACTGGATTTTACTTGAGAGAGGTAATGGAGGAGGTAATGGAACTTGTGGCTGGATATGTGGTGGATGAAATGTGGCTCTCTGTCTTTCAGGCAAACAAACAAACAGAAATCATTTGCAAGCTATTTGTCTTAGCTACGTTCACCAGCAATTACCCTGACATTCACACAGAGACACATCCGAATTTTGGGGGGATATGCAATAACCAGAAAAATAATTTAACGAGTAGCGTAATGAATTACTGTTGGCAGGGAGTAATAAGTAAAGCAACATTATTTCTTTTTAAAAGAGTAATGAGTAATGAGAAATATATCACATTTTTAGAGTAACGAACCCAACACTTGTGGCATTTAACTAAAGAGACATTTAACCTTTCAATGGGATGGATTTCAGGCTTGCACAGTGCTCAGTCTGTGGTGTATTACTGTATTTGTCCTAAAAGTTGTGTCCTCAGGATAAGCTATCCTGAGCCCTGACTGTTTGGGGCTCAACTGAAACCTATTGCAGTTGATGCAAAACTTGAACCCACGAGAGAGAGACTTTTACAGATGTCGCCTGTTAGCTGAGCGAGCCGGGACATGATGACAGACAAGCACTACAGGACCAAACCCTCTGAAACAGTTCCATTTGTTATAGGGTGTCTTGACATGTCAGCTCCAAAGACCAGGGGGCCAATCTCATCCCTGAAGAATTATGTCATGCTGGATGGCAGAGCAGTCAAAGGTCACACGTCTACAGGCAGCTGGTGCCATAAACTGACATGAGGCACCATGACTGACTTTAAAAGGCCAAGCCATTGTTACAGCCTCTTTCTAACATTTCTCTGTTCTGTCAAACCTTCGATGTGTATTTCCATTTAGTGGCTGCTGCAGTGAGTGAACTGAGTGACACACAGAATTTAATTTTCAGTGTATTCACTGAATGGAATTCAAATCCAAACATGGAGGCAGGTGTGCAACGGCCTAGGCCAATCACTGTATAACTGCTTTCTCATTGCATCATTGGGTATTTGGTTCTCAGCACTGACACCAGACCAGCCTGGTCATCTTGTACGTGACAGTGGAAAAAATATGACCTGATATTACAAAATCACATCTCATTTCAGTGATGTTCTGAAACTCTGAGCTGGTGAAATAACCTGAATAAACCATGTCGACTTTCAAAACCGCTGTGTGCACTCACCAGCCACTTTATTAGGTACACCCTGCTAGTACCGGGTTTCAGAACTGCCTTAATTCTTGGTGTCATAGATTCAACAAGGTGCTGGAAACATCCCTCAGAGATTTTGGTCCATATTGACATGATGACATCACACAGTTGCTGCAGATTTGTCGGCTGCACATCCATGATGAGAATCTCCTGTTCCAGCACATCCCAAAGGTGCTCTATTGGACTGAGATCTGATGACTGTGGAGGCCATTGGAGTACAGTGAACTCATTGTCATGTTTGAGATGATGTGAGCTTTGTGACATGGTGCATTATCCTGCTGGAAGTAACCATCAGAAGATGGGTACACTGTGGTCATAAAGGGATGGACACGGTCAGCTACAATACTCAGGTAGGCTGTGGTGTGTGGACTATAATTAGTAGTTACATAGGTTACAGAATTAAAGATAACCAGCAGTGTAGTACTGTCAATAGGAGGAAAGAAATAAAGCCATTGGAATTATTTTACTTGAAGCTAAAATATTGTCTTCTCTACCTAACTATCAAACATGATACAATATTAGAAGTTGTTTGTTTGACTCGCAGCTCTAAGCTGCAGTTGAATGTCACACAGAGATGATTCTATGTTATTACATTCACCTGACTGTATATTTACCACTCAGCTGACAATAATGGATAACGTATTGACTTGTCTGCCTGGTGACATTGTTTCATTTATTCGTAGGTGTATTCTCATCTGCATATTTGCATTCAGGTCTCAAGTGCACATTTACAATGTCACCTGTGTCACTGCACCTGTGTATGCATGTGTGTGTTGTGCACGTATACCTGTGTGCATTTGGTTTGGCAAGTTTGCATCTCAATGTGTTGGAGCATGTTTGCTAAATTGGTAACTCCAGGAAGAGGTTGTGGACTGCCAGTCAGCCGTCACTCACAGGTAGAACACAAGGTGAATGCTGAGAGGAACAACACACTGCAGAACAAGACAGGTGCTGGACAGATAGGGAGACAAATGGAGGGTGGGAGAGAGAACTAATGTTGGAGGGAAAATGGACAAGACTGGTGAGAAAGATTATGAGAGTGCAAAGATAGACTAAGGAGTCTAAAACACATTTAATTGTCATATCTTATATTTAAAAGCATATATGTTTAGTATTCTCTGCAATGACTCCAAAGGTAAAGAGCCAGGGAATAGAAGGTAGACAGACAAGAGGACTGTCCAAAGAAAAGGTCACAGAGGTCTGAATTAATAAACTCTAGGGAATTAATTCAGTGGAAGTTTTACACCATTATGTGATACAATTGAATGAAAGTGAATTTAATTCCAGTGGACGCTCAGTAGGACTGACGGGTCGTGTCTGCCACATACTTCCCTTTGAAGGATACTTTGACGTTAATTGATAGATTGCAGTGACAGAGAGAAGAGGAGGTTGGTGCAGTGGGGTGAATTTGTGAAAAGAAGTGTCTCTTCACCACATTCAGACAGGTGTGAGAGAGGCTGCTTTCATTTTTACCTCTGGGCCGAGGCTTATTTACACATACAGGATCAGCATCTGGCATTTTGGGTCTTTGAGGCATACATTTGAAATAAAAACGTAGGTGTTTAAGAGGTGAAGAAAGGATGACATGTGGTGAAGAAGTGTGTGTGTGTGTGTGTGTGATAGGAGAAATGCAGGGAGCCAAAATGGGAGATTTGCATAACTTCATATACATGCAACAAGTTCCTTACAGGTTCATTATCACATTTTCATTAGAACAGAATACTAATAAGTGTTTCATATTTTGCAGTTCCATTTCTGTCTCTTTCTCAACAAAACCAACACGTTCTCATCCCAACTCAAATCCAGCTGCTTTGTCAGTGAACCTGCTTGCTGAATGTATGTTCATTTATTCATTTTCTGCAGGGGCCTTGAGCCTATCCCAGCTGACAGTGGGCATCCACGTACATCCTGGACAGGTCACCAGACTATCACAGGGCTGACACATAGACAGACAACCATTCACACTCACATTCACACCTTTTTACACACCAATTTAGAGTCACCAGTTAACCTGCATGTCTTTGGACTGTGGGAGGAAGCTGGAGCACCTGGAGGAAACCCACACTGACACGGGGAGAACATGCAAACTCTGCACAGAAGGGCTCCCCCACCCCGGGTTCAAGCTATGAACCCTCTTGCCGTGAGGCGACAATGCTACCCACTGCCGTTAAATGCATGTATCTTTTTCAAACACACTTCCCTTTTCACAGGAAATGTACAGTTTCTGCTCATTACATGAATACAGTCTTTTTTTTTTTAGAAATAAAGTTACAATGTATGTAAAACACTTCGTTTTTAGGTTCATTTCCTTCAGAAGGATTTATATCAGCTCTACAGAGCCTACACCATTGTGAGCATTTCTACTTGTGCGGTGGTGTGTCTGCGTCACTCTGCAGTTACATCTTCACAACACTAAAAAGCAAAAGGGTTTCTGTGAGGTGCTGTAAAGTTTAGTTGATTCAAATCACACATTAAAAACACATAAAACAAGGCTCAGTAGCAATCATTTCAAACACAAGTACACAAATCAGCTTCACTACATTCTCAGAAGCCATCGGCTGTATCGGCGTCTGACTTCCGGCAGACGGCGATACAGCCTCAGGGGGCAGACCCCAGATTTTTTAGCATTCCAGTTTGATTTGGGCGGAGGAGGCGAATCTCCGTTTCCGACTTCCGTTAATATATATATAAGTAAATATGCTGAACCATTGCGATGGATTCAGAGTTTGCAGTGACGCCAATTATGTTCCGCCTCATTTGTTCACCTCACGGAGCGTTTAACCTGGCAACAACTGCAGCCGGCTCAAACGTGATCGGTCAATATCACGCGGACGACAAACAGCCTAGCACCGGAAACCAGGGCTCTTCCGCTCTTCTTCCGGAGGCAAGATCTCCGGGCTTTGCCTACAGACTCTACATTCACTGAATGTAGAGTCTGTACCGACTAGCTTCACTATAACTCGCAGCATTCACAGACAAACACTTATCTGGACACATTTTCCCCACAAATACAACATGCTAATGTTTTTAGCACAAGCCTTTGGCATTTTACATTGTATAAATTAGCTTAGCAGCTAGCAGATTTTTCCTCTACTCATATGAAGCCAGGGACAACAGCAACATTCAACAAAGGTAACGTTACAAAATTCGACTCCATTCCAACTTACAAGGTTCACTGACAATAACTGTCTTATACTAAACACGTTTTCCAAATGAACATAACATGCTAACGTCATTAGCATAGCCTATGGCATTTTACATTGTATAAATTAGCGTAGCAACGAGCTGAGACTTCCTCTACTCATATGAAGCCAGGATGAATCACACACAAGACTTAAAATGCTATTTAGTGGAGGCTTTATTGTCTTCACAATTTATTGTTTCTTATCTGTGAAATAAAGTAAATAAAGGTGTCCTTTCCACGGAGGGAAGTGGCTTGAGCTTTAGGCCAGTGGTGTGCGTCGCCATGATGTGTAGTTACAGTTCTGGGGAGGTGCATGTGAGGCTACACCATAGGGTGTGGTGTAGCCTTTATGTTGATGCAGAGCCTACGTGGTAGGTGTGGCATTGATACGAAGCAGAAGTATAAATACCGCAGTAGGTTTAGAAAAAAAAACATCATGGCTCAGCTTAAAATAAGTATGGTTCTCACTAACATCATGTCATGTCATGTATGTCACTAGCGTAGCATGCTACACATACTTGCATACTATGTTGCTATTGAAATAACTCTACTGATTTTTGCTTTCACACTGGAGACAGTGGACACCCAGGTGAAAGTTCTGAGTTTGTTTGACGATCACCTCCCAGTTGAAGTTTCTCGGCCTCTATGCTACAGTAGTTGCCAGCTGTGCTTCAAAGTGCTGCCAGCCAGTGTATTTCATACTGCTGTGAAGGTTGCCTTGGTGTATCAGTGTCTAACGCCGACGTCCACCAACAAAGAGCAGGTATTTGACGAGTTGGGCTGCTGCCAGTTGCGTCAACTGCCACTGTGTGGTGTGTATCATACTGCCGTGAGAGGTGCCTCTGTGTTGGTGTCTGACGCCAAGATCACTGACAAAGTGGGGGTGTTTGACAAGTTGGGAGTGAGCATGGGCTGACAATATGACACAGCATTAAAAAAGAATAAAAAAAGAACCTTGGTAACGTGCTGTTTCCTTTCAGATACTGAAATGGACCATGTTCCTGTGAGAGTGTCTTTATCAAATATATGCTGCTTGTGCACACGCACTGTAGATTCCAATGCATATCTGCTTGCACACACGCACACAGACACGATTCCGCCCTCATTATATTGGTAGAAACACAGCTATTCTTGTTCTAACTTGAAAAGTTCAGTTTTGTTTATGTCTCGGTGTGCTTGTTAATCTGCAATGGGAGAGTGAGTGGGTAGAAGAAGGCTCGTGCATTTGCTTTTTGTCAGTGTGTTTGTGTGTACATACTGTACATGGTGGATGTTGTGTGTGATTTTTCTGTGGATACGTGCCTCTCCGCTGTTTTCCAGTCTCCTCGTCAAATTGATCTGCCTCAATGTTTGTGGTACTGAACGTCCTCTTTCCCCCTGAGGAGAGCAGGCAGTGTTCACTCACTGATTCTCTCTCATTCTCCCTCTCTTCTCCATCATTCTTACTCTTGCCGTCAGGTCTCCTAGGGGACAAAAACAAAGAGAGATAAAATTGTGGATATGCACGAGTCAATATTGGCATCGTGACTCTTTTCTGTTCTGTTGCACCCATCATACGCACTGAATATAGACAAGGATGAACTCACATCAGCAAATGATATGGAAACCTCCTCCACTGCATCAATTCCACCTCCTTCATATTAACTTTGCACACAACTGTGCCTTAAGTCACGATATGTGCTGGAGGAACTTTGAAAGCACGACTTGTCATTGCGTGCTGATTAAACAAATGAGATGCTGCGTAATGTGTCAGTAAATTAGCTTTAGAGGTGCTGGTAGCTATGCCAACTGTCTCTACCAACTTCCAGTCTTTATGCTAAGCTTAGCTCATTGCCTGCTGGCTCTGGCTTCAGATTCAGCATACAGACATGAGAGCGGTATCAATCCTATCATCTAACTTCCAGCAAGAAGAGGAATAAGTCCATTTCCCAAAATGCTCAATTACTACTTTAAGCCCTGAAACAGGACACTTCAAAACCTTGCTTGCATTGATTGCTGCCATGGTTGACTTGTTGTCTCAAAAGCATCCCCCCTTCTCCCACACTGTTTGCCATCACAACAATAAATCAGGTCGTTCAGTCACACTCGGGAGTCAATGCACCAGAGACGACAGGAGTCAGGAGTTATTGAAATACAGTATTTCAGGACAGCTGCAGAGTAATTAGCCCTCATTGTTACAGGATGTTTTGGCCATCTTTAATTGGGTTGCTTGCTGTTGTGGTTGTGTACACTATTTTCTCTCTCAGAGCTTCCTCCCTCCCCAACCAGTTTCCATTATAATAACACAGCAGGCCTCTGAGTCATATTTTAAGCTGTCATCTCCTGAATCTACTCCTCTGCAGTCTCCTTGGGTTTGATTCAAATGTTAGGTAAAGCTGATGAAACCTCTGAATCAAACTCAGGAGGAGCTACAGAGGAGCAGGCTTGGGAGATGACAGGGTAAAATAAAGGTGAGTCAATTGCTTACTCACCACAGGTAGCTAAAGTTCCCTGCTTATTTTACATTTCACACAAATCGTGCTTGGACAAGTTCTGCTTCAACAAACAACTGTGGCTTTGGAGAGCATAACCTTCATTTTAAAAATAGGTATATTATGTATGGCAGCTGTTTAACCTTCACCTTTTTTTGTGTGCGTTATGAAAAGAAAATGAAAGAAAATGACCAGATGAACAGCACTGTCGGCAACTGGTGTCCATTTATGAGTGTTAGCCCTGTAGTAATGCTATTATTAAAAAAAGCAATTTACCAGCCCTCTAAAATACTTATTTTTGCTGACACTGAGTGGGTTAAGTTTTCACCTTGTTGCAGTGATTTACAGATGGACTGTGGCATCACTGCTGGGCATTGTTACAGGCGCAATAGAGCAGAAATTAGCCCTAATACCCAGAAATGAGTCAGCATTTTAGCACTCCTTGTTCCCTAATCTCAAAGTCAATGGGTTTTTGAATGGGTTGTTTTGGAGACATGCCTGCCACACAAACGTTCATGTATTGTTCTACAATAGAAAATACATAGGTAACGTAGACTGACCATATTTGGGACACTTTCTGTGGTACAGTCATTTTGCTACCTTACCACATGCAAACACAAGCTTGATTGCTTGCCTCATCTCTAGGGGGCGAGTCTTGCCAGTCAAAACAAGTCTGACTGGCACCTTTGAGACTAGTCATTAGAGAGAAATCATGAAAGAAATTCCTAGAGACACAGTGTCCAAACTATAGTGTACACTCAGTGTATTCTGGACATGTGCCGTTTCAACTCATGGTGTCTCGGACAGCACCCATGATTTCTAATGCTCTAACAGCATTTTATTTTTCACCAGATGCCATTGAATACAGTTAAATTGTTATTTCAAAACACACACACATGTGGTTGTTCTCTATTTTTTGACAGTGATTAGTCACGTCTGGCAAAGTAACGTTACATCTTAACTTGTAAAATTTGTAATATAAAGGTACAATTACTTAATAAAAGGTCAGACCTAAAACACTGTAAGGCTATTCAGCATCTTTTTTTTTGTATTTACTGAGCTTTATGTGATTAAAACCGCCCTGAAATTAAAGTAATCAGACACATAAATTTAATATTTAAGACCCTTTCAAAATTATTTTTATCCAAAAAAGAAATCAACACCATTTTATGTAGGAATATAGTTATTAAAGTGAGTTAGCTTAATCTACAATTGCCAACAGTATAACGTAAAATAACAGTGAGGACTTTCACATGGAATAATTTCACAAAAATAAGTAAAAAGAATAAATGAAATTAGATAAAATGTTTGTGGCAATTAAGATCTCATAAATCCAAATTTAAGACTATTTAATGACTTTTAAGGTCTAATATTTCTAAAATAGAATTTAAGACATTTGAAGCCTTTTTAAGGATCTGCATACGCCCTTAGTTAGCATTTGTCCAACACGGGCTCCTCCTTCCTGTCACAAAATCCTTCACACATTGGAAACTCACCTTGATTTCTCTCAGATAAATGAAGTAGATGCTTCTTGGATGCTGAGAAAATAAAAAGGAGGGGAAAAATGACAGATATATATTTGATTTGTGACCTGGGAGTATTTAATTACATAATTTAAAAGTGTCCACAATATGGTGATGTCTGAAATACAGCGAGTATACGTTAAATATCCAACGTGTACATTTTTATGCCTTTACGTGGCCAAATGAAAGGACAGAACGGCATCATGGCGAACATGGCTTTACAGCCTTGTTGCAGTAGTGACGTTGAAGTCATGTCACCATGGTGCAGTTCAGCTATAGCCTTGTGTTACCTTTTTACACACTCACACACCGAGGAAACAGCCATCAGGAGCAGTCTGGGGTTCAGTATCTTGCCCAAGGATACTTTGACATGTGAGCTGGCAGAGCCGGGGGTCATACCACCGATCTTCTGATTAGCGGACTACCTGCTCTACCTCTGAGTCTCAGCCACTCCAGGTGGTGTGTACATGTTTCCCACAGGGCGTATTTTCTGCAATAATCCGAAATCTAATAGAAAAATCATTGTCGAGAGAACCAAGGCAAAGTTAAAACGAGCAAACCCCAAAAAACATCAACCCTGCAATGTTCTATGGAGACCTCAAACTCTCAATCACAGAGGGCTGTGAGATATTGGTTTCCAGCTGGGTGTTAGGTCCATATGATACCTTCATTCAAATTGCCTAGCAACTAACATTTGCACGTTATGTGCAGAAATAAAAACTGTCTGAGCTCAATGCAGCAATGCTGGCAGTCACACATCTATTCTGGCTTTCCACCACAGTGCCCTCCCACTCCCTCTGCCAATCTACTGCATTAGTTTCATTGGAATGGGTCCCCGCATCCTCCACGTCTTTTGTTTTGAATATCTCATAAAAGGAAAAGCCCTTTTTTCTGATGTCTCTGGCACTATTTGGATTTAATGATGCCACCCTTAAATCACTTATTAAAATGTAAAGTGACTAAAAACAAGTCTGTCTTATCTCGTGACAGCCTCCGAGATAGTGATGACATTTCCATGCAAGCTGCTTTTGTATTATCCACCCGCCTGAGTGAAAAGTAGTGAGACTGTTGAATTGGATTAACCATTAATGTGTGTAAGAAAATTGCTCCGACTTTGAAGTTTCTCTGAGATTGGATGTAATGTTTTCATTCTTCTCTGGCTGAAATATTGATGCAGGGTCGCTTAAGCCAGAGTAAATTATTCTTGTTGAGATATATATATTTTACTGCATGCTCACAGAGACCCTGAGACTTCCACCTCGTCTGGAAGAGATTTATTCTTTCAGTCAGTGCTTTTACCTGACCCCACCTGACTGCTTTACCTGCTCACTGTACAACAGGAAGAGGGATTTCATTGTTTTTTTGCCATGTTCAGAGGTGAATAACTCATTGTAAAATTTCCTTTTTAAGTGTTTGTGCTTCAGAGGATGCTCCAGCACCTGCGCCATTTCCATCAGTGTTGACTCAGCCTTTCTGAGGGATCCATTTTTTGTCCTTCTCCATCTCTGACTCCTGCCATCCCATCAATAACACCTCTGTGTCTGTCCTCACACTTGTTTGACTGTTGTTTTACACAGGGCGCACAGTGCCAGTTCCCCTCAGTTGTCCCCACTTCCCACTGAAAGACGTCACAATCACAGTCATCCTGTCTTTTAAAATCTTTAATATCTGAACCACATTCACTGCAATTTCATTTCCTTTGGAAATCAAACACACTGTTTTCAAGACAGCATGGCTCCTTCCTGTATCACAAAGATTGACTTGTTTCACAGTTGGTCGTGGCATGGCAGTTCACCAGCTGCACGTCTTTTAGAAATAGGCCAGCAGTGGAAATAACAAGTATCCTGGTGGGAACCACTGAGAGGAAGCTGCCTCGCAGTGGCGTCCATGCCAACCTTAACTAGTTTCATTATTGAATCTGGTGCAGAAGGAGGCGAGGAGCAGCACCACCTAAAGCAGTATTCAACTCAGAAACCATACTGACACTCTCTTAGCATGTAACATTGTCAGCTAGATCAATGTATTCTTATTTGGTTCTTATGGTATCCTATGAATTTGTAGCCTGGTGAAACCATCCTGATCTTGCAAGCTCATATTCGATTTCGCTCCGCAGATCAGTCTGGCCATGCGATCATTGAAGTGAATTCTGGCATTGGTTAAAGCTTACCGGGCCAGTCACAACCATTTATTACTTTGAGGCGGGCACGTCATCAGAATAGCAGGGACAAGAAGCGGAGTGAATGCATTTCCTTAACAACCAACATGGCCACTGATTTTGAAACTGCGATGGTAAATGTGTTGATCAAACTGGAATGTACATTTTCTTTAAAAGCAGAGCAAACGGCTGCACTGAAAGCATTTATTGAAAAAAGGATGTGTTTGCCGTCCTTCCTACGGGGTCTGATCGGGAAGAAGATGGGACTCAGTGAAAACCCAGTGTCTATTGTTGTTTCTCCGCTAGTTGCTCTCATGGAGGAGCAGGTCAGGGAAGAGACCAAACTGGGAATCACAGGCATGCAACTCGGAGTCCACAGCGAGGAGGAAATCCGCATAGACGGCAACACTCTTTCCCAGACATCATCACAGCTCATCTCTGCTGCAGCTTGCTGGTCTGTTTATAGTGGCGTTGTGCTAGCCTACGTCACATGTTTCGTTTACTCTGATTGGTTTTCCGTCTTTCCAATCGTGTGAAGGGACACTTTGAGTGACAGCCGTTGATACCGCCCCTTGGGAATAGAGGAAATGTACACTCCGTGTCCAGACCCATTCACCTTTTGCGAATTGGGTCTGGACACGCCAGGCTAATGAATTTGCACCTTGCGAATGATGTTACGTCTTTAACATACAGTTACGTAATAATGTAAAGTTAGGGGGTTAGGTTTATTTATATAAAAGCCATTGAGGTAAGATTTAGAGAAAGAAACATGGTTCCTGGTTTGAACCCAGGATAATATTACCCAAAGATTTTACTCTTTTCTGGTCATGAGCTGTAAACAGTTCAACCAAAGTCTGTAACAGATACTATTTAAAGAGTTTTACAGGCATGAAGGGGAGCAGGATCCGTTATTTCACAACAAAAAAGCAAAAGATTTTTATTTCAATCTCATCCCATCACCCTCTGTGATCCCCTCAGAGTTGTCTTGCGGCCTCTCAGGGGGTCCTGACACAAGGTTTTCCCTGGAACAAACTTTAATTCGCAGTTGAAATTGTTTGATGCTTGCTACATGAAAGTATAAGTGTTATTCAATGTACCAGCAAAGCTAATGCCAACACACACACAAACATATATGCTTCATTATTTGTCAAAGCAAGAGGTCCTTCATTTTTTCTCTTTGTGCCTGCAACACAGTTAACCATGAAGATACTCTGCACCAATACAATCTTATAAACTTAGGTGAAGTGTGTTGTTATATTATTCTGTCTGGTTAGGTTTGAACACAACTGTTCATAAAAAAAATCCACTTGAGGAGGACTGGGCATGCTCTGGCTTCAGTGGAGACAGTGAAGTGGGTTTTTTTTATCCGACAAAGAAAATCCTCAACAGAACTTCCCCTTACATACACTCAGGCTTCCTCTGGAGATGAGTGATGCATTAAACTCACCAAAGCCAAAGCAGGTGGAGTGAAAGAGGTTTAAGGGTGTCTTTACTCTGAGCTGATTAGATGGTGTTTTTTCCAGATCTGAAGCCGTTAGCCCGAAAAGTTTGTGTGAATGCCATTGTCTGCTGTCTGATGTCGCTGCAGTGCATTCCACTCGAGTCCACATCAAATGCAAAACCCATCTCAGCACATTTGGAACTGATTGCTTGCTGAATGTGTTACGCTCATGTGCGTCATTACATTAGGTATGAATTGTAAGTTGGAGGCGATCCAGTCTGGAAGCTTCTGACAGGAGACACAGCCTGAGTGTCTACTTGGAAAGAAATGTGGTCAAAAGCATGAATATGTTAGCTGAGAAATCACATGCCACAGTATATTTCACAATAGCTAATAAGGGTTGAATGACATCTAACAGGATCAGACAGGCAGACAGAACGGAGATGGACCAGTATACATACTGCAGGGCTAATCAGGGAAACAGGGAGCAGGTGAGTAAGTAGGTGGAGATGGCCAGGTGAGGGGAATGATGGGAAAGGGGTGACTGCAGGGCAGGAGGGAGTGGCTCAGTCTCTACTGACAGCAGAGTTAAGGCTCATTTTTATTCTCTTTATGTACAAAAATAAGTCAGTTTTAAACATTGTAAATGTCACTGCCCTCATACTTCATGTGTCCTTTACATTGGCAGAGATACAGCCAATAGGTGGCACTAAGGGGAGGAGCCAAAAGTTTAACACAACAAATGATGGTGGAGGAGGCTGTAATTTGTACCTTTAAACAAAGGCAGGGCTGTAGATGTGAGTGGACTGGACGTTATTTTCACTGTGTTACAGATTTGTTCCGTTCTGCCATTATTAAACTTTCTTTATTGTCTCCAATGGTCATTTCTCGCTTGAACTACACCACACTGTCTCCACGATCTCTGGTGGCACTGCTCAGTATCCGTGAGCTTTTAGAAAACATTCACAAATCCATCTGAAGGAAATGCAGAGTGCAGACAGAAGGCTCCGTCCATCTCTGTATCTCACATTCAGCACAAATGATCCCTTAATCTGAATAGTGTTACCAGCTCACCCTTTTCCCCCTTAAGGGCTGTGGCCTTGTGGGTAAGCTGTGAGTGTGTGACGTGTCCTATGTGGTCAGGTAGCAGCTCTCTCTCGGGTGTGTCATGGTGAAGACAACATGCATCAACAAGTGATGGTAGCCAGAAAAACAGTGCGTAGATAAGTTCAGGGCTACTGCTCAACCTCAGGAGGAGGCCACGTTTATTATTCTTCTAGACTGCAATGAAGTCAATTTTGGTGAACGGCACCCAAACGCCTCGCTATGCCTCCTTCAGCAGAGTGGCCCAGACCACTAGAAGCAGCATGTTCCCAACTATGGACGAATGAAAATCTGGCTGCAAAAGTCCGAGTGGGGCGGTTGGCATGGGTGTTGGATGGGTCCAACAAACACAGACTTTCCCCTGGGAAAGCGGTGTTCACGTCCAGTGAGATTATCAAGCCAACCCTCTTTTTTCCTACACGTAACCACATGTGTTTTTGTTGCCTAAACCCAACCATGTGCATGTGTTGGCTAAATGTTACCACATATTTTTTGCATTTATTTTGAAAGGGACTGTATGTAAACTGTAACTTGAAAGTGAGCAGATGTGTATTTTAAAAGAAGACAATGCATGTAACAGGCTGAACCTGACAAGGTGTCCCAGAAAGTCAACAACCAACACACTCACTGTACGTTCACATCAAAAGCTGCCAGAGCTGCAAAGGCAACAGGTCTAATTCATTTTCAATGGATAGTGGCGACCAGAGGCGTTTTGAGCTGCAAAAGAGATGAGCGGCGACGTTCGGCGAATTGAGCTGCAAATGAAAGTTGAGGAGTGGTTAACTTTATGCAAATTAGCTATGACGTGTTTGAGCTGCAAATGACCAGCAACCAGTCGTAAAGTAGATGTCCATCGCTTGTGTTGAACCCAGAGAACATCCTCAGAAACATTTAGTTCCTACCACACATTCGTTCCTACTTCAAAAGAAGCAGCAAGCTGTCAGACTGATATGTTCAGTCTGAAGTAGCACTCCAGCACCCGCCAATGATATTCCCTGTGCTGTTCACGGCCCCGGAGGATATCGTGAACCCAGACCCGACGGCAGCGCAGGTACCACACTGCAGCACAAATTACAAGAGTGTCTTCTTCCATGTTGAATCGATACACAAGTGTGGACAATCGCACGTACTTATACAATTTGTTTGTGTTCTGGAATGCTTGTTATTAATAGTTTAACTAATCTCACTGTAGGCACTCGAACCCAAACCACTGACAGTGTTTCCCCTAGGTTTACAGCTTTGGGGGGGAATAACAAATAAAAAAAATTTTCATTTCATATTCGGTTCGGGTTCGGCCCACTTGACATGCTGCTGTGTTGTGCTACAGCCTATTCAAGTGCTGGAAATTGTTATTTACGTGACAACGCCTGAACGCAACACAGGCTGTGTGTGTTTAATGTTTAATGTCAGACCTATTTAGACTTTTTGTTCTGTTTATATTGTCCAAACGTGAATGTTTCTGTACTCAGGCAAATGCACCAAGTCACATTTCTGTGCTCCAGCCAGTAACCTGCTTTGTGGCTCCTTTAAATTGAGAAGCATAATCGAACGTTCAGCGGTCATGAGCGACTTGAGCTGCTTTCACTGCCACAGATATTTTACCAGCGGTGCTGCTAGAGCGAATTCAGCTATTTTGCAGCTCTGGCAGCTTTTGGTGTGAACGTACAGTTAGGGTGCCTTGCATGTTGTATCTAGACATGGAAAGTCCATGACCAGACATCGATATGTAACAAGGTCGGAGTGAGAATGTGTTGAGTCAAAGGCAACTCCAGCATTTAATACTTATTTTTACCCCATTTATATTGAAAGTGGAGGACATTATGTCATTAGGGCTGCTTCAGATTTATGTAAACAGTGTCACCACACTGTGTTTGCTCCAGACACTAAGTCTGAGCTTGTAAATTCACATTACTGACATTTGAAAAATTTCCCCAGGGAAACCATTCCCATCCATCGCTCCCACTAAATAGATTGTAGATTAGATCACTTCAATTTAGGTGTCAAAAACAACAGTCATTGTCTTGTTATCACAAAGTATATATACAACCTCCATGAAGCACTAACACCGTCAACCAATTCCTGGGGAATGGATCCATCTGTCTGCCATCTGCCACTGATCAGTTAATTTGTCCACTCACACTGGTTGGTAATGCTAATGTAAAATGTGTTGCGGTGGAAATTAATGTCAAATAATGCCATGAAAACATGTTGTAAAACAGGGAATGAATTTGAGATGAAGACAGAACGACAGTGGGAGACGTCTGGATTTGAGTGATTTGTATCTGGAGTGTCAAAATGGCACTTGCAGGCTCACAGTATGTAAAAAGACTGTTCTCTAAGCTGATAGAATAGCCACAGAAAAGTGGTGTCTGTTATCCATTAAAATCACCCGGCACTCTCACATCTGCATTTGAAGACAGCATATCCTTTTTTGTCTCAAGTGTTAAAGTAAGTGGAAAAGGCCAGTGACACACGGGGCTGCTGGTTTCACTTCATACTGACAAAATAGTGCTGTGGAGAAATGCGTTGCTCTCACCTAGACCTAATCAGAGATGCTATTTCTGAACTCGGAGCCAGCCCGTCGAAAGGTTGCGGCGTGATTTTCTTGCAGCTTTTTTCCTTTTTATTATTTTTAAGTCAACGATACATCAAATGGCTTCAAATCAGGATGCTTTGCATTGCTTTAGCACAGACAGCCACATGCAATCAAGTAGGCAATATGACAGCATGCAAACAACCTCTGTCATCAACATGAAACAAAACATATGATTTCTGATGCCACCACATTGCAATGAAGCCTTAATACAAAACATACATTTGAGGGGAGCACACACAGTGGAAACTGGACACGCCACTGAACCAAGACATAGAGTGTGTGTGGATAGTTTTGCAGCTGCTGAAGGATGTTTGGATGATAGCAGTTTGAAATCAGGGATCCATTTATTAGGTTTTATCATAACATGAAGCTCAGCTGAAAATACTAAAGCCACTTGTAAGACTCGCAGTGTAAATCGGCACAGATGTGAGTAATCCGTTTGAATTGCTAACTCAAAATGTTATGAGGGAGCAAATCATACAGAGCTTAACTGCATATAGAATTTAATTGTCTCGGCTCTCCAAAGAGCGTTTCTGGCAAAACGAGAGCAAAGATCTCGCCAGTAGAGCTGCAGGTTACATCCACTATTTTTCATTCTTAATAAAAGTTAAATAAACTGAACAAAAATATAAATGCTTTTTTTATGAGTTGAAACTAAACATCTTAGACACTTTCTATGCACACTAGACTTGTCTCTCTGGGCCCTGGTCGTGTGAAACCCAAATAAATGCATTTTTTCAAGATAAATCTGCACATTTTAAGCCTCCTACAGACTGTGAGATTTCAGCAATCGTATAAGTTTAGTGCAACATGAATTCATTGAACTTGGGTATGACATCAGGTTAGATGTATGCAGACTGTAAGATGATCGTGCCTACTGCATCGCAGGATACAACGTACAATAGCTTCCCATACTGAGTGAACAAGGATGCTGCACAGGTTATTACTTCTCCAACTGTGAAGCACAACACAACAATAAGCTAACATTTTGCGGGCACTATATACTGCGCTGTGCCTGCGTGTGTTTACTAGCTGCTAGGTGTCTCACCTGGCAGCTGTAATTCCATCTCTATTTCCTTCCATGCTTCGTCCTTCTTCATGACATCATGGTCAGAGCTGGAGGAGAGGAGGAGGAGATATAGCACATCACCAGTAGGTGCAAGGCAACAAGAAGCATCAAAGAAAAGGAAAAAAGCCTGCACACTGCTCCAAGTCACAACTGTGGTTTACTAGGACAATGTTTCGATCCTTTCTGGATCTTCGTCAGGTCAAACAGTGCTCATACGATGCACACACCCATATTTATACATATTTTTTTTGCTCACCAATGAGCTGTCAAAGTGATGACAGGTGTGGCCAAACATTAAAAACACTGTGTTGTTTTGAGCATCTTCAATTAATCAGTTTGGCAAAAATACATGGACAAAGGTATATAGAAATGCATAGAAAAATACATAGAGACATGCATAGAAATATTAATTCAAAAGAGTGTAAGAGCACATGTGGCCAACATAAAAAGAACTTCTGAAAAGTAATACAATATTTTTTAAATACAGAATTTTTAAATATTCTTAAATACTTTTAAATACAGTATGCCATCACAACCAACTTGAAGCATAAATTGCTCACCTTCATTATCATTTTTAAGATAATTTATAAGAAACTGACACCTCTTAGAATTTTTTATTTATAATATACAAAATTATTTTAAGTCTTGAGAAGAAAAATATTTAAAGAAAATGTTTGATATCATACTCTTGGTTTAGACCTCGAGGACTGAGAGTCTGAGGGGAAAAAATATAAAAAGATTCTCTTAGGAGTAAAATGTTTTGATCTGGAGGACACATCATGCAGGCAAGGCTTCACAAGGTTTTCCTCTTTGCTGGAATCCGACACATTTGTTTAAGCTTTTGTGCCACCATGGCAAGCTGCTATCTGTCTGTCTGTTTGGGTTTAGCTCCAGTGCGTCATGTCGTGCTGCATTTCTATTGGTTGGTTAGCAGACGTTGGTGGTAACATCAGTCACACAGTGAGATGGTCATCCTGAATTTCTGACACTGTCATGACTGCCACGAAGAAAGATATCGCCACGTTTTCTTTCATGTTGGACATATTTTGACTGGGACAGCCCAAAGTCACATATACCAGGCTTTAGAGTGGCCTTTGATTGCAGTCAGCCTTAGGCACACCTGTGTATAACGACGCTGTTTAATCACCACCTTAATATGCCACACCTGCCAGGTGGATTGATTATCCTGTAAAAGGAGAAGCGCTCACTCACAGGATTTAAAAACATTTTTCTGAGCAAAATTTGAGAGGTAAACCTTTTGTGAGGAAAGCCTTAAATCTTTATTTCAACACATGAGCAGCAACAGCAAAAACAAAAATATTATATTTATGTGTATTTTTTCAGTGTAGTTTTGGACCATTTTCTACTGTGACTTGTTTTCCTCCAACAAAAGTGCCGTGTCGAGCAAAATATAAAAAATATGGAAGGTGCAATTTCCAAACTACATTTCCTTCCTACTTAAAATAAAGTGTTGTCTGTATTGTCTTTCTTTGCAATGCATCATCCAAGTGACTTTTGCAACAATTCTTTCTCAAGTGTAACTGTTGTCAACATCGCAAAGCTGAATTGGTTATGATTACGGCCATTTTCTAGAGTCGCAAAGGTTTTATGAGATTCCGATGAACACTTAATGGGTAAGAAAAAACACTGCTATAGTGCTTTACAAGAATGCTAAACTGAAGAAGTAATACAACAGGGTGGGGTGAGACTTCTTAGAAAGACTTTATTTTTTAGTTTAATTATGGTGAGAAAAAATAAATCTAAATTTTGCCTGTTTCTCTTTCATTAAGGAAGTAAGGTATCCGACAAAGTTTACACCAGTCGGCTGAATACATTAATGCGTCGTCTGGAAATGAGAAACTACTCATAGATTATAAATAACTAGGGGAATGTCTGTTTGTTGTGGACGTGCACTGCATACAGCAAAGAGAAAAAGAATGATTTCTAATTGTTTTTTTTAAAATATGACTCAGTATCTGAACACTGAAATATAGTTGTCACCATTTGGTTGAACCTCCTCTGATTCTTAATGGACCTGAATACCACAGCAGCCCACGACATCATTTCCCTCTTTAAAAAGGCAGATCTTGTAATTAAAGATCTGTATTCTGTAATTATGAGATAAATGTCTTGTGATTATGAGATACTAAGTCATAATTATGAGATGCAGATAGAGATACTGTCTCCCGTTTTTCTTCTTTGTTGGTGAATTCAGTGTGCAGCTGGGTTTGTTGTTTAATCTGGTGCGTGGGTGAAATACTCGGGCAGTGGTGGACTTCATGGTTTACAAACATGGCTGCCACCGGTTGGACGTAGATGTGAAAGAGCAAAGCTGCTCTCCCCTCATTACCACCACTGAGATGCCATTGAGCAAGGACCCTTCCCGCAAACTGCTGAACAAAAGTCTGTAGTTGAGAAATTTTATTTTGGGTTTATTGTCATATGGCACAGATGAAAGAAACAGGCAATAAAAAATGCTGCATTACATTCGCACTTTCCATACATATCATATCAACATTTCTGAAGTGAGATGACTTTGTCACTGGGAGGTAAAGGAGGTGGTGGATGGCGTGACACCTACCAAGCTGCAGACCACTGCTTGAGACCAACAACCAACAAAACCAGTTGTGATTTAGTGAGTCACTGCTGTGTTTCCAGTGGCTTTTAGGCAAAGACGTGAGTGTTTTGTAGCAACCTGTCACTGGTTTTCCTGCCTGGAAAGTGCCACGGAAAGCGATCATTGTGTCCCCCACACCAGGTATTTTAAGCCTAAACATGATCTTTCCCAAACCATAACCAAGTGGTTGTTGTACCTAAACCTAACCACACATTAACCCCAGCGTTGCTAATACAAACAGTTTCCACATACCGCTGCATAACTTTCAAACGTAATGTATGTGTGGTTTGCAGAAATGTACCATGCCAACATTTATCTGGTGATCTGTTTGAAAAGACACACAACATTTAAAGCCCAGTCCAGACCAAAGATTCATGATGAGATGAGTTGAAACACACAACTACTTGCAACGCACCGTTTTGCAATGTTCTAAAAACCTGCCAGTTGACACCAATGCAACTAGATGAGATGGTGTACCATCTCTATGCAACAACTCTCTGTACTTCTGTTCTTTTCAGACTTGTTTTGTGGCTGAATATAATTTGTAGCTTCAAATGAATGAGGATAGTGAGAGATACTGGCTACAGTGATTAAACAAAACCAGCATCAGATGGACTGTATTCATAACCAACACACCACAATAACATAAATAACAAGAGCCGATGTTTGGAGGAGGCATAAGCACATACAGCCAGCAGCAGCACACAGTGAGGATGGAAACTGAGGGCTTGGCAGGAACGGAGCACCGGCCACAGCAAGTGAACACGCCGTCTGCTGTCATTTTGACTTGACCAGCAGACTTCACTACAAGCTGATTGGTTGTTGAATTGACCAGCTGAGTTGCAGGTGACACCATCAGCCAGCTCGAGTCAAGCTCAGACCGGCTAGTTCACAACACTGCAACTTTTCGACAACGTTCGCAAACGGGTTTGTCTGGTCTTTATTCTCCCGATAATGTTTTTGTGGATCTGCATGTGTGGTTTGCATGAGCACAATCCATGGTCCAGGCTGTCTACTGTGTTTGCTGGTGTCATTTAAAACATCTCATCATAGACAGTAAACTCAGTTTTGATCAACATATCACTGACATCCTCTGTCTGTTGTCCAGCCTCCTCCTGTTGTTGCTGTAGAAAGGCATGATCAACCCATCCTGCTGTACCCCCCCACCCCCCCACCCCCATCCCCCCGGTCCTTACTAGCATCACACACACTGCCTCCGAAATCATTTCCCTTCCCACACCCAATCTCTCAGATATAAACATGCAGAGCACTTACAGCAGCAATTGGCACTGATCACCCCCTCAATTAACACTTCACATTACTTCCATCTGGTCGCAGATACGGGACTCTTAAACAGTGATGGAGTTTTGTTCCTCCTGCAATAGCAGCCTTGAACAATCTGCTGCGTTGACACTGGGATGATGAATGTATGCATGGAGACTGTGTGTAATGTCTTATTTGTATGTGGCTGTGTGTATGTATATGTTCCTGTCTTTGTGTATGTGTCTGTGTCTGTGTACTGGCTGTGAAAAACAAATATCCTTCTGGGACAATAAATCTCAATCTAAATCTAAAATGAATGTTTTCATGTTTTTCCTTCACATACTGAAAGGCAGGATCGGCTGAAAGGATAAACAGCGGCTGAGCTTTTCAGACGGTAAATGGGCTGAAGGTGGGGGCACTTAGTCACACATTAATATATGAAAGAAAAACCCTGAACTCATTTTACAGCAAACAAGCAGAAAGGGAAGGCAGGCACACACGAGCTTTACTTGACATCCAGCAAAGCACAGCCAGTGTTGAGCTAAAATAACATGCGCTTGTAATGCACTGCTAATTTGAATTGGGAGAGTATCTTTTACAAAGCGGTAAGCAGGGTGCATTCTCAATTCTGTTGTGCTTCAAAAGAGATTTTCAGCATGGTTGTCCTGAACAGCACTCAGACTGAGCCTCACCTGAGCTGGAAGTAAACAAAACACAAGATCAGTGCAGGAGAGAGGAAGAAAAGAAGCGGCACAACAGAGCAGCAGCAGACTGGGAGCCATCCAGAATATAAATAAATATATAAAGCATTAGTTCAGAAATACAAAACAGTGAGATAAATGTGAGTGTGAGGCGGAGGGAAAAGGAGGCAGCAGAGCTAACAAGTGGGAAACATAATGACCTTCAAATGCCCACTTAACCAGCCTGAATGGCCACTTGGTGTGAGCGAGATGTTTCTGACAAAGGGCAAAGATTGTCAGCGCCGACACAGCTTTTAAAGTGTAAACATAGATTACTGGTTAGATTACTGGTACGCAGAGGCTTTTGTCCCCGGGCTGCAGTTACCTTGTTTATGTGCCAGCTTGCTTTTGATTTTTCTCCCCTCTGTCTTTGTGGTATTTGATCTTGGCCTGGTTTAATTATGCAATGTACAGTGCGTTTTTAGATCAATAGCTCATTAGCATGCTAAAGATAGAGGTTTTTAATGAGCACGGGATGAGATGGGCTCACATGTTTAAACATTGAAAAGGTTTGTTCAGAGTTACAGCACAAAGTGAGATTGATTTATGGCTCAGGACGGGACAACTGAGGAGCAGAAGCAGCAGTTTTACTGAAGAAGCCCAGTTATTTAGACATGTTTGTGATTAATTAGATTTCAAAAGGCCCTTTACATGTGTCTTGTAAACAAAGCACAACTGTAGGAGCACAGTGGGATGAAACAAATGATCCCTTGTTTCCGTGTTGATGAATTCAAAATGATTTAATACATACATAACCCCAACAATAACAATCAACGGTCTTATAGTTAGAGGTGAAGTCCCTTCTCTTCTACTGGAACACAATGCGACTCTGTATATTGTGGAAATAAATGTACGGCCGATAGACAAATAATTTTTTGCTACCGTGAATTGTGCAATTACGTTGCACATATGAAGCTCAGTGTAAGTTCAATCAGGAAGACTTTCTCTGTGCTCATCCTCCAGGAACAGTATTTGCTCATTCATTCTCTGCCTTGCTAATAAAGCCCCGGGGCACACTGGATAAAACACTTCAAGCAAAATAATCTGGGCCAGATTATCCAATGGGCATTCTGGGCAGGGGCCCAGGGGACCACGCCACTTGGGGGCCCATGCAAGCAGCAAACAAATAATGACATAATAAATAAAAGTTTGGTCAAATACAATAGCAGTAGAAGTAGTAGTCTCTGTTACTTTTGACACTCTTCCCTACACCATCTTGGCAAATCTTCTCTCCTAAACTGACCATCAGCAGGTAGCCAGGCAGGCTTCAGTAGTGCTAAGTAAATGCTAAGCAGCAGGAGTGAGTGCAGCAAACAAAAGAGAAAAAGACAAAGAAGAGAGTGAGACGTCTCTATTAATAAGTGCGCCATCAATTGACACATTTTTGGTTTAAAAAAAAAATCACAATAAAAATGTTAATGACATTAACAAAATGAGTAGGCTACCGTTAGCAACACACAATCTGAGGCTAGCTGTAGCAGCAGCTCACAGTCACAATGGATTTACCATAGACTGTATAAATAATGGACGTAGCTCCCATGACGTCACCCATTGGATTGTGGACTGCCGTTTTGAAGCCTTAAATTCGGCTTTTTGGCTGTCGCCATCTTTTTTGGAGTGAGAAATGAACATATTTTGATTTCCAAAAAAGAGGACACTCGGGCCAGCCAATAATATCTCTCAAAGACAGAAATTCAGATAGGCTCCTATAGCTAGGGGACACATACACACACTAGAGTGTGGCTACCCGATCCGAGCCCGACGGGTCCCGACGGGTCGGGCCGGGTTCGGTCAAAAATGTATAAATTGTATTCGGGCTCGGGTCGGATTTGGTCAGCTTTCAGTGAAAATGTAGTGTAAAAATAAATAAAATCCTATTGTCTGTCCTGTTTATTGCTTGGGCACTGTTATTTACGTGACAACACCTGAACACAACACACATACATTGGCTGTTTGTTTCTCCCTCTCCCCTCGCTGGAACCTATGGCTGGAAGCCTCAGACCTTCTGCCGCCCACCTCCGCCTTGATTAAACGATGAAAATGAAATAAAAGAGTGAGACAGGTTTTTCCTATTTTATCTTATTTTGTTATATTTCTCCCTCTCCCCTCGCTGGAAGCCTCGGACCTCCCGCCTCCAGCTCCCGCCTCCAGCTCCCGTCTCAAACACGGAGGTCTCCCTCTCCGCAGCTGAGCACCCACGGCGCACGCCCGGCCTGTTTTAGCCTGTAACCACTGTGTGACACAAACTCAGTGCTTTGGTCATTATATAATGTCGTTCTCGGTTTGGTTTCGGACATAACAAAACAGAATGACTGTCGGGTTCAGACAGAAATATGCGGCCCGTGCCGCACTCTAACACACACACACACACACACACACACACACACACACACACACACACACACACAAAAAAAACCTGGACATTATCATCAATTTATTAACACCCCCCGGACGCCCCGAACAGGATGTGAAAAGTGGACATGTCCGGGAAAAAGAGGACGTTTGGTCAGCCTAGCATATTTGGATGAAAGGCTGGATCTTTGGAGGAGTGAAGGGTAGACCTGACTCAGACTGCAGCAACACCTTACAGACAGCCTGTCACTCAGGCAGCCCTGCCCCTAAATGTGCATAAGTTGGGCCTTAATAAAATGTAAACAGGTGAGTTACACAAAAATCCTTCCCTCCCCCGTACAGCTGTCATGAATGTTGGCTGTAAACACATTTATTTCTATTGTAAGATTGGGCATCAACGAGGGTTTGTTCTGTTTTGGATCCAGCCTCAAGTGACCACAAGAGGAACTGCAGTTTTTGGCACTTCTGCATCAGCTTCATTTTCAGCCTGGGAGCCTTCTGCTTGGTTTTACACAAGGCTCAGGTTATAGCGAATTGTTACAGACAAACTAAAACAAAAGCTATCTACATGTAGTCTAACTTTAACTCAGTTTGCCACATATCTTAAAATCTGGTGAATTCTTGTAAACTTGTGGCTGCTGGCTGAGACAACCCAACCCTCCCCCCTCTGCCAGTGACAGGGTTACCTTCAGGCACTGAGTCACATCAGCAGCAGAGGGAGGAAGACAGAGGACGAGAGGACGGACAGATATTGACTGAAAACTAAACTTCACTCTGTATTGTGATGTCATGAATATTATTTATCTGACTGACATTTTAGAGCTCTTTCTAGTGAGATATAGTGACTTTGCTGTTGTAAACATAACTGTTGCCCCTCTAGAAACGTTCAGTTATATCTAAAACATTCTGATTAATCCTGTCTTAACAATTTTTTTTTTAAAGAAAAGAGCTTTTACTCAATAAGAAGATGTATTGATAAAATCCTGGTAATACCCATCCCTAGTACTACAGCAAAGCTAAAACAAACTGTGACTTTATTGACTCTAAACAGGATCAAAAACAATTTGTCTCTCGCTGTTGACTACTCTGCCAACCCTGTCTCACTCCGAAGTCGGCGAAATCCAGCCCTTGGTCGGTGACATCCAGCAGCAGACACCGTCAAAAAGCCATCCTTTCATGTAGCCAATACAAGACCAGTCACTGGTGTTGTTTAATGGCACCTGGCAGTGTCAGGGGGAAACATGGCGGGACAACCATGAAAGTTAAAGTGGCAGAAGTCAAAGTAGGACAGGCGGGAGGGGTGGTGGATGGATCCAACGACCACCGACTTTCACCCAGGAGGCCGGTGTTCACTTCCTGTAAGATTGAAAAGCCAAACCGTGTTTTTTTATCCTTAATCCAACCACGTGCTTTTATCGTTAAGTGTATTTTAAAAACAGACAATGCATGTAAGAGGCTTAAGTTGAGACAACTTCCTAGAACGTCACCATCCAACACGCCCAGGGTCCCTTGCACATTTTATCTGGACATGGGAGGTCCATGACCAACTGTCGATATGTGACAAGGTCGGAGTGAGAATGTGTTGACTGTACTTTTTTTTTTTCTCCAGAATAATGTCCTGTGGTGGACACCAGACGAGGATGAAGAGATTGACCGTAAAAGCTGCTATTTACAGTTTTAGATTAGACTACTTATGAAATTCCAACAATTGTGTACCAAAGCTGTATGAAAGATTAAATGCCTTATTTTGTACAAACATCATATCACATATGAATTCCTGTAATAGTTGTTATAACAATGTGTAGCAGTCTGACCAAATATCCGACTCCAGACTTTGCACCTTTGGAGCGACAAGCCTGGTGGCTTTATCCCACATTACTACAAACTGGTGGCCTCTCAGTTGTGTGGCTGCCTTAAACATAATGTTCCCACTGTGTCCCCTGAAGGGCCCACGGTGAGGACAGGCTATTTTCAGCCCCCCTTTTGCAGTGCCGCCCTGTTTCGATGTGACTGACAGCTCAGTTTGAGGGTGGAAGAAAGGCTTTATGTCGCCTCTGGATGATCTGCCAATCACAACTGGACCAACTGCTGTTGCATTGTGTGAGTGTGTGTGTGTGTGTGTGTGTGTGTGTGTGTGTTTGTGTTACACGTGTGCACAGACTTCTGAAGCTACATCTGCTGTGAGTCAGGACTGTAGTGGGTAGTGAAGTTTGGAAGATGGTTGGAGGGCTTGTCTGTATTGTGTTGTTTTCAATAAGATGCCCATCAGTTGGTGAAGTACGTTTGTCGTACCCACCATGACAAGGAAGGTGCACCCTTTAAGCAACCCTAACTTCCCACTAAACATTCTCATATCTTACTATTTAATGACGAAAACTTTGTGTGTCTGTCCCACGTGTTTCTCCTCACTGACTTGGTCAATCCATGTGAAATTTGGCACAGTGGTAGAGGGTCATGGGAGGATGCCAATGAAGCACTATTACATCAGTTGGCCAAAGGGGGGCGCTATAGCAACTGATTGAAATTGCAAACTTTGAATGGGCATATCTCATGCCCCGTATGTCGTAGAGACATGAAACTTTGCACAGAGATGCCTCTCCTCATGAGGAACACATTTGCCTCAAGAACCCATAACTTCCGCTTATATAGATTTTCCGCCATTTTGAATTTTTTGAAAAACACTTCAAATGGATCTCTTCCTAGGAAGTTTGAGCGATCTGCATGAAACTGGGTGAACATAATCTAGGGATCAATATCTAAAGTTCCCTCTTGGCAAAAGTTGGAAAACTTACTAAAACTGAGCTTCTATAAGGCAATGAATATTGCGGAGGGCGTGGCCCATCACATAAAGGTGTATAACATCTCAAGGGTTTCACCCATCACCACGCAACTTTGTAGGCATATGACCACACATAATCTGAGGGGACCCCTCCATTATTGACCCCATCAAACAAAATGGGGGCGCTAGAGAGCTCATTTCTTATCTAGGCCTAACCGCCATATGGATTTTTACTAAACTTGGTAGATATGTGGAACAGGACGCCTCAAGGTGACTGGAGAAATTTAACTCTAATTGGCAACTGGGTGGCGCTATAACAACAGAAAAATGCTTCAAAATGGCTAAAATGCGACCGATCGCTGTGGCTCCCCCTGTGGACCAATGTTGGTGTTTTCTAATGTTTGGTATGACTAAGTCATGGTATGGTATGCTGGACATAATCACGGAAACTGTCAGTGTCATTCTGTCAGTCAGTCATTCTGTCTGTCCCACATTTTTCTACTCACTGACGTGGTCAATCTATGTGAAACTGCACATAGGCATTGAGGATTGGCATAGGTAGAAGGTGACAGAGCTACCAATGGGTATGAACTAGTACTTCTAATTTGCTTTGCCAGAACAGTTTGGGAGGAAACATAATTACCTCAGTCACACTGGCAATCAATCTAAAGAGTCTGATGTTCTTATACTGCATTAAAGGTGTAGGGAGGTTATCGACGGGCATGGCTGACATATGAAGCACTCAAAGGACTTTGACCTCAGAAACCTGCTTGTGCCCTTTGTCTTACACGTTGTAAAGATCAGGCTACTTGAACTTTGCAATAGGATTAGAGACGTCTGTGAACTTAATCATTACTTTTCAACAGTAAGTTGAAAGTAAGCTAACCTTGAGTTTTATTTGGCCCAAGGACTACCTCCAATCCAATTACTAGAATAAATGGCTTTGTACATTCCTGCAAACTGTGGATACATTACCTTTGTAGGTTATGTAGTGGATATGTTGAAACTTTACACTTTCACCATTCCGCTTTCAACGTGGTTGGTTTTAGGCACAAAAACAACTTGGTTATGGTTTGCAAACGATCATGTTTTGGCTAGAAGTATCTGGTTTTGGGGGCACAATCCCCAAAGGAATAATTTCAAATAATACTCTTCTATGAAAATGATGCCCATATGCCACCACCCTAGCAAGCAGGTTGTGCCACTCTGTGATTGATGGTGCATGAGCTGTCTTCTTACTTGGAATAGTGGTCTGGACACTTCCAGTATAGCTAGAGGGAATTGTGTCTTTAAAGGTGGATAGGTCCCCCTACAGAAATAGATGGATGCAAAAGGGGGCTTCCTGACTGATAATTCTTCAGATATAATCATGAACTGATGAAGAAAAGTCACGTACTTTCAGGCAATGCCACAGGACATGAATTAACATACCTTTGTCAGGGCACTTCATGATGTTACATCCTTCATGTTCAGTTCCAGAGGGTAAGGTTTAGGCAAGTAAAGTTATTTTGGTTAGCTACAGGGAAGAGAAACATGGTGATGACTTACCTTAGAAGGACTGTGTAAAACACTGGTCCCATGCACTGCCCCAACCTGCCTCCTTACTAGACCTCTTCCTCCTTTACTTTCATATTGGTCATGTGACCGTAGCCTTCCAAAATACATGGATTATGCAGGAATTACTATCTTATGATTTCAATGCATTGCTTTCATAGAAAAACATACAAACAGTGCATGAAAACAACTTCTACAAAGGTAGATGATAAACTCTCATACTGGAGAGATAGATATGTATCACCAGTTATTCCTCATCTTATTTCCGTGTTCATGGTGTATCATTTATCTTTCTAAGGCATCTACGTTACTGAACATGTAACCTTTTTTTCCATTTCCTTTGCTGGCTGAATTTAGGGTCTCTCCCAGCCTGAGATTCAATCTGTCACATGGACAGTCATGTACAGTACATGGAGAAAACACCAGCTGGCTAGAGTTTTGCATACAACCCACACAAATTACATGAAAAAAAATGTGTTGCTGGTTTGGTTCATTTTAAACAAAGCACCTATTTAAGTACTTGTTTCTTCTAATTACACATTTTGTTCTCCCATAGACGCGATTACTGTAATCTCTTGACCTCCTGTTAATGAAAGCAGGTCACAGTATCTTATTATTCCTCCATACTAACTTGGATAGTCATTCTTTTTCACCGCTCTGAGATGAAATTGTATCACCAACAACAGGGTTCTCAGTTTCTGGAATGCCATGGCAACTCAAAAATATATTAAGCAAAAAATATCTATTAACAGTTTTATAATTATTCACACTCAATGATTTTATACAACTTGTGTAGGCGTGTCGAAAATTTACAGTACAAACATACAGCACTGAGAATTAAAATGAGTACAGTACAGCTGAACAGTTAAAGCAGTTTTGAATATGAAATTATAGCTGTAGTGTTTATCACCTCTAATGAGCTGAGAGCTACAGTAATGTGCATCACAGTACACTGTATAAAGTATGTAGCACAACAGCACAGCAGGACACAAGGGGCAATACGCCTGAGGGCATCGGGTTTTAAATCCATTCATTTTTCTTTATTTGTATTATTTTTCATATTTAATGTTTATTTGTATAGGGACAAGTACAAACCATGGATCAGTGCTATAAACCACAGCATTTAGAGCTGAGTTAAAGGGTAGTTTCAGTATTTTTAACCCCATTTCTCACGTTTTTGTGTCTAAATGACTCACCAGAACATTTTTTTTTTTTTAAGTAGGTCCAGTATTGACTGAGAGCGCTGCAACCAGCAATTGCAAAACAGGCTGCAGTGCAATCGATCACAGTCAATTTATGCCCACTAAAAGTGCTTCTTTTTGTCACCCATAGGCTCGTATTGTTATTATAGGTATCTGACAATGTTATGCACAGGATCCTTACAGAGATCCTTTTTGTTTGACTGGAAAGAGGCCCAAAACCGCTACTGTCAAACTCACCAAACTACATTTAAATCAACAATATTTTTTATCATTGTAAACAAAGTCGGCAGAATTAAAATAAAATGCACAAAAGCCATCTTGGTTCATTTTTTCCACTGTTCCAACAAACACCAGCTCTGGCTTGGTTGAAATAAAACTGCAATCCACCCAGTTAGATGTGAAAAAATGCCGGCTCTGAATTATGCAATGCTTTATTTCAATGGAGTCTGTGTGTTTGGTGATAGGAATTCAAGGGCTGTTTCTGGTTGAACAGAAAGGGTTTTACTCTTTAACAAAGGAGTCAGACTCTGTACAGATCCTTTCCATAAGCTGTCAGTTGCAGTGTTAGTGCTCATTACTTCAAAAATGAAATATATTACTAATTTTTACTTATAACACCCTGCTAACAGTAATTCATTACATTACTCGTTATATTACTTTTTTGGTTAAACCCCATATAATTGGTAATTGTGTATCTCCCCAAAATTCAGATGTGTGCCTCTGATAGCTAGATAGCTTGCAAAAGGTTTTTTTCTTTTGTCGTTTTTTTACGTGGGGATCGTCAGTTGCCTGTGACCAGTATTTTCCCAACTATCTGCCTAAACTACAGAGTCACTCATGGAGCAACATTTCATCCACATCATATCCAGCCACAAGCTTCATCACTTCTTTGTAGCTGCAGCTGTCCACAATTAAAATCCAGCTTTGGTTGTTTAGCCAGTGTAGGGCTACAGCCGACCTTGGGTGCACCTTTGGTGGGATGTATTTCCTGGAGTCGAATAGCTGAGGTGGCTCAGACCGGAGGTTTGAGGACGTGTTTTTTGCAGTGGAAAGAGTTTTAGTCTGACCACCTGCAGCAACAATGCCGCTAAGGTAAGTGTTTTGATCTTTAAACCTAGCTTATGAAAATGAGTCTGCTGATGTGATTGTTTTAGCAAAAGTCGTAGTGATGGGATAACAAAAGTAACAAGTTGTTTGGTTTTGGGGTAACTATAAAATTATTATTATAAAAATTTTTATTAGTAGTGAATTACACTACTTGTTACTGCTCTACACTGGTCAGTGTCAGTAGCAAAAACAAGTGCATTTAACGTACATAAATTGACAGTGCTCAGTTGCTTCAGCACTGTTGCTAAATAGTGGCCAATGCTGTCAAGTGTAATTTCAAAAATCCTTATTGGAAAATATCAAAGTTACCCTTTAATTACCATTCCTCGATGGATCTTTACACAAAACACAAGAATATTCATACAAAACACAAACAATAATACACAGTGAACAGGCTGGCTCACTTCCAGGGGGTTAAAAAATGCTGCTTGGACAGAATGGACTTGCACAGAAATGGACTTGTAGTGTTTGTATGACATGAGCTGAGTTTTCAATCAGTCAACTCTGATATAAACCCATCTACGTCATTATCAGATGTTCAGAGCAATAGATGAAATACATCTAAACTTTATGAGTATTCACTGTAAAATGCATACTGGTGCAAGTGGGCACATTAATGCAAGCTCTCTGAAAAGGATATCACTGATCTCTCTGTCTGTATTACAGATATCTCAAGTTGACAAAAGTGATTTTGTTGAGACATGAGCAATGATGCATTGTCATACACACCACCAATATTTGGGACTGAGGAGCTTTATTTGAAGAAGAAAAAATCGGGTAAAAAGCAAAGATCTTTGTTTTGGTGAACAGATAAAAAAATATGCTGATTAATTCTGTAAGATTTCAAGTCATTGCCTCAAGTTGTGGGAGTTCATTTGTCACTTTGTAGGAGACTCACGTGACCTCTAGGAGATGTTTTTAGCACCTTAATTGATTGCTCACGTGACCAGTCACCAGCACAAACTGCAAGCCCACATAATCGCAATGAAAATGTTCCTTTAACTAACATTATACATCATAATAAATCTGTTAAACAGTATGTGTATGGCAGTATTTTTTTCTAACTTGACTGTATTATGCAGCTAATTACCATGGTTGATTAAACACTTTTCAATTTTTTTTCCAATGACTTTGACATTGCTGTATTGGAGAGACTGGCTGGAGACGTTGACTGATGCCCTCAGATTAGGTTCTGGTTCAGCTGACCTACTTTGAATGCAAATGCAACTTGAATAGCTCTAATTTTGTAAAGTAATTATGTTTAAAATTATGGATTGCAGTCATCAGTTTACCCGAATGCATTGGTTTTTCTGACAAATGCTCTTTTGAACACAATACGAGATTGACTCCATAAGTGAACTCTAAGTAGCTGATTGCTGATTATTGTTCTATACAGGGTTTAGAGAAACTCATATTGAGAACAAAAAAAACTGCAGCATATTCCAACACATTCTCACTCCGATCTCAACTGCTTGTCCTGGTCAACTGCTTGTTCTGCCGTCCATTTCAGCCCTGTTTGGACTGATGCCTTGGCTTGATGTACAATTGGATCGGTTGAGTTTCTCAGCTCAAGTAAGAGCCTCACCTTTTCCAGCCTGTAGCCTCGATTGAGCTGGAGTGTGTTCTCCCCAAACAGGCCAGCACTAGAGAGGCAGTGAGGTAGACCTAGACATTTGCTAGCTGAAATCTCTCTTCAGTGACCACATCAGGTGATGGCAAAGGGTGAATTGATAGTATCAGGTCTTGAATTTCCCTGGGAGCAGGCTTTAGTCAAAAAAAAATATATCTATGCTTTTGATCAATATGAGCCCCCATGTTAACATCACATCTTGCTGCCCCATTGCATCCCAGTGTGCACCGCAATGCACTTAAAGCTAGCATAGCATCAGCTGACTAAGCTACATAATACAGTACCACAGCTAGAACCAAAAACATATGTTTGGCTGATGCTTCAATGCCTCATTGGAGCACAGAAAAAAATTGAAACCAGCTTAAAGGGATAGTGCACCCAAAAATGAAAATTTAGCCATTACCTACTCACCCATATGCCGATGGAGGCCCTGGTGAAGTTTTAGAGTCCTCACATCCCTTGCGGAGATCAGCGGGGGGAGCGGCCAGCACACCTAATGGCAGACAGTGCCCCAGACTAACGTCCAACACAAAATTGAATCCACAAAGTATCTCCATACTGCTCATCCGTAGTGATCCAAGTGTGCTGCAGCCCCGACATAAAAAGTTGTTTGGAAAAACATCGTATGAACTCTGTTTTTAGCCTCACTGTAGCCTGTAGCTCTGACTGCTTCTCTGTGCTCTGCGCTCACATGTGCGCGCTCAGGGTGATCGGTGATGCACGGTCTCTGAAGAGCAGCAGTCTCATCAGTACTGATGTCCAGATTCTCAAGTGCAGGCATCGCCAATTCCCAGTCTGAGCAGCAAAGACTTTCCTCATCCGTTGGCATTGCTTTGCATTTGAAACAACTACACCACCAGGTTTCCAGTGCTCGACTCCAGTATTCTGCGGCTGGCTGAGGGTTAGGCTCATGAGCTGCGGCGGCTGCTTCGTCCAGTAGCCTGAGTTCCGTCCGTATACTCGGGCTCAAACAAATACGGCTCAACAAAGAAATGCTGTTCCTCCTCAATGTCAAAGTCTTCAGACATGTTGGGCTGTCCTTTGCTAAAAGGCCGTAGTGCAAATTATCTTTTAGCTCTGTGGTTACTGTTGTCTCTCCCTGCGGTGCACGTGTCACGTGATGTAAACATGGGTGAGCAAAGCTCTTGCTTTTACTGGTCTCACACAGGTGCGCACACGTGAACACGGAGCACAGAGAAGCAGTCAGAGCTACAGGCTACAGTGAGTTCATATGACGTTTTTCCAAACAACTTTTTATGTTGGGGCTGCAGCACACTTGGATCACTACGGATGAGCAGTATGGAGATACTTTGTGGATTCAATTTTGTGTTCTTGGACGTTAGTCTGAGGCACCGTCTGCCATTAGGTGTGCTGGCCGCTCCCCCCGCTGATCTCCGCAAGGGATGTGAGGACTCTAAAACTTCACCTGAGCCTCCGTCGGCATATGGGTGAGTAGATAATGGCTGAATTTTCATTTTTGGGTGCCCTATCCCTTTAACTTTGATTTGTAGCATGTTACACCCAGCAGCACAACTAACAATAGAAAAAAGGGCATTTCATTTTTCGGCCTTTCCTTGATCTCACAGGTGACACTTTCTATTCTCCTATGGAATTGAGTGGATCGATGTTTGATCATGGACTTTCCACATTCAGATACAACGTGCAAGGTACCCTGGGTGCACTGGCTGACGATGTTCTGGGACACCGTGTCAACTTCAGCCTCCTACATGCATCGTCTGTTTTCAAAATACACTTTTGTTTTCACAGGAAATGTAAAGTTTGCATACAGTCTCTTTCAAAATAAACACACCACGATGGTACAACACAGAGAATTGATCTTTTCTATCCTTCAACAACTAACACATATGGTTAGGTTTAGGAAAACAGAACAAGGTTTAGCTTTTTAAGACACTATCACCACTGTCCCAGTGAAACTTGGCGTCCGTCCCAAGTCTCTTATTTTTATAGTGCTACTGCTAGCTCCTCGCTTGAACCGGAAGTCGTTCAAGGTCCGCCATCTTCTAGGCCGTCCCAAGTCTCTTATTTGTGCAGCGAGGAGCTAGCTCTAGGAGCTAGCAGCAAGCTTTAAGCAGCTATGAGCTAGGATGGTCGAGAGCTTCCCATCTGGAAGAGTTTTTCAGCTGAACGCCATGACGTATAAATACCCGCCCTCTACATCTGGCTCATTTGAACGAGATGGCGGAGAAACAGTACAAGAGTAAGTACCCGTTACATGCATTCTTTGCAATGAATCGCTAAGTATGTTGAATGATGGTGAGTTAATTGAATGATAGTGCTCATCACAGTGACAGTGGAATAGCAGGGCTACAGACCGTTCTGTAATTACACAAACTTCGACAAATGACTCAATGACAATGGTAATACATGCAAAAGTGTGTGACCAGAGTCATGACAGCGGGAGGGGTGGGGGCTACTGTTTTGGTCAGCGAATATAATGAGACTTGGGATGCACCCACAGTAACGCCAGACGCTGGCTGCTTTACGGAGCAGATCCAGCGGTGCCGCCATCATCAGGAATGGACGTCACCTCACGTGATGCTTCAGTGGAAAGGACGTCTCATGTCCCTTAAACCGACAATGCTCGCTCATCGCTCCTAGCGCTAGCTCCTCACAAAGTCGGCTAGGTAAGATAACTAGCAGTAATTTAAGAGACTTGGGACGGACCCTTGGTGTTTGTTGGGCCTCAGTTGCAGAGGAAAACACAGAACAACACGAAAAATTTATCAAATTCAAATCTTTACTTAGGAGGTCAGGGGTCAAATGCTTGAATACAGTCAGCAAAGGCAGGAAAATCACACAAAAAGCAAAGTCCAAAAACCAAAGCAGGGTCAAACACAACAAAAAGGCTTGAATGCATGAACACACTGGGGCAACGGCGACAATCTGGCAACTGAATGGGGGAAACTCTGGGCTTTAAATACACAAGGGTTGATCACTAACTACACACAGGTGAGTGGACCAAGACACAGGTGAAACACATGAGGTAATTAACAAAGGCGGGAAAACTCAGGAAGTAAAAGAAACAGTAAACACAATGAGAACACATTTCAGAGTAAAACAGGAAGTAGACACAAGTTCTCACTATTCTTTGTATAGTCCAAGCACTATAGCTGCTGAGCTAACTAAATATCTAGCCTGCACAATTATGTTTGCTTTGTCCCAGGTTGATGTCTGTTTGCTAGCTACAGTAGTTCAGGAGGCCGAGTGGCATCATAAGATAAACGTCCATGCTTGTATATAAGGAGACACCCACAGTTAATGTTAATGATTGCTATGGTTGACAAATCCAGACTGTTACTGTCCATGTGGCTGGCTGCTGTCTAGCTGGAGTGTCTGCTCCTGCTCATGCAAATACAGCTTGGAGTGTCTTGATTAGCTGCTGCATATGCAAAGAGGTTCTCTGTCTTAGTGCACAGATAATTAGAGGCATGTCAGACTCACAAATACATGACATATAAATTATCCTTATCTGTAAATATATCAATCTCATCTTTAAATATTTTTCCTCAACAGATGGCAGAAGATATTTAATTTTCATATCTGTATGCTGTAGCAGAAAAACATGGAATTTAATTTGGATGGACTTTAAATCTTCTCACTGGCTCCCAGGTATAAAAGAGATGTTAAAGTGCTGCCACTGGCTTATAAATCACTTAGTGGCAGAGGGCCAGAATACGTTTTTGATATGCCTGAAGAATATAAACCCAGTGGGCCCCTTAGATCTTCAGGAGCAGTCAGCTAGCTGTTACCTGTAGAATGAAAAACAAACAGTGATGCTGCATTGAGATGCTGCACACAGATGGAACCACCTTCCGCTTCCTCATTTCTAACTTATGCTGTCGAGATTAAAACTTTATTATGCCTGTGCCGAACTTCTTTATTACTTTGTCATTTTGCCACCTGTCACTATCTTGGTTAAATTTACTCTGTTGTTCCTTCTCCTTTGTTAGACTCTTTAAATGGCCTTTAAATTACAATGTCACTGCCTCAGTATGGTTGTGTATATATTACTTTTGCTAATGCAGCTTCGGCATGAAAATAAAAGCAAAGACGCTTGTATCCCTGCCCCACCAAAATCAACACATGTATGCAAGTTTTTTAAACACAGGAAAACCTGCTTAAAATAGGCAACGGAGTGTTACATTTGACACCACCCACAGGCCGGAAAACAAGTTCGTAAACTGTAGCAAGCAGCATGGAGGCCAGTGAAAATGTTGCAATGGTTATTTCTTTGTCTCTCTTTCAGACTCAGCCTAGACTCATTTGAAATGATGTTTGAGCTGTGCCTGGACAGAGGTGGTTAGTATTTTGTGATGGCAAGTCATTACATGTCACTGGTATAAGGGCTGTTGTATCTGCATGCTGCTGATCGGAGGCAGAGCCGATGAATACCCACGACTGCTGCAGAGTCATTTGACCTGGAGGTGAATGCCGATTGTAACCTTTCCCCTTACGTACAAAAACCAGATATTAGTGAGTGTTAGTGAAAAGAAAACATGAAATGACTGTCTCTTTGGTATATGTATATCCATCCATCCATTTTCATCCACTGGGTCGCTACAGCAGCAGGCTAAGCAAAGTATTCCAGATGCCCCTCTCCCCAGCAATGCTTTCCAGCTCCTCCTGGAGGACCCCAAGGTGTTCCCAGGCCAGACAAGATATGTAATCCCCCAGTGTGTTCTGGGTCTGCCATGGGGCCTCCTACCAGTGGGACGTGCCCGAAATACCTCCAGCGGGAGGCGCCCAGGAGGATCCTGATCAGATGCCCGAGCCACCTCAACTGACCCCTTTTGACACGAAGGAGCAGCGGCTCTACTCCGAGCTCCCTCCAGATGTCTGAGCTCCTCACCCTATCTCTAAAGCTGAGCCCATACACCCCACGGAGGAAACTCATTTTGACCGCTTGTATCTGTGATCTCATTCTTTTGGTCACTACCGAGAGTTCATGACCATAGGTGAGGGTCGGGACGTAGATGGACCAGTAAATTGAAAGCTTTGCTTTCTGGCTCAGCTCGCTCTTCACCATGACAGACTAGCGCAGCGCCCGCATCACTGCAGAAGCCGCACAGACCCACCAATCCGTCTCACGCTCCATTCTACCCTCACTTGTGAACAAGACCCTGAGATACTTGAACTCCCTCGCTTGAGGGAGTGGTATATATGTGTTGTGCCGTACAAGGATTTCTAACAAAGGCCTACACTTTATCCATAAACTTTTGGGCCTACATGTAACAATCAAAGCCTGAGACCACATGTTGGCGCCCAAAAGAACAAAGGAATCAGTCAACCCCCTTTCTCTGTGTGAATCAGCTGATTCAAACCCCAACACAGCACCCCAGCTGACCAGCAGAGGTCCCCTGAAATACACAGCTCCCATTGGGTGAAATCCGCCATGGCCAACCCTGCACCGATGACGTCACGCCAGGGTATATCATCACAAAGCGTACCTGAGGGAAACGCTTCTGGCTGTGATCCTCATAGCTAATAGAAGTACCCGCAACTGTTCCTAAAGCTTAGCAACTCATCCCACGTGGCGAACGCTTTAGAAAGAGTTATTACTGTGCACAGTTAGACGTGTTTTAGGCCTACGGATTTCCCTCGCTGGTCGAGCTGATCTCCTCTCCTCTCCCTCACTCTGTGCCCGGTACGAGACCACAGATTGACCCTCTCACCCGGATGCCCGCGGATGCAAAGTTTGGTAGATAACAAGGACTGCCTGCTTCAAGAAGAAGGACAAGGGCCCCCTTCTTTCCCCGAGTGATTCCCTGCTACGAGCCGGAATTAACTCGCCTCGTCAGAGACTTGCCCCTCGCCGAGGACCCGTTAGCCGCTGTGAGCTGCTAACCACTTCACCTCTGCCGTAACAAAGGACGACGAGGAACGACGACACATCACTCCACCTTCTGCAACAGTAAGAGGCTTTAGCTCTGGGCAGATAGTAGTTAGTGTGTATTTTCTTTTTAAGTTTGTAAGGGCTTGTTGATACGGACCGCCGCGTCCGATTTTGGCTGCATTGATATTGTAAAAATATTGCCTGTGTTGCTGCTGTCTGTTATTCTCCTGCCTGTTTGTGTCTGCTTGTAATATGCAGTGATCCGACCTCGTCGGACCGCTATTGTGTCGCCCGCACGTGGATTGATCAGTACTTCGGCTGTGTTGGTTCAATGTCCAGATTCACGCCGCCACCAGCTGAGCCGAGCGCGTCTCGCGTAACACAGACGGGTTACTGCATCTCAATACCGCGTGACCACACTTCTGAGTGCTTCCCGTTCTCTTCCTCTCTTCCACTAACCTACACTTGGAGCCGAGCAATTTGAACTTCCCTCTCTACCGGCTCCCCTCCTTTTTCTGAGTCGCATGCTTTCTTGGCGAGCCGCCATTGCGTGACGTAGCTTGCAGCGTCACAGCCGCCATCTTGCTACGCTCGCACGCCTCTCTCTCTCACACACCCACTCGCTCAGACATACATACACACACACACACACACACATTCTCGCTCACTCACCCACTTTCTCCCACACACACACACACACACACACACACACACACACCCTTCTTGATGCTTGCTGGTTGATTCAGTAATGTTTTATAGTTGATAGGGTTTATAGAGCAATGTTGATGTTGGTTGTAAATTAATGTCATCAGTGTGAATAAACCCTGTTATACTGCAAAGAGAGGTTGCTTTGGTTTTTCATTGTATACTGTGATGAAGCTGGTTGACAAAGTCAGTGCCTGAGCTCCACTCCTTCCTGTTCATCTTATAGTTGCTGATATCTCCCTAGAATTAGCTTCCTAAGTGAACACTCTTGAGACTGAATTTACATTTACATCTGATCATTGGTTATCAATTAATTAATCAAATATTTTAATAATCCATAATTAATATTAATAATTATGAATTATTGCCAATGATCATATTTAGCTCCTCCTCTTCCCAACATATGTATACAGTAATCGAAATATCCGTCCATCCATTTTCATCCACTTATCCAGGACTGGGTCTCCAGCAACAGTTTCCACCTCCTCCTGGGGGACCCCAAGGCATTGCCAGGCCAGATGAGATATGTAATCTCTCCAACATGTTCTGGGTCTGCCCCGAGGCCTCCTACTAGTAGGACGTGCCCAGAACACCTCCAACAGGAGGCACCCAGGAGGATCCTGATCAGATGTCTGAACCACCTCAACTGACCCCTTTGGACACAGAGGGCAGCTACTCTACTATGAACTCTCTCCAGGTATCTGTGCTCCTCACCCCACGGAGGAAACTCATTTCGGCTCCTTGTATCCACGATTCCATTCTATCAGTCACTACCCAGAGCTCATGACCACAGGTGAGGGTTGGGACATAGATGGACCAGTAAATCAGAAGCTTCCCCTTCAGGCTCACCACGACGGTCCACCGCAGCACCTGTATCACTGCAGATGTTGCACCACACCGCCGATCCATCTCATGCTCTATTCTACCCTCACTTGTGAACAAGACCCCAACATTATTTGCATTACCAAACTCATACACGCATTCTTCCCTTGCCTCCTCGCTTGAGGTGAGGGGACAATGGGTATGAGTTTGCTGATTCAAATAAAAGGATCATGATTTATTGTTGATAGTCCAGTGAGAACATTTAACTGTCGTCACTGCAAAGTCTAGTGACTTCCATGTGATACTCACATTGTACAAATCCCAAAAAGGAACAGCTTATCCCTTTTCAGTCTCATAGATCCAAACATTACATGGATTTTATGGGCAAAAATGCACCATCGTACATTGTAAGGTAAGCAAAGTGTGCTGCAGTGCCTCTCAATATATTTGTCCCCTTTACTTTGTTATCAGCCATTAGGTCATAGAACCGACAGACTTGCAGAAATCTGTATGCAAAGAAAAGCACTCCCAGAATTTGCAATGCATACACTGACTTGTCTAAGTCTGATTAGGAAAGGCTCAAATGTGCTGATTTCAATCTGCATAAGAGCTGCATAACTTTACCCAATCTGAGCTGGGCCCAAAGATTATAGGCTAGAGAAAAGCAGGACCGAAAGGAGATGAGTCGACAAGTGGGAGGGTGGAGGGGGGGAAAAACAAAACAAGTGCAGAGGATATTATCAGATTATCATAGGAAAATACACTAGGTGTTTTGTCTGCCGCTTGTGTGGAAATTGTTCTATTATTCAGACATGAGTTGGTCCATCATAACTTTTCCATGAAGTAAGCACCTCACAGCGTGTGATACAATCTATTTCTGGACAGACTGGTCACATTATTTAATCAATCCACTTTGAATTGGTCTGAAAGCCAATTACCTATAAGTCTTGAATGCTCAAATGGAGATTTAATGTGCACTGCGGCATAAGCTCGTACAGTACACCGACATGGCTCCTGTCACCTCTGAGAGCAGCTCACATGTGACCCAGAATGGCTCTAACAATAGCTGGAGAACATTCACTCACATGTTAGTGCTCTGAACAGTTGTTCCTTTGGATTTCTCTGTTGCCTTGTGTCTGCTCCAGTTCCAGCTTTATAGGTTTTTTGCCTCATGATTCACTTTTGACCTCAACAGCCTCAGTACAACAGTGGCTGGTTTCAACAGGGGTATTTTGTTGGCCAGCCAATATGCACAGTTTTTGTATGTGTGCACTTGGTTTTTATCTCTTCTTGCTTCCATATGCAAACACACATGCATTTGCAAACAGGATTTGTATCGTATTCTTTTCCCTCATTAACATTAATAACATTAATCTTAAAACTATCTCAAACATTTCACTTTGTATTTATGTTTCAGCCACTCATGACCCTGCAGCCGGACAGCTCATCTTCTTGATAAAATGGTGCATGACAAATTAGGTTAGATTGGGTTAAATCAGGTGGATGTGCAGTGGCTAGTTTGCTCTGTGCAGTACATAATGTCTATGATTAACACCTTTAGCAAAGCATCTACCTGATAAGTAAAGTCTGGCAGATAAACACAGGGATGAAAAAGTTTTGAGGTGAAAATGTGACTCACTTCCATCTAAAAATAAGTCATTTGGTTTCCATTTGTTGAATATTTATCTTATCACTGTCTGTTTCAACTAAAAATGTTAAAGTGGGCTATCTGTTCTAAATCCAGGTCAAGTGTTTAATCACTTCTCTTCCAAATCAAACACACATCTCATTACAGACCTTTGCACTTTCATGTTTTTCCCTTTCAGATAAAAACGCTTTCTTTTTTGATTATCAGCTAAAAGTATGAAACATATAAGTTAAGGTTAAATTGACTCTCTTCACCTCTATTAATCAAGTCTTTATCCCAAATAGATTACATACTTACACGCACTTTTTTTCTGGCTTTCCACCCTAAAGTTAAAGTGAAAAACAATTCAGCATTTGACTTCTTTTTTTTTAATTTTTTTGTTGTGAGGCTGTTTGTATCTAACTTCTGTAGGTGTTATTCATTTATTTATTTATAAGATAATGGATTAAAAAAAAGTTTGCTTCCTATTAAAGCTTCATTTTGACCCATACAGAGAAAACAAAACAACAACAACAAAACGAACTCAACTCTAAATCTGAATCAGTGTAAGAAAGGGAAAGTGCAGGGATGGATAGGTCATTTAATACTAACCCTTCACAGTACAAATGTCAATAATGATAAATGTTAAATGTAGGTTATGGTACAGCTAAGCTACCCACACTTTGGTTCTGGTAGTATAGTTAGCAGGAATTGTCACTTACTGTCTGCAAACACAACGTTCACACTGGGTTCCCTCCTCATATGCTTGTACATACACCTCAAGCTATGGTTATAGGAACGTTACATTTGTTGTAATGAAAAAGCTCATACTTCAGCAAGCTAACTAAGCTAACCGCCAACACCCACCTGTCCGATAGAAAACAGGCACATCAGTCCACATTCTCTCCTTCAGTAATTGCCAACCCAATCTCACTCCAAAGTCATCAAAATCCACCAACCTTCACCCGGGAGAGCGGTGATCGCTTCCCTTGTAAAGCCAAACCCTGTTCTTTTTTTTCCTGAATCCGACCACGTGCTTTTGTTGCCTAAACGCAACCAAATACATGTGTTAGCAACATGTAACCACGTGCATTTGTTGTTGAAGGAAAAAAATGCCAATTTGTGGTGTTGTACCGACATAGTACGTTTAATTTGAGACTGTATGCAAACGGTACATTTTTCGGTGCTGTGTCAACAAATTTTGTAGCTTTCTCTTTGATGCATGCTGCTACCACCTAGTGGCTATGTTTTTATAAAGTCCAGACCTCACACCCTGTTATCAGCTGGGAGATACACGACCAGGGATGTCCTGAACACAACAAAAAAACAGGATAATACAGGTAAAGGACAGGGACTCTGCAGAAAACCAAACTGTCACACATTTCTAGTAGGTCATAAGTGATAATGTGGAGGAATCACTTTTGTAGTCTATACAGTTTCCTTTTCCTTCCTTCGGAAAATCATATACCTTAAAAAAGGACCTAGTGCCCTGATTCACTTTTGGGGGACATTTAAATCAAGCAGAAAACTTGCTCATCAGGTTCATTAGGTCAGTATTCCTCATGTCTTGCTTTGTCACTCTTCAACAAACGTTTTGCAGCAAACACACAGACCCGGAAACTCTGCATAGACCATTGTTTAGTGACAGAGAGGATGTGGGTTTAAACCCTCTTTCTCTTTCTTCTCTCTTTGTCTGCATCTCTTCCTCATGTCCTTGAATAATAGAGATTGCCTCTTTAAAATGAGAATCTGTGTTCTCATGCAACTCCAATAGAAAACAACATGGTCACAGCTAGCATGCCTGTTCTCCAGGTCAGGACATGATGTTTGTTGACAACATACGGTATCTGCACCTTGGTACACCACACATACTATCAACAATGTACTCTGTGTAGTGGCTTGAGCAGTTAATTGAAAATCACACTCCTGTGGTTGATGCAGCAGAATGCCACCATCAGCTGGTGTAACAGATTCTGTAGTATTGATTAACAATGTCTCGTCTTTTTTGTCGTGTCTTCGGCTGTCGCCTTCTGTGTCAGATTGTGTTGCTCTCACTGCTGAGAGCTCAAGCCCAAATAACGTCGAGTCATTCTCACTCACTGGCCAAAACAGAAGCTATGAATATGCAAATGTTTTTCATCTGAGAAGTTTAATGACTGCACAGCATCTTCAGCCTATGTGCACCTGAGGTTTGAAGTTACAAGTCACACTTGTTTAAGTTTCACAGTGAACTGCAATTGGCTTAAAAACTGATTGCGAATTCACATTATCAGGCAACACATCTTAAACTGAGATTGGAGGTAAACACAGGGAGAGTTTTTGCCTTGAGCAGATGAAAGCAGCCTTCTACTGTCAAACTCATACATCATTCTGAACAGTGGAGGTCAAACTCAGAGTAACAATGAGCAAAGAACAGTTGTGAGTGAGGGGGAGACTTTAATACTACCTGAAACTTCTGTTTTTGCTGACACCCAGCAGTTTAAGTTCTCACCTTCCAGGGTGTGTCAGTGCACTTTTACATACCTGCTGGTGTGGTTACAGGTACGGCCAGGCAACTAATCGAAAAATCACTGGAAATGAAAATATGGCTCTTTCACTGACCTTACTTCTGTTCCATGGATAACTGCGATAAATTAATTGCTTCATAGAGGATGCTGCCTACTAGAGCCCAGCTCACAACTGTTTTCTTGATCCCACTCCTGCAGGATTTCTGACCATTACCACCCCCTCCTGCAGTATGTTTGTACTACACCCCTTCGCTCCCACAGCTTGTGCGCCCGCTCCCACCAGCACCCACGGCCTGGATGGTTGGGGGGCTTGGTTTGGAGGGCAGATTACATATTTATATTACACACAGTAGTCACTTATGGTTGCAGCCTTAGTGTAAATAACCATCACATTTTGGGTCATGTTTTAAGGTTATTAAAGGGATATTGCACCAAAAATAAAAATTCAGCCATTATCTACTCACCCATATGCCGAGGGAGGCTCAGGTGAAGTTTTAGAGTCCTCACATCCCTTGCGGAGATCCAAGGGGAGAGGAGGTAGCAACACAACTCCACCTAATGGAGGCTGACGGCGCCCCAGATTCAAACATCCAAAAACAAATAATTGAAACCACAAAATATCTCCATACTGCTCATCCGTAGTGATCCAAGTGTCCTGAAGCCCCGACATAAAAAGTTGTTTGGAAAAACATCATTTGAACTCTGTTTTTAGCCTCACTGTAGCAGCAGTATGGAGATATTTTGTGGTTTCAATTATGTGTTTTTGGACGTTTGAATCTGGGGTGCCGCCAGCCTCCATTAGGTGGAGTTGTGTTGCTACCTCCTCTCCCCTTGGATCTCTGCAAGTGATGTGAGGACTCTAAAACTTGAGCCTCCCTCGGCATATGGGTGAGTAGATAATGGCTGAATTTTCAGTTTTGGGTGCACTATCCCTTTAACACTCCAGAAATAGTTATTGTTACTTCTTTTTCAGTAGCAATGGAGAAGGCTATGACATTAGCCAGCTCCTTCTCATTCCAAACTCAATAAATAGCTACCACCATTTTGTCAGTGATTTTGGCGTCAGACAGGGACGCAAAAAGGCACCTTTCACAGCTGGAAGATATTGAGGTACGTCAATTTATAACACAAATGGACACTGCCAGTGTGAGACGCTGCTGGTACCAACATAATTTAAGGAGCTGGAAAGTCCCTATAGGGGTGGCAGGAGGGGAGGCGGATGGGTCCAACAAACCCCAGACTTTCACCTGAGAGCCTGCTGTTTGCTTCCCGTGTGAATGTTGAACCATGAGTTTTTGTTGCACTAGGAAATAAACAAAAAAAGGTGTCTTAACTACGTTGTATATTTATTTTTGATAAAAACTATATGCATCTACCAAACAGAAACTGCAAAAACAGAGAAAGGACACAATGCATGCAACAAGTGTGAATTTATATGGTGTCCTGGAACGTCAACAATGAACACAGGAGGATATCTAACGGCGACATTCGACGAGTTGGGATGGGATTGCATCGAGTAAGCACAAGTTTACCTAACTTGGTTGTGACTGGCCAGTGATCCTGCATGCTGTTATGGTCAGGCACACAGAGAGGGTGGGTAAAGAGACAAACTTTTAACAGACTCAGTAGTAGCATGCCTATTTTTTTTTCTTTTTAACTATTTATCTTATAAGGACATCCATCCATCCATCCATCCATCCATCCATTTTCGTAACCGCTTATCCTCTGGATTGTCACGGGGGGCTGGAGTCTATCCCAGCTGACACTGGGTGAGAGGCAGGGTTCACCCTGGACAGGTCACCAGACTATCACAGGGCTGACACATAGAGACAAACAACCATTCACACTCACATTCACACCTACGGACAATTTAGAGTCACCAATTAACCTGTGTGTATTTCAGGGCATCAGTGGTAGAGCAGGCGCCCCACGTACAAGGCTGTTGCCGCAGCGGCCCGGATCCCTCTCTCTCTCCCCCCTTCATGTTCATCTGTCCTATCGATTAAAGGCTTAAAAATGCCCGAAAAATATCTTAAGAAAAAACAAAACAAAACAAAAAAAAAACCCTGCATGTCTTTGGACTGTGGGAGGAAGCTGGAGCACCTGGAGGAAACCCACGCTGACATGGGCAGAACATGCAAACTCCGCACAGAAGGGCTCCCTCCTGGGATTGAACCCTCTTGCTGTGAGGCGACAGTACTAACCACCAAACCACCGTGCTGCCCTCTTATAAGGACAACGCCCATTAATCATTTCTGTAAATGTGCCAGTGTTAGCCAGCAGGTTAATGTTCAACAGCAGTTCTTTGGCAAGATGTTTTGAAACCAATAAAAGGATAAAATCCACAGGACAAAGACAGCGTGAAGACATAAAGACACTATTAAATACTGCAATTAGAAATTGTCAAGATAGAACAGAGGCCATGCAAAGCAACAAGCAACAGCAGAGCACCAGTACAATACATTAACACAACAAGAAACGGCATGTTAGCACAAACAGACATGCAAGCAACACAAAGCTGTCATATCCACGCCTGTAGAGTCTGTTTTTCCCTTCCTCCCATGTGTGTCTCACTCTCTCATAGGGGCGGGTACCTGGCGCAGGCAGCGACTGCTGGAAGCACACCTGGAGCTCATCACCTCATCACCACTCAGCTCTAATACTCCGGCTCTCCGGTCATTCTCCGCCAGATCGTTACAGTTCACCATGCGATAACTCACGTCAGGCCAACTTCCAGCTCCTGCTCAGCCGCTGCCTCCCCGGACTCGCTCCAGCCCTGGCTCCCCTAAGTCCATGTCATTGGTCCGACAGCCCATTGGTCCAACATCCCATTAATCCGATGGTCCGCAGTGCTGCTCCCAGCGGGCGTATTTCTGCCTTGATGGTGCGCTGCGACCGGCTCTGGGTCAGCTGGGAAAGGCTTGAGGCGGAGCAGGCTCACGGCTTATGTGTTTGTCACTTTCTTTTTCATTTTAACCCACACCATGATCTTTTCCTGACCCTAACCAAGTGGTTTTTGTGCCTAAACCTAACCAGACCTTAACCACAGGACATCATGATGATTTCGGAACGGACTTCGGAACAATGAGTTTAATATGGTTCCCGCTCCCCTCACCGCTACCCTCCACCTGCCATCACCATTCCTCCCACGCCTCTGCTCCTCTGCCCTCCCCAGGCCCCTCCACTGCCTCGCCGCCTGGATCCCCTCCTTGCTTCCAACCTACCTTTCCACCATCAAATAAACCTGTGTTCGTTACTCAGCTCTGGGTCTGTGTCCTGGTCCTATACACCCCCACCCTGGTTATTACAGAAGCACCAACACACAGACATTACATTCAGAGATGCAGAGCAGCAACAGAAAGTAAACACAGATAAAACACAGTAGTTATTATGTATGGCCATATGCACTAACACACATGCTATGTGACAGAAAGTTGATATAATATATATATATTTCATACAAACCCATGCTGAGTTGGCTGCTTGGCAACAGGCAAGGACGTACAGCAAGTTAGCAGCATGTGAGCCAGAAACAATACAACAGTGTCAGAGTGTTATTTTCATTGTTTTCAAACAAATCACAGCACCTGCAGTTTATTTAGTGACCACATGTTCCCATAGGCAGCAGAGTCAAAACAGCTTGCTCCCACAAGGTATCCACTGGATCCCAATCCCAATGCAGTCTTCTACTGCCTTTCTTTGTAATGCACCTGGAATTACAACAATGAAACCCTACTGACCTAAGAACACGACCACTCAGACTTTGATGAGGGGGTTAATTTCACAAATGAACTGTTCCTGTGTTTAAAGTGATGTAATCATGCATGTTCAGTTTTCAACAGACACAAAAAATAAATAAATAGAATAAAGAAATATGAGAAATGTCTGAGAAACTGCAGTGAAGGTCGATGTGGATGAGAATGAGCTGGTACAAAAAAAAAAAAAAAGACTTGTTTACTGTTCAGTGCAAAGAATTAATAGCTGTCAGTGCAGAGAAACTTGTGCACATCTTCATACTAATTAATAATCCTTAGTGTGGTAAATGTGGCAGTTAATCGTGATATTGATTTTAGGGGATCTGCCCAGCGAGTTAAGGGTGCAACACTTTGCTGACACTGATTGATGTGGGCAGAGGTAAAGCAGACATGAACCAGAGAGGGCAGTGAAGTTCTGTTTTTCAGCTGCCTGTGATGTGACTTTATAAACTCGCCTTTTCTTGACATTTTCCCATTACAGTGAAATCTGAGATGTCAGTTACCGACCTCGAATTGGCCTCAATAAAAAAGTCATGCGTTGATGTGTTGCCAGGGGAATTAATGCTAAGTCACTGGTAAATGTACGTCAAGGTTGGTATAATGCGAGCGATGGGGTGTGTGTGCATACATAAGTAAACACCTGCATGTGCTTCTGCTGCGGACAGGTGTCAGTATCAGTCTCTGTGGACCCCGACTGTAGAATCAGAGTACACCTCACATTTTGGCCCGTCTAGAGTGTCCCTTCATGTTACTGCCAACACTTTCTACAGAGGGCGCCTCATTAAAGATTTACACTGCTCACCGCTTAATGAACCAGAGGGAGACAGGAGGGAGAGGAGATGAAGGGGGAGACAGAGATGCTTGAAAAAAAGAGGAGGAAGGAAGGAAGGCCAGCGGGAGGGGAGAGGATGAGGTGTGTGAGACGTGGACAAGTGTCCTCGGTTTCAGGTGTAAAACAGCTGTCAAGGGAAAAGTCTAAAAAGTAAAATATGCACATAAATATCTGGCTGTGTGTCTGTTATGACCACATGAACATGGAGTCTGTTTATAAATGCAGTTTTTTACAAATGTTTGATGTTGCTCAGGGAACTGCTCTGTTGTTGATCTTGTCTGAATGCTGCCCGCCATCTTGGTTCTTCGCACACACACACACACACACGCAGACACACAGTCCCACTATCTCGTCCTCTGCTGCCAAAAGCTGCCAGGAAGATCAAAGTGTGTAAATGTGTTTGATGGAATACTCCACTCTTCATTTACCACCATAGACTGGCTTTGACTTGAAAGAGTTTCCATTGAAATGAACTTGATTCTGGAGTGTGTTTCGACACAGGAGTGGATACTGGAGTTAAAAAAAAAAAGGATAGCAGATAGCAGTGTGAGTGTTCTGAGCTGGTGTGCTCGGGCTCCTCCTCACTTCCTTCTATTATAATTTGTGCTTTCAGTAAAAAGCGGGGCTCAGAATCAAGTTAAAAGGTAAAGATAAGCTTTACATTGTTAAAAAAATGCCTATTCTTCTCACAAATGAAGAGGCAACACACTCTTGTTCAGGCGTCAGGATTGGGATATGATATTTGGGTTACTTTTGCTTCTGACTTTCTCTAGTTTTCCCTCCATTCTTTTCTCTTCAAGTCCCACCATTTATCTTTTTAATCACCTTCACCAACATCCCATCGTCTTCCTTTCCCTTTTTCTCCGTCATACTTCACATGCACCTCTGCTTTCCTCACTAACCAGTATCTCCTTGTGTAACCTTTTGAGAAAACCCTTTTGGTCATCCCTGAGGGTAATTAAGTAGGCGGGCTACCCATGTCAATGAACAGACCCCAACTGTGTCTTCCCTTCATTAGTAAAACCGTGACATGAGGAGGAACCATGGCAACCACCGCAGAACAGCCGCAGCGGCTGTGTGACATGAGAAGAAAAAAAAGAGGAAGGATCCCTAGTGTGAGACGTCTGTGTTTGCATCTGTATGTGTTGCGTGTGTGTGTGTGTGTGTGTGTGTGTGTTAATTAGCCCACACATTGTCTTTGGTCTTATTGATCAGTGGCTGTTAACAGAGAGTCCGGATGAGTATGAGAAAAGAGGACAAATGCAATCTCACTGACTTGTAGCTAATTTTAGTGTAATAGGCTTCAGCGCTTGTTTTAAGAGTACCATCTCAAACTCTGACAGACTGTGACACAGTCCTGGATTTTCATATTGTGTCCCTACACTGAGCTGGAAAGCTTGTGTCTGATTTGAAATGCTGTGAAATTCAGAATTTTAATAAGAGGCAAAACAGTAGCCTGATAAGAATGCTGCTCTCTGTATCAGTCTGGACACGGTGCAGATTCATAGAAACTGAAATCCAGTCAGGGCCAAACAGGAATCTGTGCCATAGTTGACAACGGAAGCAGCCAATCAGGGACTGTGTTGTAGTTGACGTACATTGCAGGATGCAGCTTGCAGAACAGCAACGGCAGCTCCCGAAGCAATAAGTGTTAGCTCTAATGTTAGAAGAGTAAACACAGCAATAAGTGAAGTTATTGCAGAAATAGTCAGTGACAGCAATTAAACAAGAACAAGAGTTTGCATGTGTGGATTTTCTCAGAGGAAAAAAAACGTTTTTGCCATTCTTCTGACTGGAAACTGAAAACTTGATTTATCAGCTGGCTCCATTAGCGATGAAGAATACGTTTTTAAGTGTTTTGTTTCACTGGTTGGCTGAAGGAGTACCATGACCTTGTAAACATCATTCATCTTTCCAATTTTGTTCAATTAGCAACTTTAATCTTTGTTGCAAAAACATTTTGAAATAGACTTGACTTTCAAAAGAAAAAAAAGTTTACAGCAATTCCTGGCCACCATTTGCAACCAGTGACTACAAGGAACAAAATTTGACATTATCAGAATCAGAATCAGAATCAGAATCAGCGTTATTCGCCAAGTATGTATGTACATACAAGGAATTTGACTCTGGTAGACTTGCTGTCAATGTACCAGAACTGACATAAGTACCCAAATTTAGGCAAGAAGTGGAATATACAGAATATACAATATACAAAAAATACACAACTATACATCAAATATAAAACTAGAAAAGCTCTCGGAGAGCGCAGACCTCCGCCAAGCAGCTCGGATTTCCCACCATTTTATTATTTTATCCACTTCGCTTCAACCGGTCACCACCAAAATCTTATCATCTGTTCCTTGTCCCATTATCAACCTTACCTGAAAATTTTATCAAAATCCGTTCAGAACTTTTTGAGTTATTTTGAAGACAAACAAACAAACAAACAAACAAACAAACAAACAAACAAACAGACCAACGCCGGCGAAAACATAACCTCCTTGGCGGAGGTAAAAATATATACAATATACAAGGCTGCAGTGCTGTTTGACCTGCCACTCAGAGCAACAGCCTGTGGGAAGAAACTGTCTTTGTGACGGGTGGTTTTGGCGAAACCACCTCTATAGCGCCTACCGGTCTACACTGATGTTTCCTGCCTGTTTCCTGACCCTTGACCGGTACAGGTCCTCGATGAAGGTAAGATCAGTCGCAATAATCTTCTCTGCACACCTGATTGTCTGTTTCAGTCTGTTCCTGTCCAGTTTGGTGGCAGATCCAAACCAGACGGTGATGGATGTGCAGAGGACAGACTGGATTATGGCTGTGTAGAAAGTGATCAGCAGTTCCTGAGGCAGGTTGAGTTTCCTGAGCTGTCGCAGTCTGTCTGCTGGGCCTTTTTCCGGACAGTGTTTATGTGGGAGGTCCACTTCAGGTCTTGAGAGATTGTGGTACCAAGAAACCTGAAGGTGTCCACAGTAGACACTGTGCTGTTGAGGATGGTGAGGCGGGGCAGTGTCAGGGGGCTTCTCCTGAAGTCCAATATCTCCACAGTCTTGAGCAGATTTCACAGAAGGGTTTTTTTTCACAGTGGGATAGTTGTGGCTCACTTATGAGAAAACATAGTCTGATAAGTCTGTATGAATACTTTGGTTTTAACTAAGAGAACAGTTCCTCAATCAAGTAGTAGTTGAGTTGCCTAAACATAACCATGGATATGTTCCTGCCTCAGTTGCTGTCAGTAGAATTGTAGGAAAAAAAACACTACCAGCCCTGGTTTCCTCAGCAACGCATACATTCCAACTTTATCGAAGGCCACATGAAAACAATGCCAATATTTATTATGAATGATCACAGTGTGAAACAGTCACAGTTTTTGTAGTTTTTAGTATAAATCATAGACTGTTTCAGTCATGGGATTAACTAGGCCTACTGTGATGTCACCAACTGGTTTGTGGACTGCTGTTTTGAAGCATCAAGTTCTGCATTTCTGCGGCCATCTTGGCTTTTTGGGGCCAGCGATGACTGTGTTTGGATGACAGGGTGGAGCTGAGGAGAAGTTAAGTGTTAAGGAAAACAATTCTGGTTTGGTTAAAATAACCACATACAGGTGGATATCAGTGACCTAAACTTACATACCTTGCAGAGCCATGTAAAGCCTGTAATGTCATGTAACTACATTGACCTTTGGATTCATGTGGGACATGGTCTCCTGGTTAAAAGTTCTTGTCTTTCTGACCCATCCACCATCCCTCCCACCCACTGTGGATCTTCTCACTCTTTATACTTAATTTGTGTCTCTGCCACAACAAAAGATCCTCACTGACTTTGCACTGGCAGAGTTTTGTGTTGCTAGCATGTAATTTTACAACATAATGCGTTGTTCACACTAGGCTAGGCTGAACATTTACTTCTATGCTGATGAACGTGTATTTTATTTAGGGGTCATATTAAGTGTGCCATAGAAATGACAGCACTGTTGAAGTTTCCTTCCCAGCATTAAAGAACCATTGCCATTAGCGCATCAGTCCAAAGCAATCCATTGTGAATCCACAGTGTGGGCTGCACTGTGTTAATACTTTCCATACACTCTCTGTAGCTTGTTGTGGATTTAATCAGCCATATTGTAGCTCAATGACTATTTTAATGTCTGTCATTTCCCTGTAAGTGCTACATCTGTTGCAAACTCTACATGTCCTGCTTCTTTTCATGTTAGCCCCCACATCACTCTCACACAGCAGCTTTTTATCTTTGCCTCTATGCATCCATATGCTCTTTTGATGCTTTTCTGTTTTGTTTTGTTTTTTTGTTTTGTTGTTGCTGTAGTCGTGCTGGTGAATAACACAGGTGTGATCAGATTAAAATAAATCTGACATACTGGATTCAAACACAATATATTCACATTCATATTCCAGTCCTGTGCTGGATATGTTAAATGTGTTAAAGGACTGTGAAAATCACTCCAAAATTGTTTGATGCCATCATCGTGATGACTCACCAGCTCGAACCTCAGATGACAACCGATGTGAATAGCTGTTAGTTGCCAATGATTTCATTCAGTTAAGTGAACCTTTCTAAATCAATGTACATTCACCGAGCCTAAACATGTGGTTACGACAAATTTTGTTAGAAAAAAGAAAAAGATGGCGAAAACAAGGACCCCACAGACCTCATTTACTTTTTTAATAGAATCCCTAATCAGAGATAAAAAGAATAATGGAGGCTTCAGGCGGCTTGAGTGTTTGGAGGGCTTAATGAGATAACAGAGGATCTATGCACAAACAACACCAATTTTCGGAGGAGAGGAAACGACTGAGAAGGGGGCGAAAACAAACAAATAAAATGAGGGCAAGGGAAATTCATTCTGAGGTTGATTTGTTTGCATAATCAACAATAAGCCAGGTTTCGGGACGTGTGTTGCAGTGGACTGATTTAGAATTCAGATACAATTTATGACTCACATACAGATGCAGAATAGATGCCAGACTAAACCAACTCATTTGAGCGGACAGTCTTTGAGTTGTACGTGGAGTAAACACTGATATTTTTGTTTTTCATTTGCTTCTTTCTTTCTTAGGAAAAATATAGCAATGTGTGCCAAAGCAATATGTCTCATCTTAAGTAAAAACGGTTTGGTCTTCATCACCTTTATTGCATGCAAAACACTATTACAATGACCACTTCTCATCCAAAAGTGTTGCCAGAAACAAAAACAAAAAAATAAGATAAATCACACTGGATATTTTTGGTAATGACTATTATAAATATCAAAATGGTTTGTGCTGCTAAATTTATTGGACTTTCAAAAATGTGAAGATTTAGAGTTGAATTCCAAGAGTTATGTCTGAAAAATAAAACCATTTTAACTTAAACAAATGGCTACTAGAGACACCACGCAGTCTGTACGGTTCAGTGCAGTTCAGTACGCCCCTCCGCTGGTACCTAGCACACAGATCTGGTACTAAAAGGTGGAGCTGTGAACACTGCAGTCTGATTGGTCAGTAGAGAACGGTCAGTCTGCACAGGGCTGAGTTGTGACTGGTTTTGAGGCTCATGTAACCACTGTTCATACCATGGCAAGTCTTACATATATTAGTAAACTGCAATTATAAAATGAAAGGATGTTTTGCTGCCTCTCACAGCAGTTGGAGTCTGAGAATAAATAATGTAATTCACTGGGCCATAATGTTACTCAGTGCATGAGCTGACAGTGTTAAACCATCAACCCACCTTAAATTTCAATATGACAACTTCGACCATTCCATTAGTTTTTAATTGTCTTTCTTGCATGACAGACACTTTTAGTAATGAGAGGATCTTCAAGTGTGAATGGTATATATTCTCATTCTCACTTTGAGACAAAAGAAAATGCATTGTGGAGCATCGTTCCTGTGGCCTGTGGCAACACTATACGCTTGCCTGAGAAGGACTGAATGCACAAACCTGCATTTTTTGAGAAGACTCTCACTGAAGCCTGTTCTATTTTGTTCTGAAAATGTCGGTGTGCAACCTCGTTCTGTGGATAAAAATACAGCGAGTGCTGGACGGAGCAGTAAGTGACAACAACTCCACCCACATTTAGGAGGACTGTTTGCATTTGAGAGGGTAAATGGAGCTAGGGTCTAGGTACCATGTCTGAAGGGTTACTTTTGGTTCCAAAGGTACTGTACTGAAAGAGTACGAAATCAACTTTATTGCGCCATTTCCATCAAACTTCTCAAAAGAATTTCAGTTGCTCATAGTGCCAGATCAAGCAACCTCCAGAGCTGAAAAATGAAGCCACATAGACACCAATGTTGAAATGCCCAACTTCCTCACTGCTGTCATCGGGAAACAGGAAGATGTTTTCAGGGGGAAAGCTTTGATAAACTGCACACAGTCTCGCAAGAATCAAATGTTAGACTGACAGGGGCTAGAAGATAAACACAGCTGTACTGAAGAACTAGAGATTTTTCTCAGTAGATGAGGGAGCCCCCAAAAAACCTGAAAGAATAGTGAATACTGGACTTCGATTGGACTGAGATTAGACAATGGCCGGAAACTCCAAATTAAGCCTACTGTTGCTGTGTGTCTGATAAATGTGTAAGAAGCATTTTTGCTGTGTTTTTAGCTTTTCTGCCAAAAATAAATGAATAATGCAGCTTTGACTTCTCTTAAGATATTTCGTAGTTGGTGGATTGCTTCTCTCCAGAGCACATCTGTCTATACCTGCTAATGAGACATGATGAGCGCTTTGCTGACATTTCTACACATATGATCACATTAAAGTCTTTCTGAAAGTCACGCTGCAGGTTTACTAAAAATTCTGTTAACTGATGATGCTGTTTCTCTGCTTGAGAGTTTTCAGAGAGTTGGAGTTGGAGAGAATTTCTGGAGATGTTTCAGAGAAGTTGTGACCATGTTTCCCCCTTTCAGTCTACTCAACTTTCCTCAGGCAGTGAGACTGTCCTGAATAGAAGCTGTTACAAATTGGTAAAGACGCCAACTGAAGAAGAGGATTACAGATTTGTTGTTTAATTTGTTCAGTGGAACAAGCGATAGAGCACAGAATTAAACTGTTTGTCTTTGGAAAAGATCCTAGCAGTGTGATCATGTGCCTAAGAAGTTCGGTAAGCCCTTACATCCTAAAAACAACATCGTATCTGAGAAAGTGACACACTGCACAAGATTCATTTAAAATAGGCCATATTTCACTTTATCTAAGGCCACCGTAGTTTACCTGTCAGTTAAGTGAGATGTCCAAAGATGTTTGTCCTTTGGGTTTGCCTGAGTGACAGTTTGGCCTCTTCGATCGCTCGCACTACAAGACTGCTGGGGAAACTATTGAACATGTTTGATAACGATCAGGACCTTGCAGACGAGGCCGGCACCAGTGGATGGCAATTAAAGTAGGGCGTGCCGACCTCATAACAACACAGGGGTGACAAGACAATCTCGATCCCTGTCCAGACCCTGAAAATCCACCTGGGTCAACCAAATCAGCCAACACCTCAACTAGTGATCCCCTGACCTGAGCCAAAACGGTGTCATGTAACTCCACATTAAGATCGCATACAGTATTTATTTATTTACAGATGTATGAATACCTAGTTTCATGATCAATGTGTATTTTCACAGTTGGACTAATTGACCACTTCATCATGTATGTGTTTATTGATTTAGCATGACATCAAACCTATGCAAATAGATTTTCACAAAACTGTGACTGAACTACCAATAAGTCTGCGACTGCTGACAGCTGACTTGCCTGCTAATGAGGTTCGCCATGGGGGAGGGGGCCCTGGATACTTGAGGCTTGTATATAGTCCCTGTGTTTCAGCCTTTTATCTACAGGCAAACTGCATTTCAGGTCACTGAAAATGGACGATTTGTAAAAGTCTGTCTTTTTCTGGAGAGTTTCAGAAACTCTTTTCAGTGTTGACATGTAGTCAGGGAAATTAGAGTTCTTGGCTTGTAACATCAAAATGTGTGCCGACATAACTAACATTTCGTGCAATGGTGGATGTGGCCGTGATAGTGCTACGTGTTACATGTTTTCAAATTTGTACATATCCTACTTATTTTGAAAGGCTGCTATCACGTGACCAATGTGCTGACGGGAACAAACAAGGAAGTACAGCCAAGGGGTCTTGTAAGGAGGCAGTTTGGAGTGGTGGATGGGTCACAAAATCCCAGACTTTTTCCTGGGACCTTCCCCTGGAGACGCACATTCAGAGCCATATGAACTAAGCGAGATACAAGATACATCCTCGCCATGTTCCTTTTCCCAAATGTAGTCTGAGTGGGCGGAAGTTTGCTGCATAGATCAGCCTCTCATTGGGCAGAACGAGCCACCCGCTGAAGTCCCACCCTACCACCTCCGGTTGTGTAGCAGTTTTCAACACATCCTTTACTAACTTTTGCGGTGTTTGATCTTGCGGGGATGTAGCCATTTTTCTGCCATGGTTCACGTCCTGTAGGCGATATTTTTGTGGGCGTGTTACACCAAAACCTGTTTCCCCCTGGCAATATTTTTACAAGTGCACCGTTGCTGTGGCACCGCAAAGACCAATTGTGATTGGTTGAAAGAAATAAAAAAAACCGGGGCGTTTTTTTCTCCAATCTTAAAGTGAGAGTCGGTCCAGCCAGACCTTTCTTTTCTTGAGAAAGGTCTGGTGAGCGAGACTATCCTAAATGTAACCACAGTAAATTTACTTGCCTAGACCTAACCTTTGTAAGTTTATGTTAATTATGTAGCTGCACACTGAGGACATGATGTTATTTGTGGGGCACTAATTCATTTAATTTATTTTATTTTATTTAACCCATATTTAGCCAGGTAAGTCACATAGAGATCACCGATCTCTCTTACAAGGGAGACCTGGCCAAGACAGCAGCATACAAAAAGTTACTGCCAAACAACCACACAATAAAAAAAAAAAAAAAAAAAAAGATATACAACATTTAGAAATATTACAACACCTATGCACATTGGCAAAACCCAACGGACTCATTCACCCACGTATTCATGAGAGCTTTAAACTCAGGCAGAGATTCAAAGATCCAATTCATGTATTTTTTGAAGGTTATTCAAAGTGAGGAGCGATTCATAGGATATCATACGAACTGCTGTGCATGCATTTTTTTTTTTGTGCAATATACAAACCATTTTATCAGAATATGTTTTTTAAGTCAAGTCACCTTCTGGTAATAAGTTTTTTCAGGCCTCTGATTAGCCATCCTCTTCTTCTTCTCCTTTGCGTGGCTTTAGGTTTGCAGGTATATCACTGCATGTTGGGTTGGCATACTCTTGACAGCTTGTGATTTATGTTTTCATTTGGATGGGATTTTTTTCCTCTTTTTTTTTAAAAGAGGGGTTGTGTGAACCAGGCCCCTGGGAAAATCACCAGGCTTTGAAGCCAATTTGACATAGTGGCCAAAGCATGGGATTGCAACTTCCGGGTCCATCATGTCATGCCATTGGGCCCAAAAAGACTTTTTTTTTTCTCCATAGACTTACACTGTTAAAATAGGTCTGTAGATCAGAGGATAATTTTTTTGAGCGTCACATTGCCTGCAAAGTGAATCATTTCACCATCGGGATTTGATGCATTTAGTTTTACAACATTTTGAAAGTCTTAAAGAGCTGAACAATTAAATCAGTTTATCCCCATTCAAGTAGCAGAGAGCTAAACCGGAAGATAGTTGCTTGGCTCGCAAAAGTCTTTATTGTGCCTGCTTGATGTGCAGACACAATGCAGACACAGAGCCAAAGATTCATGGAATTTTACTCCAGCAGTCACAGCTTTGCGCCACTGAGCAACTTTTGTAGGAATGGACAGGTCCTCTCCTCCGATGCTGTATCCGGTTCCCTTTATATATTGATGCGTTAACGAGAATTTTTTTGAGAACGAAGAAGGAGAGAACCTTATTTTCAAATACATTTCTGTCTGTGTGGATGCAGCCCAAGTCAAATCTCCCAGGCAACCCTTCCTCTCATATTCCATCGCCTTTTGTTGGACTTGCAGACCATTAAAACACCTTGGGCTTGGTAACAAATTCTCCCTGGGACAATAAATCCAGGGCAAACAGCCACAAATGTGAGGTGAGGTAAGGTAAAATAAGAATAGTTTTTATTTAGGTTGAATATAAAACACAAACACACCTCTTAATGACTGAATGAGATCCGTACTGACCTCTAACCCCATTGTTGTTCGTCCTGGAGTTAATGTGTGTAGGCTGCCCTCGGGAGCTTATCATTAGGTCTCCAGGGTGTGAGCTCAGACAAAACCACTGGGCTGCATTTGCATCGATTCAGCAGAAATTTCCATTTGACGCCAGAGTGGTAATTGAGGAAACTGCTGTCTCCAGTAGTATAAGCAGAAAGAAAGAAAAAAGGGCTGGGAAGTGAGTTTTAAGCCATTGATTTTCAAATTACAAAACTGTCACACGGCCAGTGAATATTTACAGATGCAGACATTATTTATAAGATATGCCACATTGGTTTGGTGAAGGAAAATGTGTCTTCTGTCACTCAGAGTGGATTGTTCTTTTTTAAAAGACTGACTACCTGACCACAGAAGGAAACCCAAAAGGTAACTCTTATCTTGGTGAGAGGTTTTCAGCATACTAACAATAAAGAGTGGGTTTCTGAATAATAGAACAGCCGTCTTTTTATTTCCTCTTTCTCCATAAATCTTGTGTGTAATCCTTTGCACACTGTCCGAAGCCATTTGGACCTCAACACTGAGAAGTCTCTGTGTACATGAGCAGGTGTGTGTATGTGACCAATAGGTGTCCTCTCCACACCCCTGGGGCTTGACCCTGCCTGACCCCACAGACACCAGTGCCATTATAATGTAAGATGGATGACATCCAGACGGAGATAAAACATTGCATGGCTGCTTATATAGACCTTCAGCCTGGAGGCAGACATTGCACATGTGTAAACGGAGACGATCGTGAACACACACACACACACACACACACACACACACACACAGACAGTTTAGGCATTTGAAGAGGCTTTTCCCAGCACACATCTTGACTTGCCTCAGTAGGAAAAGCAGAGGTGTAGACAATGAAATTAATGAGGGCTGAATTCCTTTTTGCTGCTCTGATTTCAGGTCCCTACTGTACATGCTCAAAACACTCGAACACAACATAGCCATCGTCAGTGTTATTACTAACACCTATGCTGTTCCTCCTCCGACTAGTCAAAATGTCTGCTGTGACAAAGGCTGATCAAATTTGTGGTCATTTTTTACAATTGAAAATCCCTGGAGGGACCAATGAAGATAAAATCTCACTCTCATGCACCCATTATTGCTCTGGACAAATGACTACAACTTTGACCTTTTAGAATAGGGCTGGTTTGCTGTTTGTTGTCCGCTTGTGATTGGAGGAAATAAATTTGTTTGCCCTTTAATTAAAAAAACAGGTTGCAGTCGGGGAGGCCTGATAATGGGGACAAGCAATTTTATCAAAACAAAGATCATCAGAGACCGTGCAGGCATCAGCAGCCTTTGTGTGTTTGCGTGCAGGTTAATGGAGCTGGATTCTTCTGGAAATAGGTCTGTGAGTGAGTTATTGCTGCCCAGTAGAGTGGCATCGTAAATCAGACGCATACAAATACGCACGCTTCTCCAAAAAAAAAAAAAAAACAGATAATAAGTCCACATCCCTGACTGCTGAACCAGCAGATGATGAGAGGGCTCCCCAACACTGTTAATGGAACAGGAAGTGGACTGTAGTAACAAAAATGCTTTCTCAGTGAAGGCTGCAGCAGCGCTCACGTGTTATGGGGCTGAAAGGGGAAAATAAATGCCAGCTTTCTCTAGGCCACTGAAAATGATGAAAATACTTTGATTTATGTCTGTATTGGGTTTGAGGCTGTCAGTAGTTGGGTTTCCATCCAAATGTAGCACAAATTTTAACCAACATTTCAGAAAATTGCCAAAACAAAAATGGAAATTTATGCGCTTTTCCATCCGTTACTGTTCTTGGACGATCTCTGGTGACAGCCCTGTGTGCACACATCACTGTGTTAAACAACACGTTCTCACTCTGACCTCGTCACATATCGACGTTTGATCATGGACTTTCTGTGTCGAGATATGATGTCCAAGGTACCCTGAGTGCGTTGGTTGATGACGTTCTGGACACTGTGTCAACTTCAGCCTGTTACATGCATTGTCCGTTTTAGATACACCTTTACTGATCCCACAGTCCCACAACTGTCACAGGAAATGTACCATTTTCATACTGTCTATCTCAAAATAAAAACGCACTACGTCGCTACAACGCAGCAAATTCATGCTTTTTTTTCCTTCAGCAACAAATGCATGTGGTTACATACTGCAAACACGCGTGTGGATGGTCGTGATGTGTCGGTCACAAACAAGAGCCGGCTCTTTGAAGTGAACGACAGGAGCTTTGTTTTTTTGTTGTTTTTTTTTTTCTTTTTTGTGTTCAAGCTGCTTGTGATTGGCCAATATGTGCGGGGTTATAGACACACACAGCACAGTGAGCACATGAACAGGAGGGAGGGAGACGAGAGAGAGAAAGAGAGCAGGCGCTACAGAGAGAGGCAACACGCTGGAAAGGTAAAAAGGTGAGAAAATGAGTGACAGCAGGGAAACACAGTAAAATTTGGAATCTTTTCAAATACACTGACAACACAAAGGCAGAATGTAGAGTCTGTGAGATTAAAATCTCATATCGAGCAGGCTCCACAAACAACCTGCACAGGCACATGAGAGCTGTTCATCCGTCAGTGCAATCGGAGGAAAAAAGACAAGCAAGCGAACCTGCTGTTAATGAACTGTTGCTGCTGCTGCGATGTCGACAGCATCATCCAGTGCACCACCACAACCACCTTTACATTAGTAAACACATAATTTTACATTATTGTCGGTAATAAATTAGTTTAAGCAACAAAAACATCTGAGGAGCCACATGGGAGCCGAAAGAGCCGGCTCTCTAAAAAGAACCGGAATTCCCATCGCTAGTGGTTGAGTTTAGGATAAGAGAACAGGGTTTGACTTTACAATCCTACAGGATGCCAACACGGACCTCTCGGGCGAAAGTCAGTGGTTTTTGGACCCATCCACCACCCCTCCCATCCGCCCTACTCCCGCTGCATTTCCCCCTGATGCCAGACTTTGGGGTGAGACCGGGTTGTGTTAGAAGCCATCCAGAGACAACAAGGAGAGATTGCAGTTGCCTATGTGTGATGATACATCATGACAACCCATTTTCATGACAAAGTCATCATACGTGCTATATCGTCGACAGCTGGACATGCTTACATTTCTTGAACATTTCTCATCCAAGAGACTTTTTCAGTTCTAACTGAGTGGTGCAGAGTCACAGGCTTTAAACTCTGTGTGGTTATGAACCCTTACACAGTAGTTGAGGTCACGTGAGCTCTTAGTTTCAGAGTCATTAAGGTCTCATGTGAGTCTTTGACCCATCTGGCCATCATGTGTGTCGTTAGGGTTAGATGGAACCAGTTGTGGATGGGTGTGAAGTTGTCTAGGGAGGCATCCCTAGATGGTCTGTCCCAGTTTTGGGTGTGACAGTGAGAGGCGAAAGAATCACAGGCAGGTCCAGTTGCTTACAATATGGCACTTATGATTACCATGACCTAGATGACTGAGCATCTTCACCGACATCATGCTAAAGTCGTCATATACCGCCACTTTGTCACAGATTGAGAGCCACCTTTCATGGTGCTATGATACGCCACCAGTTGGTTGGACGGCACCTGTCATGGCAGTACGATATGCCACAGGACAGCGTCAGTTTGACTCACTGCCGGTAACAACATAATATAAGGAGCTGGAAAGTTCCTATAGAGCAGGTGGGAGGGACAATAGATTAGTCCAACAAATCCTGCTCTCGGGTGCCCAGTGTTCACTTCCCATATGAATGAAGAGCCAAACCATGATGTTATTTCTTAACCTAACCACGTGCATTTGTTGATGTCCCACTGTTGGTTGTCACTTGCTTTTGTTCCCCAGACCTAACCACATGATTTTCCACACGTCTTGGCATTAGTTGTGGCGTCCCAAATCATTACCAGCAGATGCAGGAGGATAGCCAGCACATGATATGTAGAGGTAAAAGTCTACCGACAAAGTGACGTTATGTGACTACTTGGGATGCGAATGTGTCATGACTGTAGGTCATCTTATATTTTTGAATCTGTTTCCATTTTCACTTAGTCATGATAAACACATCCCTCAAATGTTTCCACGTAGATTTTTATGTGCAAATTAGAAATGCACACTAAAACAGATGGATTGAACATAGAAGCACCCCCAAAATTTTTTCATAAGGGCGGCCTTATGAAAAGGGCCCCAAATTTTCGGATGGTACACCAAAACCAAAAGCCATGAGTTCTATTTTGCTTTTGTCCTGTAGTAGGTTAGTGTTGTTCTCAGAGTTAAGGAATCCTGTTACACTATGATTTCTTATTTTACCATTAATATTACTAATAATCTGATGAACACTGATCAATATTGGTACAGTCAACATGTTACACAGCAATCTTGTTTCAATGTGTTATGTCTATGTAGAAACATGTTAGGCGATTTATTGCTCTTCAAATAGGCTTTTTGTCATTTTGCTTAATGTGACTATTATACAGCTTTACTGTGAAGGTGCACACTGATTTTGAGGAACAAAACATTTACCTGCAACAAGCCTACACGTACAGCTGAGGGAAGTTCCACATGACAGCTGCGATGGTCATGCAACGCACACATCACTACAGTCCAACACCAGACCCACTTCATGCTGAATAATAGGATTATATTGCTTGATGGTAAACACCAGATGGTGTTGAGATGTGGAGAAGAGCAGAACTGAAAGTGAGTATTTGCAACTGCAAATGAGTCAGTGGTGAAAGCTTCAAAATAAAACTATCGTTCTAAATATAAACCCTACATTGTGACAGACAGTTCAAGCTGACAGCAGGATTATCAAGCAAACAGAGGCATAATTCTTAATATAATACACACACACTCACAATGTTACAGAGACAAAAGCTTACTGGTGAACGCTCTCTGGTTGAGTCTTCAGATTGTCTCTGAGTTTTATGATCATAATATAATATCATTGGAATTTGTGTTGTTGCAGGATAGTTTCATTACTTTAAAAATAAACCAATCCCAACCTTTGAGTACAAGTTTTGAGTACAGTGTTTTTTTAAAACATATTTTTTTAATTTCTAATCTTCATAGCAAAGATTAATTTACTTAATTATTGATTTTTAGCACTTATTTATGCACTTATCACTAACATACTTGTGGATAATACTTTTTTCTACATATCTAATAAGATGTGAACCTGCAGGTTTCTTTTGGCATATTACCTGATAATGATCTAATTTCTATATTGTCAGTATTCTGTTGGGTGACTTGAGGGTTGCCCCCCAAAAGTTGACCAAATGTTAGTCGACCAGAAAGGTCATTAATCAGTAGACAGACACAGGAAGTGTCCACGCTCAGCGGTCAGACAGGAGTCAGGTTACAAACCAATCACAGCAGACAGATATCTTTCCCTAATTCCCTGGACCCCAAAGCAGAGATGGACGCAGGTGTGTGGAAACAAAAGAGTTTATAGACGAAGGAAAAAATAATACTGCAGGCAGTGGAGACAGGGTGCTGGCTGACGAGGAGGTTGTCCACCAGTGAAGAGAGACAGATCTCTGACATGAGGGCTGAGCACATGGAAAACAGGCAAAAATACAAGTAAGCACAAAAACCACAAGGAAGAAATCACTACACAGACAACACTGGAAGAGAGTACACTTGGCATCACCGACACAGATGGAAATATCTGAGTAGCAGAGTGAAGACCAGGTATATGTAGGCAGGGTGATGAGCCGAGTGGAAACAGGTGTGACTCGTCAACTGCAGTGGGAAGAGCAGCCACGTTCTCTGCCACACACAAGCCTGGCAGGAACAGAGATGGAAAGGGAGGGGGGACGGGAGGACACACAAAAGCATTATCAGAGCTTTACATCTGTCCCACGGAGGATAGGCCGACACACTTATTAACGGCACCTGGAAGAAGACCAGCTGTGCACTCAGGATTTCAGGTAAATAGGCTATATGATGCTTGTTAAGGTTGCTTAGCAACCTCAGATGCAACCTGCCACCGTGATCTTGAAAGCTGGCACAAAAAAGTCACAAGAGAAGCACCCAGAGATCGACCTGGAGTTTTCCAGGCGGTTAGAGACGCAGCATGTGTACTGCCCCTAATTTCCAGGGCTGGTACCTGCGGTTATTCCACAGGCTAGTTAATAACATGTCGGGCAGGAAATCCAAAGTGTGGGATCATTTTGAGAAGGTGAAGGACGAACCCAAGGTGATATGTAAACTCATCTTCATTGGTCGACTACAAACATGACGTATCATCTGAAACATGGAAGTAGCTACATGCCCATTAGCCCACAGCGTCATTAACAGGCGGCTCGCTCAGTGTGTGACGTGCACTTGGAGATAAAATATAGGCCTATATTAATGAAGGTTCATTAGTACGGTTTGTATTTCTCTGTAATGTAGCACAGTGTTAACAATGTTACTGATACTATTCTTTCTCACACCTTCAACTCAAACCACCAAAATATATCACTTAACCATTAAATTAATATTGTAAAAATGCAGGCGACTAGTTGACCAATGGCCCTTAATCACGACTGTTGGTCAACAAGGAAAATCCTAGGTGATTGAAGAGTCATTTAAAGTATATTTTACAGTCATGCCTCCTGTGTCGCGCCCCACCTAACGGTCATCGAGACTGTTGCGCTTTTAATTGTAATATCGTACTCGTACTCGTCATCCTCCGCTTATCCGGGTCCGGGTCGCGGGGGCAGCAGCCTCAGCAAAGAAGCCCAGACAGTCCTCTCCCCCGCCACTTCCGTCAGCTCCTCCACGGGAACCCCGAGGCGTTCCCAGGCCAGCCGGGTGATGTAATCCCTCCAGCATGTTCTGGGGCGGCCCCGAGGTCTCCTCCCAGTAGGACATGCCCGAAACACCTCCCAAGGGAGGCGTCCGGAAGGCATCCTTACCAGATGCCCGAACCACCTCAACTGGCTCCTCTCGATGTGGAGGAGCAGCGGCTCTACTCCGAGTCCCTCCCGGATGTCTGAGCTCCTCACCCTATCCCTAAGGCTGAGCCCAGCCACCCTGCGGAGGAAACTCATTTTGGCCGCTTGTATTCGCGATCTCATTCTTTCGGTCACTACCCAGAGCTCGTGACCATAGGTGAGGGTTGGAACGTAGATCGACCGGTAAATCGAGAGCTTCGCTTTCTGGCTAAGCTCCCTCTTCACCACAACGGACCGTTTAAGCGCCTGCATCACTGCTGACGCCGCCCCAATCCGCCTGTCAATCTCCCGCTCCATCCTGCCCTCACTCGTGAACAAGACCCCGAGATACTTAAACTCCTCCACCTGAGGAAGGACCTCCCCCCTGACCTGGAGTGGGCAATCCACCCTTTTCCGGCTGAGGACCATGGCCTCAGACTTGGAGGTGCTGATTCTCATCCCAGCCGCTTCACACTCGGCTGCGAACCGCCCCAGCGAGAGCTGGAGGTCACTGTTCGATGGAGCTAGGAGGACCACGTCATCCCTTGGATGGCCCTTAGCAAGGGGCCACTCCAGAGGCACTGCCCCCGATGTCCACACAATGTTGCAGAGGCGTGTCAGCCAGGACAGCCCTACAACATCCAGAGCCTTGAGATATCCAGGACGAATCTCATCCACCCCCGGGGCTCCGCCGCTTCGGAGTTGTTTCACTACCTCAGCAACTTCTGCCCCAGAAATTGGACGACCCGCCCCCGAGACCCTCGGCTCTGTTTCCTCACTGGAATATGTGTTGGTGGGATTGAGGAGCTCCTCAAAGTATTCCTTCCACCGCCCGACAATGTCCCCAGTTGACGTCAGCAGCTCCCCGCCCCCACTGTAAACAGTGTGAGCAAGTTGCTGCCTTCCCCCCCTGAGGTGCCGGACGGTTTGCCAGAACCTCTTTGGAGCCAATCGATAGTCTTCCTCCATGGCCTCACCGAACTCCTCCCACACCCGAGTTTTTGCCTCAACGACTGCCACCGCTGCGCTCCGCTTGGCCCGCCGGTACCTTCCGGAGACCCACAGACCAACCATGCCCTGTAGGTCTCCTTCTTCAGCCTGACGGCTCCCCTCACCTCTGGTGTCCACCAGCGGGTTTGGGGATTACCGCGGTGTCCACCAGCGGGTTTGGGGATTACCGCCGCGACTGGCCCCAGCAGCCTTGCGGCCACAGCTCGCAACCGCCGCCTCGACAATGGCAGAGCGGAACAAGGCCCATTCGGACTCAATGTCCCCCTCTGCCCTCGGGACGCGGTCGAAGCTCTCCCGGAGGTGGGAGTTGAAGATCATCTGGACAGGTTCTTCCGCCAGGCATTCCCAGCAGACCCTCACTGTTCGTTTGGGCCTGCCAGGACCGCGCAGCGTCTTCCCCCACCATCTGATCCAACTCACCACCAGGTGGTGATCAGTTGACACCTCTGCTCCTCTCTTCACCCAAGTGTCCAGAACATATGGCCGCAGCTCAAATGATACGACTACAAAGTCGATCATTGACCTGCGACCTAGGCTGTCCTGGTGCCACGTGCACCGATGGACATCCTTATGTTTGAACATGGTGTTAGTTATGGCCAAACTGCGACCCACACAGAAGTACAATAACTGAACACCACTGGTGTTCAGATCGGGCAGTCTGTTCCTCCCTACCACGACCCTACTTGTCCCGCTGTCATTGCCCACTTGTGCGTTGTAGTCCCCGAGCAGAAGAATGGAGTCCCCGGTTGGGGCACTGTCCAGCACCCGTCCCAGGGACTCCAAAAAGGGTGGGTACTCTGAACTGTTGTTCGGTGCATAAGCACAGACAACAGTCAGGACCCGTTCCCCGACCCGAAGGCGCACGGAAGCAACCCTTTTGTCCACCGGGGTAAACCCCAACGTACAGGCAGAGAGTCTGGGGGCTATCAGAAAGCCCACCCCGGCCCTCCGCCTCTCACCCGGAGCAACTCCAGCGAAGGAGAGAGTCCAACCCCTCTCAAGGACTAGGGTTCCAGACCCGGAGCTATGTGTCGAGGTGAGGCCGACTATATCTAGCCGGTAACGCTCAACCTCTTCCACAAGCTCCGGCTCCTTCCCCACCAGAGAGGTGACATTTCATGTCCCAAGAGCCAACTTCTGTAACCGAGGATTGGACCGCCAAGGCCCCCGCCTTGGTCTGCTGCCCAATCCACATTGCACCAAACCCTTCTGGATCCCTCTGCGGGTGGTGGGCCTGCAGGGGGTAATTGTAATTGTAATATCATTGGATTTTATGTTGTTGGTTGGACAGCAGAAGACATCTGATGACGTAATTTTAGGCTCCAAAAATTTTTGATTCACATACCTCTGCTAGACACTCCCCTTGCTTCTCTGGCAGTTCTGGTTGGTCCAAAGGTCTCATGTGCTCCCAGCACACTCATCTTTACTGGTGATTCATTGGGAACTGCCCATTGGTTCGACATCCCATTGGTTCGACCATATTAAACTCATTGTTCTGAAGTCCATTCCGAAATCATCATGATGACCTGTGGTTAAGGTCTGGTTAGGTTTCGGCACAAAAACCACTTGGTTAGGGTCAGGAAAAGATCATGGTGTGGGTTAAAATGAAAAAGAAAGTGACAAACACATAAGCCGTGAGCCTGCTCCGCCTCAAGCCGGTCGTGGCGCACCATACACCCACCGCAAGCCGTTCAGCACCGCGGACAGTCGGACTAATGGGATGTCGAACCAATGACATGGACCCGATTCATTGGCTGAGATATATTTGTGTGGATGCATAGGATTGGTCACATGCATGCATTTTTTTTTTTTTTAAGTTTTTATTTTTTTCTACTCTTTCAATTTCAAATGTACCTATCTAAGTGATGTGTGCAATATGTGTCTTGATGACCCTGATGAAGGCCACACACCGAAACGCGTTGGTCAATAAAGTTGTTTTTTATACCACAAGTGTTGCTGGAGCTCTTTTGACATTTTTTGGTGGAAGATTTAAAAGATTAAGGCAACTTTATTAGAAATTATTTGCTGATTTTTAACCACAGTTAGATTCATACATGTTTGTATAATTAAAGTGGTGTTCAAAACTGCTTGACACTCATAAAAAGTTAACATGAGTGCAGTGCAAAGTCATACTGATCTTGTTCACCAATGCATTCCTCTGTGCAGGCACTGCTCTCACTGTAGGTAAGGACAAGTAATTAATCCATAATCCAGCACAGGCCATGATGTATTCTAATTAAGCACAGTTAAGGTTTGTCTGGTCTGCACATTTTTTTCTGCAGTCAATTACAAACTGTTCTACTTTAGAGGTAAAGCCGTTTATTTTGCAACTCCAGATATCTGAGAGGGCGTTTTTATATTCACCACTTACTTATATATACACAGTGATGCATACTGTAGGCCTGTTTAGAATCATAATTTGAGTATTCTTTATCAGATATCATCTACCAGATTTCAAAGATGTAGGGAGGCTTGGATCTTCTGGTTCAGTCACAGTGGCTACAATCAGTTTCACAGCTGTGTTTTCATGTTATCACTGACTGGAGGAGAAGATAGGTTTGCATTTAATTCGTGCCCCTGTGGCTGTTTGCCAGCACCATTATTGATGATTCCTTCCAAACACCACAGTGTCGTGATGGCTGCTTTAACAGACTCATGCTGCTATTTGAATGTCACAGGACTGAAAGAGGTGTGAAAACCAACAACATCCCTTGAGTCTCCCCACGGGACCAGTTGAAGGATTCCCCTACAGGCAGATGGCTATCTGCATGACTTTATGTGTGTGTGTGTCTGTCTCGTGATGCTATCACATCCTGGTAGACACACTTTCAAACACGTCCACAAAGATAAAGTCACAGTACAACAGGGGAAACAGTGCACGCTTTTACACCGAGCATCTTAAAGGTTGTTTTACACACTGCTGTACGCTGTTAAATTGATTTGAACCCAGGCTGGGTTTACTGAGGCTCAACCATTCAAACTGGCTGATTAACATAATAGTCAAAGTAAGCAGTGATGCGAAACTCAAAATATTATTAGGCTTTTGTCTTCTGTCTGTTTTGCCTCCACACTAGTTCCTCTTGACTTACGGGCCTATTAATTATTTCATTTCCTCTCTGCATATGTTTTAACTTCTCCACAATTCACTTCTTTCCCTCACTCTATAAATCTATATTATTTTTTAATGGAATTTTATTAGAGGAGCAGGGTATACAGTAAAGAACGGAGGAGAGGATATGAGATATCCACAGCAGAGTTGAAATGAAAAAAGACATTCGAAGAAAAAAGATAATGCCTGATGGTTGAAGAGTTCATACAGATACAAATTCAGTTTCAAGGTGTCCAGGCAAATTACTAAACACCACACTCAATACATTAAAGAGAGGAACTGCTGCACACAGAGTCTGGCTCACAGGATGTAGAAGAAGTCTATCACCGGCTGCCCATTTCAAATGGTAATTCATTCATTCGTTTTCTGGAGCTGCTTATCCTGGTGCAGGGTCACAGGGGTGCTGGAGCCTTTCCCAGCTGTCATTGGGCGAGAGGTGGGGTACATCTGGACAGGTCACCAGACTATCACAGGGCTGACACACAGAGCTACATTCGCAGCTATGGGCAATTTAGAGTCACCAGTTAAACTAAGGTGCATGTCTGTGTATTGTGGGAGGAAGCTGGAGCACCTGAAGATGACCCACGCTGACACGGGGAGAACATGCAAACTCCACGCAGATGGGGTTGCCCAGCCAGTGGAGGAGGCTAACTATTCAAATGGTAACACACTCCCCATCACCACATGTCACCAGGCCTGCCTTCACACTCTGTTTTAGCACTATGCAACTCCCAAGCTGGCAACCTGCACGCTAAAACATTTTTAATGTTTTATGTGATTTTATTATTTGCAGAGATTTAGTAACTCCAATTCCAGGGCTCGTCTCCCCATGCAAATGTTATTCCTGGCACTATTTTGCAAGAGCACCATCGCACCTTCCTGGGCTTAGTGACGTACAGCACTATTGTGAGTTGCACCTGTGGGTTTGACCAAACATTTGGCTACATGGAAATAAATCACGACTATTTTTGAACTCTTTAATTTTCATGTATCATTATTGTAGGCCTAAAGTGATTCTTACATTATCTATTTGTAAAAGGTATAACCTAGATGGCCTGGAGACTTTTCCCTTAATCCATTAATGTTGCAGAACAAAAAGAGCAGAGGCTTGTGTTGAGTCTCCTTAGCAAAGCTGGTTGTGGACTCCAAATTCAGAGAGGAAAAGTATTGGAGAAATATATTGAATTTAACAGTGCATAAACAGATTTTTTTTACTTTTGCTGCAAGGTATCAAATATTCATAAATGCCATTACAGCAGAGAAGCCACCTAATGGTAAAACATATTAATGATTAGATCTGTTAGCAATATTGATAAACAAATTCAGAATTAATATGCCAGTGTTACCTTTAGTATAAGGCTCAAATATATTTTGTGGCTCCAAACAGATTTAATTATTTTCATGGACTCAAAATGGCTCCTCTGGTAGTAAAGCTTGCTGACCCCCGGTTTAAAGAAATACAAACAATCCTACACATTTTTATTTATTTATTTGTTTAATTAATTAATTTTTGCAGAATTATAATGGGTTCAGTCGGACCTCTCACCATTGCTGGAACAGCATGAGATTCATCATTTCCAGACCAAGTTGAAAACTTCTCAGTATTTATTTGAAAAATAAAATAAAATAAAATAAAATAAATGAGCAAGTGGAAGTGTGAGCAATGTGTTGTCATTTTCTTAATTGACAAGAGAGTCAATGAACAACACTAATGATGTGTGGTTAAAAGACGTCAATCCATGTGATTCGACCCAACATGTTCCAGTGTAAATGCATTAAAATCCCATTAGATACATCAGTATGACAGATATCAATATGAGGAAGCTACGAACACATGTAATACATTAATAGACCAAAAAGAAAACAAGGAAGAAAGACAGAAAGAAGGTTCTACTGTAGAAATTATTTATTACATAGAAAGAAATTGCAATGCAATATTGCAAAAATGCAACATATATCTCATATAAGGGAGCTATTGATACAAGTATAGTAGAACCAAAACCCAAGATTGTAGTAGTTTAATACGAGGGTCTCAAGAACAAAATAAAGAAGGTTTTATGTGCTATATTAAAAAACCCTGAGTATAAAGCTATATTTGGAAAGAGCAGAGGATTACAGTTAAATCAAAGGCAGTCTGACACATATACATGCATTTTTTATGGCCTTGCGATTCTGACCAAGTTCCAGCGTATTGAGGTGAATACTAAACACGGCATTAAATACTCTTAAATTTTGTCTTTGGTCTGATAATCCATCCCTCCTTCCTCCTTTATTCCCAGTCCCCTCGGTGATGCCATACAGTGGGCGGGGCCGCGTGAGTGACGGCTCCTGCATTGTGCTTTTGCTCTGATCCGTCTGGGACTCGTGCTTCTCGCTGGTAACTGCCTCATCTGCCGCTGCAGAGCTCTCTCTCCCTCTCCCCCCACCCACTCTCATTATCTTTATCTGTACACACACCTCCACTCCTCTTCTGCCTTTTTTTCCCCCTAGTTTTCTGTATGCATTCTGCATCTTTACTCACTCCCCTCCCTGCTAACGGAGGTGGGCAAGCTTCCCAGTGCTGGTGCATCTAGCAGGTGCAGCCTCTTTCTCTCCTCCTCCTCCCTCCCTGTCTCTCTTTCTCTCCTCCCTTGCTCTGCCACTGTGCACACTCTGCTCTGTCTGTGCCTGCATTTTTTCCCCCCCCTTCTCATTCGTTCTCTGTCTCTCGGCGGCGGCAGCTCAGGGAGGCAGCTGTATGTGCGTCTGCATAACAATTGCCACAGGTAAAGACAGCTGCATCGTCGGATGTTGCCAACCCCACAGGGGGTTAGGGAGCCTTTGCTGCTGCGGTTGCAAGTTCTCATCCCAGCGCGGGGTGCACATTTCTAATCATCTCCAAGAAAGCATCCTGGAGGGGAAGGACGAGCAGAGGATCCCAGCAACCCGACCAACAAATCACAAGCTGATTCGAAAGAGCACGGGCTTTCAGGGACTGAGGAGAAAACACCACTCAGAGAGAGAGAAGAGAGAATCAGTGGGATATTTTTAAACATTGTAGCCTCCTGTTTGTGTTTTTGCTCGTCTCTTGCTTTCTACTCTTTCTGTTTCAATCATTTTCATCCACTCCCTGCCTTTCGTCCTTTTCCTCTCTCATTTTATCTGTCTGTGGCGGAATGTTCCCTGCAAATAGATGAGAAGAGGCTTTCTGTGCGCTTGCTGCAGTATTAACGGACAGTGTACTGAGACAGCAGGGCGCTGAGCGGACAGCTTGGGGAAATCTGATCCACAGCCGGCTGGAGAAGGAGCAGGATCACGCGTCGCAGTTGCAGATTTATCCGCCCTGTGATACCACTGCGCGACAACACCCCTCATTATTTTTTTTTTACCCTCTCCCTCTCTCAGTCCTCATCTGAAGTGTTGCTTTTTGACTGGATCAGGAACATTAATTGGATTCTACTGCTTTTTTCAGCCTCACTGGAATTTAGAGCACAGCATAAAGTGGGTTTGGATCCAAAGAGTGAAAAATAAAAATATCCTCAGTAAAGGAAAGGCTAGTTGAAAAAGCAACACGCGCAAAGACAGCGGATAATCCAAGGAGAGTGTACGACACAGGCATAAACGACAGATCTCTCGCTCTCTTTCAGTAACGAAAGAGACAGGTTTTGGGAGCTGAGGGACGCTGACTCGGCTAAAGCAGTTGGAACAGGCTGCATTGGGAAACATCTTTCATTTTTTTGGTCCTGCACAGGGTGGGGAGGTAACAAGACCCACCCTGCAAGTTTCACTCCCCTGATTAGACAATACTGTCCCGTCGTGGATCGTGCTTGGAGGGGACATATTTGCATGTTCAGTGGAAATAGCTGTGGATTTTTGCTGCAGTGACATCCGAGCACTGATGCCACAGATTCCTCACATGCACAGATGTAAAGCTGTTCCTTCCCACCCATCTCTCCCTCCCGCTCCTCTTTCTCCCTCTTAGAAGCATCTTCCTCTTCTTCTTCTCCTCCCCTGGCTTACCCTACTGTGAACGTTCTTGAAGTTCACTGTGACTTCAGTTGGACATCGGGAGTTGGGCAGGACTAAACGCGGACTAATCGGGCGATTATCCGTCTACGCCAGCTCTCCCATTTCTCACTGGGTGTCTCTGAGTGTGAGTGTGTGTGCTTGTGTGTTTGTGGTTGCGTGTCTGCATGTACCTCCTGCACCCCTCCCCTTCTCTCTATCCTTGGATTACATATTTGTGTACGTGTTATTGAGCGTCCGATTCCCGTGAAGTCTTTTTGTATCCATCTCTCCACCTTTCCCGTTGTCTCTTCTTGTTATCCGGCATTGTTGGGAACCTTTCTGCCATGTGCCGCCGATGCTTATCACAGGGTTAACCCTCAATGAGCCATAACGGACGGCAGGGAAGGATGAGCGAGTGTTCTGGGGCAGCTGTTTCCGGGGCGGTGATCCTGGAGGAACCTGAGGGTTCGGGGGCTTCAGGGGGCCGTGGCGAGGGCCAGGCCCAGGAGCAGGGTCCCCTTCGCTGTGCAGTTTGGCCTCGCCAGCAGACATGGCTGTGTGTGGTCCCCTTACTTATCGGTTTCATTGGCCTTGGATTGAGCCTGATGCTGTTGAAATGGATTGTCGTTGGTACAGTGCGGGATTATGTGCCAACAGATCTGGTGGATGCTAATCGAATAGGCCAGGATCCTATCTTCCTGTCCAAGCCAAGCGGGATTCCCAAAAGTCCTGATACTACCACCACAACTACCCCTACAGTTGACGGCGGGAACCCCACACTTAGAACTGTAACTGTAGCGAAAGGTAGAACTCGTTCCACCGCTACCACCACGACTATAAACCCTAGAGGTGGAGGAGCCTCGGGTAGCCAGGTAACCCCTCGGAATCCTGTAAATCGTAATGGACGTGGACCTTCAGGTTTTACTACAACCACTGCAGCACCACGGACAACCTTCGTAATTGGAGCCGCAACTTCTAGCCCCTCACCGTCCAATCCAACTGTACTCCATGACTCTACGCAGATGTGGACGCTGGAGCATACTACTACTGAGACGGTCTCCACCACGCTCACCACGCGTACGCATGGCCACCGCAAAACACGTGAGTCACTTGCGTCAGTGACGCTTGCTTTGTGTTCTTGCACACTCAGAATTTAAAGAGCAGTTTTGTTTTCTGGTTTGAAATATCAACGGTGACATACAACCATCTATGGTGCTGGAGAACTTCGTGGCTTGGCTCGGTTGGTATTCCACAGGTGTGTTGCTCTTTTACTGGCTGAAGAGTGTCATTGGTTTGTCTGTTGGTTGGCTCTTTCTCATCAGCACTGATATTTGAGTTTAGTGCTGACAATGTTGAAATTTTACATGTTTCTTCAAGACCATTTGGCTTGCAGCTAACATGTATATTTGGCACTCATGGAGGCTAGAATTGCAGAAACGTAATCGATAGCATTGATGGGTACAGGAAAGGCTTTGTGAACTCTTGCAGGACACAATAATCAATCTTTCTGCTGTGCTTGAGCTGTTTCATTGGTGCATCACGTGCAGCACTGTGGGATTGTCTTCAGCAACATAGAGTGAGTACATACAGTGGGCTACAACTTTGGCCTGAAAGTAAGAATCTCTTTTTTTTTTCAGTAGAAGTCTTTCAATCCACTATCTATCACCAAATGTAACTCGATGGCTGAGCCTATGCCCACTGATGAAGGTCCTTGCATTTGCAATATTATGAACTGGGTCTCTGTGGCGATATTCCAAGAAAAAATCACAAGCTGCGCACAGTAATTAGTAATCTACCCTCACACACCGAAACATAGATACACACACTATCTATGCTGTGCTAACCCTTTCATCTCGCCAGCTGCAAGGCTCATAAAATGAGCTGATATAAATAAATTCTGGTTTCAAAGCTTAGTCTGCAAACAAACACATTGCAATTACTGTTTATTGCCGTATGTGTCACCAAAGAGAAACAGAGAACTTCAAGATTGCAACTTTAATCAGAAAATGTATATATGGCAGTTGGTGTTATGTGAGTAATGTCAGCATCAGATCAAATTTCAACATCAGTCATGTATTTATAAAGATACAATATGGAGTATAACGAGTGCAGTGTGATTAAGGTGATATTTCTGTGATGAGGAGGCGTCAGAGAATAATAACAACAATAACTTAGACATCAGCATGTAGACATACACTGGTATATGTGCACTAACTTGTTTTATTACTTGCTGCAACCTCAAAGCTTCAAAGTTGGAATAATGAGGTGTTGTTTTGCTCTTGGAAACCTCTGAACCCATTTGATGCTTATAATGTTGTGACACTAACAAGCTGACTGAGGCCCAGATAAACTGATTATTTGTTGTATCTGGACTGACTTGAAAAGAAAAGTGCTCTTATTCATCTGTTAATGAATGCTGACTCTTCTGCCTGTGTTTTCGCCATCTCTGTCCTTGACTCGAGTCATGCTATGCACACATGCTATTGATTGGTGCTACAGGCATTTTCTTGCAGCGATCAATTACACACACACACACACACACACACACACACACACACACACACACACACACTGGGTAGGTACACACATCTTCCACCATGATAAATCTCTCTGCTCTCAAAATGGTGTCACGTTATGTGCCGGACTTTGCTCCGCTTGTGATGTCTGTGTCTGATCCAGGCCTGATCCCACACAGACAGACAGGTTATATTTTTAACAATGTGACCTCATGCTCTTTCCTGTGTCTGCAGACGAAAAAAAAAAGGCTCAACAAGTCAGCAGCATTTGATGAAAACAGGTGGTGCAGGCATCTCATGTACTGTCAGTTTACTCTTGTACTTTCAGGTAATTTTATATTCACAGTGTCATGTATTATACCACTTAATGTTAAGGTCTGGACCAATTACGATACATGCTGCATGTCATGGATTCATTTGCACTGACATAAATGGTTCTGTAGTGGCATTAAAGCTTGAGAGTTGTTGCTATACTCATCATATAGCCTGGTGTAGTGTGTAATTTACATGAAGGTTGCCATTTATTCAATTATTCATAATTACATGATGGCAGTCATGTATTAAATCATTGATAAACTAAATCAACCCACTCCACCTGCTGTGGCTCGTCTGCTTGACTGCAAAGGTGCGGCCGCTCCTTTGTGTCCATGATAATGAAAACGTCCCCCGATTACACCAGAGACCAGGGAATGCTCCCACAGATAATTAGAAACATAGGGGAAAAATTGTGTATCATTTCATTACCAGGAGGAAAAATGGGGGCCATTCATCATCATCCTTTCTTTTATTAATTAACCATTAAAAAAAAAAGAATGTAATTTCTCCCGCAAATGCTCATGAAAACCATTAAGCCTCGTTGATAGATATCCAAGGGAAAATGTCACTCCTTTTCCGGCTCGCCTGAGAAAGTTCTGCTGCTACAGAATTGCCGAGTCGTTCGATAATCCCAAACACCCTTCACCCTCCCACCCCCTCTATTCTACCACCCACATGCTGGTTTGATTTGAAAAGGCCATCATTTTCACATTAACTATCCATTATGTGTGAATGTGTTATGCGGTATTACTGAATTGCCTGTGTTGGCTTGTGCTCAGAAATGGAGAAAATTCTATTAATTTAAGTATAGTAGGCCATCTGTGTGCTCTTATTGATGCTGTCCCTGTCTCTGTAGGTCACAAAATACAGATAGACATAGATTATATCTCACATTGGGCTTCTCACTGTTCTGCTCCAGTTTACAGAGTTCAGAAGTGGAGTGAGCTGTTGGCTAAGTGTTTTGGGCTATTGTAAGTTGTAAATATCCCCTAACACAGTTTATAACCTTTTGTCCCGATGACTCAACCTCTTCATTGCCATCCAAGCACTGGAAGTGCTCCAACTGCTAGTCAGCTCTTTTTTCCTATGCAGAAAATGAATAGCACTTTTACCCCCTAGAACCCCTGGTGTAGTTTAGCCTTTGTGGTATTTCGTGACATTCTAGCTTGTCTAACTGTCAAAAAGTCAAGATCTGACAACTATAGGATGATATAATAGTTGAGACGTCTTACTGCTAGCAAATGTCACTTGGAAAACATGATTGACGTATCTAAATCGGTTGGACCTCACGAAATCTCAAGATATCCCCGTGCTCTGTGCTGCAGAATGAAGCCGAGACCTGGGAAAGATGATACCATTACAGGGAGCCAAGTGACCCCTGCACTGCAGGGCAGAATGTCAGCTGATGCATCAGCGATAATGTCAGTTGGATCAAGTGAACTGAAAAACGGATCTGTGCCCTTATTCGTCACCCCTCTGAACATTACAAGTAATGATCATTAATGCAGTAGTGCTACATATAAACTGCAATATAAATAAATAACGAATGAGAAATTGAGAGAGAGGATTGGAAATATTTCTGTCTCAAGGTTCATGAGCGTTCACATAATTTAAGACTTGAACTCCTTGTAAACTGCTGCACAGGAGATGATGCACCATAGAAATGACATTGTATTTATTTCAATTATAAAGGCACTAATTGTCGTATGATATGTTACGAATAATAACAGAGGAACAATTTAAAGAAACTGACATGGCCGCTAGATTCTGGTCCATAATTATAGATTAACACATGATTTTTAGGTTTGTGCTTCAGAAGATGTTCGGCTGCAGTCTGGGGTCTTTGTCTCCATGCTGAGCCACTCACTGGGATTAGGTTTCAGTCAGACAGTGGCCATGAAACCTAAATCCAGATTAACAGGCCATCACCATGACAGTGGAAGCAACAGAATTACATTAGCCCACCTATCAGTCATACAAACTCTACATGGGCTTACAAGCAGCCTGACTGCTGAAGGATTGCTCTGATAGATGGTCTGTGGTGGGATGTTTATCATGGTATGATGCCAAGGTGACATGTTTAGGGGACAGTTTTCTCGTAGCTGTGTTTCAGTATCTCTCATTGGTACTTAAACGAGGTATGAGGATGTGCTTTATGCATGCATTAATGACACAATCACACAATAAAATGGTGCAGATTGCTGATTTTGTGACAATAGCATAGCGTTAGCATGTTCTGATCTTTTCTTAAAGTCTATGGCATATCATTCTGAGTCATGCACTTTCATGCTTTAAAAAACACCAAAGAAGAAATGTATCAGGTGAAGCATAAACTCTCATACTGACAACTGCACTGACAGTCTAACACACAGTTTCCACCAAGACAAGTTTTGTATTACAGGGATAAACTTTTCTCAACTCTTCGGGGCAAAAATGTCTTCTTTGCATCAGCCAAAACTCTTTACGAGGATGTTATTCTTTATGATCAGTATATGGCTAAAAATCTGCTGAAAGCCAGGATGACTGGGGGCTGAGATCAGCAAAATAGCCTGATCCAACAGTCACTGGGCATCTGGAATAAAAACCACTGGTTCAACAATTTGCATGTCTTATAAGCCTTAGGAGGCTGCTATACTTTATCAAACAAGTCGAGATGTAATGATTCATCAGTGCGGATCGATTTAGCAATTCAGTGATCAGTGATCCAATATTATCAATGCAAAGATAAAACATAGATACATATGATCCAGGCCATTCTTAATTTCCTCTAGCTATTTGGGATCAGTAGGAATGGATAAATATAAAAACTTAACATTGTCAATTATAATTAAGTTCCAGTGTCCTCAAATGAGACAGCAATTAAGTCTTCAATTCAATCAAGTGTCTTCAAACGATTACTGTCTGCTGTCTTAGCTTGCTACTGTTGCTAAAAATGTTGCCATATCAATCTACAATCACCGTTAATCATAAATAAACTAGTTCCAACCATTAAATGTGATCAGGTTTTGGACTTTGTCTAATTTTGTGTTGGGATTGGCTGCAGACTGACTTGGCAAAGATGGCTGCCATTTTGTTTCTACGTGGATTAGTGTATTGTGGTCTACCACTAGATGGTACAAAAAAGTGTTCATGAGCGAAGACAATGGGTCAGTCAGTGGGTAAGTTAAGTAAAATAAGTATAAGTATAGGTTCAAGTAAACCCAAAATGTGATGTCCTCATATGAGGACACAGGGTCTTGGGAGGATACTCCTAAAGATATGCCTTTATTTTGGAAATTCCCATGGCACATTTGTGTTATCATTTCCGTCCAAGCACGCCTTCTTCCTAAACATTCAAACATGTGCTAGCTGCCCACTGACAGGCAGAAAACTGTAAGCAGCCGAGAAATCTGATATTGTCTCGTATTGATTGCATGCCCCTCAACTGAATCAAGTCGAAACAGTCTCGTAGCAGACTTTGTGCCATCAGCAAATATTGTATTATTGTCCAAAGAATCGATATATCGTATCGCGATGAAACTTGTGATTTACACCCCTGCAAACTAGGCCTTCTCTTGGCTAGTTTGATAATGCACATGACCCACTCTGTGACACTTGGAATGCCATCATTGTCTGTGTGTCTCAGCCCCTTCTATCTGATCGCCTTAGCACAAGCTGTACACATGTAAGCTACCCAGCCAATATTTCTATGTGGGGCCCATATGGATTGTAAATGGGCTGGAGAATGGGCCCTGTATGGTATTGCCCACAGGTTCTACAATGGCCCCATGCTGATTGCCCACATGGCTGATTTTACCCAAGTGGGCTCCAGATAAGATCCCCATATTGCACCCATAGAAAATCCCACATAGGGCCCATTTTTCAACCTGTTTACTACCGACGTAAGCCCCACATGCACATGTTGTCTGGGCACTGTGTGTTTGGGTGGTTTCAGTGTGAAGTCAAACATGTCTACTAGCTAGGTCATGGCCATGATCACCCAACTTGACGATCTAGAAAGCATATATGTTGTGTAATCTGATACAGGCACAATTTTGCTCAAGAAGTTTTGAACCAATGGACATATTTCCATAGCAAAAGCATAGATATAAATTATTATTGAAGTTATTATCAACCACCTAATAATGAGTCTCCATCAGCTGCTTCTACGTCTGTTTCAAAAAATTGTCAGTTCATCTACCACACAAGAAAAAAAATCACTTTGGCTTTCATCACCGCTGGCCAACACTGAGGGCATCAGTGTACACGGTTGTGTTGCACTAATCATCTCATAGGGAGAGATTTTAGGCTTTAAACCAGATTTTAGGTTTTAAACAAGATTGTAGAGTTCACAATCTTTGCACTTGGATTAGTTCTCTGTGAGCTGCTTAGTAACAAGTTCCCTATGGGCTTTTTCTATGTATGCATGTGTGCGTGTGTGCACGCTGTCCACGCACACGATTGCACACATGTGCACACTCGTGTCCACAGCAGCATACATCTTTAAGCGTGTCTATACGTGTCCAATGTGTGTGACCCAGCTGTGACCTCTTGTGTGAATGAGAGCTGAAATCAGCACCATCCTTGAAGTCTGATTGCTTCCTTGCAGCTGAAAGAGCTTTTTAGGACAAAATTACAGCTTTTGGGAGGAAGCAATATGTGGAAGAAATGGTGACTGAAATATGTCATATCTAAATTGCAACACTTGATAGCATAAACGAAAGAGGGGTCACTGAACCTGCATATATATTCATGATTATTGAATTCACATTAAGGCAGGATCTTGAAATAATGCATGACTGTTGATCAGAGTCACTTAACGCTGCGGTAGGCATTTTCATTTTTATGCCACTGGCCATAAATCCCAGAATAGACTTAGAGCATGTTGTAATGTAAGTGTACTGAGAGAATACTACTCTTCTGCACTTCATTTTTGCTCTGTTGTCAGGTTTTAGAAAATCTAGCCCATGATGGGAGACTTTGGCCAATCACAGGTCATTTCAGAGAGAGGGCATTGCTATTGGCCGTTCTACAAATGCAGATGCGGGGAAAGTTACTATTCCAGCACTGATAAGACCTGCTTACACCGCAAAGCAACCCAGAAAAGGAGGATGGACTTATCAAAAAGAGAATCTGGCAGTAAATGAAATAAAATACACCAGTATCAGTGAAGCATTTCAGAGACTAAGTTAAAAAAAAAAACCTGGTAATAGTTTCTGCTAACCAGCGGCTCACAGCTGCAGCTTCGTGTTCACAATTATGTAGCCACTGTTAGCTACTGTCGTGTAGTGTGGCCACCGCCTCATTCCATGTCGCTACAGACCACCTCGTCGGGAGGAGAGCAAGCAGCAGCTCTGGAGATGGACCACCAGTCAGCAGCTGCAGCACCCCAAATCTAGGCAGCACAAACCCCAGCTACAGGGGAGCAGACAGTACCAACTCCCCACCGGCTTAGAAAACTTTCTGTTGCTGCTGTTACACAGATAAGACAGATTGGCTGTATTTGAGCCTACAAGCTCCCAGGCTGCTGCCCGTTCTCCTCCAAGAGAAGTCCACAGCGACGAGGGCCAAGGTCAAGTGACCGTGAGGCTAATTCTTGTGTAATTTGTGGTTTGATACACAGAGAAAGAGAGAGCAGGACAAGAAGGGACTGAGTGAATGGAACACTGGATTACTATATGAAGCACATGTACATATGCCCACGGTCGTCTGGTGAAGGTGTTGTAGGACAGATTTTTGCCCAGCCTAGCTTTAAAAATGTCCACCTTTTAAGTTGAATTTTACATAAAAGTTGTTGAGAAATTCTGCAGAGCGGTAAGATAATTCAGAATTCAGGGGCTCCAAAAGTCAGAGCCTTCATTTATTTTATTTTTTTTAATTTAATTTAATTTTGTTTTATTTTATTTTATTTTACTTAATTTTATTTTATTTGGGTTCATTCTGTGCTTGTATGTTGCCTTTTCTTAAATAAAGTTATGTTTAATCAAATTGTGTTAAACTTGGATCAATCCACGATTTTACGACTTTCATCATAAACTAAAATTAGTTGTTGTGACATTTTTTACAGTGTATTCTTCTCTAGTTCATAAATTTTGTAGTAAACCATGATGCACAGTTATAGGGCTCTTGAATGAATTCCAATCACAACTTGGCCTGTAATGCATACCCATCCCAAGGGTCTTGTAATCAAAATGTCTGGGAACCTCGCGGTTGCTTTTCCATTCATGTAAATGATAAATTCCCACGCATTCCCATTCCTCATGTTCCACTTCATTTCAATGCCAAGATAACTTAAAACCAATCACACGAGTTGTTCCTACAACATCAAGGCATATTTGTAATTTACAAATTCAGTGTATCTGCGATGCAGTTGTTGCTGCTGTGGTCCACTACCCGAATGCATCAAAAGCTGTCATACCGTCCCGATTAGAGGTTCAATTTGGAAAAGATGCTGTGAGAATAAAGTTTAACGTCACTTTGATTCATTCTGATGAAATGTCTTGCAGGGGGAAGAGTGATGAAATATTAATGGTGCGAAAGAGAAACATGTTCAATATGTAGCGGAAAGTGTAAATAATTGAAGATGGCCCTTTGACGAATTATCCCACGCTGAGCAATTCCCGGTGCATGCATATTCCTTCAGTGAATGAAGGTGTTCAGGGTGTCTTCGTTCCCCACGCTGGGCGAGATTGTTTTCGGAGATTGAAAAGAAAGTCAAAAGGTGTTATTTTTTGAGACTTTTTGGAAAATTGCCTCACGACTGCCAAGGTTGAAATTCTCCATCTGCCTCTCTTCTCTCATTTTCTCTGCTGTTCTCCCTTCCCGCCCCGGCACATCTATCAGCCCGGTCCAGATGATGATGAAGTACAAAGTGGTTAAATGCTGCTGCTAACTTCAGAGGGGCTTTTAATAATGAATTCAGGTTTAAGCTGCCTTGATTAGATGAGGCTTGCTCCATTTCATTGCAGCCAGTGGCGGGGAAGGTGGCGGCTGACGAGATGTAAGAGGAGTTAATTCCTTTTCTGGGATTCACCTGCCCTGCGCCGGCTCTCAGGAGGAGGCTGCCACCTGCTAGCTAACTGCTCCACTGTCCCCGTTCTCTGAGGTGTTCGTCTGTGGCTGCTCATGGGAAATGAGGTTCTTGTTGAGACAATAAAGACTGCTTTGGCTGAACCTTCAGATGGCTTACTAAAACAGCAAGGGCACTTATATTAACAGCACAGGGTATTGTGACAGCTGGAGAAACCTGTAAATACGCCTCAGCCCAACTCATGACATCATCACTTGGTTACATGCCAAACCCTTATTATCTGCTCTGACTTAACCTTTTCAAAGATTAATTTCATAACTTACTTGGCATTTAACTGGCAGCTGTCAGGCATACATTCATCGTCTCGTGGGGTGTAAGAATATTATGAATAGACAGACACTCTCTGTGTTGTGCACATACATTTGATATGGAGGTTTTCTTTAAACTCAAGTTGAATCACCCGTTTTGAGACTGGGATAGTCATTATGAGTGAGCAGCAACAAATCCATAAATCTCTTGTCTTTACCCAGAAAGATTTCACAACACAGGATGTAAATTAGGCCTCAAACCTAATATTTTGTTTCTAAATTTTATGATACATCAGGGAGCATATTCGAAACACGTATTGATTTTTGTGGGTTATTAAATAAAAAAGGTTTCCAAAGAGGCAATAATCTACAGCCCCCTCCTCTCACAGCCCACCTTTGGCTTTCTCTCTCTTATTAAATCTGTCAGCTGGCCTACAGCTGCAAACCGTTTAACACAAGTAAGCAAATAAATACCAGACTGTTATGAGTTCAACCATAGCCAACAGCTAGTGCTGCAGCTTGTTTCAGAGGAGGAGCATGGGTCGTGACAAATAGGGGCAGGAAACTCCGACTACCCAGCTGAACTGTGGATGCGTAAGAAAATTTATTAAAATACTGAAAATGACTCCATTTTCCTGACAAGTGACTTGTGTCATGCAAATTATGGCACAGATGGAAGTCATGGTACAATGTTAAAGCACCATGACACCTCCTTGGGAGGAGGTGGGAGTGACGTGCAAAGTGTCTGACTTTGACACCAGAGACTGCTGTTCCATTTCTTTCAGATAACAGTGGTTCATTGTGACCAAAACCACAATCCTGTCCTACCATAACCAAGTAGTTTTAGGGTGCTTCCAGACCTAGAGTCGTCTCCTTGGGTCTGAATCAGGGACTCATGTTGTTCCAAAGTTGTATAGTTGCCTAGAGTTGGTTTGTGTTCTCACAGCAGCATTTACAAGAGGACCAGATCAAATGCCTTGTGTGAGAAAGCTGCTCTTGATTGGTCAGAATTTCCATGTGGGAAAAATCCAGGAAGTAAAGCAAACGTTGAAGAAGAGTACACTTGCAAGATAAATGTGTCACTTTCTAATGTCACAATGGAGGGACAACTACGCAGGTTGATTTTAGCGCTGCTCATCGTGGACTATATTGCTGTCATTGTTCATTTTAGTCAAAGCATACAGTTAGAAAACGAGGCGCGGCTCCAACTAGAAAACAATGTTTTGATGCATTGGATGTGCTGAATGTGCATATTAAGGCAGTACAGGAGGAGGTGCACATTAATAATCCTCCAGGACTGTAACATGCTCATGTTTAACCCAAACAATGTGTCATGTGACTGCAGTTGCTTCACATCCAGGTCAGAACACCTTCTCACCACAAACCAACCGCACCAGAGTTCGTTTGTAACCGGACTGAGACGACCTCTTCAAGAAGGTCTTGGTCCGGTAGTTTTGGTGTGTTCGCACCTGCCCAAACGAACCACACTGAGGGGGCAAACGAACTTGAGTTTGATTGAACTGAACCAACCAGGGCAGGTGTGAAAGCACCCTTAGCTACCTAAATTAACCAGACCTGCAGGCTGTAGGTCCAAGATAAGAAACAGTCATATGGTAGACTTTGGGTCTGTAGCAAGAATGTGCACACTACTGTACATGTAGGATAGCCTGCAACTTTAAAGGCAATGCCTCAAATATAAATAAATATTTCAAAAGTCTCTGGTCACTTTAAAAGACTCCATTAGCATGAAGTTACCATTCTCCATTGCATCTTTGTATTGCATTTTTTTGTAAATTAAATTTTGGTTCTCTCAAAATCCTTTAGAAAAGCAGATTTTGTATTACACCATGCACAATGTGTCAGGTGACATATGCAGACATCATATTTAGTTCATATGGGCCAACTGACACAGTTTGACCTCTCCTAGTTTTTTGGAGCATAAAATATTCACCACTGATGCATTGGTCTGAAGAAAAGCCTCTCCCCCTGCCTTCTGCTTATTATGCTCCTGGCACCTGGCAGTAAACAATGCTATTAGTGAAGATAAAATGCTTAGACAGTGGTTATTTAACCCCAGTGTACACAGAGCTAGCAGGGAGCCCAACAATTCAGGCCTGTTCCAGTTCTGCTCCAATATGATTTTTTTTTTTTCAATGGCTGAGCTGTATGATTAAATTTTTTTCCTTCTCTACCATCCCTCTCTCTTTTCATGTCTCTCATTGCCTGTCTGTCAAGGTCAGCCTGTCTGATTCATATTACCGGTCCTCCCCCTGCTGCTGATGTTGACTGGACCCAGGAGTGTCATTCAGAGTGGTTGTATACAAGAGAACTCTCAAAAGTTAGTTATCCTTTCCAACAATGGGAGCATTTGCATTTTTTTAGTCAATTCAACAAACGAATAAAAGTGAAGTTAACATCCCTTGTTCAGTGGCTGCAGTAACTTCCTTTGAACCCATTCAGCCAGCACAGACAGTGGTGCTGTGTTGTGGTAGAACCTAACATAAGTACATTAACTTAAATGGGCTCAATGCAAATTTCAGAAGACATACATTGTCTGCACATGGTTCTCAACATGGAGGTGGCTGAGCTGGCGGCTAGTAGCTAACGGTGCAAACTTCATAAGCATCGCTGAACAATGGCAACAGTGCTAAGAAAGGTAATGGTGATAACCAGGAGGGTTGGTGCTTCTCTTCTGTGAGGATGCAGTCATGATATCAGTGGTAACCGACTTATAAGCGCAACACAAAGCAGCGGTGATGAGCTCGCCACATGCACTAACATGCACACACATCCAGACTGGCCTTCCTCAACAAGAAGCTTACATGGGACCCTTTAAATACTTTACTCAAGTACAGTATTGAAGTGTTTATGTACTTTTATTTTAACAGTTTTCAGAGGGAAATATAGTACTTTAGATAGTAGACTTTACACGCATTGTGATAAGTTCATAAAAGAAAAAATACCTAATTGTATATAAAACTGTTAAAATTAGCTCCCCAACAACTGAAACACCATTAAAGTGGAGTTAATCCATCAGTAATAATAACCCACAATAAATGAAAACATAACACTCTGAATTGGGCCATTCTGCGCAAGGTATGCTTTTATTTTGGTACAATTTGGTAGATTTATTCAAAAGGTATTATCCAAGATTTCCGGGGTCTGCCCATTGGTCCGACAACCCATTGTTCCAACCATATTGAACCCATTGTTCCAAAGTCCCGTTGTTCCGAAATCATCATGATGCCCTGTGGTTAAGGTCTGGTTAGGTTTAGGCACAAAAACCACTTGGTTAGGGTCAGGAAAAGATCATGGTGTGGGTTAAAATGAAAAAGAAAGTGACAAACACATAAGCTGTGAGCCTGCTTCGCCTCAAGCCTTTCCCAGCTGACCCAGAGCCGGTCGCGGCGCACCATCAAGGCAGAAATACGCCCACCGAGAGCCGTTCAGCACCGCAGAGTGCTCCCCACACAACCCAGACCCCAGAGTTAATAACAGGAGGTTATGGTGTTTCATTCTCTCCTCTCTATGACACTTGTATCTCGACCAGTAGCCTACTTTTGTTGCGTTGCTGATCCTCTATGGTACACAAATACAGTATAGCCTAGTATAATCACATATCAGAACAACGGGATGTCGGACCAGTGACATGGACCCAGATTTCCTCCCTGGTTGATTTCCCGACAGTGGTGGTTACTGGTGACAATGGCAAAAGCATTTTAATAATACAGGTGCCAGAGTTTTGTTTAAAAACTGTATTTAACACTGGAGGCAGCAAACACAACTGGCTATTACATCATAAATGCATCAGAGGAAGAGCATCATAAAGGACTGTAGACCATCAACAATGCTGTCTGTGCCAGAGCAACCACACTAGAAATTTTATCACTGTAAACAGAAGTTTGTCTTTCTATGCTTTCAGCAATCACCAGCTGTGGTTTGGTTGAAATAACCCTTTAATTCACCCACTTAGATGTGAAAATATACTGGATCTATACACACTAAGTACTGTTTATTTAAATGAAGTCTGGTGTGTTTGGCGATAGTGATTTTGGGGCTCTCTGTAAGGATACTTTCCATGATGCTGTCAGACACTTGTAACAATATTTTTAGCCTGTCAGTGGCAAAACAAGCACGTTTGATGGACGTACATGACGGTTTGCTATTGTCCTGAGTGGTTACATAGCAGACTGATCTGCAGCTGTGGGCTGCAGCCCTGTTGCTCAATAGAGAGACCAATTTCAAAAATTGTTGTTCCCATTAGTCACTGAGAAACAAAAACATCAGCTCCAGGTTCAAAACACCAAAGCTACCCTGTGATTGAAGGATTTGAATATGTTTTCCAGTGACTCAGTAGCGTAAGTGTTTTAACACTACTGTTTGTGTAAATGATCTTTTGAATCGAGGGCCTGACTAAAGAGCACCTCAAGCTAATCTAACAAATCCGTTTTCCTGGCCATTAATTTTGACATCAGCACCAGCAAGAGATCCTCCCTCTCGGTTAGTAATGCCTCTTTGTATGTGGGTGTGTCAGCGTCTTGTGGCACATTTTTCACGCGTGCATTATACGAGCCACCTCAGCCATCCTCTGCCCTGTAAGAGATGTAAGAGATATTGATCCCAATGTGATTGTATCCTGGTCCTTTCGCCACTCAGCAGTTTAGCAGGCGGCCCTGCGAGCGAGCGGCCCTGCATTTGGGCGTGGGTTCTGATTATCCCGAGCTCGCTGCATTTTGCCGCGGTTATTTTTAGCTTCAAAGATTGTTGCCAGCTTCTCTCTGGGAGGCTGCGTGGAGCTGGCTTTTCTGGTGGAGGCCTTTGAGCTGACAGCGCTGGAGGAAATAGAACAAAGAAGCACAGTGGAGACAGTCGAGACGGAGACTTTAGTGTCAGTGGAAGATGGTTTTATTTTGGAAACATTACAGTTTGGGAGGATTTAGAATGTTAAGCTTAGAGAAAAATTATTTCCTGTGTTGTGTTTGTTTTGGGGATGCTGCCATTGTACTGTATCTTATTATGCTAAGTAACAGCAATTGGAGGCCTCGGTAATGTCGGTCTGAAGATGTGGGAGGCTATTTTCCAGGAAATCAGAGCCGTTAAACCGCACATTGCTTATTATGTTACCACATAGGAGGTTTCCAGAGGAAATAGGAAGCTTTCCAGAAGGTCGCTTTCACCTTGATGGAAAACACACCTCAATCACACACACACAAACATGTTGGTACTTTCAGCTCTGTCCTTGAGGCAGATGGTTACATCATTTCTCTTTTGGGGCCTGGCATGGAGCATGTGTTTGTCCGTGTTTGTCTAGACGGTATCTGTAGCTTCAGTAAGAACCCAGTATTTATTATTCCGTCTCAACATGTTTCACCATATAGCTCTGTCCCGCCATGTTTCCCCCCAGTCTTTTAATAAATCGGTTAATCTTTCTACGTATAAAATGCTGGATTGTATATTTTTAAAAAAGCCCATGGTAACATCTTTAAATTGTTTTTCAAACATGACACAGATAAAAGCAGCAATTCCTCACATTTCCACCAGCTGTACCCAGAAAATATTTGGCATCCTCCCGTGAGAACGACTTCAATGTTCATCAGAATCCTTGTCGATTAGTTTCCTGTCAGTCAAATAATTGTTTTAGCAGAAATGTCCTTCATCACTCTCAACCTGTTCTCTCTTGTTCTGTTTCTTTCTTTTTTCTCCCTGACTTCGGGACACTCCTGACAGCTGTCTCACAGAGACTTTCTGTGACGAGCCTGGCGAACTGGTGGGTTGTCTGTCTGGATATGTGTTTCTGAAAAAGACACAGATCTACTGATGACAGGTGGACTCCCTTGCTTTCTCTCTCCAGGCGGTGTGACTCAGGATTTGGGGACAAAGGGAGATGGAAGAAAAACTAAATACAAAGTATTGTACGAGCATCATATAAGCAATGCAGGAGACGGAGACGGAAATGTGGGGTTTGAGTAAAGTGCAAAAGGTGAGGATGAAATAAATGGAGGCAGAAATGGAGGAGAGGGGAAGTAAAAACGGAATAATAGGGAGGAAGAAATGCATTGAGGGGACAGGAGGAGAAACGGCTGGAGGAAACCTTTCCACTGGGGCGAGATGAAGGCAAAAAGGAAACCAGCCTTTCTCATCCATCTAGCAACACTGAGCTCTCCCTTCATTCTCCCTCCATCTTCTCCTCTCTGCCCACTCAGTTCATTTACATTTACATTACACCCAGCTGGAGTTGATTTGGTGGCAAGTGATGGATGGTGAGGTTCTAATGCTGTTTATAGAAATGGGCTCAGGGGGTTAGCAGTGTCAGCTGTTTGCAAGGTGGCGAGCGCGGCCTGGTACAATATGGTTTGCTTGTTAGCCACTGAACTGCTAACTGCAGAGGTGGCACATGTATTTGAGGCTTATCACAGTAACTAGCTAGTTAGCATATTCAGCATACGCCTGACAATGTAACAAGATGGCCTGCAGTTGTTTACCCACTACGAGGTTTTGTAAAGCTCTATTTGACCTCGGCTGGTTTTACAGTTGTGCCCTATAAATTTATGCAGGCAGGGATTATCCCCCTGAACAATAGATGAGCTTTTGGCATCCATATGATCACCAATATCATAATGTTGTTATACTAATTTAAAAAATAGGCCCTATATTATCTGATAACCATTAATTTCATTAAAGACATTAAACCATAAATTATCATTAACAGCACACTGCTGTAGTTTGCAGAGTTGTGTGTGTGTGTGAGTGAGAGAGAGAGCCAGACATGGCTGATCCAGGCAGGATTAATATCACTGGGTGCATCTGTGACACACAAAAATGACCCAACCTACCCCGTAGAAAGCAATGCTGTCAGAACAGTGTGTAATACCAGATAGTGGTTCATGCTAGAGAGGAAGAGGGGGAAAAAAACATCCCTGTGATCTCCCTCGGATCACTGCTCAGACCTCACACAATAGCCCCTGCTGCTATGATGTAACACATTATTACTGAACTCTATAGTTTCCTTTTTATCATTGTACTAAAGCAAAAACAGTGAACTAAAAACAGTTAATTTGTTATTCTGTGTGAATTTTTTTCTGGTCTCCCAGTTACAGATGCAGTTTGGATTTAGCAGGAGCAGTGTAGTAATCATGTGAGCTCTTTTAAAGGGAGGATCAACTGTTGACCAGAGCTGGTAGTGAACGCACTCTGCAGGGTCGTTGTCTTTGTTTAAATCTCTAGTTTTCCTCCCAGATTCAGCCATTATTTAGCAGTCAGCTTGGAAATTGGTTAGATATAGCTATCCAGGTAAAACTCCTCCCAGCCTGTGTGTGTGTGGCATACGCTCTGTGCACGGGGTGTTGCTAAAGTAGGTATGCATTTCTGTATGAGTCAAGTAAATGAAGACGAAGGGCTGCGGAGGATGCGTTGTGACAGCACTGTAGAGAGAGTGCAGGAATGTGTTAATAAAAGGAAACAGTAGGAACAGAGAGGAGAGTAAACCTTAAAAAGTCCATCAATCCATCCCTTTTCTAGACCAGCCCTCACTGTCCTGGGTTGTAGGGGGCTGATGCACATCCCAGCGTGGGACTCTGTGAGAGGCAGGGAACACTGTGGGTGTCTCACCAGGATATCACAGGTGAAAATGCATTCAGACTTAAGACATTTTTACACAGAGATCATGCTACAGGGCCGCTACAAAGTCCCCTCTTCATGCCGCCTTTACATTTTTACACAAAACCAAGTGACGCCGCCACTCCAGTGTGTGTTAGCTCTTTCTAACTAACAAGGGCATAACATTGCAACAACAATCATTTTCCGTCTGTTATTCTGTCCTCTACTCAGAGGTTAAGGATCTCTCGGACTACATTGATTTCCCAATTTGCAGGCATTCTTGGCTGCTGTTACTTTTTTCCATGAGTTAGCCGCTAACTGCTAACAGCTAACAGCTACTTTTAAAATCTCCCACAATGGGTTGCAGATATAACATGTTGTCAAGACGTACACCTATGCTGCTCATGATCCCGTCCTGTCAGCAGTTACACAGCTATACAGGCATCATTTTGATGCTGTTACTACCTCTGTCTCACTCGGAGGTGAGACAACTATGTCCTTCTATTCCACACTACTACCTTTTATGTAGAAGTGCAAAGTGGCATAAGGCTGTGAAATTCCAGCTTGAAGAGGAAGTGTAACATGGGCTTTAGATTTACACCTACACTCAAGTGTTTCCAGTTCAGCTAATATGCATGTGTTTGGGCTGTGGGAGGAAAGTAGAGCACCCATAGAAAACCCATGAGAAAGGACCTGTAAAAGACAGGTTGGGTTGATTGCAAAATCAAGGACTCCATGCTGTGAATCACCAAACAGAATGCTCAGAGTGAACACACGAGCTGTTTACTGTATTTAGAGTATGTTTAGTGCCATTCTTTAATGTTAGATTCCACTTCTTTACCACAGCAGCTGCAGGACTCTATGGCAATGTCATTCAATCCACCACTTTTGCCCAGACTGTAATATTTCAACCACTATTGGATGTATTGCTGTGAAACTTGGCACAAAAATCCATAGCCCCCTGTGGATAAATCCTAATGGCTTTGGTGAACCCTGCTGTTTCATCTAAAACCACTAAGAGGTCAAAGTTTACACTCGTCCAGTGAAATAACTCAACGTCTTTTATATGGAATAAGACATTTATGGTTCCTTCAGTCATCCCCTGGCTTCTTTCTGCCATCACCATAAGGCTGACATTTGTGGTTTTGAGTAAAATATCTCAATAACACTTGGATGGATAACCATTATATACAGTAATGGCATTAGTTTTCCCCCCAGGATGATCTCTAATAACTTTGGTGACCCTTTCACTTTCCATGTAGTGCCGTCATCATACCTGCAAAACTGAAGACATTCCCACTAGCAAGCCTCGGCTGTACTTTGTGTTGAGTGCTAATTAGCACATCTTAGCATGCTAACATGCACAGTCTTGTTTTAAGTATACATGTTTGATGATGATGACTGAATGGCAGCTACACTGAGGGTTAGACGTGTTGCAGTGTATGCTGTGCTGCTCTTCAGCGTATAAAACTGCTCTGTACACCTGCATGAATATTATTGGATGTTAGTAGTCTAGTAGCTGGTCAGCTGATGTTTGAGCCTCTGATAGCAATGCATGAATGGCACAGTTAATGACTTTAGCACACTGCCTGGAGAGATGCAGCGCTGGTTCGCTGCAAAATTGTGTAATTTTTGCATCATCATCGTCATCATCATTATTATTACTTATGTTTTTGTTCTGTTTTACCCCGTTAGGAGACAGTTGTAGCATCTAGTTCAGACGTGCTTCATTCCTGCGGAGATGAACACGTCAGAGTCATGAGCTGTCAACACTCCATCCGCCGCTTGTCAGCTATGACTGATGTCCAATGCCCACGTTCGCTCTCTCTCTCTCGTGTTCTCTCTCTCTCTCGCTCTCTCTTTTTCTCTTTCTCTCTCTCTCGTGTTCTCTGTGTTTCACAAATCGCAAACACACACTAACGGCAACACATGCAAAGTCCTTGCATGCACACACACACGTACACACCCTTTCCTCCCACACACAGACAGCTGGGGCGTCACTCTCCTGGTTTCGAGCCCTGAGAGGAACACGGAGAGGGAAGATGGACAGGCAGGAGCTGTCAGTGAGGATGCAGGGACACGGAGTCGGCTTCTCACTTCAAATAATGAACCACATGTGAAGCGTCAACTTAGCTGCAATTACATCGGATGATAATTATCTCAGCACAAGTCACTCATCCTAATCAGGGTGTGAACTACTGGGTCGGGCAAGAGAGGATGTTAAGTAAAGTAAGAAGCAGAGATTGATTGTTTGAAGTTGCTGTAGAAGTTCGTTAATGCCAACTGTCTATTTGGTTTTCCATAGAAAGAAATGTACATGACATCACTTTGATGTTTTATGTGTACTGGACTTCAAGATATAACCAGTGTACCTAGGGCTAATAGTGCTGTGGACTACAGCTGGAAAGATTGTTGTTTATGATGCTCAAGAGTTTAACTTCTCTCATATCGACCATCTACAAATTACGACCAGTATCACCAGGACTATAAACATGCCATTGCCTGATTTCCCAAACAACATTAAATGGAAAGAGAAACTAAATATATGATATACAGAGTTTCAAGAAATGCTTCCAAATACTATTTTAGTAGAAGTCAGACTCTGCTGCCTTTTATTCTGCCAACTATATAAAGGATGGTAGAATATGCAGGGTCTTTGAATAAATAATTTCAAAAAATGGTTTGTTAACAATTAAGAAGAGGCTTGAATAGATAAATCCATTATAGTCATCACTTTTTCATCTTTTCTCAATTATCATGTTGTGTCTCCCTCAACCACCCTGTCTCCCTGCCAGTCTCTGAAACGTGTAAGAGAGGGCGCATCAACTGAACCATGAATGACCTACATGAACGACAGCTCTGTCTTGTGTCTATCTCGTTCCCATTAGCGCTCCCTTTGACATTTGGCAGCTCGCGTCACTGTAGTACTACCACATGTGTATGCTTTCCTATATGTTATATATAATCAGGTTCAAAGTATGTGGGGTAAACCTACTCATATGCCTTTTAAATTCTACATCAACACCACTGCATTAATAATAGATGCCTCGCTTCTCTTCTGTGTGACACAATAGGCCTGTTAGTGGATGTCAATGCTCTGTAAGAGGAGCAAGACAATGTTATGTGTGGTTATGTTTGAGGAGCGAACATACAACCCTCCCACTCATGCGTAAGGACATTCATTCTGTATGCAGACTCTTTGCACCATTAAAGGGATCGTACTGTTTTCAGTGAGCAACTGGCACCACAGTTTTGACACGTGGCCTATATTGTTATAATATTTCTCTCTCTTGCTGTTGTGGAGGTGTTTAAATGGATGTACCAGAGATCTGAGAGGATATGTGTATTTTGCTACATACGTGTTTGTATATTTTATCTTGACAAGAAAAATAAAAATAGTACTTGAAGGGATTATTTTGTTACACTGAGTTATGTGAGCTATTGTTAATTAAATAATAATAATAATTAATTAATTAATTAATTAATTAATTGATAAAAAAATATGATCATGATGATGATGATAAGTAGGTAGGTAGGTAGGTAGGTGGTAGGCCAGTGGTGGGTAGGTGGGTATGTAGGCTGGTAGCAGGAAGGCGGGTATAGGTAGAAAGGTAGGTGGTGGGTGGATGGAGGGGTATGAAGGTAGGCAGGTGGATGGGTAGGTTGCAAGGTAGGCAGGAAGGTAGGTAGGTAGGTGGGTAGGTGGATGGATAGGTAAGTAGGTAGGTAGGTAGTTGGTAGGCTGATGGGTGATTACGTAGGTAGGTGGTGGGTAGAAAGGTGTATGGGTAATTAGCAAGATAGGCAGGCAGGTAGGGAGGTAGCAAGGAGGCAGGTGGATGGGTAGGTAGGTAGTTGGTAGGCCGATGGGTGATTAGGTAGGTAGGTGGTGGGTAGAAAGGTGGATGTGTAGGTAGGTAGGTTGGTAGGTAGGTTGGGAGTGGGAAGGCAGTAGAAAGTAGGTAGAAAGGTAGGTAGTGGCTGGATGGAGGGGTATGTAGGCAGACAGTACTGTGGGTACGTAAGTTCTTGGATAGGTAGGTGGGTGAGGTAGCTAAGTAGTGGGTAGGAGGGTGGTTAGGTAGAGAGGTGGGATAGTACAATAATTATTACTATTTAAAAATGCTTGATGGAAATGTTGGCATGTTGAAAAACAGGAGAAGATGCAATACAGGCTGATGTAGACAGATATTTCTAATTCACCGTGACATTGTGGTCTCTTTACTGTGTCTTAGTGTGCTTTGGACAAGACCTTGAATCCAAATTGCTTCCAGTGGCTTTAGTAGCTTGCTGTCATCAGTTTGTGTGTGACTCAGTGAACGAGAGGTAAATTGCACATGCAGCCGTTTACCATTTGTCTCCCTCTGCATCACTATAGTGGCTGATCAAACCTCCACATGGTACTTATGGATCAGAGGAGACAAAATATTTCATTAAAGAGAAAAACACACACAAATAATTTCACCATCTCAGATGAGATGCATCAGTGAAATGTCATGATATATTGGAGTCACTGGAGCTGCATTTGAATAGAAACATAATTGCTGTGTGATTTGTGTTTGTTCCTGTCTTTGTATCTCATCCTGCAATCAGAATTCAAGGACACCAGTTGATGTCATGATGTTTTAAATTGTGAGTGTATGTGAAGAATTGCATCTGTTGCTTTGTGTAAATATGACTCTGAGCCAGCAAGATTACATCTCGTCACAAATAAGCTGTATCCAAAGCAAATGAAACCTGTGTTTTGGAGTGATCAGGTTTGGGCCAGTATTATGGTCTTAAAACGCCTACCCACTCACTTGAACAGACGTCACACTGCACAGAGAGACCATTAACCTCCTGAACAGAGCTTCAATGGGATTAATGCGACTTCACTACTGACCCTGTTCTCTCTCTGCCTCTTTCCATCCCTCTCTGTGGCTCCTCCTCCTTCATGCTCTTAGTGACAACAAAACCCACCATTAAGCCTCTCTCAGTTGTAAAATCAGGAGATGAACGACATGCTACAGATGTTTGTTCCATGTTACGAAAGGCTTTCCACTGCCTCTTCACTGACTCTCTAGAACTTAATCTGCTTCATCATGTGCCTTACATGTTTACTTCTATGTGTATTTTCAAGCGTGCTAATCCAAAGCAAAAAGTGCCTGCAGTTCACACCAGATGATCTGAACATTACACTTGTCGGAAATATTAATAACTTATTTAAACTGTCCAGTTTAGTGTCAAAGTGTTCTTCTTCGTTAATTACCACAGTCCTTTTCCAACCTTTGTAGATTCACATATTCTGACAACAGCACAAAACAGACTTTCGTGAAATGATGGCAAAGACGGCATTTGGTTAGGTTCAGGGGAAAAAAATATTTGGTTAGGTTTATAAAAAGAAGTTTTTTGCTTAGGTAAGTATGTTTGTTATGTAAGGGATGTAAGTATGTTGTAACTTGCTGTAACTATGCCATGTAAGTCCTGTGTTTGTTTGACCCATCTCCATCACCCCATTCACCTACCTGCACACACTTTCTCATTCTCAATACTACAAAGAAGGAGGTATCATTAACCACCGCCCATAGAATATCCCAGGAATAAGTACTAAAAATGGAAATTAGTTAGCATTTTAGCATTCCGGCTCCCCTCTACTCAAAGTCAATGGATTTTTTTAAAAATCATTTTTTGGTTAGATGCCTGAAATAAGATCTGTTAATAAGTTCTGTTCTACAACATAAAATATTTCTTGTGAATTTTGAAGACTTTACGTTTCATAAAAAAGGCGATTGCGAACAAGTGGCTACATGAGACAACAGAACTTCATCGTATCAAACACGACTTAATAGACTCGTGGTGTTTGTTTGTAGCCTAACATTAGCTTTTTACTTGTGGCGAGTGCATTTAGGCTTCAAAAATCATGAAAATGGTGTTCATTTGTGAAGATTATCTTGCTGAAGAAAACATGTCAGTATCATAAACATTTGTTTGCCACAGATTTTATATTCTGTAATAATCTAAAATCCAATGGAAAAATCCCATGGACTTTTTAACGAGGGAACCAGGGCATTGCTAACTTCTACATTAGCTTACAGAGAAACATCAACCCTGGGGAACTTCACTGCATGACATTGTTGTACCAAGGACTTTGTGTTAACATAATGCCTAACAACAGATGAGCTGACTATGTAGAAAGTTAAAAGGTTCTCGTGTACAGATAAAAGGTTTCCTGTATAAACGGTGCCCTCAATACACAATGTACACATAAATTGCTCTTGATGTTTAGTAATTGCTATCAATTCTATAATTCTCAGTAAAATGTCAAAGGTACAGTGTAATTTCTGTCCTTGTTACTCCTACAAATGGACCGTTGCCATTCCATCATAGCCATGCATGCAATTTGAAACAGAAAGCTTATTGGCATGGCTGTGAGACTCAGAATCACATAAACCTGAACCTGATTGTTACTGTTCAGGGTAATGGCTTTAATTGCCTTCCATCCTGGTGCAAACGGATAAATTGAATGCAGCAGTGCTGCAATTATAAGAATGTGCAGGACCATTCATGTGCCATGATGTGTTGTCTTTGTAATACCTACAACCATTAAAATTGAAATACAAAACCTAACTTGTAATGTTTTGAACCATGAGATTACGCACAGCCTTAACCAAGACGTTCTAAATGGCTTTACCTGCTGAGCTCACTGAAAGCACAAACAGTATGTAGCGTGTACAGTATGTAAATTCTTTTAGAGTTAACTCAAAGATCAAATTGTATAACCAACTGCTACAAATGCAAGACAGACCAATGGGCAAACAACAAAGTCAGTGTCTGAGTTTTTAACAGTCACTTAAGCCCCATTTCTACTGAGCAGTACGGTACAGTTCAGTACGCTTTTTTTTCCATTTCCACTGTGAAAAGTTGTGGATGGCACCAATGGAACCGTTCCACACCGTCCCCATGTTTGGTCCCCCCTCTGTTGGGGTACCTAGCACACAGACCTGGTACTAAAAGGTGGGCTGAGTTGTGTCTGGTTTTGAGGCTCATGTAATCACTGTTCATACTGTGGAGAGTTTTATTAGTAAACTGTAACTATAAAATGAAAGGATGTTTTGCTGCCTCTCACAGCAGCAGTGACTTCATTCACTGGGCCGACTGCCGGCAACTTTTAAGGTGGAACGTTTACTTGTAATGTTACTCAATGCATGAGGTGACGACCTGAATCAATCAGCACACCTTCAATTTCACTGTGACAACCTTGACCATTACTTTAGTTTTTATACAGTGCCATACACTTTTAGTAGTGAGCCGATCTTCAAGCGTTTATTTATATATTATTTGACCAGGTCATGTGAATATGCATATATTCTAATCCTCACTCGGAGAAAAAAAAGCGTTGCAGAGCTTGGTTCCCGTGGGCTATTTTAAATAGGCTACCCCATGGAGAGAGACTCTCACTGCAGCCTGTTTTATTTTGTTCTGAAAATGTTGGCATGCAGCCTCGTTCTGTGGACGATATATGAGATGCAGACTTCCATCTGGATAATGAGAGAATACAGTGAGTGCTAGATGGAGCAGTAAGTGACAACCCTGCCCACATTAAAGAGGACTGTTTGCAGTGGAAACGCTAGGCTGATCTAGGGTCTAGGTACCATGTCTGAAGGGTTACTTTTGGTGCCAAAGGTACCATACCGAACGTGTTTGGTGGAAACTGGGCTTTACAGTATGTCTTGTGCAGAATGAACTAACAGTTGAGGCAAATCTTCTGTCTACGATGACAGCTGTATGAAAATCCATCCATCCGTCTGTCCGGCCATCAGTCATTGCTTCATTTCCAACTCGCCTCCTTCTCTCCTCTGGCATTAGAAATAAGGGCAAATGCCATCTTGCTTCTGGAACTTTCTCTCACACTCATTAGTGCCAGATACCCTTCGGCAACCAACATCCAAACACACATTAACCTTTACAGAAATGCTTTTTTTTTTTCTCTCCCCTCATTCTCCTCCTGCTCTCTCCACTCTTTCTCTCTCTTGCTGAGACTTTAATTTGCTGGATCACCCCCTCCCCTCCCAATCACTCCTCCACATCCTATTTGGCATCAGATAGGATCATTTGGGGTATTTTGGACAGCAGCTGTGTTGATGTATGGCTTGCATGCGAGGCCTGGTCCAGCTGTGGAAGTTACTGCTCCTCTGAGACAGAGTGGGAAAGAGAAATACATTGCATTGGAACCTTTTGGCTGTGCATTAATAAACAATGAGGCTACTGTGATTTGCAGGCAGGTGTGTGTAGTGACAGTTTTCTGTAAATAAAAGTAGGAAGAAAAATTAAAGAGACAGGTGTCAATCTGTGCGGTGCATCGCACTTCAGGAATGATACATTTACAGGTGCGCCCATGCATGGAAAGAGCAAAACATTGTTATTGTTGTGCCTTTGGATTCATTTGCAAAAAGGAAGAAGCCCCACGGTTAAACATCAACTGTTTTTAAGCCCCAGGTGGATTATAAGAAGCACTACAATGAGTCCTGGTGAAGCCATGATCCTGTGAAAGCCAGGGAGAGAGGCTCATTGAAGTCTTAGAAATTTATAAGGGTTACAAGATGAATTAAATATATACTTAGCAGGCTGTCTTCCTGAGTCTGTCTGTTGCAGCAAAAGAGTCTCAAAGAGTGTCTTACCTGCAGGCTGTACAAGTAAAGTCTGCTAAACCCCAGTTGAAAAATTCAGTCTCAAGTTTTGCTCAAAAAACCCAAACTTGGAGAGAAGCTGTTGACTCAGTGAATTCAATCACTGATGCACAAATCAATGCACTTCTGTTAAGACGGTGGTTTCTATCGCTCCACTAGAATTATCTGTTTGAAATGTATAAAGGAAATCTGGAATTTTAAAATAAAAGTCTCCGATGTGGCTTCCCACTTCTTTTGTCGAGGTGTGATATGCACCATCATGGGAGCCATTCTTTGCCTTTGCACTGTCTATCATCATTTCTTGTGCCAGTCATAAAGAGAGCTAAGCTCCACCCCTGGAGGAGATAAATGCTCCTCGTTTCCAAAGTCATTGTTTATACTGGTGGTGTTTCATTGAGGCTATGATTGAACAGGGCCAATTAACAGCCTGCCTCGACAAATCCCTTCAAGATATGTCGGAAGCAATTTAGCAAAGGACTCGCACTGTCTAAAATACTACAGTATGTACAACCTATTTACAAGAGTAAATTGTCAGCTTGCCTGAAGGAAGTGGGATTTAATTACAACAACAGGTTGAACGCATGCTAGCTGACTTTAAATGTGAGAGCGCAGAATGTGAGGGGTGTTTGTGGAGTACTTTGTGGAGTAGGTGATTTTCCTTCAGCGTGTCTCACCAATGCACCGCTGTGTATTCCTGTCACCCTGAACAGCTCCGTTTCTTCAGGTGCTGTCACTGCTGGGTGGCAAATATTTCAACTGGTATCGTACTCAGTCTTCGCATCTTGTTTTACCTCTGTCTCAATGCAACCTCTCTAAATCTTAATTGATTCTTTTACACTTTTTTACACTTTACTTACAGAAATCTGTCCCACCTAAGCACACTACATTTATTTCAAAGATTATGCTTCACCTTTGAAACAGCACTTAACAAAATGATGCCGGTCTGGAGCTATTGATCACACCACACAATGGTCACCAGAAATAGGAATGAAGTTTGTCCTGTTTTTTTTTTTATTTATTTCAGATTTAAGTTTTGACACTACAGTTTCCCCCTCGTGCTTTGAGATATGAGATATCAGTACCAAAAAATAGAATAAAAAAAACGCAGTTCCTCAAATGAACACTTGAGGCTGGCTCCAAAAGCAAGTCAGTCCTCATAGACCCCCATGTTAAAATGTCTATTTAACTCACCCATTTAAATGTTATCAAGGCTTAAAATTGTGAATAATTAAGGGCATTGCTGCCTTCAGTTACAGGTGGCTGTTCTCCATTGATAAGGTGCTACCACGGCGACAATGTTGGTTAGGTAACCCAACCATGGAGTGTTTTCAGTCTTTGAAAGTTGATCGTATTCTTTTAAATGGCTAAAAATGTTTTGCTGTGCATTTTGCTCCACTAAAAGACTCTCTAAAAGCTAATTTATGCTCAGTGTTAGACACAGAGACGGAGACTGGCAGAGGCTGTACTGTAGTGTGTTCATTTCATCTGTATTTGTGCACATATTCTGAAAATTTAGGGATGTGGACGAAGCAGAGCAGTACCAGCAGAGATCATGGAGGCAGTGTAGCATAGTGTAGTTCAAGGGACATATAACCGTAGGAGACAACAAAGAAATTTAAATAATAGATAATAATAATGGATTAAATAATACATATAACAACCTCCTGCGCTGTTTATGTTGTGTGAAACTTTGGACTCTTCCCTCTCGTGCCATCTATTGACTGTATCTAAGCCGTCATAAAGGATGCATGAAGTATGGGGTTTGCAACTTTTGAAACAGACGTATCTATTTTCATACGTGACGAGTCGGGTGCTCAGTTTTCCAGTAAGTGCATTTTGTTTTAGTGTCTTTAAACCTGTTTTTCATCAGCATAAACAAGCACTGACATCATCACAGTTAACCATAACAGTGAATACACCATGCTAACCAAGCTAGCAGCTAGCGTTGGGGTTAGCTGTAACCTCTTGTCCCAGTGTGGTACCTTTTGGAGCCCAAGGAGTCCACATACTAATGGGTGACATCAAGGTGGCTGTGTCCATTGCTGTATAAAGTTTATGGGGGTCACTGAGGATTCTTTTGGCTAATATTACATTTTGGCAAATCATGTCTTCATTAAGTCATGCTGCAGTAGCTTTTTGCAGCCCTGATTGCATTGTAATCTTAAATGTACGACACCCAATTGATGATGTTAGAGTACTGAGGAGAGCCTAAATGTGATAATGGTAGGCTAAGTAAAGTTGTATTTTCTTAATAAGACTTCTAAATGGATGTTGGGATATTTTGGCTGTGAGTTTGGGACACTGAATAAAGGGGTAGGTTTTGCGCCAATCAGGCCCCAGGGCTAATGCTCTGCCTCTTTGTCTGGTTATCTGTTTTTCTTTCTTTTTAGCATCTCTTATTTTACATTCTGGCATTGCTCTCTCCTCCTCTTTTGTCTGCCTCCTCCACCAACACCATCCCACATCCCATATTCATTTTTCTCTTTGCCTGTTGCTGGGGGAGATGAAGCTGTCACACCAGGCTCTAATGACATAAAATCCACTAGACTTCCTCTCCTGCTCCCCCTCTCTCCCTTTTCTCATCTCTCCATCCGTGTCTGTTCTCGCCTCTGTCTGGCTGCTCTGACCCCCACCTGGGCGTGGCAGGCTTCTGTCGCTATCCCAGCCTTATTGGTGAGTGTTTCGGTGGAGTGGCAGCGAGAGGACCAGGGGGCCACAGAGTGATGGATGGCTGTTCCTCTGGCCCTCTCCTTTCCATTCCCCGACCGCTCTCCTCTCATTGCCTTCCCGAGGCTGGGCTTTGCTGGTAATGGCTTGAAACATGATATGAGTCTAACCCGGTGTTTGCCGAGGGAGAGGGAAGGAGTCCCCTAGCCGGCCAGAGAAAAGCCTCAATCTGACAGGCTAAAGCAGAGAGGAGCTGCTGCAGCAAGCTGATTTACAATGTGGAAGGCCGGGACAGGTGGGGGGAGACAGTGCACCAAGAATCAGTCTGAGGGAGAAGAAAGGGATGATACAAGGGAGGGGAAATGAATAAAACATACACAAAATGTGTGCAGTCACTGTCTTCACCCTATTTAATTATTAAATTTAGGTTTTTATATCCAGAACTGTAAAGGAGGAAAAATTATGTACACACTAATCCTACAATTACATGATGTTCTCTGTGTTGCCTCAACAAAGCAGATTGTGCATCCACGGAAAAGCTTTTGGTGAAATCTTCCCAGTTGGTTTCATAAAAGCTTTTAGCAGCCATGTAGCCACATAATCTTAACACTAGTGACAAGTGATGATCAACCACAATATGAGGGTATGAACTGTGAGGTAATCTCTGGAACTATCATCTTTATTCACCTAGTACTGTCGAACCAAATATTTTATTCCTATTAGAGGCAATGACTACACAGCACAAGCCATAGTTATGAGGTAAGATACAGCAATGAGCTGTGTATAGGTCTGTGGGAGTTGAAATTGACACATACTTGTTTGAAAATGAACCTGCAAGCTAAAAAAAGAGGCAAGCGTAAACATTTCACTGAGCTAACAGCCTGTAGAACAAGTCAACCTGCAGTCTGGAGGTATGGAGGCAAACGTCTTTTTGCAGCGCTCGTGTTCTGGCTGGCAAGGCTACAATTAGAAGCAGCTACATGCCCTCAGGAAGCCAGACTACATGTTGCAATCTTGGATTTTCCAGGTGAAGCAAGTGAGAATCCACTGGGAACATCCACCTACACAGGTGTTTCCACTTATGTCGGCTGATTGGACCTTTTCTCAGGACTGCGTGGGTGTGTCCACACTGGGCTTGATCCACATCTTACTCAGTCTCCTTTCAGCTGCATTGCACCTGTTTGTCTGGGACAGCCTGGTGTTCTTAATTGTGCATGTAGTTTCATGACTTCATGTTATTATCTATGAAACTACTTAATGTATTCAGAGGCTGATTTTGGTGATGCAGTTAGCAGCAATTTGTTGCCAGAACAGCTGTAATTGTCCAATTTGAAAATCAGGAGAAAGACACAATAACAGTCTGTTGTGTTTGTCCAATCAGGTGTAGGAAGGCTTCGTGTGGATGTCTCTCAGTGAGGAAGACAACTGTCAAATTTCTGCATGTATTATGTAACCTACTTTGAATGCTTCTTCAAAGCAAATGCCAAACAAACAAAATGAGCCCTGCCAGTTTACAAAAACGGGAGCCAAAATTGTAGTCTGACAATTTTTGATCTGGTTATTTGGAAGGAGAGCACCTAGTGCAGCTGAAGAATCGAGACAAGAGATGGATGCACGGTGAGCAAGGATTGTGATTTTTAATGGTTATAGGGATTGTGTCGTTTTACACAGTGAAAAGTTACATAAAGATTTTTTGACATTCCAGTTTCATTGGTGCTTTTCCTGGCGTGTCTAGTCTCATTAAACAAGTCTGACAATCAGTTGCTTGAGTTCCCTTTTCAGCCCAGTCGCCAGAAGAAAATGTTTCCATTGTACATTTCTCCAAACTACAAATATGTTACATTTGCACATCACTGAGGTGAGATGCCTGCTAAACTACAGACCATCATTTGAGACCAACAAACAACAGAACCAGTTGTGTTTTAGTGAGAGAGAGAGTTGCAGTGTCTCTAGGGGCTTTTCAGCCACCAAACGTGGGTGTTTTTTTAGCATCCCACTGCTGTTTTTCCTATTGGTGCCACAAAAAGTGTTTTTACCATCCCTGCTGCATTTTCTGTGGGAATTGTGCCCTAAAAACTGTGTATTTTAAGCCAAAGCACAATCTTTTTGTAACCAGAACATGGGGGTTCTTGTACCTAAACTTAACCACATGTTAATCACATTTGTGCTTCATTGTATCTGCAACAGTATAACATACAAATGTATCAATGGTTTGCAGAAACATACTGCCAGCTTTCGTTCTTGTGATTTGGTTCAGGCTGTTTTCAAAAACCATTTGTACATTTTCCTACAAAATTAATGCACCCAAATTTGTACATATCCCATGTAATCATGAACCAGTCATTTTTGCACAACCCATGTGTTTTGGAAGGCTGCGATCACGTGATCAATGCACAAATGGGAGTTAACATGGAAGTTAGGAGATGTGTAAGGAGGCAGGTTGGGGTGGTAAATGGGTCACAAAACACAAGACTTTCCCCTGGGACTTTCTCAACTAGACAGATGTTTGGAACTGTGTGAACTTTATGTGAACTTTGAATCATACAGTGATGGAAAAAAGTTTTCGGACACCCTTAAAATTTTACACAATCTCAAATATTATCATGAAATATTTGTGGAAAAATCTTTTTTGTGTTTCAAAAGGTGTGGCTGCATTAGACAGATACAAACAAATACAAATTATATTTTTTTGTTTATTGTTGACAAGAAAAACTAACAAAACTAAATTCTTGACAGTTTCAATATGTCAGTTCTCAACATTGTCGGTATCAAAGTCAACAAATAACGGAGAATGTGTTCAAAACTGAACTTCTTTGGTTTATGCTTTGAAACAGACCTTTTGATAATCCACCACAGATTTTCAATGGGACTCATGTTCGGGGATTGAGCTGGCCACTCTAAGACCTGGATACTGTGCTCCTGCAGCCAAGTTCTACTGGCCTTGGATGTGTGGCAAGGGGCATTATCTTGTTGAAACATCCAGTTTTTACCTCAATGGAACAGTGCACGCGCAGAAGGGAGCATGTGGGTTTCAAGAGTGGTACAATACTTGGTAGAGTTCAATGTGCCATCACAGACAGTGAGATGACCAACACCAGCAGCACTCATGCATCCCCAAACCATGATACTGCCTCCACCATGCTTGACAGTAGGTACTGTACATGCTGGAGATAATGCTTCACCTGGCCTTCTGCGTACCCTCACATTAGTAGGAGGAAGATAAAGCTGGAAACTGGACTCATCTGACCACAAAATCTTCTTCCAATTCCTGGCTGTCCAGTTCTTGTGTGCCTGGGCCCAACGACGCCGGGCTAACCTCTGTCTCTCATGAATCAGGGGCTTCTTGATAGCCTTGTAGGACCTTAAGCCATGATCTAAAAGTCGGCCATGTACAGTGCAGGTGGAACACTGGACACCAGTTTGGTTTGACCACTGCTGCTGAAGCTCCTGTGATGTCATTCGGCGGTTTTGCCTGCACATGCGGATCAGGATGCGGTCATTTCTTGCTGAAGAAACCCTTGGACGCCCAGATCTTGGTTTGTCTTCCAAGCTGTTGGTTCGTCTGTATTTCTGCAGAGTGTATCCCACTGCTGAAGGACTGCATCTGCACTTCCTGGCTATCTGGCGGCAGCTGTACCCTTCCTGGCTGAGAATCTTTATCTTCAGGCGTGTTTCCTGCGTTAGGTTCCTTGTTTTAACCATTTTTGTGTCTGAAGAACTTTCAAATGTGCTGGCTTTATGTAGACACGAAGCTTGGCAACAAAAATTGTGTCTTTTAATAAAAAGAACGACCTTCATCACTGGTACCAAAATGACCCAGTACTCAAAATTTCTTATGTATTTTTATGGAACCAATCAATTTTAAGTTTTTAATGGCTTTTTTAGGATTTATTTAGTATTTTGGCTGTGACTGTAAGAAAAGAAATTGCACTTGAAGACCTAAGAGTGATTCTTAATGCAATATTTCACAAATGCATGGGGTGTCCGAAAACTTTTTTCCACCACTGTACGTTCTTCCTCACCATGATTTTTTCCTAACCCTAACCACACTAACTTCACTTGTCTAAACCAAACATCTGTAACATTGTTAATTAAATAACTTTACATTATTGATTTGTGCTAGTTTCCTCTCTTATGCAGACACAGAATTCACTGAAGGAGTTCAACTAAATTTCACAATACTCAATCATTTCCGTCCTTTATCAGCATGCTGTAGGCCCAGGTGTGGCTGCACTGATGTATACAGTATATGTACATATAGCTGCATGAAGCACCAAAAGTGTGAAATATTAACTCAGAACATAAAGGCGTGATCTTTCAAATATCTCTTGAAAAAAGTTAGCCCTGTTTTCTTTTGCTGTGCCACACGTTGCTTCCGCCTTGTTATCCGTCGCCTTGCTCTGTCAGGTTGGAGGGGCTTAACAGCAGTTTGCTCCAAGCTGCGACAATCAGCAGAAGTAAAAGAATAAATAAATGAGTGAACGGTTTGTTAAGAAGGGCGAGAAGAGCGGGCAGACAAGTGGAGCTGAAGGGGGCTCAGCTGGAGTGTCTGTCTGAACAATAGAAAGCTGACAAAGAGAAGTAAATTGGCGACTGAACAGCCTCAAACAAACACATGAATGTCTCTCTCACACAGATAGTCATGCTGTACCCGTGTGTTTGCTTTTCTGTGTGTGCAGTCACGTGTGTGTGCCTTGATGCTGATTTTATTGTGTAATTGACTGAATGTGTGTTGTTGTCTGACTGTCTAACCCCACAAGGTGTTGCCATCACGTGTGAGGGTCTGTACATACAATAAACCCACCGAGTCATCTGGCAATATCCTTTATAATAGTCAACAAATAATCAAAGTCGTTGCTGGAATCAAGCAGTTGTGTTGCTTAAACAGACCTATAGTAACTTTGATTGAGAGTCAGTGTACCTGGTTTGTACCTAGGTCGAGGATCAGCTCAGTATCCAAAAAGATTTGATTCCTGCTGCAGCTAATGACTCAGCCCAGTTGCCAAATGTGGGTGTTTTGTAGCTACCTGCTGCTGTTTTTCCAGCGGCTTTTAAGCCACCAAATGTGGGTGTGTTGAAGTGACCTATTTCTGTTTTTCAATGGGGATAGTGCTACAAGAAGTTGTTGTTTGTTCACAGAGACCTTGCTGCTTTTCAACTGGGCATTGTGCCCCCAAAACTGGGTATTCTGAGCCAAAACATGATATTTTCATGACCATAACAGGGGATTTTTGGGCCTCAACCTAATCACACATTGTGATGTTGAATTGTGAAGTTTCAACATATCTGCTACATAATGACGCATGTATCCATGGTTTGTAGAAACATACAATGCCAACATTTTTTAGTCTGGTGATTGGAATGAATTCCTCTTGCAGCGTCCATCCATCCATCCATCCATCCATCCATCTTCAACCACTTATCCGAAAATAGGTTGCAGGGGCAGCAGGCCGAGCAAAGCATTCTTGATATCCCTCTCCCAGCATTGCTTTCCAGCTCCTCCTGAGGTATCCCAAGGTGTTCCTAGGCCAGATGAGATATGTAATCCCTCCAGCGTGTTCTTGGTCTGCCTCTGGCCTTCCTACCAGTGGGACGTGCCCGGAACACCTCCAGCAGGAGGCACCCAGGAGGATCTTGATCAGATACCCGAACCACCTCAACTGACCCCTTTCGACACAAAGGAGCAGCGGCTCTACTCCGAGCTCCCTCCAGATGTCCAAGCTCCTTACCCTATCTCTAAGCCTGAGCCCAGACATCCTTCTGAGGAAACTCATTCAGGCCGCTTGTATCTGTGACCTCATTCTTTCAGTCATTACCCAGAGCTCATGACCATAGGTGAGGGTTGGGACGTAGGTGGACCAGTAAATCGAAAGCGTTGCCTTGACACAAGGAGAATTGAGGAGAAAACACATTTGTTTTTTGTTTTTTTTATTAAACACCTTTTGTCCATTAGTCAATGAGCTGCGTGTATGTTTCTTAAATTTCTCCGCTCTGTGGGGGAACAAACAATCTGAATTTTCTTACAGATCATTCACGCTGCCTCCATATTGATTCCTAAAGCAGTTTCTAAGGCAATGCACTCATCACTTGAATTATACATGACTTATATAACGATATCATCACATCCCATCTCTGTCTAAATCCACATACTGAAAGCTGTATCTCCAGTACCTCTCCGCCCACTAATCCATATTAGCAAACCATCAATGGCTGATCCATCTTACCTGATCACAAGCATCTGCTTCCAGCACATAGAGCTGATGAAGGAGGATGTACAGCCATGCCTGGTAATGCTCCATACTGTAACTCTGCTAATGCCTGCGTATGGCTTTGGATGCACACGTATTAAGACGACTTAAAATGCTCACACACTTCACATGAATGTGCGCACGTGCATTTTTCGTATTCCCTTTTTTTTAATCATTTCATTGCTTTGCCTTTGCAGGCATGCATGTACAGCTAAGCAGATGCACACACACACAAGCACATCTCTGTGTGACACGGGGCAGAAGCTCTTGCCCAGTGTCATTTGAATCGGCACTAAGAGGCTTAACATGAGCGGCCACTTGCCTCAGCAGAGCCTGGTCCGATCAGAATGAATGGCAGCCCCCGCTACAGCACATCTGTTCCTCTCTGTGTCTTCCCTCCCCTCCCCCAACACATCTGCACTGTGCTCCTTCAGGGGCACACACACGGACACACACATACATTAATGTCCCCGTGGCAAACCATATGCACGGCAAAGAAAAACTTACAGTAGAGAAAATCTCATGGGGCAGCTATTGATTCTGTGTTCTGGAATTGTTTGGTAGTGGATGGCAGTTAAATCTGCTGGCAAAGCTCCACCCAAAGGCCTCTGCACCACATCCTGTCCACAAATAGCGCTCTTTAACATCTGGAATCAAACAAACATATTACCTAAAGCCACAATGTATAGATTATACATGTGCTTATAGCATCTCTCAGATTGCTCCGACAGTATACCTTTTCTTTATGAAAACTGGTGCAGCTTTAGACTATTCATTTCACCATTACCAAGTTGGATCTATGAGGAGTAGTAGCATCCCACTGACAGCGTTTTGATAAACAGCAGCTGCCAAACCCAGAAATTTTAAAACTACACAAGTTCAGACTTTGAAAGCAAATTTGTGGCAAATCAGCCTTAATACAGCTGTATTGTTGCAACTGTGGAGCAGCAGATGTCTCATACAGCTGCCAGTATCCACTGTTGTCGCCAATCGAGTGTCTAGAAGGGTGGTGCAGTCCAAATTAATAATGGGCCTGTCTCACTCCAGGAAATATCCAGCAACATGTGGACTTAAGAAATGTAATGATGTCTGGTCAGATGTCTGTCTGTCAGTCTGCTTTGAGTAAACTTGGCTTTTCTTTAGACGTAAAATTGCAAACATAAATGCACAAAAGGGACTTTTAGGTTTCAATTTCTTGTTTGAATCATCATCTCAACTTTGGGCAGCATCTTCCAGAGGTGCTTTATTGTCAGAACCTTGCTCTCCCGAGACAACACATTTTCACTTTGGTCATGGACCTTCCACGTCCAGATATAACGTGAAAGGTTCCCTGGGTGTGTTGGTTGTTGATATTCTGGGATGCTGTGTCAAGTTCTGCCTGTTAAATACATTGTCTTCTTTCAAAATACACTTCTGTTTTCACAGGAAATTAACTGTTTACATAGTCTCTTTCAAAATAAACATATTAGTCTATACAACGACCCAAATTGAATTGTTTTTTCCTCAAACATCTACTGCACGTGGTTGGGGTTTAGGAAAAAAATAATATAATCTTTATAATCTTATAGGACACAAACACCACTCTCCTGGGTGAAAGTCGGTGTTTGTTGGACCCATTCACCACACGTCTTACCTGCCACACTCGGAACTTTGCCGCCTTAACTTTCATTCTTGTCCTGCTGCATTTCCCCCTGACACCACCGAGCTTTGTAAAACTATAATTGCAACCGGCCATGTATCAAACTGCCATTAAAGGATGTCTTTCTTCATCAGTGTCTGACGTGAGTGCCGGATTTTGATGACTTTGAAGTGAGACAGCGTTGCTCTAGTCCCACTCTAGTCGCAGGACTGCTTTCGTCCCACTACTGTGCGGTGATTGACTAGCACTCCTCATACTGACATGTTGCAGCAGTTAGGGTCAGGGCAAAGACGTCATGGTTAAGGTTAGTGTTGCCAACCACAGTATAGTAAGGTGGGACTAGATGGAACATGCTTGAACAAGAGAGGCGTCAACCTCCTCACGGCTGGCAGCATGAGGCTGCAGCAGAACACTACAGTGCATGAACTCAGTCTATAGCTGCAGATCAGATGTAGTGATCACATGGGCCAGAGAGACACAACATGGAGTGTACAGGATAAAGACATCAGAGTAACACACTGCACAGAGCTGTGGGATGGAACAATAAACGATCCCACATGACACTCTAATGGACAGCTCACCTGCTGTATGTTCTCTCTTATCTGCTCTCTCGTTCTGCCCTCCCTCCAACCCGCTAACCTGCCGACCTCTTTTCCTGTGACACTTCACAATGCTTTAAAAAGATTGTTTGTTTTTTTTTTGGGGCGTTGGTGGCTTAGTGGTAGAGCAGGCGCCCCATATACAAGGCTGTTGCTGCAGCGGCCCGGGTTCAAGTCCAGCCTGTGGCCCTTTGCTGCATGTCATCCCCCTCTCTCTCTCTCTCCCCCTTTCACACTTGGCTGTCCTATAAATTAAAGGCAAGAAGACCCAAAAACATATCTTAAAAAAAAAAAAAGATTGGTTTTTATTTTATTTATTTAGCACTGAAACAGTCATGTACAGTACAACAGCGTTCACTGTCATTTTCTTTTTAAATAATTCATCTCTCTTTTTCCTTTTCCTAACTTATCTGGTCATGGGTGGTCTTTGCCATCCTTTGCCCACGTATTGACATGCTTCTACTTTTCTGTATCTTTAGGGAGGTCGACAAGGTGTGTATTATAATCTTTGCAGATGCAGACAGTTTACTGACAGGAAGTAAAGTTGACCTGGGGTGAAAGATGAAATCAAAGGCAATATGAGAGTGTATTAGAGCGGAACATTTGTTTATTGGTAATGTATGTAAGAAGTCCAAAAGGCAGCAAACTGGGAAAATGCAGGTTATTGGTGTCTCAGTTCTAATTTGTAAAATCACCCAACACAAAAAAAAGCTCTGCAGCAATGGAAATATGGGAGTACGTGGCTGATATATTCATCATTAATTGATTATAATGCATAATAAAAGTGCACTTTGTGATCATAACTTCCCAGAAGACACTGATATCACCATTGTGATACCAGTAACATGCACACAGGCCGCTCATGTTGATCACCCCGGCTGCGCTGTGGTTAAGAAAACCTGTGGGATGAGAGAGCCAGCTGTAACTTTGCTTGCTGCTTGGTATTTTTCACTGAAGTTTTACTTTGTCACTTGCAAATAGGGCAGATCTACAGGGTCTCAATGAGCCGGGACAGAATGTACAGTATTTGCAGCCTCGTTGAGAAAACAGGTGTATTTTTAGCCTCTTTTAACTACTGGCTGCTGCATGTTCATTAGTCGGTAATGCTCACCATTTTTTCCTCATGCACTTGCTTGGATAATGTGGTGTATATATAAATTTCTTTTAGAGTTGAATAATAATGACAACTTGGGGCTTTTAGGGCTTTTTACAACACACAGAACCCCGAGAGCCTTGTGTACGTAAGAATAGCAGGAAGAAGGCATGCTGGGAAAACAGTGGCGCACATACTGTGTTTCAATGTAAACAGACAGGCACTATAGACCAATAAGACAATAAAACAGCTGTAGACCGCTGTGCCATGTACTGGTATCTTCTAAATGAAAGTCAGTGACAAGGTAAATATTTAGTTTTGGGTATTTCTTTATTTTTAACAAATCATTTAATTATAAAAATAATTACCTTATCAACAAATATTTTTGTTTTGAGTATTTCTTTATTTTTAACAAATTATTTAATTATAAAAGTAATTACCGTATTATCAAATATTTTTGTTTTGGGTATTTCTTTATTTTTAACAAATTATTTAATTATAAAAATAATTACCTTATTATCAAATATTTTTGGGGGGTATTTCTTCATTTTTAACAAATTATTTAATAATAAAAATAATTACCTTATCATCAAATATTTTTGTTTTGGGTAGTTATTTTTAACCAATTATTGAAAAAAAATTAATACAAATATAACAACAAAAATAAAAATTTAGGCCACAAAACTGGCATACTAATAAAAAAAAGTATGAAAATACTAATAATAGTGGTAAGCATATTAAGTCTGTTTATATACATCACAACTCTTGCGTGGGAAGTGGCGTACGCTTTTTCAGGCCTTCTTTTGTGCCTACGCAATGTTAATAAATGAGACCCTGGATGCAGCATTGAAGGTGGGACCCAGTTCATTCCAATGAAAGCTGTTCAATGGTGCATGAAGCCAAGAAAAAGCTCTAGTGGGAAAATACCCAGCTGACTGGTGCTGCTTCCACATCATTGGGCCCATAGAGGAAGCGCACTGGAGACTTCTACTGGCCGAGCCGGCTGCCTCTGGGTTAGTGCTCTGCTAATTTGAATGGGGATAAAGTTAATTAATCTTGCAGCTCTTCTAGACCTTCCAAATGTTATCGGACTGAATTAACTAAATCCAGATGGGGAAATAAATCAATTTTGGCGGGGTTGTGTATCCACTGATTTACAGATGTCTCTTTCCTAATTTAAGTTTGCGGGGAAAAAAATCTGTTTGTGTCCAATGGCATCACGTGACGGACCCTGGATATTGCAGTACCACTGTTTGGCCACTATTAAAATTGGCTTCAAAGCCCAGCTCACTTCCTAGGGGCAATCCCTCTGCATGTGAGCACCTAGAACCCTTTACAGGTTTACATTTGCATACATGCATGTTTGTTTATACTGTGTAAATCACACAAGGAATGCAGTCGAGTTTTGTAATTTGGGTGTAATGACCCGTTAACATGGACTCAGTATTTTCTCCACTTAATTTCAGTGAAGCCACAGTCCAGCAGCTGCCATTGGCTATCTTAACAATTGTCTGCTATTGAGATTGATAGTAATCTGGACGAGTGAGCAGCAGTGAAGCATGCCAGCTGTGGGTTCATCAATCAAATCAAAGAGTGTTAAGAGACATGTCTCATGAACCAAAGGCTGGTTTTGTTGATGATGCCAAAAGAGCGTTTTAAAGTTTCATCAGTCACACCAGAGCATGTCAATCATCTTATATTTATAGCCGTAGGGTGTGACTGACTGCACGCTCGCTTGTTTCTCCGGTGTGTACAGTATTCTACATGGCTGAGTGTTTGCATCTGTTTGAGGCTGTGTGCACATGATGGTGACTGTTTTGATATATTTGGACTCAGTTTGTTCTTGGGGGACAATTTATCATGTCTCCTGGCTCCCAGGGTGAGGAAACACAACACACAAATCTCCCCACCTCCCTGTGGGACGCAGTAGTGGGCTTACTGTCCAAATACCCAGGATTTATGGGGTGTAAAACATCTCGCGGGCTCCACATCTCGTCACTTCTGCCAGATTTGGGTAGAGAAGTTAGAGGAAGTGCAATAGTAGCAATATTGTGGATTCCTTTGTCGCTGGAAGGACTTGAACCTGAGAAACTTTTCATACACCGTGACCACATGGAGTGAAGTTAGAGGAAAAGGCCCTGAATAATATGTCGACATGGAAACCAAGAAACACCAACGCCTCAGCAAAAGGCAACAAGAAGACTGACAGCAAATTCAACACTCTTATGTATACAGTGCAGGTTTCAAAAATGGGTGCACTCCAAAACTCGACTGGCACGGTGTCAGTTTGGTTTCTGCTCATGCCAAGATGAATTTTGTGCAGCAAGTAAACAAAATACCAAGTGTGCCAGCAGCTTCAGAGTTATATACAACTTAAACACAAAGTCTACATATTTCGTCATGGCTGAATCCAGATGATAAAAATCCTGTACTGTCACAACTAGCGCTTAACAGCTGAGAAATAATGAAATGAAAACGTCCCACAGGATCTCTGCTACCTGCTGCCGCTCGATAGAGTCTCCATCAAACCTATCGCCCCATGTAACCCATTCAGACAGACTTTCCCGCCCTTGCTGCACAGTAACAAGCAGCATGTCGACATGGCCAAATGGAGTGCTGCTGCTATTTACAGATTCAGCTTTGCACATTATTTTTATTTTTTTTTTTCAACACTCTTTTAAGCCATAGGGAGACACACTGTGTTTTTTGAGAAACATAACAGTGTGTACTTTCTCTGTGTTGTTATGACACTAAGATTTCTACCCAAAAAAGAATCAAAGTGGAGTCAGTTTGAACAAGAGCAGCAACAGAAGCAGGTCAGAGTGAGGTCTAATCAGCCAAAAGTGGAAGCACCTGTGTGGGTTTACCACAGGTGTGTGCAGGGGCTTTAATCAAGTGCGAGTGAATCCCAAGGAACTCCACAAAGCTGTGCAAACTGCAGATGAGACCACATACAAGATTAATCATCACAAATGATTTTTCCCCACACATATTTATAGATTTTATAGCAAAAATCACAGACACAGTATATAATCAATTTAAATTCCCATTCACCTAATGCCTACAGTACACAAGAAGACTTTGAAAATAGTTTTTATAGACTGATATCCGACTCCCCCACACATCTGACAATTTGAATTTTTAGTCATGCCAGGCCTTTCCAAAGCTGGACTGTACGCACTCCCACTCTGTGTGACTCCGTTTGTAGTCACCTTCACAGCTGAGTGAAGCTTCCTTCATCAAGGTGTAGGGGATAAACACAGCAGCAAGCTTTGGGACAAACGTTCCTCTCTGCCGCAGAAGGAACTATCACAACTTTTTCAAACCATGGAGAAAAATAAAGCTTAATCCAATGAACAAGTATATATTATATACAGTATATATATAGTATATAGTATATATATATATATATATATATAGTATGTATATATTTTCCCATTTTTTGTTCTTTATATGTTTGTTAGCCTGGAAATCCAGACTCAAATCTAGAAAGATTTTGAGTCTGGCCCTCACTGATACACCCTTCCTACCCAAGGGGCGGCACTAACTGAGGCATATTAAATGCCACCGCACGCAATTAGATAGCACAATGGCCAATCAGAGCAAAAAACAAGGTGACGTATTCATTGCACTAAGCCCCATTGGGGTAGTGTAGTTGGCTTAGTGTTTATTCCAAAGTTAAATTGAATGGATGCTGTCCTTCAGCAGCTGCCATCTTGGCTGTTTACTTTTCGACTCCTACGGCGCAGCACTGTTCTCAGAGCCCGCCTCTGTCAGATAGACTGATCTGGTTGGTCTGATGTGCGATTCAACAGGCTCTGCTCGACGGGGCCAGATCCCCGTGCAGTGCAAATTAGAATTTGCTAGGGGCCGGGCATCTGGATTTCCAGGTTATGTGTTTGTAGCATTTCAACAACACATCAAGATGAGCAAAAAAAAGACTTACTCAAGGCTGCTCAAGTTTTATGACCGCCTTACACCAAACAATAGAGATCTCAGGCGCACACCTCCTGAGATAAAACTTGTAATTTAATTCCACTGTGAAATCGCTTAAAAAGTTATTGTGTGAAAGCCTGGCATGAGGCAATTGTACGTTGTTGCACAAAATCCAGATATTTACTTTTTTTCCTGTCATCTCATCGCACTGTTTACTAAGTTTGTGTTTGTTTCAGTCAGCCGCATCTGTATTTATATCCACCTTCCTTTTTTTAATACGCAGCACATACTGTACACACATTCGTGCGTACCGTAGGTGTGAAGGACAGCACACACATACACGTGCACACACTCATACACCCCCACAATGACAATAACACCTTGTTATGACTATAATTATCTATCTTGTGCTTTCACAGAAGGGAAGGCATTCTCTGCCTCTGCAAACAGCCAAATGATATGGTTCACTCTTTCTAAAAGCCCTGCGATTGTGCTTCTCTCTACAGTTTTTTTTTTTTTGCCTTTTCTTAGTTTTCAAACAACAGGCTAACCCCATGAAACTGCAAACATCACCAACGAGTGCTGATTGATTTTAAATGATCCCTACTTTGAACAAAATGTTTGAATCCTCATTTTTAAATTCAGTTTCCAGAGCTGGATAAATATTCTCTCACTTAACTATAGACTTTATAATAAGCTAGAAAAAATGACAAAGTAAGAACAGTGAAATAATTATTGCAGCATTTCAGAAAGGATGTAGGTGAGGGAACTTTATTTAACCTCCAAAGTCATCCCACTCTGGGAGTGAAGTGACAGTGCTAACCACAGGGACACGTCAGTCCTCCACTGTGGCTGTCTTCGCCAAATTATCCGAAGCAGGCGTGACCACAGAACACAGCGAGTGGAGCTGCAGTCATCCTCAGTGCTGCAGGACATGTCAGCACTCATCACCGCTCAGTGAGTCTGAGGCAATGGAGACTGAGAGGGACCGAAAATGAAAAACTGGATTACCTGAATACCTGTATGAGTCAGTATTTGGAGTGGACTGGCACAGATCGAAAATCAATATGCAAGAGACACTCAGTCTATTATAGGATGGGCTGATGTAAACAGGCTGTTTCAAAAATGTCTTCTCTGCTGGATTATTGTCCATTTCACTTTCTGTCTGTCCTGCTTCTCCTCTCTCTGTTCTCATCCCAACTCAGCACATATTGCCGCTTGGTCAGTGCCATTTAAGTCTGCGTATTAGGTATCCTATTGCACTTGTTGTTGAGGTTCCGGGACAGCACGTCACTTTCCACCTGTTAAATTTTGTTTTATCAAAATACAGGTCTTCACAGGAAATGTACAGTTTCAGTCAACACCAGGCTCAAGCGAGGGAGTTCAGGTACCTTGGGTTCTTGTTCATGAGTGAGGGTAGAATGGAGCATGAGATGGATCGATCAAGCTTAGAGATAGGGTGAGGAGCTCCAGAGGACATCTGGAGGGAGCTCGGAGTAGAGCCACTGCTGCTTTGTGTGAAAAGGGGTCAGTTGAGGTGTTTTGGCATCTGATCAGGATCCTCCTGGGCGCCTCCTGCTGGGGCACGTTCCACTGGTAGGAGGCCCCGGGGCAGACCTAGAACACGCTGGGGGGAATTACATATCTCATCTGGCCTGGGAACACCATGGAGTTCCCCAGGAGGAGCTGGAAAGCGCTGGTGGGGAGAGGGGAGTCTGGGGTGCTTTGCTTGGCCTGCTGCCCACACGACCAGGCTCTGGATAAGCAGATGAAAATGGATGGATGGATGGATGGATGGATGGATGGTTACCAGGCTCCTGTGTGAAAGTCACAAGCGTGTTGGACCCATCCACCTCCCCTCCCATCGGCCCTATATTGGACTTACCAGCTCCTAATATTACGTTGTTACCGGCAGCATATCACACCACCGTGACAGGTGCTGTCCGGCTGTGTTACTGACTGACGCGGCCCATCTGTATATCACACCGCTCCGACAGGTGCCGTCTGGACAACCACTGGTGTATCATAACAAAAAGGAACCGCAAAAGGTTCTGTCTGACTGCGTTACAAACTGACGCCACCCAATGGCATTTCATACCACCACAAAAGGTGACTTTTGGTGTCGGTGACACTGAACTCACTGACACAGCACTGGTGTTAGATGAGTTCAGACTGACAACACGCTGAGCATTTCGATAATGTGTCAGTATTTGACTCAGGACATGAGGTAAATCCAGTATTTCTGTCTCAACTATTGGCTAGACTCACCATCCATCAGTCGATCCTATCATTCTGTCATCTCTCCATCTACTTGGGTTTCTGTCTCTCTGAAGATCCTTCTATCTATTGATTCATCCATGTTTTACATCCTCTCCCACCTACAACATAGCAGCATTAACCATGATGTGTTCCATGTTTGCGTTAAGCCTTGTGTAAGGGCAGAAAAGGCTTTTGAAACAAAAAATAACAAATTAAATCAAATCAAATCAGGGCAGAGAGAAACACACTCCCCTGCATTCCTTACAATACCAAAAGACTAGCTGCCCTCTTTCGCTTCCACTCAATACTTTGTGAGCTATTCTTTCGCTCACGGGCGTCAATTCAAAAGTGTGTGAGTGCAACATGTGTGTGACTAATACATCCTCATCCTTGGCAAGGCCTCGCCATGAGCACAGCAACCCACAGAGATTTTAGAGAAAGACATAAAAAGAAATCTCCACGCTCCCAACTGTATTGGAGCTCCTTCTGAGGGTGTGAGACACCGCCGAGAGGTAAGCGGTACAGTCAATAGTCGGAGTGTTCACCCGGGGCGCTAAGCAGGCAGGAAGAAGGCTTCTGTTTACTGGCGGTGAGCAAGCACTGAAGAACAGTGAGTGAACATTTTTTTGTTTTCTGTTCCTTTTTTTAGGAGAATATTTTACTGAAACACTAACTGCAATTCAACACCACCACAGACTTCAGCTACAAGTCCTAAGAGTGCAGTCAGCGATTGTAGTCCGATACACTTTTGCTAAATTCAGCAAATATCTTCTCATTGTGTTAGCTCTCCAGCGCAGTCGCCGGAAGAAAATGTTAGCATCATACGCTTCTCGAAACGACAGCTACATTACAATTTTACACTTTATATATATCATATCAACGTTTCTAAATGATGTTGCATAACCATGAGCTGACTTTGTTATCAGGTGGTGGAGGAGATGTAGGATGGCGTGAAATCTCGGCAGGACAGCTGTCAAACTGTAGACCACTGTTCAAGATCAACAAACGACACTGGTTGTTTTTTGGCGACCCTTTGCTGTTTTTCCAGTGGTGTTTATGGCATCGAACTTAGATGTTTTTCAGACAAAGTCACAGTGTTTCCCAGCAGTGTTTGGGCCATCAAATCTGGGTGCATTCACCGACCTGTCCCTGCTTTTCCAGCGGCTTTTGTGCCACCAAACGTCAGTGTTTAAAAGCGTTTTCCTAACCATAGCCAAGTGGTTTTTGTGCCTAAATCTAACTACAGCGATGTTATTATATGTAAAGTTTCCACATATCCTCTACAAAAATAATTCAACTTTATTAATATAGCAGCTTTCATACAAAACATGCAGCCCAAAGTGCTTCACACGGCAAAATCGGGATGACACAGACAATTTGAAGGATTTCACAAACAACTGAACATAAAGTTTTGCAAGACGAGAAAATTACAAGACAATAAAAAAGTAATTTACTTTTGAAAATACAGAGAGCTTGTACATAATAATGTACACACATAACTTCACCATGGTTTACAGAAATGTAAAATGAAATTTCTTGATCAGGTCTGGGTGGTAGTTCTGTGTGCATGTGCACTGATAGAAAAGAAAAATCTGGTGTCATACACAGCCCTGGTTATTCAAATGGAAAACAAAAGGAGGTTGCCCAGACCGAGCCTACCAACACGATGCTCCTCACCCTCTTCCTCATCCTCGTCCATGAGGAACAGAGCTACACCACAACACCAGTGAAACATAAATAACATCAGAAATATCACCTTCCTTCTGAAGGAGCACTGATGAGGTTTATTTTCTTGGGTGTTAAATTCAAATAACAACATTTCTCCATAATCGCAGACTCCACTTTAGATTAGACTATAGCAGCAGCAGCAGTAGAAAATAACTTAAATTGTGTTTTCAGTGTGAACGCCTGTACCATCACACCTGCATCCTGTCCGCTAGTTAACGAGTGAGCCTGATGAGGCACACGTGACACAGGTTGTTCACTCAGAGCTGTCTTTGTGGTGTTCACCAAACTGTTGTCTCATTTTGTTTCAAGGGCTCAAAAGTTTTATCTTTCATGTGATTCTTAACATCTCCTCCTTGTGCTGTTGTTGTTAGACTCAACAATGCTGCTGTTAAGCTGAGGTGACACCTTTCGCAGTGAAATACACACACTGCATCTTTTAATTACTTTGCCTTATTTCAAGCCTTAAAAATTTGTGTTTTACAGGACTTATTATTCTGCCCTCAAGATTTCCACTCCACTCCAAAAAGACAGCATCTTGAAGTACAGAGAGCTCAGTTACAATAAAAACAATGTTCTTAGCAAAAAAAAAAAAACAACTAATTTTATTGGCTTTTTTCCAAGTAGTAGAGTTTACACACTGATTTACAGCTTACAAGATTTTATTTTAGCAGAAATAGGCAACAGTCTGACTCAACTAGCTCTTATACTTATCATCCTTTTATGGCATTTTTGCTTTTAATGGGCAGTTTATAATAGAAAAAAAAGGGGGGAGAGAGAGAGAGAGAGAGAGAGAGAGAGAGAGAGAGAGAGAGAGAGAGAGAGAGAGAGAGAGAGAGAGAGAGAGAGATGCAAAATAGGTCCCCTTCTGGTATGTTATATGGTGTGTGTTTTGACCGCAAGGGCACCTGGGGCCTGTATCACGAAGCAGGATTAATGTCTTAGCGAGGTAACTTCAGGGTTAACCCTGGGTTTTCGGTCTCACGAAGCCGGTTCAGTTCTTATCGGGGTAGATCACCATGGAAACTACCAGGGTAAGTTCAGGGTTGAATCTGATCCTATAAAAAGCACCACCCACTGGCCAATCAGCTGTTGGGAAAAAAATGACTCCGCTGACAGAAATGCAGCCCAGCCATGACGGGAAGTTTAATTCATTTGATTGATTTTGATTTGAAAGTTTATTTTGAACATTAAAAAAGAAAAGAAAGCAACAACAACAGACAATGAAAAGATTGTTCACAAAGGAGTGGAAAGAAGTGGAACTTTCATCCCAGCCCTTCATAAGAAAGAAACTGATCATTTGCGGACACTTAATAGCACCATTAATTAGTGCCACCATTTTGTTTTGTTGGAGGAAATGATCCCTGTTAAAGATAATGGGCCTAACTGACAGCTTTGCTGCTGGAAATGTGGAAAGTAGCCTATCATGTCTACACTTCATGGTGTTTGAGGGATTTTCCTTTTTGTTTCTTAAAGAGGGAGACTAGGTATATTTCTGCACAGCTGTTAATTTCTAACACAGCTCAATATCAGGATGATTTTATTCAGACTATCAGTTTGGTGTTTATGATTTAATTGTGGCGTCAGCTTTAAGCTTTATTATAGCATATATAACGTTATGACAAAGAAGACCAATTTATCAGACGCAATGATGTTAGACGATAATTGTAATACACGCAATTCATCTGCGCAGCATTGATTTCATGGGATTCAAGGGTGTGATCAGTGTCAGATGTACAGGTACAGGTACTGTAGCTACTTGAACCAGTGATGAGTCATTTAACCTACACATCATTTTATTTGCTGCCTTGTTTTGTCTTGATTTTTCCCTCTCTCCTCCTCTATTTCTTCTTTCCTCACCCGTTTTATTTCTTCTATATTATGTGATTTCATTGATGTTTTGACAGGGGAATTTCTTTGATAAGCTTTCAGTGGCTTCTAATCTCTCCGGCACTTTTCTCTTTTTTAATCTTGTAAATGTTATACTGTCTGTTTTTAACATTATGTGCAAATAAACTAATCTAAACTAAAGCTAAACATTATTCATCCCGTTATGCGTTGCCACGCATGTTCCCTCCTCCTGCAGCTGCCACGGTGTTGGCCTTTTCTCTAATGTTGCTTTTCTCCTCCTCATATTTTAGTAGAATTAATCTCTGATCCTCACAAGAAATACTTTTTCCCCTCACATACGGCGCTCTGTGAGGACACTCAGTGACGCTGCGCTTCTCTCATGATTGTGATTGGTGCGCTGCATGCGCATTCACGGCTCTTGATAAAGTAACCCTGGGTTGAGTTACCGAGTTGATATCCAGCGTCGTGATACCGATTATCCTGATTGCCACTGTTAGGGTTAGTCAACCCAGGATAGGTCTGGGTAACCCAGGAAAGGTTGATCTCGCTTCGTGATACAGGCCCCAGGATGCCTTCAGCCAACCACGTCTTGTTTAGGGACACATTTTTTAAAAGAAAGTGACATTTTGATGGAATAAAATGACCTAAAATTTGAATTATTTTGGTAGTTTTCACTTTTCATTGGCTTCACAGAGTTATTTGTGTAAATTGTTCTGCTATTATATAGGGTTTCAACCCGGTCTCTCTCTGAAGTCATCGAAATCAAGTGCTTGGACACTGACTTTCCGGCATCAGACACAGACAAAGAAAGCCATCGTTTAGCGTCGGCAAATACGCTGCTGGTCACTTTATAGTTTAACAGTGACTGGCAGCATCAGGGGGAATGTGGCAGGACAAAAACAGAAGTTAAGGCAGCCAAAGTCTGATTAGGGTGGGCAGGAGGTGTGGTGGATGGGTCCAACAAACACCAACTTTCACCCCGTGGAGCGATGTTTGCGTCTTGTTTTATTATAAAGCCAAACCCTGTTTTGGTTGAAGGAAAAAAAAAACATCAATTCATGGCGTTCATTTTGAAAGAGACAGTATGTAAACGTTACATTACCTGTGAAAACGGAAGTGTATTTTGACAAAAGACAATGCATGACAGCATCCCAGAACATCAACAACCAACCATGACCAAACATCAATACGTGACGAGGTCAGAGTGAGAATGTCTTAAGGATTTCAGTAAATTCCAGCTCTTCAGATTATGTAATCCAACCCCCTGCACATGAGCCAGCAGCTCTGTGTGAGTTGAACTGAGGACAGAGTGAATGGTTTCATGGCTGAGCATGTTTTGATAACGTATTAGTGTCTAAATACCTATTTGATGTTTACAGACTTTGCCTGGCATGATGGATTTTCCCAAAATGCCAGACCCTGTTCTCATCTCCTGGTCTCGGCAGGCGAAAGCAAACCTTCAAAGGAGTTGGAAGATTTCTCTGACTAACTGGCCTCGAGGTGGAAAACAACAGAAGAACTGAACAGTGCAGACGTACTCAGACATGCCAGCAGAAGACTTTCCCTCTCAGTCTGAGACAGTTTGGAGTTATCCGTAGAATTGCATAAACAGTCAAATTATTTTAAGCATAGTTTTGTGAGCATATTTAATGTGCTGTTTTTCAATGCGCAGCACTGACTTGTGCCAGAGAAGCACTGGTTTTTGTGTACTGCCATCAATTTTATAATTTCACACTTGCGACTGAGGTCTGCGTTGAAACTTTTATACACCAAAGAAGAATTGAAGTGTTTGCCTGGCTCCACATCAGCTCCTCTGTCTGACAGTCTGTAGCTCCGTCTTGGCTTTTTACTCCTAAGTAAGGCATCACTGCGCTAACACAACTGTGTCGGATTTGTACAGAAGCTCTGTGCTCATGTACAGTAGCAACCGCACAGCCAATGGCTTCCTCAGGCCTGTCACACTAAACTACACAAGGGAAGCTCAGCCAATCGGATCAGACGCCAGAGCGGTTTGTTTAGGTAAAGCTTCCGCTGAGGATATTTGCCTTTTCCCATTATTGATCGCTGCAGGAAAATAGCTTTGAAATGTATGATGGATGTGAGATATTCTCTGGTTTTCCCATGCTCCAGTTTATTGTAGACCCACCACTGTGATTGTTCGTTGTTGTCCACGTTGCTTCGAGTGCACTGAAGCTCTTCTATAGATTTCTCTTGAAATGAATCAATATTTCTTACCAGTTTACAGCTTTCCATTTTGCTGTTTTGAATTATTTACCTACATGTCTGATATTCCTCTGTAGAGTATATGTTTACTTGATGCGCAGAAAATAAGATCTCTTTGCCCAGACTATTTCTCCTCAATATAACTGAGCTCAGTATAACATCAATATGAGATTTTGACAATTTCTTATACTTCAGGATCTTAATTTAAGATCTTAAATGCTCTTTTTCCTCTCACTGCAGTCATCATTATTTGTCTGACATAATCATCTCTAAAGATAAGAGTCAGATCCAAAAGAAAATATCACTGACTCAAATGAGCCGGCACAATTTTAGAAAGTTGTCTCAGTGATCAAATTTAAGCCTCAACTCAGTGAGTTTTAACTGTTCTTAGAGTTGAGAAACCTCCAAGAGGCCTATGAGCACAGCAAGAGGACTCAGCAGCACATCAGAATTTAGTGATCTCCAAATACGAAGCTGATTTATTTCTGATGAGACACAGAAAAGACGACTGAGAGCAGCAAATTTTCCTCTAGGTAGACATGCATATTTGGAATTTATAGGGTAAAAAAAAAACAGGGATGAGCACAGACAAACCAACACCGAACAAAGGGAAACACACAGGTATATATATGCACAGAAATCTAACCACAAGAACGAGACACAGCTGGAGGAGGTGGACACAGGCGAAGGAGGGAAATGGGGATTGGCTGACAAGAAGGGTGTGGTGGGGAACGCTAGGGTGGAGCAAACAAGACTAACACAGGACAGGTGTGAAGGGAAGACTCTGGGAACAGGGAACGAGACTGATGGAAGGCAGGCGTGACAGGAAACAGGCGGGAAAACACACAAAGACAGGAAGTGAAACCAGATGCGACACACGAGGAGAGAATCTAGAAAACAAAACAGGAAACAACTATAACAGAAACAAAATAAAGTCCCCAAGATAACAGAAAATTAACAACTTTCTGTGCATCTCGATGCATCATAAAAAAATCGAATCCTCAATTTTATTATTTATACAACTGCATATGGCTACTTTTTAATCAATTCATAAAAGCAATCCAATAAATCTGAACTCCCTTTTTATTGAGAAAGTGCTCTCAAAAATCAGACTACAGCAGTCTATGATATAAACAGCTGCACTGGGTCAATAGCAGAATCTGTGTGACTCACTTCTGTACATAAACATCATAAGACAAGACACAAATCCTTCTGCAGAGAAATATGAGTGTGCTATACCTTCAGAAGTAGGGTTTCACATCGCAGATCTGAGACAGGGCACAAGAATAAGGTAATCATGTGTAAAGGCTGCTCATTATCTGGGCTTTGGTTTTGCTGTAAAGTGCAAGTATAGTGACTTCTGTAATGTGACTTCATAATAAGTGCTTGTACTGTGTCTCCAGATTCTTGGTGCAGGTGGTAAAACCCAGAGTGCTCAGTGATCCAATATGACTATACATACCTAGTCTCTATACACAGACTCTACATTCAGTGAATGTAGAGTCTGCGTGATCTTGCCTCCGGAAGAAGAAGAAGGTTTCCAGTTGTAGGCTGACTACATAGGCTGTCTGTAGTCCGTGTGATATTGACCGATCATGTTTGAGCCAGCTGCAGTTGTTGCCAGGTTAAACGCTCCGTGCGGTGAACTAACGAGGTGGAACATAATTGCCGTCACTGCAAACACTGAATCCATCGCAATGGTTCAGCATATTTACTTATATATAAACGGAAGTCGGAAACGGAAATTCGCCTCCTCCGCCCAAATCAGACCGGAATGCCAAAAAATCAGGGGTCTGCGCCCAGAGGCTGTATCGCCATCTGCCGGAAGTCAGACGCCGACGTCGATGGGTTCCGAGAATGATACATGCAGACTGACACAGTTTGGGTAATTAATTTCCCTCTCTGCAAAGTTGACAGCAACTTCTCAATTCTGAGCTTGCTGTATTCTTTTTGGTTGCACATGTTAGCTCGGGGTGAAAAACAGCTAACACTGTGCCTCAGATTTGTTGTATTACCAAAGTATTTAGTGTTTGTGAGGCAGATTTTAGACACAGCATGCATCTTGTCCAGTTCTTCCTACCCAGTGAGTTCATAAAATCACTTGCAGCCAATCTCCACCTCTCTCTCTCTCCGCCAAATCTCCCAGTGTAGTTGTAACGTGTCGTTAGCCTAACTTTAGCCCACGAATCAAAGCAAGAGAGTGATGATGTATCTGGAAGTTACCTGTAACTTTACAGCTTTATTGTCCAGCAGAGGCCAGAAAAACAACAATCAGTGTGAGTAGTTTGTGCAGACTGTTACTTAAATTACAATATAATGTTGTTATTAGAAGTTAATGGTAGGGCCAGGGTTTTCAGGCCTTATTATATTTTGTATTGTCACTGCACCAGTGCAGAACCATCCACATCCATGTTGCAATGCATCTTAGAATCGATAAATAACCACACATCTATGAGGTGGTATAATCTGATACAGAAGCGATAAGAGTTGGCCTCACCTGATCACCACTACATCTTCAACTAACCCTGACCCTAATGTATTCTCCTAACCCAAACTGCAATGCAATCAAAGTGTCATGTTCGAAACATGCTGGGTCTCTTTTGATTGATCTAAATTATGTTCCCATCCTGCCAACTATCTAAATTATCAATATTGTTGAACAATTATAACAGCAAAACACATTCAGGTAATCACCATGTGTAAATAGCAGCATTACATTATTAGAATGTCTATAAGCAGTAACAGAGACATTTATCTCTTGCAGGCTGCCAGTAAAAACTGAGAATCAGAGAGTAAAGACCTGAAGGTTGTCTTAGTGACAGATGAAATAAATGACTGATACAGAGAGATGGACGAAGTGTGATAGTCTGACAAAAAAAACGAAGAAGACAGTCTGTTTCAGAACGAACAGAAACTTCTGGGCGAGAGACTGAAGTTTAGAAATTGAAGTCAAAGGTTTGGGGGAGCAATGTGAGGGTGCTTTGATAGTGCCATGCAGGGGAGTTTGTAAGATCTGAGGACGCTGGGGGCTTAGCTCAGTGCTCTGTAGGGGGGTCCAGGGTACCCTCCCTCAGGATACTTTATTATGCACTCTTGTACCTTATTTACGCAGATTTTCTCTTAATGTTATTTTATTTATGTTTTAACTGATTGTGATGTAAAAAATGTTAGTTGTTAGAAATAAATATTGAGTAGACAGAGAACACTTTATAACTGTCGTCATTAAAAATGTAGTGGCTAGAGATTGAGTATATTTTTAATGTGTATGTATAAACAGACAGAAATATTATTAGATCAGGCTGCTCAGATTGTATACATAATCTATACATCTAGATGTTTTTTTATCTAGTAGGCCTGTTCTTATATTCAGTATATACTGAGATGCGGTGCTATTTGGGACTGAAACCTCACACAGGCCGAAGACACGACAGGTAACATGTCAGTGGAACTTTTCCAGGTTAGGTGATGAGGTAGTTTTCAAATTTTGCTCATGACTATTCACTAAAGACATTAAGACACACAGCAGCAAACACTGCACACTGAAAACTGATTGAAAAAAAAAATAGGCCAACTCTATGAAAACAACCTCATTCACACCACAGTAAATGACCATCAAGTTTCTTCCTCTAAAAAACTTGTAGTTTCATGTTTGTAGGTGTCTACACAAAAACGAATCCATTCCACAGTATGTTCCAAAAAGACAGTGTTTTCATCACTTTCTAATCGAAAGAAAAACGGTAATGGAAGCACTTAGACGGTCTGGGAGAGCTCAGAGCAGAGCAGGTCAGCGTACAGAAAATGACTGCAGTGTGAGAACAGTGGCACGAAGTGGTAAATGTCATGTTGTCGGCAGCAGAGAGAAGTGGAGGAGGGAGGGTGGAGGAGAGGAGGCGGAGTGTCTCACTCTCTGCTCATCGCACACTGAACTCAGAGGTGAAATCTTTCAAAAGTTTCTTACCGTGTTAGTGTGTTGGAGCACTGCACGTTCTGACAGCCACACCACTTTAACTCTGCATATATTTAAATTATTATACGCAGCTTTTGAAATGTCTTCCAGGCTATTTTAGGATCTTATGAAATTAACCTTAAGAGCTACTGAAATATAAACCCTGATGTGTAATTAAAATGCTCACAAACACATATAGGAAGATGCATCATATTTATGCCTTCACACAGTTGAACGCATACAGAGCAGATTTCCCATCCAAGAGCCAAGTGTGGCACGGGGAGGTTAATCCAAAGCTTATATAATTTCTCACATTGTTTACTCAGTGGGGTATAATTATGCAACGCTGCTGTGTGTCTGTGTGTGTGTGTGTGTGTGTGTGCGTGCGTGCATTTGTGTGTCTATCAGTGTATGCTCTGAGTCTTTATATGAATGATATCACTCCCGAGCAGTACGGCTCATTCTGATTACAAAACGCTGGGTTTTTAGGATGTAACCTGCATTTTCCAACAATCCAAGCACTTCAACACACGTGTTTTATTCTCAGGGTGTGAGCATATAAAGGTATATGTAGCATGAAACCAGGAGGAGATGGAGAGATATGGTGCGCAACCAAAATCAATAATCAGTGATTGATACTTATGTGTTTTGCATCAGCTGTGTGTGGCCTCGTGCAAACTCACCGCTCTGCTGCTAAAATGTTTTTCAGTCACATATCCACTTTAACCTTACAGCAAAAACAGTCCTTAAAAATCTGAACTTTAGAACTCTGCAAATGTCTACTGTTGCCTAAACTGTTTCGTATTCATCCGTCAAAAACTCAACATTAAATATGTCAGCTGTACTGCAAACCTCGGTCGTCATGAGGCCCAGTGCGGAGGATTCAGGGGGATATCTTGGAATATACATGGAATATAATTTAATAATTATGTTTCCTTCAGTGTATAATCTCCTGAAAATAAAAATTGCTGTGTTTTCCTTATCTTAGGATGAGTCTTTTTTTTTTATCTATATAGGGAGCAAGCCATGTTGCATTGCTACATTTCTACAGTAGCCCAGATGGACAAACCTGACATGACACTGGCTCTAGATAAGGCCATTCACGTCTTTGCACTGGCCACCATAGTTTACCTTGCTGCAACAAGCAGCATCGGAAAAACACAGAGTTTGAAAATGTGAGGTTGCTTTATTCAGACATTAGTGCTATATCGTGTGTCGAGTTTCTTGAAGATGTTTAACCTCTCACAATGTGAGTCGTTAACCCACCCAGCCATCTTGTGTGTCGTTAGGGTCAGATGGGTCCAGGTGTGAATGGGTGTGAAGTCGTCCAGGGAGGGATCCCAAGACTGCATTGTAGGTGGGTGATGAGTGGTGTCGCAGGCCACCTCCTCTGTTTAACGGTGGTCACTCCAGTTTGACATACATAGCTTCTCTCACACCTCTTTCAAATCATCTGTCTTCTCTGGCTAAGACGTGGACATTGCTGTCCTTGAAGGAACGTCCCTTTAGATGTAAATGGACATCCAAGTCTTGACCTGAGGAGCTGGCTCTCCTGTGTTGTGACCTTATCGACTCTGAAACTCAGAGCTCACGTGACCCCAACGACACACCCACACAGAGTTTAAAGCCTGTGACACCACACCAGTCAATAAGAACTGAAGGAGCCTCCTTGGACGAGAGGTGAAATATCTTCAAGAAACTCAAAGTCCAGTTGCCTACGATATAGCACTTGAGATAACCATGACCTGGATGATGGAGAATCTTCACCGACATGCTTTATTCAGTGTTTTTACCGGTTTAAACACCATGTCAGTTTGTTTTGGAGAGAAAGAGATCTTCACTGATAATTTGGCTGCTTATAAAGATCAGTTGAATGTCTTGGTATTAGGTAATCAGAAGAAAGGTGAGCACACATTAGCAGACGCTAGGCTAGCAGCTTGTCTGCAATGCACCAGACAGCATCGGAGAAACACTGTTTTGTAACGTGAAACTTCTTTTTTTAGAATTCTTACTCTGTTTTAATCGCATCATCATTTTGGAGAGGAAGAGACCCCTATGGATAACTCACCTCCTGAACAATGAACACAGCAGTAATCATAAGCGAGAGAATCTGCAGTCCTCGCCTCTAGATGCCACTAAATCATATGAATCCTACATACTGTTCCTTTAAGACAAAGCTGCAGTCAATACGCAATCAGCCCAAAACATTAGCAGCTAATGCTACTTCCAAATTGCAAGTATGCCATCTCCTCCTGGTTGAAACAATATGCAACAGTGCAGAAATCCTCCTCTGTGGAGCCAGATATTGTTGATGTTTCATTGCGACTTCAGTGCTTGAAATAAAATGGAATGTTGTTTCTTTTTGTAATTTGGTTGTTCAAAACCAAATCACTTACTTTTGTGATTGAGTAAAATATCAAATCCCAGTGAATCTGGAGTCTGTATTAAATCTCACTTTTATCCAATCTGATCTGAGTTGCATTATCATAATGTTACAAATGCATCTGTGGTGTTTCTGCTTCAAGTCGTGGATCATTTATCTAAATACAAGCTGAATCATCTGGGAGGGATAGAAGCACATCCCAGTAAATTATACATTTCTAATTAAACGTAAATGTTGCTAATATCCAACACAAATCTACAATATTTAGACTAAGACTGCTTCTCTTATTGCTTTAGAGCCTCTACAAGTGTTTTAATTGTTTCTCTTTCAGGGTTATATACTCACCTATTACTTGTAATAGTGCATGCTTAACTACTCTTGGCATGTGGTCAATTATAATGTTTATGTCTATTACTGGTTTAGCCTCCAGAGAAGCTGATCTCACAGAAAAGCGGTGTTCTTTTATAGCTCCAGTGTGTGCTCAGGCTATCACCTTATTCCTGTTCCCAGAACTAAGAGTACTGGAACTCCAAGTGGTACTGGAACACGTCCAGCCTTACTCAGGCCAGATAAAGAGAGATGAGGAGGAAGATATAAAGTTCTAAATACTCAGAGTGAGATTGCCCAGAGCTGCTGGGTGTGTGCATAAGCTGTCCCATAGGTGCTTAGCGAGCCGGGGGAGGCCCGGGGCAGCGTTGTCAAGAGGGTGAGCAGGCCTCGTTTCAATGGATGATTAAACAGCTCTCCCAGCTCGTCCTCTGCCCCTCTCCAGCCTTCCGCACCACCTGACAGTTCCTCAAGGTCGAGTCATTCCCCCCACACACACCTCTCCACCGCCGCCCAAGTCTCATCTGACTGAAAACTGCCTTTCCTCTCCTTTCTCACTTCCCATCTTCCTCTGATAGGAAAGCTCTTCATCGCTCTCCACCCATTCACTCATTTTTATTCTTCCTCAGTAGGGAAATTTAGTCTTTTATTGCTCCCTGCACATTTGAGATTTTTCAGGATTTCTTTTTGCTTTTTCTCCACAGTTTTCTCAGTGAATATGTCAGCACACCCATCCCATACATATGTGCCTTGGTTTTGTTTGAGTGTTTCTCTGTACACGTTGTAGTGGGGAGAAAAGTAGGACTGATTGCCCAGGGCCCCATTGGGGGGGGGGGGGCTATGAAATGAAAAGTTTAGTTTTGCCAAAACTAGATTAAAATCGGCTGATTAAATCTGTTGAAAAACTGTATAAAAAATGAAGCTCTCTGAGGTCCCTCTCACCCCTTGAAGGCACGGAATGGTTTAGTCCACCTCTGCAAGAATTCATGTCTAAACGCAGCTAGAGCTGTGTGAGTGGCTGCTTATGCAGCTGGAGCACCAAAGTACACCGTCATGTCTTTCCCCAAGAAACAAAACCGACGTTCCCAAAAAGAAAAGAAAGAAAGGAAACTGACTTTGTACCAGAGGCCTGGGGGTTTGAGGGTTCTGCGCAGTGTCTTAGCTCTTCCTAGGACTGCACTCTTCTGGACAGAGACCTCAGATGTACCTGGAATCTTCTGGAGCCACTCTCTCAGATTGGGCAGAGTCTTTACCTAGCCTTTACTCCCCACATCTTTTTAGCTCCTCTTCCAGCCCCTGGTATTTTTCAACCTTCTCGTGTTCCTTCTTTCTGATGTTGTTGTCATCTATCATCACCGCCTTCTTCTGCTGTTTGTCCATCAACATGATGTCCGGTTGGTTAGCCATCACCAGTTTGTCAGTCTGGATCTGGAAGTCCCACAGGATCTTAGCTTGGTCATCCTCAACCACCTTAGGAGGCGTCTTCCATTGTGACCTTGGGACTTCCAGCCTGTACTCAGTTCAGATGCTCCTGTACACTATGCCAGCCACTTGGTTATGGCGTTCCATGTACGCTGTTCTTGCCTGCATCTTACACCCTGCTATTATGTGCTGAACTGTCTCAGAAGCATCTTTGTACAGCCTGGAATGCTGGGGCCACCACGGTGACTCATGCATAGAGCCCAAAATTGGTGCTACAGCCCTGCACCCAAGCCAAGTGCTTAAACGTATGACCTGCAAGTGTCAAGATCAGCAATTTGCTGGCTGGTTGTGATGCCCACTTGTAAGATCAGAAGTCCCATTTACAAACAAGAAATGTGTGATTGTAATAAGCAGATTGCTGAAAATGACTGAGCACACTGATGCTCCCCAGAGAACGAACACCTAATTTCAGATAATTCACAACCATTTCTCCTGCAGCACCTCCAGGTGCATTTACTGTGTCAAAGCATCATTTAATCTACTGCTTATTGCCATGAACTTTCCCCAAGAGGAGAAACCTTTTTGATGTTAGGTAATGAACCCAACAGATTCTTCTATCCTGAACAAGCAGAATAAGTGTTACCTCCATCATTTATGACGACGAATTGGACGATGTAGCCTCAGAAGGCTGCTTTAGCATTGCTCCTTGTCACGTGTCTTACGGCACCACACCATGTTCAGCTGGCTCTTTACAGGCAGACTGTAATATCTGCTTTTCCTTTGTTGCATGTTACCAGATTACTGCTGTGTCAGTCCTCTGTAATGAATGACGGCACAGCTGTGGTGTTCTGCAACATTTAGGTAGCTGTCCAAAGTGCTTAAACTCCACACAGCTGTCCACCTTGTGGGGTGCTGAAGGGATGATTGCAGACTGAGGCAAAACTCTTTATTGGCTGTGATCTGCCTCGCTGTGTGTTTCAGCTGATGTAAGAGCGGTGCTGTGAGGGAGCTGTCCACCCGATGGGGTGCTGAACTTTAGCTCTCCTGCAGCGGGCCGGTGTAAAGCAGCACAGAAGCAGCAAACAGGAGAGCTGTGGAAAAAGTCTTCAAGGAAATGAAACCAAATCTTATCTTAGGCATTAAATATGATATTCTACTATCCAGCAGTACTTTTAATAACCTTTTTTTAATCATAGCTGCCTGGCTTCCAAGCCTGTGTTGTGAAATGATATTATACTTGGAACATGATTTTTGCTGGTGGGGATTTGGTTGAGGGAAGTCTGGCTCATCTTGTGAATTATACACTGTTGCTTTCATCAATCCATCCTGGGGTATTTTTACACTTCTTATTCTTATTCATATAAAAGGAAGTGTTAAAACCATATGCTTAATTAGCCAGATGAGATACAGACAGGCCTAAAAGGATGAGTATTTTTAAAAAAGGATGTGGTTAAGGATATTGTACATTATTCCCATCATCTACTTGGGTTGAAAAAAATAAATGCAAGTGTATTTTGCAACTAACCACCTGGTGTTTTCAAGATCACCAGACCCAATCTTCCTTTTAATTAGACTAAGTGTCATACATCAGTAATGATCCCATTGCTGAGACTAGTGATTACAAAACATTTTCTATCTGGCTCATTGCCCTTTAGGACATGATAGGACATGATATTCTTGATGATATTCTTGAGTGCAGCCACATGATTATTATTATTATTATTGTTAATATTATTATAATAAATGAAATATAATAAAATAAAATAAAATAAATCCAGAGAGGGATTCAGGTGTATAATAATAGTAATAATAATACTGATGATGATGATGATAACAACCTCCACTAGCCATAAAGCCTGTTTGTCTTTATTAATAACAAATCTTAAAGCTCTAGAAGGTAAAATTTCAAAGTTTAAGTTGTAAACGATGTCTGACTGTGTTACCTCACTACTAATTTAGTTTCTCTCACATACCTGTAACAAATTCTGATTAAAGTGAGCACCTTTCTGACCAGCGTGTACAGTCATATATCACTTTTTTTTTTTTACATCCCTTCAATGTTCATAATCAACATTTTAATTATAAATATTCATGACTTGTCTCCAGGGTTATGGGGATTTAATAGCATAATTTATGTCAAAATCTACAAGGAGCTAATATGGTAATCTGTGATTAATTAAAGTGGTTAGACTGTCCACTGACTCAGTCTGTGTTTAGCCCACCATCACGTAAGATTTCATGAATATTTGATCTTCTTTCTTGTGTGCATCCTCCTGCTAACCCACCAATGTTTGACGATAATGTCCAACTAATGATTTAAATAATGAAAGTTGGTGATTGTAGAGATTAGTTATTTCATTTTAATGTAGGTGTAGAGTAACTTGCATTTTTTTAATCGTTGTTTTCTGTCAAACATTCTGGACAAATTAAATTACTTAAAGGTGTGCAGGCTTTACTCTGTGATGCACTTGACTGAGTAGTGTTCTGTGATTTTACTGTGTGTGTGTGTGTGTGTGTGTGTGTGTGTACTTTATGCATTTATTTGTATTCTCCTTTTCATATGTGTTTGAACATCTCTGTGGGTAAAAGGATGTATGAGTGCAAGCTCCGACATTAAGTGCATGTGCGTGCATTTCATCCCCATCCCCATCAAAAGCTGCAATTATTCCCTGTACTGCCGCACTGATTGAGCTCAGTCCATTCAATAATTTGACTTGATGAAAGGCCCCTTGCCTATTCAATAATACCTGCCACGTTCCTCTCAGCATAGGTGTGACCAATTAGAGAGGATTGACGCTTTTATCCCCAATCCCTACGAGACAAGCCATCGTAAATACAGCTAAGGCCTACCAATGGAGGGTGCTTATCTGTCCTCTGAGGGGAAGAGAGAGAGAGATGGGAGGGGAGGGCTTGTATCCAGGGCTAACCAGAAAATTTGGATTTGCTGCTTGGTTGCTGTACTGAGCCTGGCTTCAGCTCGGAGCAAATGACTGTTTAATTTGTTCAGTGTTGCAGGTAATTTCTCTCATTCACTCGGGGCAGCCTGGTCCCAAAGTGGCTGCAGGCAAATCGATAAGGATTAAGAATATAAGAGACCCTAAAACAAGTTAGGCTGAGATTCTGCGGTGTGCGCATGCAGCAGCGCACTCCAGCAAAGTCTGAAGATCGAAGGAGTGAAGGTGAAAGAGTGATTACAGTAAAAGGAGAAAAGATTCGGTTTTGTTTACAACATGAAGGTGCACAGTTTGGGATAGGGCACGCAGAGCACAGAGGACTGGTCAGGAGTGAATCATGGGAGGTTGTCCTGAGGCTAAACAATGCTGAGAGAGCGTTCAGCGAAGGCAGTGAGTGTGGGTTTTTTGTTTTTCTCGGTGTGTTTATGTGTGCACAGAAGCCCTTGCATACCAGAGAAAATACAGATTCGACCAAGCGTCCGACCCCTGACAACGCTGTGCTGTTTACCCTCACACTTAGATCTTGCTCTACATACTCGGTCCAGTGAAAGCGAGGGAGGGGGAGAGGAAGAAAGAGGAGTTGTGGGAGAGAGGAAGGGTTGGTGCTGAGCCTTTGACATGCTGGTGAAATATTGATGAAGTTGCAAAGTGGTGTTTCGCTAATAGCCATCCTTTAGCATTTGCTGACAGGCCATTATAAGGCATTTTTCTCTTTTTCTCATTGGCTGTTTTCTCCTTTTCTCCATCCCTCATCCGTTTTCCTTCCACCTCTTACTTAACAACTACAGTACAGTAATTATCAGCACCAGCTGTTGTGCCCATTTCTGAGGACTGGGCAGTTTTGGGTCAGAAACAAATCAGCATTATTGTGATTCGTGGAGTGAAGGAAAGGGGAACTGCAAAGGAAATTGAAATGTAGATATAAAGATACATTTATGTGTTATAAACCTGATTTGACAAATACAGTTTGGATGAAACAACATGTTAACTGGTAACACTTTTCCCAGTCCAGGAAGTGGAAGTTCTAGTACTGCACATAAGTCATAGGGATGATCACTTCCTGTGTCCCCCTTCCTGTGTTCGGTTTAGCTTAAGGTGAACTATGAACACTCATGTTCTTGGCATGTTTTAGCAACTAGGTAGGAGTTAACACTCATGGGTGGGTAATTTATTGGCTAGACGAAATGTATATATCAATATGTCTCAATCTGAGGCCAACCAACTAACACATGAATCAATGAATCAATGAATCAATAGGTGCTTCAGTATTTTGTCATTTTCATTCCTAAAGTTTTGACAAGGCTCTGAACAGGATGTTCTTAGTGCTGGTTGTTTTCCTAGGAAAAGTATTGCACCCAAATTTGTACATATTCCACGTAATCATGAGCAAGTAGCTGATGCGTAACCAACATATTTTGGAAGGCTATGACCATGTGACCATGCACTAACTGGAGTAAACAATGAAGCGACACCGAGTGATCTCGTAAGGAGACAGGTCGGGGTGGTGGTGGGTCACAAAAGCACAGACTTTCCTGATGAGTTTCATGTTCAGAGCTGTGTGAACTTTGACTGAACTTTTCATCATTTTAAGGTATGTCCTCACCATCTTTCTTTTCCTAAACCTAACCACAGTAACTTTACTTGCCTAACCCTAACCTCCAATCAACTTTGCAGGATATCAAAGAGAAGGTTCGACAAGGTTTTGCAAGAATCCAAAGCAAATGAGACAAAAATATAGTTAATAAATTTGGGGGGTGACTTCACCACGACACTTAGGGCTCAACACTTTGTTATGTCATGTCTTCAGATACCACCACTCCCAGACTGAGGCTTTCTCATGCCCCTCAGCATATGATACCATTGACAAAGGCACCCTTTGACATCTCTATGAGATGCATTCCTTATCATCTGTATGTGTGTGAGGGACATTCTCCTCTCTGAAGAAGTGACAGACTCGGTGTGAGGAATCAAATCTCTTTAATATATGCAGCATGGAGAGAAGACGCAAGTGTTCTCTGACGACCTTCAGAATATACAGACCTTTATACCAAACCAAAGCTCTGACCCCAGGTTGCACCCACCAGCTGAACTCCCTAATAAAAGGTTGAGCAAAACAGGAAACTTCCCCCTAAGAACTGTAAAGTCATAACCTCAAGATGTGGAGAATTGCCCCCAATAAAGATTCCTAATTAATACCCACATGTGACACACAACTGGCCCCTGGGTTAAATACATAACATTGGTCCCGTTTGTCAAACAGTCATGGTTATGTTTAGGCAACAAGACTTCTTGGTGAGATTTCAAAAGAAAAAGATTGTGTTTTGGGTTAAAACATGAGTATTTAATGGACTTCAGTTACGTAATGTTAAACACATCCGAACAAAATGGTTTGAAAACACAGACATAATAGTTTGAATGATATCCTACAAATTAGGGTCCCACGAATGACATTACATCCTTAACATACAGTTACATAATTAACAAAGTTATGGAAGTTAGGTAAGTCACTGTGGTTAGGTTTAGTAAAAGAATGATGGTGAAGACGTACCTTAGAATGACTCAAAGTTCAGTCAAAGTTCACACAATTCTCAGCACGTGTCTCCAAAGCAAAGTCCCAGGTGAAAGACCTATCCACCACCTCAACCTGCCTCCTTGGGACTGCTTGTGTCCTCCCGTCTGCACATTAGTCACATGATCATAGCTTTTCAAAATACATGGGATATATATATGAATTTGGGGTGCATTACTTTTGGCAGGATACGTATGAATAGTTTATGAGAACAGTCTGTAATGCTACTTTAAACAGCATCAACTTTTGGGAGAGGAAGAGCAATCTCCTGGCTGAAAGTCTGTTTCTTTTCACCCATCAACCAATGCAGACTTTCTTGCTCTTGCTACTATGTCGGTTACTCTGGGCGTTGAATATTGGCATGTATGGGTTTATATTAGCCTGAGTGTCAGACTGAAGCTCCCAGAACCTTCAGTCTGACATGGCTTCCACTGAAGGCGATTTACAAAGGGGAGGGAATTAGATTTTTTCCCTAACCAATCAGTAGAGATCAACGACTCACCCAGAATCTGACGTCATTAGTATCCATGCCTCAGGGGTGCCGAAAACAAGCGAGCATTGCCCCTTTAAAATGTCTCCATCGTTGTGCACGCCCAGCTGCATCGCCGTTAAATCCAGTTTAGCAGCTTCCTTAATTTGGTCCTCCATTAACGCGAGTAGTGGCGAAATACCTCGATAGCATCGTTAATGTGGTCTGTAGGATCTGTAGCGATTGCCATTGTTGCTATCCTCACCAGTTACCCACCGGCGTACAGCTTGACATCAGCATGGCGCTGATTGGCTAATCGCTAGACCCACCCCCACCCCCAGCGTTCATTGGTCCGTCCAGCGTTTGGATGAGATAAATCGCAAATTCATTGAAGTTTGCCAGACCAGAGATGAAAGCCTACTCAGTTGAGTGGGCGGGGTCTATGGTCTGGAACCAGGCTAGGTTTATATTGGAGTTAGTTGAGTCTGGTGCATCTTGTAGAGACACCAAAGGGTGCCTTCGATGCCAGTGTCACACGCCAAGGGGTGTGATAGAGTGTCAGTATTTGACGACTTTGGAATGAGAACAGGTTGTGTGGCCTTGGTATTTCCTAGTACTGAGTCTGGTTTAGGCTACCAAAACACAAGGTGGTGAGGGCATGATCCTTGTTTGGTAAATATGTAACAGGCAGCACTTCCTGTTTCTTGGCTTCAAGTCAGTGTTGACTTTTTAATAACTTATTATAAAAACAACAATTATTACTCTTACCTTTCCAGGGAAAGCTAAACTAAAACTAGGTAAATGCATAGACAGTAAATGGTTATCAGTTTCATACAACTCTTTTCTTAATATGTTGTTAAAAAAAAGCAAAGCAAAACAAAAACATCTACACATTATTACTTTGCCTACAAAACAAATGTGCAACTTCAAATTACTTATATATGAGCATGTTTTTTTAGGAGGCAGGGCTGGTGCGTGTTGTTGTGCCAAGCAGTACAATATCCCCTAATATAATGGAAATCAATGCAGCATATCATGATTTGCTCCAACACAACACAACACAGCGCTGCACACAAAATATAACCTCATAACAATTCAAAACAGAGCACCTCAAACCAGCAGCAGGCTCTGCCAGGCACAGTGTGCTACCACCAGTACAGTCAAACCGAGTTTGAACAGAAACAATTACTTTATAGCCGAATGAGTGTGATTACAAGCTGCCCTGTGAGACTCAACAAGCAATTACAAATCAGTAAATAATAATTACTATGGCAGCTCGGCCGAGAAGCTGTCTGTAGTCGAGGCAAAAGAGCTCGCAGGAAACGGATACTAGTAACATCAAAGTACACACACAAACACACGCCAGCCAAACATTTTCATTAGCAGCGTGAAGAACTGTGCTTTTATCGTCCTCTCCCTCGCTGTCTGGCTGAAACATGGACACACAAATATACAGAAATGCATGCAAACTTAATAACTGGGAGTAGTTTTGTGTACAAGTGTAGAGAGTATATAAGTTACTTAAGCCTGCCTGAACCACAAGAGTCCAGTGGTATAAACATTGCATACAGCTGTGAAGGATGTTGCAAATCAATTCATTTGTTTCTGGGTAGCATGCTGAATCTTGTATCTGCACTTCTCAGTTAAATTCCATAACATGTATGTGACCAGTGGACTCTAGTGATGTCTGCGTTGTGTTGATATAAAGAGGCCCAGATCGTGGATATCTTTGGAGGTTGTAAAAACAGAATCCTCCATCGATTACAACCATATAACTCGAGTCCCTATGCAAACTAAGTGACACAGGAAAGGGTTAGGCTGAAAAATGAACTTGTAAACAGCTTAGCAGGGCTAAAACATGGAAAGTACTAGGAGAGAAAGGTTGCTTACCTCTCCCATGGAGTACAACAGCAAAAGGAGACCCCCAAAGGTGGACGTAGTGGTACAGAGTATCAAACGTTCCACATGTTGACTATAAAGGCCTGAGTGTGTCAGGTACTGGTGACTGACAAACATTTGGGGTGATTATATCCTCCTGAGACTCAAACTTTTGTTTGGTATGCATTTTTAATGTTTCCTAGCTATTTGGGATCAGTAGGACCCGATGAGTATAAAAAACCCATCATTGTCATCGATAATAAGGTCCCAGTGTCCTCAAAGGAGATGATAATGAAGTCCCAGCATCCTCAAAGGAGACGATAATAAAGTCCCAGCGTCCTCAAAGGAGATGATAATAAAGTCCCAGCGTCCTCAAACGAGACGATAATAAAGTCCCAGCGTCCTCAAAGGAGACGATAATAAAGTCCCAGCGTCCTCAAAGGAGACGATAATAAAGTCCCAGCGTCCTCAAAGGAGATGATAATAAAGTCCCAGCGTCCTCAAAGGAGACGATAATAAAGTCCCAGTGTCCTCAAAGGAGATGATAATAAAGTCCCAGCGTCCTCAAAGGAGATGATAATAAAGTCCCAGTGTCCTCAAAGGAGATGATAATAAAGTCCCAGCGTCCTCAAACGAGACGATAATAAAGTCCCAGCGTCCTCAAAGGAGATGATAATAAAGTCCCAGTGTCCTCAAAGGAGATGATAATAAAGTCCCAGCGTCCTCAAACGAGACGATAATAAAGTCCCAGCGTCCTCAAACGAGACGATAATAAAGTCCCAGCGTCCTCAAAGGAGATGATAATAAAGTCCCAGTGTCCTCAAACGAGACGATAATAAAGTCCCAATGTCCTCAAACGAGACGATTATGAAGTCCCAGCGTCCTCAAACGAGACGATAATGAAGTCCCAGCGTCCTCAAACGAGACAATTATGAAGTCCCAGTGTCCTCAAACGAGACGATTATGAAGTCCCAGCGTCCTCAAACGAGACGATAATAAAGTCCCAGCGTCCTCAAACGAGACGATTATGAAGTCCCAGCGTCCTCAAACGAGATGAGTATAAAGTCCCAGCGTCCTCAAACGAGACGATAATGAAGTCCCAGTGTCCTCAAACGAGATGAGTATAAAGTCCCAGTGTCCTCAGACGAGACGATAATAAAGTCCCAGTGTCCTCAAACGAGACGATTATGAAGTCCCAGTGTCCTCAAATGAGACGATAATAAAGTCCCAGTGTCCTCAAACAGGACAACACTAACATAAACAAGTTTCAACCATTAAATGGTTGAAACTTCAGGTTTTGGGCCTTGTCCACTTGGATCGGCTGCAGACTGACTTGGCAGATGTGGCTGCCATCTTGTTTGCTGTGCTCTTTCTACCATGAGATGACACAAAAAAGTGTCCATGAACAAGGACAACAGGTCTAAATTAAGCAGAATGAAGTATAAGGTCAAGTGAACCCAAAATGTGATGTCCTCATATGAGGACACGGGGTCTCAGGAGGATAATAGTTAATATTACAAATGCACATTTTACTTTGTTGCACATAATACTGCTGTATAACTGACCCTGTCATGTTATACTATTGTGGAATATTTTTGTCCACTTTATACATAGCAAAGTACTCATTTCTTGGAGTATTTCTTCCACACTGTCAAACACTACGTTCCTGTGAATGATGATAATGACACATAAGGTGTTATATTTTATTCTGTAACCGTGTTAGTCATAGAAACAATGATATCTCCTTTCTCTGTGTGGATTACCAGGTTAAAGGTGCTCACTGTTTGGAGCCACTGATTGACTGTTGACTGTTAAAGAAACAAAGACAACCTAATAGGATTTAGGTCAAAGCTGTGCACGCAATCCTAGGGACAGGCTATAGATTACATGAGCCACAGTCTGTTTGCAATTGAACTGAAAAGCCATGTAAATTACACAGTGCAATCATTCATGTGAAATGTTGGAGCCTGCAACCTCCAGGGGTTAATTTAAGACTCTGCAACAGATAGTGTGAGAGCTGTTTGATCTGCTGTCACGCACTGAAGATTCTTATTTTCATGCTGTGTGTTGCTGTATTTCAAATCTTGCATGGTACAAATACCTTGTGCATTGTGTCATTTTAACCTGCTATTATGAGGATGTTAAATGCTGAATTCTTTTTGTGAATAGATTTTTGTTGTTTTGTCTCGTTGCAGTCCTCCTTCAGCTGAAATTAAGCAAAGAGTGCTGTTCCCCATGCTTCACTCGCTGTCACAGTTGGTTAAAGACAATCACACTGACGCAGGCTGCCATGAGAAAACAAGCCTTGTTTAATTTTTCTTTGTTCCACTTCTGTCATATACTTCTGTTCTACTGGTAACCAAAACCGCAACTGGCCACTTGGCAATTTCACTGTAGTTGTTGGTGATGTGTTTCTAAATACCACAGTGTAGTTTGTTGTCATTGGTCGGTTTAGGATTTACATCAGTGTGACTTTATTGTGGACAGGGTCTTGATCCTTTGGTCATCTGAAGGATTAAAATGTGAAAAGGTCAGGAAATGATCTGGCTATCACTTTACACTTTCAGTACGCGACGAAGGTCTGCCAAATATTCAGTGCTTGAATACATTTGCATTGTACTTTACTTTTCTGGAAACCACAAATATGTTAAATTTGCAAGTTTCATATGAAATCAGTGTTTTCAAAGGGACGTAGTGAATGAGCTGACTTTGTCATCTAGAGGTGTATGATCAAAAGGGATGGTGGATGGTGTGTCACCTAGGCAAGACTGCTGCCAAGTTGCAAACCACTGCTCGAAACCAACAGACAGCAAAATTGGTTGTTCTTTAGCGAGTCATCCCTGTTTTTCCAGTGGTTTTTTAGCCACCAAATGTGGCCATTTTAAAGCGACCCAGTGCTGTTTTTCGACCGGGGTTAGTGCCATTGTTTTTCACTGAGACATTACTGTGTTTTCCTGCCATTATAGCACCAAGAGAAGCCATTGGTTTATGCTGAGACAGTGCTGCTTTTCCAGCAGGGAGTGTGTCCTCAAACCAGTTATTTCAATTTCAATTTCAATTCCAAACTGGCCCAACTAACTGGCGAACTGATTCACATCGAAGTGAAAAGACGAGCATGCAGAGCTGAGGGACACTGCTCATAAACATTCACTACAGCATCTTAATAGGTGTCAGTAAATCACCACGGGATGATACAGTATATCAAGCTTATGGATGAGGTGATGGCGTGCCACCATCACCATGATGCAACGTGTCCGAGTGCTAACATATTGTCACCGTGTTAAGCTGAAAAGCAAAAGCTTAAGCCTAAGCTACATCTGTGCTGATTGGTATGATAAGAAGCCACGGCCTTCTGACCTCAGTTCATGGTGCTGCTTTCTGAGTTTCCAACATCCATCTGAGCGAGAAGATTTAAAACAGAGAGGGAGAGTGGGTGCTATAGAGCACGTCACGTGCACTACGCAAACCTCACATTGGAAAGGTCAGCATTTTGAATGGAAGTGAATAGCAGAATAAGCGAAAGGTCAGAATAAAGGGAATACAGTTGTAAATTGATGGGCTGTAAAAAAGAGTACATCAGAAAAATGCCGGAGAAGAGGAAGGTTGAAGAGTAAAAAAGCTAAACTGAGCTCAGATTTAAAATTCTGACACAAACTATTATTATTACATGAAGAAAGAAGGAGGAAGAGGAAGTAGGAAGTTTGGATAGGCCTGTAATGATAATTCAGCTTGAAGTGTGGTGTGTATGTGTGTGTATGTCTGTGTGTGTATCTTTATAAGTAATGACAAGGAGAGTCCTAATACTGCATCAGTATTAAGTCAGGCTGAAAGTGCGTGTGAAGGAAGGTGCACACTACCTTTAAGCAGGCACGATTCACATCCACAATAAAGCACACACATGTGCACGCACCATCCATACAGCATTTCTCCACACACCCACATTTCATGATGAATCACAAGTTATTCTATCCAAATGGTCTCACCGATAATACCATCCAGCCTCCATCTCTCTCGCCATACCTCCACTCTCACCTCCCATTGCCCTGGCATGTAGCATGAGCAGGCAGGTGCTGTGTGCATAGCGCTGCCACGTGCTGCCAAACTGATGTTATATTCTCCTCTGTGAGACCACGCTGTGTTTGCTTTTACTCATCCAGTGGAGGAGGAAGCTGGGAGGGCAGCAGAAGAGTGTAGCAATGATGACAATGAGGAGGAGGAGGTGAGGCAACATGACCAAAAAAACCCGAGGATGTAAAGAAAGAGGAGGCAGAGGAGGAGAGAAAACGCCATGCAAGACATGTTTATCTAGGTCATCTATATCTTCATCTCCGCTGGCCCTCTTCCTCGTGCTGCTTCTCCCTCCCCTTCCTCTCCCTCAATTCCCCATCTCCCCATATTGTTCATCCACTAGCCAGTGCTTTTTCCACGCTGCCTTTTCCAGTCTGCTTCTGCTGGCTTGGATGCTAATGGCTGGCCATGAAAGTTTAAATACCCTGAATGGCTCAATAATTTAATAATTACCTCTTAGCAGATGGACAGCGAGAGTCTCCTCTGCCCAACCTCTTCTGTTCCTCTTATCAAGAGGCAAACAGATCGCTAAGTTGGAAAGATGGTGGGAGTTTATTAAAAATCAAAATAAGCAAATCGAATACACGTGCAGCCTGGTCTCGCTCCCAGGGCGTCAAAACAGCTGCCTGGGCAGTGTCCCTGGTGTGCGGCTATTAGTGTCAGTATGAGACGCACTAGGCTTTCAACAAACTCCAATGTAAACCAATATACGTCAAGAGCACAAAAATCTGCTTAGCAAAACTGAAAGTCAGACTAGAGTCATTAGCCACATGAAACAACTATAATCTTTTCCAAACCCTAACCAAGTATTTTTATTGCCTAAAACTAACCACCAACCCCTTCGTAACCACACAAATTGACTCACGTGACTTAATATTGACCAGCAGCGTAGTCTACCTGATACACGGGTATATGCCGTACAATTCAATGCTATGTAACAACAGTTTTGTGACACAAGCGTCACTTCAGCTGTACTATGACAAACTGGAAAGTCCCTACAGGGTGGGCAGGAGGTGGTGGATGGGTCTAACAAAACTAGGACTTTCACCTGGGAGCCTGCTGTTTGCTTCCCGTGTGAATATAGAGCCAAAGCACAATGTTTTCTTTTCTTTTTTCTGTAACCTAACTATGCAACTGCATGCATGTAACGAACAGAAACTGTGCATTTCCTGTGAAAACAAAAGCGTATTTTGAAAAGACACAATACTTGTAATGAGCATAAATTGACACAGCATCCCAGAACGTGAACAACAGACATAGGAGGATTCCTAGTGTGTCATATGTAGACATGAAAGTCCACTGACCAAATTGCAATATTTGACAAGTTGGGATGAAAACGCTTTGTACACTCTGGCTTCTTATTTTACAGTTAAAGGATAACTTCGGTATTTTTCAACCTGGGCCCTATTTCCCCATGTGTATGTGTGCATATGATTCATAGGTTCAACTCGTTCTAAAACTGGTTCAGTATTGAGGGAGGCGGATGCAGCCGGCAGCCGCGAAACGAGCTAAAACGGTAACGGTGGCAAATGCGTCCCGTATAAGTTTGCGCATTAAAAGTGCTTTTTTTCGCCACTGACCGGTTCAGATCCCAGTGCTATCTCTGTAAATAGCATACTAAGCATTTCGAATATTGTTTATATAACATTACCTCCACTGTGTCTGTAGCTCTCTCTACTCATGGGACAGCCGTTTTCTTGAGGAAGAGGTGTTTCGGGTTTGGATGTCTTCTCTTCTTCGGCTGGCAGTAGTCATCTTGGGAGAAGTGAGCACTGCAGATCCGATGGTCTGCAAGGCGCAGTGTCTGGACAGGAGTGTTAGCATCCATTTGTAGCACAACTAGCCTAACTTCAGCATCTCGCCGTCCGACAAAGGCAGCCTATGAAAGCTGTACGGGTGTTGCGCGACATCCTGTTCTTGCAATTCAGATAAGCACAAACACGAATCATTGTTTTCAATCGATGTAGTAAAACTCTCAACTGTATTCCGGGACAACCAGCGCCACTCTGAGCGGTGCTCAGCATGGCTCCTCTGCTGTGACGTCACAGCAGAGGGAGGAGGTGAAGGGTCAGGGAAACGCTTAGTATGCTATTTACAGAGATAGCACTGGCGATCTGAACCGGTCAGTGGTGAAAAAAAGCACTTTTAATGCGCAAACTTATACGGGACGCATTTGCCCCCGTTACCATTTTAGCTCGTTTTGCGGCTCCCAGTTGCATCTGCCTCCCTCAATACTGAACCAGTTTTAGAACGAGTTGTACCTATGAATCATACGCACACATACACATGGGGAAATAGGGCCCAGGTTGAAAAATACCGAAGTTATCTTTTAATGTTACTGATTATCCGATGTGCATGGACTAACACCAGTACAGTTAACATTTTAAGTTCCCAGCCCTTAATCACTGCCAACTCATGAAATACAGTCACTTTGTCAGTTGGCGTTAGCATCAGTAGTGTGGAGGTTTGATACAAACTGGGCGGCAGCAGTTTGTAATGCTGTCAGCCACTATCGTAATATAAAGAGCAAAAAAGTCAGTATAGGGAAAGCAGGATGTGTCCAACTCTGGACTTTCACCCAGGAGCCTGTTGTCCCTTTCCCATGTTAATTTTACGCCAAACTATGATGTTTTTACTAAACCAAACCATGGACTTTTGTTGCCTAAACCTAAGGAAATCAACGTATTAACAGATTGACCTACATTGTAAGTTTACATTGACAAAGACTGTATGCATGTAACACGCAGAAACTGTACATTTCCTGTGACAATGAATGTAAGGATCCTAAATTTACATGCCATCTATAAATGTCTAAAACAGATGCAGTGAGTACCTAACACATCATGTTTCCATGTGTGGGCCCACTGAGACAGTGGCCCAAGAATGTGTTGGACTTCCACAACAGTATGTGTGTCTTTGTATAAAAGTGTGAGGAGATTCACTGTTGTTCAAATAGGCTAATTATCCTTTTCCTCAAAAAGACAAATAGCTTTAATTTGAAGTAGTGCATTGATTGTAAGGAACAAAACGTTTACTGGAAACAAGTCTCAAGTTTAAAAACACCACAAAGAGGCCTCTAATTATTTTTCTATTATTTGCTCAAAGGGGAGCCAGCCATTGTATCAGGGTGGCCGTGGCGCCACCACCTCTCTGTGATCATGGTGTACCAACTACAGTAAACTAGATTAAACCACTGCCGGCTGCTCCTTCTGCGTCAAGATCCGACAACCCCCTGCATCAAGACATAACACAAAAGATGGCCTCCTGTGTCATTTTAATGTCAAAATATGACATGTAGGGACGAGATGATGTTGACACATGAACTGCCAGCAATATGTGTATTTGAGTCTACTTACAGTGTTTTGACTGTGCACCATCTGCATGAGGCAACCCAGGCCCAACTGTCCTTCGGGGAAACAATTAGGAAGCGCATGAATATATGTGTGCACTTTTTTTTCCCTCACACTTTCCAGCTTTTCACACATAGATTACAGTGTACGAGTGCTGTCTCTCTGCTCTCTCCTCCTTGTAATGCAATTTGCTTTTCCACAATCCCTGTGCACATTTAAGAACAATGCACTTTTAGGCAGCTATATAAAAAACATAAGTGCGCATTATAACTGTAATGCATTCCCCATAGCAGGTGTGAGCTTTAGTAAAGTCATATGCTATGGGAACACTCTGCACTATACTGCAGGAACCTGGTGTGAATTGTGCACATCACGTCCTTGCTCTGCTTCCCTCCGTTAGCTCTATTTTTCATCACATACACTTATGTTTCACTTGGGGACCTAAATAACAAAGCAAGCAGAACTGGGCAGGCAGGGAGGAAGAAAAGCAAGAAAAGCATGGTTTTATACAACATCTGCTCCAGAGAAGAGCTTTCTTTTTTTTTTTATATATTCCACTGAAAAGCAGAAAGGGCCTGCATGCGTATTGCCATATCTAAGAATACACCTCAAACACCAGAAGTAGCTTCCGGCATTGACACACAGTTGTGTCATCCTCGAAGACAGCCGAGAAAATTACATTATATGCCACGGCTAATGGTTTTAAAAGTCCAGTTGTTCCACCAGCATTCAAAAGAAATTGGCGGTAATGGAGCAGTGACAATTGAGTCTATATGTGTGATCTGCTGAAATAGGTGTTCAAATAAAGCCCAAACTGCATTGAATGTGACTTTCAGGAATGTAAGTGTTATGGATTCCAGGAGGGGGGGAGAGCTGCAAGCGAGTGACTATGCATTTCAGAGATAAGTACAAATGGGACAAGGGGATGGTGTGAGTCACGCTTCACAAATCTCTAAGCTGAGCAAGAGTAGACCCGGGCCTGCACTCCCCCTCTCTCTCTCTTCCCCTCTCCATCTTTTCCTCTATGGGGTGTGAAGGCCCGAGGGTTCCAGTCTTAATTACTGATGAGAGATGCAGAGCCTGAACACCTGGCCTTACCTCTCAGCGTGATTCACTCTGGGATCGTTTCTCACCCCATGGTATTGCATGACTAGCACTCAGCCCTCAAATAAAGTCTAGTGCATGTAGTGTGGTGAACATGTGTGTGTGTGTGTGTGTGTGTGTCGTAAGCCCCATGGTTGTCAGGTGGTAAAGCTCTTCTGGGCTTCCTGATGTAAGTCCTCTGACTGCTTCAGCAACAATATTCCCACAGTCTGGCTGCAGGGCCACGTCAGCACCAGAAACACACACAGCAACAACTAGGTGGCACATGGTGGAGGTACATTAACCCCCTGCACCTGCAACAACATAATGCATACTGTACAATCAACCTTATGCCTGCTTCACTTGGGCTATATCCTCAATTCCCCATATTGAGGCCATAACACATCCATACATGCACCTATTTCCTCAGGCCCCCTCCAGACATGTTTTAAAGCAGTGGCTCCAAACTGGTCCAGATTTCTCTTTAGTGATTGGTTCAATATCCAAACAGTTTCAGTGTCATACTTGCGTTTGGCCATGCCGTCAAGCTAGTTTGCTGTCTCTGTCGAGCAGCTATCCATTAATCACTCACTCTACAGCAGGAAACGGCACCTCAAAATATAAGCTTTGTGCTGGAAATTCACTGTACTTCAAAATAAAGTGTGTTTTTCACCAAATGTGACACATTGGTGAGTCACATGCGGTCCATTCAGAATGGACTGGCAACCCACTTTTGGACTGGGACCCACCAGTTTGAAAACACAGTATTAAAGTACGTAAAAATACTGTTATCATTAGCCTAACGTTTCTGTTTTATTGACATTGTTTTCCCACATTATAAAGAAAGAAAAAAGAAAACTGAAAAGGAGTTGGTTCTGGCCTTCGTCCCATCCACCTACACTGCTAGCTTTAGGTTTCATTTTGCGCTTTCTCCCGCGCTAGTGTGCTAAGCTAACTGGTGAAAGAGCATGTGCATCAATACGGCTAACATTAGCATTAAAGGAAACATCAGAGAGATACATGATGAAGCCTCAGTCAGACCTAGACTCTGACGAGGAATCTGTTGGCCACCAAAATTGGCGACTAGCAGATGTATCAGAATGCTAAGTGTAGTTAGCATCTTTTATTAGTTAAAGATGTGCATTAGCTTGTTAACTTGTAGGCTAAGCATTAGCGGTTGTGAAACATACAATAATATCTGCTGCGATGTTACAGTGTGCTCACATTGGTCCTGTTTACATCCAAAAACTGCAAACTCTACCATGTTTGCTATCAAAACTTTCACTATGCTAATGCTAATTCTGCTCTCCGACAAGTTCACTCTGTACTGGAGGTTGCAGGCCTCCAGTGCCGAAGTCTGTTCCCCTATCAATATGTGTTTTCTGTATTAGACAGTGACTCGTTTTCATGTTAGTGACGTACCTAATCGAGCTAACTCAGGGTACATTTGGATCTCAGATTTTAAGGACGTGCACAGACATCACGTCCTTCAATAGAGGAATGTGAAAACATAGTCAAGGTCAAACATTTTAGAGGACATAAATATGCATTTTTGAGTGGAGGGTGACATGAACTTTGTTATGTACATGTTTGTCTGTAATCTGAGCACCATGTGGCCTCTACAGTTCATCTGTTTCCGGTGCTTGTCTTCTGCTTTATTAAGCTTTTAACACATCTACATGTCAGTTATGAACAAACTGGTAATGAGCTCTCCAGTGGGCCATTTGACTGGGCCAATAATCAAATGTTTGCCTTGTCTCATAGGGGGATGCTGATGCACATGCATGAGATGCCTATTAAAAGAAAAGTCAAATAGCTCTCATGCATCAAAACAACAGTCAAGGTTTGGTAGCCAGGACACGCCAATGTGGGTAGCTAATTGGATAAGATTGTTGCTTTTCTTCAGCACTGATGCACATTACCTCAGTTCATTACTTCAAGGCGACAGTGGTGAATCTTGATGATGTGAAGATGTAGCGTGGTAAGAAACATTCGGTTTCACTCTATGTATCAGTCTAGACTCAATGCCGCTCCAAACATGTTCAGTGGGCGGCAGTACTTGCCTTGACAGACAAACCCTTCAGCCGACTAGTGTAACAAAATCATCCTCTTCACCAGTGGAGCCAGTTAATAAGTCAAGCTACTGCCGAATTCAGTCGGAGGAACTTCGAAAACATCTATTCCTCTGAGAAATTCCACAAGTGCAAACCCTTGTTCTGGTTTAATCATTGTTATTGACTCTATTTCTGCAGTAACTTCACGTATTGCCGTTTACTCTGCTAACGTTAGAGTTAGCACTTGTTGCTTCGGGAACGGCCGTTGCTGTTCTGCAAGCTGCGGCCTGCATTTTACTTCCACAGCTACAACACAGTCCCTGATTGGCTGCTTACAATGTCACATTTGGTGTGGATCCCTGATTGGCCCGGATTGGATTTTAATTTCTGGCAAGTATTTGGGGCAGCACCGAGTCCAGACTGATACAGAGGGTGACATCGAATGTTGAACTCACATCATTGGTTGTCTTACCAGGCTAGTGAAGATGTGTGTAGTCAAAATGTATATTCAGATGTCCCAGGGTTTGGTGGTATGGACAAAATCAAACATCATGATATATTTGACCAAATATCTCAATGTTGATATTGTCATGGGTTGACTCTTGGTGCTTTCACAAAGTATTTACAGAATGACATTTTTGCTAATCAGTAGTAATGTTAAAATACTGAAGTTCAAAAAATTACATCACGCAGCCTTTAAAACCAGGGAAAGACAACACTTACAAAATTACAATTTTCAAAATCTAAGACAAAATCTCGCCTTATGTAAGTGATGATACATCAATATATTGCCCAGCCCTAATTTCGCATGAAGCAAACAAATTGCTGGTAATGTGTGGAATGGCTGATTTCATGTCAATAAGCAGGAACATCAACAACCACCCAAAGCAAATACCCACGTCGCCACGATAAAAATCCAGCCTTTTCAATTTGATGGCTTTTGCCGAGAATAATCAAAGCTTAACTTTGAAATCTGCTCCGATTATGCTGCTGAAGATTTTGCTAATAAGTTCCCAGAAGGAGCCAGTCAAAGAGCGTTGATTTTGTCTCGGCACGTTTTCACTCCTGTGATGTCTGCTTAGCTTGCACTTTCATGTCTAACCCCCCCTTCCCTTACCCCTGCGTCTCGCTTTCTCCCCGTGTCTCTCCCTCTCAACACAACGCCAAACTGCAGATGCACAAGATTTTAAACGTCTGCCTCGTGTCAACCTCCTCTCCAATTAGTGCTGTTTTTTGACAACTTCAGCTCTATCCATCTCAATATGTTTAGCCCTCCACCAGCAGCCTCCACTGCTTTGTTCTTTGCTCTATTCCATTTTGCTCCTCTGCCAGATTTTTTTTCCTCCCATAGTCGCCTCATCCCTCTCATCTTTCTTCTTTCATCTTGCTCCTCCCTACCTTCTTCTCTTTCTCTTTTCTGTCTTTCCCTCCGATAACCCTTTTCTCTTTTCCTCCCTGCTCTCACTTCCAATTCTCCCTCTCGGTCTCTCTATCGCCATCCATCTCATATCATACTAGCCTGGCTTATGGTGCGGTGTAGCGCCTATTGAATAGTTATCAGAGTGTGTCTGCTCAGCTTCGGGTGTGAATGCTGAACATAGAGTTATGCAGGCAGTGAGAGCTGGGGAAGAGCAGGGGGGAGTTGGAGGGGGACAGTGCTGCTGGCTCTGGGAGATGGATGGAGCGGATCAGGGGCTTGACTGACAAGGCAAATGGTAATAAATGACTCCCATGCCAGCTGACGAATGAACGCACAGGGCTAGGAATAGAACCAATCACAGCAGATAAACACTGACATGACATGCAGTTTGTGTGTTCTCCCCTAATGTGACCCACTTTCCTGCTCGTGTTACCCAAACAGTGCTGAAATACCAAAACTTGCTCTTTTATGCATTCGTCTTTTGGCGAGGTCATCGTACATACATCCTGCATGCATCGGTGTGAATCTGTGTGAATTAGCACGTGCATGTTCCTGTTTGTGTAATGTTCACAGCAGCACGGCTGTGATGGATGGACCCCTGTGCTGCTCCACCGGGGCCATTAGTCAGACAGAGAGCAGGGGCTGGCCACCTGGGTATGATGCACCACGCTAGAGGTTGAAGGCCAGTACAGACACTTACCACTGTACGTGTCTGTGTGCTTATGGTGCTTAATGTGTTCCTGTGTGTGCTTGTGTTGTAACCTTGTGTTTGTTCAAAGATCAGTTTCTTTTTTTTTTTTTTTTTTTTTTTTAGATCTCTTTGCATGTGCACGTGTGCTCTTTGTAATGATGTGGCCTGACATTCCACCTCGCTCTGCGACCGTGGACATCCATCATCCATGCTTCAGTTGGGATGAAAGGTGCATCACACATGCAACAGAACATTGATTTGAGTTAAATGCATTTGGATTAAACATTTTAGTAATCTGTATTGTTGCAAAATGGAAGAAAATAGTGCAAAATGGTGAATTCAGTTTAATTCAATTCAATTCAATTCAATAGAATTTAATTTATCCTGAAGGAAAATTATTGTGCCAGAGAGTGCTTCAAATTACAGTAACACGGAGTATTCATAAGCAGCACTAACCAGTGGGTTCCCCGGGTCAGGATCCCACACTGGACCCGGTTTTAGAAACAACTAGTCCATACCCATTGAGTGTACAGTTGCCCATGTGCAGTTTCACATAGATTGACCACGTCAGTGAGTGGAAAAACATGGGACAGACAGAATGACTGACTGACTGAATGACACACTGACAGTGATTATGTCCAGCATACCATACCATGACTTAGTCATACCAAACATTAGAAAAAACAACAACATTGGTCCACAGGGGGAGCCACAGGGATCGGTCGCATTTTAGCCATTTGTAAGCATTTCTCTGTTGTTATAGCGCCACCCAGTTGCCAATTAGAGTTAAATTTCTCCAGTCACCTTGAGGCGTCCTGTTCTACATATCTACCAAGTTTAGTAAAAATCCATATGGCCTAGATAAGAAATGAGCTCTCTAGCGCCCCCATTTTGTTTGATGGGCTCAATAATGGAGGGGTCCCCTCAGATTATGTGTGGTCATATGCCTACAAAGTTGCGTGGTGATGGGTGAAACCCTTGAGATGTTCTACACCTTTATGTGATGAGCCACGCCCTCCACAATATTCATTGCCTTATAGAAGCTCAGTTTTAGTAAGTTTTCCAACTTTTGCCAAGAGGGAACTTTAGATATTGGTCCCTAGATTATGTTCACCCAGTTTCATGCAGATCGCTCAAACTTCCTAGGAAGAGATCCATTTGAAGTGTTTTTCAAAAAATTCAAAATGGCGGAAAATCTATATAAGCAGAAGTTATGGGTTCTTGAGGCAAATGTGTTCCTCATGAGGAGAGGCATCTCTGTGCAAAGTTTCATGTCTCTACGACATACGGGGCATGAGATATGCCCATTCAAAGTTTGACATTTCAATCGGTTGCTATAGCGCCCCCCTTTGGCCAATTGATGTAATATTGCTTCATTGGCATCCTCCCATGACCCTCTACCACTGTGCCAAATTTCACATGGATTGACCAAGTCAGTGAGGAGAAAAACATGGAACAGACACACAGACACACACACACAGAATTTTCGTCATTATATAGTAAGATAGTATTAAATATCTGGCAAAATATACAAATATACAAGATACAAGTGTTTCCAAGCAGCAAAAGCAAAAAGCAGTGCCTAACAGAGGAACAACAGGAGTAGAATACTTACAAGAGTTACTAAAAATGAACTAAAATGGTGGAAAAAAACAGACTGCGCCTGATAATCAATGTGATATTAAATATTATGTAACAATGAGAAGTAGTACTGCACATGACTGAGAACATGATATTGCACTACATTGACAAGTGAACATGATACTGAAGAGTAATATTGCACATGATGTAAAAAATATTGCACAAGATATTGAAAAATAGCAATGTGCATCATATGAGGTGATAGTGCATCTAATGTAGGTGAATATTGTCCTTTGTTCGAACTCTCCTCTCTACAGAAGGGGGAGGAGTTATACAGGTATAAAATGGTTGCCCAGACTAGAGAGTGATGACAAGTTGTGTCCTCTCTCCTCGTCTCATCGGGCTTCCTACACAGAGTTGCTTCCGTCAGTGTTTCTGAAAACCTGTAACATGATTCTGGGGTTTTCTCTCCATATCTAAGCTAAATGGATATCTACTGCCGTGCTGGGTGGTAAAATGTGATGATTCTGTTGCTATTGAACAACTGCGGTTCCCATTAGGCTCTGACAGAATGCCAATGGCTAAAACGTGTGTGATTATGTTGTCAAACAACAGCAAAATAATAGGTGTTTCATCTTGATTTCAAGTTTTTACAGATTGCTGAAGGCCAAAGAGAAGACAAGCAACATAAAGTGATACTCTCAAAGGGGGTGTGCAATGTAACATGTAATAAAACAAGAATATTTCTTTCATAAACCACAGTTGTTCACAGAGAACGATAATATCTTTTTGATCTGGCTGACAAACTCTGCTTTAATAGAGAGCAAGTCATCTCTGTGCCTTCGGGCTTTGTTTAGTTTAATGTCACTTCCATAAAGTGGAACTACACATACAGTATGTCAAGACAAATCAATTGCACATAAAAGGTTTGTTTTGTGGTGGTGAATAAGGCAGAACCACATGAAACACTAACTAACTCCAACCTGAAAAAAAGAGAGTGGACTGCAGCTCACAGCACATGAGGAGCACAAAGTTTAAATGGTCACGAACGTACAGTATGTCCTGCCTCATATAATGAGCTAGCCACAGCTACTGTGGAAACACCACTGTAATCAGCAAACCGAACATCTTACCCTTTGACCCGACCTTCCTGCGTGCACGTCTTCACTCCTCAAATCCATGTTCACTTTCTGTTAGCTGACCAGCCAGCAGCCTTTACCTCAAAAACCCCACTAGCTGCACACACAGCCTGCCGACACCAATCGCACCCACTCAACATCAGCCACCCGGAGTTTTCTGCATGGCTCTGCTCACATTCTCTCTCTCTCTCACACACACACACACACACACACACACACACACACATGCACCCTGCATACGTGGTTGAAAACACAAACATACAACCACACGCAGCCAATCGCATGGACAAACACGGCTATTCTGGCAGGGAAAAACACACACTGCAAAGACATACACTGTCAGTTTGGTTTCCTGCTTGAGTAATCGCTTTTTGTTGATGGCGGATATTGCACTAACAAGCTTCTCGACTGAAAAGGCATCTCTGCTGTGTCGCTCCAGGCCTCAGCCTGGGCTCTTTCACTCTATCAAAGCACAAGACCCACAGTTGCTGACATGTGGATGGGCTGGCAAAGGCAATAAACTCAAACAAGTTTGTGCGTTTGAGATGGGAAAATGTGGGAGTCTAATTGGACCATTTAAATGTTGGATGGCTGCTTTTGCAACCTTGATAACAAAATAAATAAAGAAACATTCAGTTCAATCTAACAGTTTTATGGACGTTTATTTACATTTAAGTTCTTGATCTTCATTTCCAAAGCCTGGGCATTATAACAGCTGCTATCTACCTGTAATTTTATCATTACCCAGCTGTAGATAAAGAGTACAATTAACCTTTATGCGTGTAATTGCACTACGACATGCTAATATATTAATCTATGTGAAAATTGCCATGTCTATCTCCAGATGACACGGTAAAACATATTTATGTCACCTCTCCGGTTATATAATCCTGAGCCATTATGATAATGTTCCATTTTAAATAAGACACATTTTATAAATAGGACACTTGAGCACTCTCGTTGCATTAATCTGGACCGTTAGACATCGACTATGTGAATTACTGTTTTTTTTTTCCTTCCCTCCTAACAAAGCCGCACAGGGGCCAAGTGATAATGATGTGTTTTTATAGAATAATGGCAGTTCTTTCAAGTCTCTGTACATAGCTCTGCAAGACTATCCTCCCCTTCCACACAAATCAATCTTCTTTCCATGTTGGCATTCATAATAAATGATGCCTCACAATCTCTTTGTTTCTGTCGTATCTCTTAACAGCTTTCATTCATTTTACCCAGGAACATGGCTGTAGACGTGCTCATTCAGACGGCCATCACTGGCTATTCAGATGCAATTACTGATTACAAGTAACCACTATAAACTCAGCATGTTAAGCAGCTGTGTTTGAAAAGTATCTTCTAAAAAACTCTTTTAGTCAAATCCACGTGTTGGAGAAGCAAGTGGGGCATTTTTAATATTGTTTTGCTGTTCTCCTGTGAGCATGTTAGCCACCTTACCCGCCTATAGCTTTTGATTTGCCTTGCTTTATGAGTTTGCATCCCTTCTAAGCTGCAAATCAGATTATTGCATGTCCCAAATCTTAAAGCCTTAAATATGTATGACCTGTCTTAATGAGGTAGTATAGCTCGGAGCAGTTTTCTTCTAAAACCAATATCTCTCCTCTTACACGTGCTAACAAATTGCAAAACATAAATTACCTCTGTCTCACACACACACACACACACACACACACACACACACACACACACACACAGATACATGAACACAAGCCTGTAGATTGGACAGACTTGACAGACATGCAACTGCTGCTTCATTCAGTTAACAAACGCACACATACATACAGCCTTCAGCTCCCCAAGATGTAGGATCTCTCCCAACTCTCCCTGGACTGCAGTGGTGAGAAATGGTCATGCAACAATGAGCCAGTGAAAGACACTGACACAGAGCGAGAGCAGCAGAGAAAGAGAAGGAGAGACTGAGACAGAGAACACAGAGAGATTCAGTGCTAAGCAGCTTTAAGACAATGTGGAGGGGGAGGCTCATCTAAAGCCCAAATGGCTGCTGCTACCCCATATCGCTGCTCCACTTAAACCCACCCCCGCACACATAGATACACACACACACACACACACACACACACGCACAAACATATGCATGTAAAAACACACACTGACACCCATCCGCCTACACATACACTCCTATCGCTGCTGCACATGAGTAACCCAGATGTGCTTCCCACGTATATCTCCTCTGTGCACCCCTCCATCAGCAAGAACAAAGAGGACGAGGAAGCAGAGCCGAGCACACTGTAGGAGACAGAGGGAGAAAATGAGAAGAGGGGTGTATCTTACTGAGATAGCAGTAGAGGGAGGGAGTGGAAGGACACAGAGCACAAGCAGAGAAGACAGAGTAAAGGGTGGGGGAGTGAGACAGCAGCGGTGTCCCAACAGTGCGAAGGAGGGAGAAAGCAGAGGGGAAGAGCAGGATGACTCAGACTAATAGATGAGAAAGGGTACAGGGAGAAGAATTCAATAATACATGTTTGGGAATCCCCTTAATGCTTTGTGGGTCTGGCTCTGTGGTGTCTTTGTCTAAAAGGTGGATAAAAGCAAACAAAGTGTAACTGGGGATAAAAATGGGAAGAATTCCTGCATATTTTGCACAATGTGGGGCAGTAACGCATCGAGGACTCAGGGAAGTGTTACAGTGAGGTGATTGCTTTTTAAAATAATGACAAGCATGGATTACATTTTTAAAAATGTGTTAAGGTTATGTTAGTAATCCCAGTAAAACTCTGTGACACTGTGTCTTTGGGAGGTGGGCTTGTTGGATGTGCCCAGTCGCAGTGATGCCTTATAAAATTCCTTCAGACCTGCTTGTGTAACAGGTGGTTCTGGAAGCTTGGTGACGCCCTGGTCAGGTAGTGGCTGCTATTAGCTACAGCTAGTTATGTTTGTGGCAGAATGGATCAAAAGAGAAAGGATCTGTTGGAATAGAGGGAGAGCAGGTGACACAGCTAACATTATGACTTCCTCCAGTTTTGACTCTTTGACACTTTGCCTCCCAAATTATTCTCACCCTCAACTCATCAAATACTGACACTTGGTCTATGGCCGTCACATGAAAATATCATGTCCTAGGTACCCTCCTGCATCAGTTTTCGACGTACGGGGATGGCATGTCAATTCATGCACATTACATGCATTGTCTCTTTTTAAAATAAACTTCCACTGTCACAGCAAATGTAGTTTCCATTTGTTAAGTGCATACAGTCTTTTCAAAATAAACTTCTAACGTACATTAAAAAAAACCCTTGTTTTTAGGTTTACCTCAGGTTTAGGCACCAAAAGATTTTGGTTAGAATCAGCACAAAAAATGGCTTAAAATAAGTATGTTTGTTGCTAATGTCATGTTCAACTTAGGACCTGAAATGCAAACACAACTAGGAACAAGGGAATGGTTAAAGGCACTTTATTGTAGTCTGAAGAAGTGAAGCTGAACAGTTGATGGCTGAGGTGGGCAGAGAATGGCAAAGGAGATCAGTCCAAATCCAGAGGCCTATGACAAGAACGAGGCTGGACGTGGTGGGTTATGGTTGAGGCTGGTGTGGTGAACATGAGACACAGAACAGAGTGTAAACTGAGGTCCAAAACAAAAAATCTGAAGTTGGCCTTGATGTCTGTACCACAGAGGAGACTGAACTATCTGGCAGAGTCTGAGCCAGGGTTTTATACCGCAGTGGCTTGATTGTAGATGAGGTTCAGGTGTGCATGTTCAGCAGCTGCAGGTACTCAGGAGGATTGGCAGGAGGAGAGAACCAGGAGGCCACGCCCAGCAAACACACAGAGACAGACTGATACCAAATATGAGACACTGGGAAGAGGAAACAGGGGAGGGAGAGGCCAAGCTGAGCTTGTGACTTTTGGTCTCACATGGGACACTAACAGCCGGCTCCCAAATGAAAGTCCAGAGTTTATTTGACCCATCCACCTCCCTTCTAACCCACCCTATGTGGACATTCTTTCTATTTATACAACAGTAGTTACCCCAAGTGTCAACAAAATGCCACCGCCCAGATTGTCTTATACCGCCGCTACAGTGTGCTTCTGTGCATTGGTGTCAAATGGTGATGGGCCTCTGACCAAGCATCTGTATTTTTGACAAGTTGGGAATGAGACCAGGTTGTGCCTCAATGAGAAATTCTACTGATTGCAGGAGCAGCATTGAAATGAACAGATTTTTGACCCAGTGTGCTGCTGTTACAAATGCTGGTGGCTCCTTATTAGAGGAAGAATCAATATCAGTATCATTTAGTCAGTGGGAGACAGGTTCATGTTACTCTGGCATTGGTGCTTGAGGTGGGGAAGACAGCTTTGTCTAAATAAGTGGAAGTTGCTTTCAGATATCTCCAAAGTAGGTTTATTCTTAGCTTGCAACCTAGCCATCTGTGCATTTGGTTATCACATCAGTTTTGTTCAGAGGTGGGTAATGTGATCTCACAGAAGTACATGAAATGACCACAGTCTCTTGGTGGCTGGTTTTGGTTGGGTTTGAGCACCAAAATAATTTGGTTAGATTTAGAAAAAGACTGCGTTTTTGGTGAACATAACTATGTGTGTTACTAATTTAAATACAACGCAAAATAAGAATGTTACATAACATAATTGAACTATGTAATGGACATACGCATGTAAAGTTAAAAGACACACATGGGACACAAACATTGGTCTCCTGGATGAAAAATCTGCGTTTGTTGGACCCATTCACCACCCCGACTTCCTCCTTACGTGGGCTCTCTCGTGCAAGACATCATTGCTCAGACTTGTGTTGCCTAATGGTGATGGGCTGCTTATCATGCTGACTTGAAAGGATGGCTTTTTCCAAGCGCCGGATTTTGATGACTTTGGAGTGAGACAGGGTTGAGGAATCCTACTTGACTTTACACTGGCACATAATTTTAAAACACAACGTGCCAACACCTTGTGATGAAGCCTTTAGAGGTCGTGGCCATTTCACATTATCTGTGAGATCAGGATTGAGTCGGGACGTTGTCTACAGCCGTCACTGTAGTGATGTGTTGTATTTGACTAATACGCACATTGTGAGATGTCAGATCTTTTTTGGGAAAACTTTTATATTTTCAGTAATAAGAAACATGCTCACTGTTTTTCAGCAACATCCTACCAGGCTCAGTTCAGCACTAATACTAATACCCACAGACTGCATTCAGAATCAATTAGAAAACTGTGAGGAATGCTCTATGACAGTCCAACGTAAGAGCGTATCCTGCTTCAGAACAAGGGTGAAAAAGCCCATCTTTATTATACACATACCCCACATAATTGCCAATTACTGTGGTGTGACATCACATAATCATATCACAGGTTTCTGGCTCTGGAGGACAGATTTGCTCTTGTTCAGATACATTACTGCATGTACGGTACCAATGTTTTAATTGCACTGTCAGGAAACACAAAGCCGTTTCATGTAGCGCGGTTTGTGGAATCACACTGTTGTGATGAAACCGGGTTTTTATTCAAACACGCATTGTAATTAAGTCAGAAGAATAGTGCTATGTGATGAAATATGATTCTGACTTTATTAGATAGCATGTCAACTGCACTGCCTCTATGAAAAATAAATAGAAGCAAAGCACAGATGACAAATTAGCCATGGGCGCTGTATGCTTGGTTGCGTATTAATCAGCAGGTGTTGGGTATCTGAGCCTCTGGTTCTCTTCTGAGTTCTGCAGCTCTCTGTTCAGGGAACTCTTCAGCTGGGAAGGTACTGATGGACAGCCTGAGGCAGGCAGCCAGATGCTCCCCCTGCAGGTGATTCTTCAGCTCAGTTTTCATCTCCAATTAAGTAGATCATTCTCAACTGCATCTGACTGGAGAACTGAGGTGAATTTAAGGAGAGGATGTTGAAACGCACTCCCTGTGGTGCGCAACAGCAGCCTGCATGCACAGTTAGGCTGTCTCTGCCTTTTTCTTATGAGGTCATTTATTCAGCGGCTGAAGAGGTTACCCTGATGCTTTACCTTCTGACACCTTGATGAAAAACGACTCTGCATTTGTTCATTTGAGGCAGAAGAATAACACAAGATGCTGCCAAACCCACAACACTGACACTCTATCACACACACACACACACACACACACACACACACACACACACACACACACACACACACACACACATATTTGTGATGGCTATCGTGTTAAAAAACAGCTTCCTCTTCACTCATCCAGCAAACACTGAGCAGCATTATCATTCATTTGGAGTCCTGTTTCTGCCCACTTAGTTCACTTCGTTTAACTCACTTTAGGTCTCCACCGGGAAAACATGCTGGCTCTTTAGCTACTACATGTTTAACTTCCTTGCACCAGTTTGTTTCTAATTTTGTCTGTTTGCTATTTGGTGCTGGGCAGGTAGTGTACAGTAGATTTATAGGAGCTTGTTTGCTGGAAACAGCTGCCTGCTGGTGCTGGAAACGGCACTGATGAGAGCCTAGGGACTGAACCATACAGCAAGTGTGCTGTAAAACCAAAATAACCCCAAAAGGGTAAAGCGCAGGAAGGTGATGACTAATTTTCCATTTGATTAAATTGATATTGATTGATATCAACAAAATGCACTTGAGTATTAAAAGAAAGTGCCTGAATTCACTTTTGGAGACTTTAAAGTAATTCTATGTTCCTTGTAATACTCACCATCACAGCAAGACATATGTCATATATGTAGCTCTCTCCCAGTACAAAAGCTAACTAGCTAGCTAGCCTATTTGTCTGCATAGTAAATGGCATAATACCATGCTGATGTTTGCCCAAGTGTTAATTTTTTTCTGATAAATTTTCATGGTGTGCACACCTTTGATCATGATCATGGTGTGCTCATGATCAAAGGTACTTCTCACATTTGGTCAGATGGGTGTATGGGCAGGATCTCAATACCATGGTGATTGCTACTGCTCAGACTCTGGCAAATTGTGGGTGTTTCTCAAAGTGAGGGAAGGATCCTTAAATGGCTGAATTCCAAGGATGCTTGGTCATCAAATCCTGCGTAAGGACTGTTCCAATGTCAAGGATCCTTCAAATTCGTCTTACAGAGTATTCAAGAATTAATGTATGTATCCGTCTTTGTGCACAGTTTTCTGGAAGTGAAGGTGGGGCCTCTTCACTGAAATCTGCGCGGCGGAGCTCGGCAAGATTTAGGTAGACGTGTTACCCTTTGGATTAATATTTCCAGGAGGTCTAGTCATACAAGCATGAAAAAACTACTGACAGAAACCTCATAATCGCTGTGGGAATGGCCACAGTAAACACATTAGACTGTCCTGCAGGTCAAACCATCACTCACCTGTTTTGAGGTGGACATATTTTGGAGGATTACCCGGCAGTATCATGTACAGGTGGCGCATCAGCTGTTTCAGAGCAGGGCAGCTCATCAAATCAGATCAGAGCAGAGCAGATAAAAGTGTTAACTCGTCCGACCAAGGAAGGATCCTTGACTTTGAGAAACACCATGTGTCACTGGCACAACATGGCAGCGGCTGTATCTGGGATATTTTGGCTTCATTTTTGTGCAGCGCGAGTATAGAGATGCATTGTCTATCTCTATATACAGTCCATGTCCTCATCAAAGAGATTCACCTGGCTGCTCACACAACCTCATGTATCCAATCGCTGAATACTACTTGAATAACTGGAAGATCTTCCATGAAATGAATACCGCTATTAACGACCTTTCTTATGCATTTGCCATTGTCCCACTGTTCCTTCCACACTTGACGAGAAGTTGAGCAGTTGAGAATATTTTAACTTTAATGCACTTGTAAAAACCACTAAGAAAAAAAACGCCAGGCGTGCCATACCAGAGGAAAACAATTGTTTTGCTGGTGTTGTGTTTCCAGTGACACAGATCTGTGCGACCGGGGCTTAAGCATAGTCTTAAAATTGTTCGCATCACACTTGTCCTTGGCCTCTGGGTTTATTAAATCTTAAAGTGATTCACTCTCCTGTCACATTGCTGCAAACTTTCACACCATCTTTCAAAGTTATCTGCTGGTGAGTTTTGCATCTGTGGCCTTGCTTCATGCTCGGCTGACACATCTGTGAGCGCCTGGCTGTGTGGCTGCAAAACCACCACTGCAGAGTGGTAGCTAATGCAACTCACTTCATCGTGTTCATTTCCAGTACACAGACCATGTATGTATGGATGTTTATGTGCGTGTGTTTAGGCGCGTGTGTCTGTGCTGTGTACCCGCATTAATATTGCATACGTATCCTGCTCCGAAAAAACTCCAGTGTGTGCGGAGGATTCGCTTGAGAGCACCACTCTCAAAACAGATTCACTTTTAATTCATTTAATTTAGGCCTGCACCATGTGTTATGCAGAGACCGCCATTTGATATGCAGCCTGTGCTTGGATGGGTTTAATTACTTAGCCGTCAAACAAAGTTATGCAGCATATGCATTTTCAGAAATATTGGTTTGGTTCTTACATGGGATGCTTATCAATGTGGGAGAGGGTGTATTTGTATGAGTGTGAATCTGCCTGCGCATTTGTGAGACAATAACTGATGATCACGCTGGATTTGATTGAAACATGTCTGCAATGCAAATTCAGCATGATATCGCGGATATTTGCCAACGACTGGATGAATGGCTGATAGTAAGGGACCACACCAGTGGGTTTGCAGATCTCTCTGTGTCTTTGCGTTCCATGTATGGACTCAGATAGCATTACTTTTATATCATGTGGAAATAAATGATAACCACTAGCTGTTTTGAATGTAAAAATATCCCCACAGTTTAAATTGATGCATGAATTTGACAATGGTCAGCCATATATATATTTTTTCCATCTAAAGATCAATCATTTCTGAGGCAACAAACACAGGAAAATACAGCATAACGAGTGAAAACATTTGGATTATGATAAATAGAGAAAGCTAAACCACACCCACACCCTTGCAGAGACACACACACTGACAAACCTATTTCGATAAAAGATATGTGTAACTGCAGGCCATTACTCCCGCAGAGGCAAGAGGCAGCTCGACTGGGAGCTAATGGATAGAACCATTACGGCCGAGAAGAGCCAATGTTTCACCATTAGATAAGGAATCAATTATATGTTTATATGTTGCTCTCTGCCTCTGCCTCCCTTATACTTGGCCTCCGGCTCCCACCTCCAGCTTTTATTAGAAATACAGCAGAAAGGTGAAGTCCAACCGTCACGCTCAGATAGCTCAGAAACTTCCTCGCTATATCCCCCTTCAAATACAGAGCTCCTGTGCTTTGAGATTTAATACATCAGTAAAACTGTAATGTCACTGGAAAAAAAGAGTTACATGAAGTAGGTTAACAAATCCAACATGACATCCGCTGCTATGGTGATTCGTGAGACTTTTTTTCTTTTTTAATATATTTAATAGAGCCTCAAAATCCAGAGTGCCAGATGGTGAATTCCCACTGAGACAGGATGCACCTATGACATGAATTGAAATGAAGAGTAAAGAGATAGAGGGAGAGAGGAAAAGAGAGGAAGAGATAACTCATCTCATCTGTGTCTCTTCTCTCCACTCCATCCCTACTATGTTGCTCCCACAGATGCCCTGCACAGGGAGGCAACAAAGCAACAACACACTGTCAACTGAGGACAAATATATATATACATAATTTTCTAAAAAAGCACATGTACGACTCATCTGTGTTTTCCGACTTCTGAGGAGATGTTTGCAAACAGCCAAGGAGCCTGAGCTGAGAAGAGCTAATACATACAAATGTAGCCCCTGCAGTCAGTCCTCAGACTTATGATTTTTAAAAAGTTGAGGTTGTTGGGATGAAGGAGGACTGGTGCTTTGCCAGTAGTTGCTACGGTAAGCACCTTGGGTCCAACGTTTAAATCTGTATCTTTGGAAACAGCATCTGGCTTAGTTGTTTTTGAGATTGCTGAATATTTAAAAGTTTAGTTTTTCAGTGCTCAAGATATTCATTCATTTTCTGTAACCTCTTATCCTCTTAGGGGTCGCAGGGGGCTGGAGCCAGCTGCTGGAGGCAGGGTACACTCTGGACAGGTCACCAGACTATCACAGAGCTGACACATAGAGACAGACAACCATTCACACTCACATTCACACCTACGGACAATTTAGAGTCACCAGTTAACCTGCATGTCTTTGGACTGCAACAACGCTAAACACTGCACCACCCTGCCACCAAAACACAAGATATTATAAGTAAATGTTTAACGTACGTGCTGCAAATTCTGACGTTGTCTTTTGAATTATGACCAAGCCTTAAATAATAACTGCCTACTTTGCTGGTTTTTCTCACTCAAAACTTCCTGCAGCTGTTTCACGTGTAAACTTGTAGGACATGGATGCGCAGTGCCCTTTTAGCCACTTGCAGGCTTTTAATGTGAAATATCTATGCAGGAATTTTTTGAAATGTGGTTGCATGAGGTACTTATCTTTAGTCAGTGTATTACATACAGTGGATGTCAGTCAGTTTGGAGAAACAGATTGCAGTCCGACACAGAAGCATTGTAGTGCTGCGGATGGGGTCAGCAACAAGATGTACGTAGTTTAGCCACCTAAAAAGGTCCCACCTACAAAAATCTGTATCAGTTTAAGTATGTACTATATTGAAAGTATTTTTACTACTTTACCTTTCTGTCAGACAGCCCGTTTCAACAGGTAAGCTGTTGATGGCTTCAGTTCCCCATCTATGCTCTCATCAAAGCCACCAAACTCCACTGACAAAAAGAGTCATTTAAGCTTGCTGAAAACAGGAACTGCTGGTCTGGTCCTGCTTTGATCAGTTAGTTAGTTTATGTTTTGTGTGACTTTGGTGAATCCAAACTAACCCTTTCAAACGCCAAAGTCACACGATAACACAAACAAAACAACTGTTCAAGGCAGTGGTAGACCAGCAGCTCCTGTGTTCAGCTATCTTAAATCATTGTTTTTTTCAATGGAGTCTGGTTTTGAAGAGAGCGATAGACCGGCTTCATTTTCCTGTTGGAAATCACTGTCTGACATTAAGGTAAAGTAGTGACAATACTCTCAATATAACATACTATTAAAATTGTATTGTTTTTTAGGTCTGACTTTTTTTAAGGTGGCTAAAATATGTTTTATTGCTGACCCCTCCACAGCGGCAGATTGCTTAGCCTCCATGTCAGACTCCAGCCTGCTTCTTGAAACTGGGGGCATATACTGTCCATGGATAGGTACCCCATACAGCACTTAAAAAAATCTGCACCATCCCTTTTACACTGAACCAAAGAATGGGTCCACACAGCTGACTGCAGTTAATAAGCAGCTGAGAACAGTATTTATGTCTTAAAGACATCAGCGGAAGGATATGACTGTTGTAATGGTGGAAGTAGTGCTGCGGAAATGTACATTGACCCTGTTTTAAGACGACAAGGTAATATGGACAAACTGTTGAGTTTGCATTAATAGCAAACAGCATCATCAGCAAATAGAAAAGGAAGTGGAAAAAAAGCCTCCTGTTAGATAAATGTTCTGCTATAACCAAGCACGATTCACATGAAGCTGCAGCGGAGGTAAATTAAATATTTAAGACCGTACGGTTTGTTAATACAATTAATATCAGTATATATGTGTACGTGTTTTGTTTTTATCTCGTTGCCCTCTCAGGAACAGGAAGGAGATACTTCATGAGCTGCAACAGCACAAGGTCGGTTCAAGGTAGTGCATGGATGTGGAATTGATTTCCACAGGGTCAGGGTGCGTGTAAGGTTACCTGGTCACATGCAAACATTAACATGCACAAACACACACAAACATAAACTCTCAGTGGGGTTCATTCAGCTCGGCCTTGTTTTTTTTTCCCAGGGCTGTTCCCTGCACACAATAAAAGCTGATTCTTATTAAAGTTTGCAGGTTCCTGAAAGGACACAGGCAGCAGTGTTTTCTCTGATAAATGTCTTATTTAACAATCTCCCTGGACATCCTAATTGTGGTGTTGGCTCATGTTTCAGTGCACTGAACTGGAAAACCTTGGCATCTGTGCTGCTCCCTTTCCTCCTCTCCTCTCTCCTCCACTCCCTTTCTCCTTTTCTCCCGTTTCCAAATTCCCTCCACCCATATCCCTCACGACATTTTGTTTTTCTTCCACTTAGTGTACATAGAATCATCCCATTTATGACATAGATGTGGTAAGGAACGTAATATCAGTCTTCCAACTGAACCCTGAGCATTAAATAGTTCAGAGAAGCGGAGCATCTGCTGTGTGAATCAGCATGGTGTGATGCCAGGTTTTAATAAAAAAAAAAAGAAGCAGAATATAGCCAGTTGATTTCAAATGGAGATATACACCCACAAAATGCAGTATTCTGGGAGGAATCACCGGCAGAGATTGTCATTTCATGACGGCAGCAGGTATATTTAACTACTTCGCATGTTTCCCGGGAAACACTGACATTTGTCTATTTTTGGTCCCACCCAGCGAAGGAGCCCAGACTTGTGCCAGCAGCCAAAAGCCATTTTTATGAGCACTAAATGGCGTCCAGTGCATTCACCCTTGTGAATAAAAGAGGCGCTAGTCTTGTCTCTGTGAAACACACCATTACTCCTCCATTGTTTGCCAAAGCACTTTGTCGAGAAATAATTTACACCGAGTCTTTCCGCTTCCAGCCTGTTCAACACAAGGTCATGTCCAGCAGAAATGGCCCTGTCGTGCCACTATATACCAACCAATATGAATGATCCTCATCCATTACCAACCTATGAGATGTGTTTGTGGGAGTGATATGGGATTTATTAATCTGGGATATTAGAGTAGGACACCCATGCAATTGTTGATTAATATGCCAGTGGACAAAGAAATTAGAAGATCAGCTTTTTCATTCTGTAAATCTCTAAACTAATAACAGCAGGACATTCAAAAGAACAAATCTGTTGAATGAACGTACTGAACTGAATCACTTCTGGAACTGATTCGTTCATTTCTCAGTTCAGGCCGAGAGTGGAAGTGCCGATTCGGTCTGTGCAAACGATGAGTCACTCGTGAGTCGCGAGGCAGCCAGGATGCAGGGAGGGACTGCCTACCGCGTGACGAATCACTCGGTGAACGAATCACTCTGTGAACGACGTAACCCTGATCCCTGAGTGATTCAAATCATTTCTTCTCAGCGATAATCTTTCATAGGCACAGTTTTCCCCAAGCTAACAGCTAATATAGCCAGGAGTCAAGCCACATGAACACAATCACACACCTCCCCATTATTTTAACAGACTTAGTTTCCTGATAACTTAAAATGTTAGGCCTGCCAGTGATGATATTCACCAGTGCAGGCCAGACGCAGCAGCAGCTCAGCCATGTATCAGTTCAGTGAGTCGGACTACGCAGTACACAGTCAGGGCTCCTCCCGCCAAGCACTGAACAATTCGGTGAACAAATCTTTTGAACAAATCTTTTTAGAGGGAAGAAGGAAGTCTGCTGGTCCGTATTGAGCTTTTACATCATGAAGCACACTGGCCCAGGTGTGACTCATGAGGTAAATGACGTCTCTCTGCCTTGACTCGCATCCTGAAACAGAGGAACAGCTAAGAAAACAGGCACACCTGGTGGAGCGGAGGGGTCGTCACAATACAGTAGTCTTGCTCAGGTTCCTTAAAAATGCAAAGTGTAAGTTAGCTATGTACTGAAATGTACTGCAGTGCAGTATACACAAAGTAATGTTCATAAAAGCACATTGTAGAACATGTTGTGCCATCCATTTTTATTTCTAGCTTCAAGCAACAGAAGTACATAAATTGTGACTTGTGCTATCATTTTCAGTCACATTAACTCTAATATACATTTTGAGTTTTATGCACTGGATCTCCTTGCACTGCTGGAACGAGGAGATTCTAAGCTTTCTAATGATGTGAATACTGTCTTTGTTCTCCAGATATCAAGCGAAACATACATCTCATTACAAAATGACTAAAAAAGGACTTAAAAGTTTGTAGTACAGTGGCAGCACAGATACAGTACACGACAGAGTCCAATTTGCCTTCTAAACTGGGGAGGCATGCTTTACCTCGGGGGCTATCCCAGGGTGAAAAATACACAGAAAAGCTTGGGGACACATTTATTTAGTATCCAGCAGGGCAACAGTAACAAGTGTACCCAACAGTATGGAGCAGGAAGACGAGAAAGTATTGTTTATGTTGGAAAAACTGCGGATCCCTTTGACAGACACTGAGCGCAGTTGGCAACGGACCCCATATGGCTTCAGTCACACAACCCTTCTCAATCTTTTAATTGGTGGAATATAAATAATAGAGGAACTGACACGTTTTCTGACTTTATGATCACTTGAAAGGCAGAGAGTCACCACTTTTCTTAAAGTCTCCTGTGTACCATGCCAGTAAATCTGAATATATTCTACTTCGGTGCTCATAGTTTTCCGTCAGTTGAATTTAACGACTGAATTACAGAGGATCTAATGATGCTAGCGACATGTCTTTATTGACAATAGTTTAAACAATTAGCATTATATATTGACGCATGATGCGAAGAACTACGTTACTACGTTAGCTCAAGCAGGTTGTCTGTCATGATCAGGTGGGTTTTAAGACGTTTTAATACTCTGAACATCATGATCTGTTTATTTGACGAATATAAGAATGAAACCCATGGCCCTGAACCCTGCCTTGTTATCACGAGCCTGTTATTTATAATTCCAGGGAAACACAGAGGGAAAGAGAGTGGGTGGTGCTGAGTGGGACCAGAGTGTGGTTGACAAGTATTATATCGGTGAAGATTCTCTGTCATCCAGGTCATTGTAATCCTAAGTGCTATATCAGAGGCAACTGGACTTACTTGAGTTTCTTGAAGACGTTTCACCTCTCATCCAGGAAGACAGCACAGGAGACCCAGCTCACATCTTGGCCAGGAAAGACAGATGGTTTTAAAGAGGCGTGAAAGAAGCCGTCTACATCGAACTGAAACGACCATCGATAAAAAGAGGAGGTGGCCTACGACACCGCTAATCATCCACTTACAATACAGTCTTGGGATCCCTCCCCAGACAGCTTAACACCCATCCACACCTGGACCCGTCTGACCCTAAGGACACACTTGATGGCCGGGTGGGTTAACGACTCACATGTGACCTTGACGACTCTGTAAGGGTTCACGCCCACACAGAGTTTAAAGCCTGCGACTCTGCACCAGTCAGTTAGAAGTGGAGAAGCATCTTGGATGAGAGGTGAAACGTCTTATAAACGGCATGTTTAGGTACTGAGATCAAGGTTTATTTTGCAGTGGATCACTAAAAACATGGATTTAATTATATTTTAAATTAATCTAAAAATGATACAGTTAATTGAAATAGATGTGGGTGGAAATCTCCTGGAGACAGTGCTGTGGAGAGGACTTGACCTGGTTCTGATCCTGAGGAGAGGCCCTCTAGTAAAAGGCTACTCTTTCCTTTTCTTCTCCAACTTATCTGCCTCCACAGACCCGCCATCATGCCACGCTCGACCAGATAGCAACAGAGCAATTATTTCCAGACAAGCACAATGTTTGGTGATAAACATAACAAGGGCCTATTTTTACCCAGTAATGTTGACTGTGTTGTTGCGGCTGATTCTGACACAAAAATAGGATGAATTTTGGCACTGTTACATTTCGTAACTTGGTATTTTTGTGCACTCTGTCTTAGAAAATAAGATAAAACTCAAACCAGATCTGTGTTACACTCATGTGTCCCAAATCTACCCCTTTCTGCTCCACATTGTAACTGATGGCTGAGGTTTATACACACAGACACAGACATGCAAACACATGCCTGCACACAGTGTTGTGGCTGCAGCAGCGGGAATAAAGGTTATATTTGATAGGCATTGCCCTCAGCATGGCGCTCTCTGCAGACACTTTGCCGAGCCGCTCAAAGACACACTGTAGAGAAATTAAACTGTATACTGGGGGAAAAAATATATGTGAAATATGTGGCCCATTTGCAATGCAAATTCCAGGAGCCAGCGGTCTCCTGGGGTCCATCATACACAGCAGGCAGAACCAGAAGAACATGCAAGTGAGTGTGAGTGCTTTCATTCTGGTACGCTCTCACTCTCCCTCTCTCATTAAACAGGCTCCATTTCTAAGGACGTTTATGCATCTCATGTATACTGATTCGAGCGGTATGTGGAGTCACTGAGTTGGGAGGTAAACAGACCCTGCAGGACTGTTGGCTGTGTCCTGTTCTTCAACCAGCAAAACAGTGGAAACGACCAACGAAGAAGCTCATTACGTACTATAAGATTGCTCTAAATGGGCCTTTGTAACACTCCAGTGATCACTTAGGCCTTTGAATAACTCTGTGGTTGAACTTGAGAGGTTGATAGAGTTTTACAATAGTGCATACAGTATGCATAAGGGGCCACAAAATGCACAGCACAGATGGTGGGATAAGGACGAGGAGAGTTAAGTGCCTGCTATATTGAATTTGGGGTTGGATAACATGTCGGTTAAGGAAGAATTGATAACTTTGCGAAAATGTCAGTGGAGTATCAGACCAGAATAGTGCAGTGGTTGTGAATAATTTACCCTTTAATACTGACAGCCACATGTGATCTATGCACTACATTTATATATGAAATTATACTCTGTTTTCTTTGTGTGTTTATGAGTTCCATTCAGCCGCAGACTCAGTAATGGTTCGCAATGAAAGGAGGTAATTTGGCATTGTATTTCAGAAACGGCACTATAAATAGCATGAAAGACTTTGTTTGATACTTATACTCCTTTACAATAGTTCAAAAATAACTTAAACTACAGATTAAAAGGAAAACATGAAATGAGGACATAATATGGTTCTGCTGGTCATGTCAGTTTCCATCTTGTGGATGAACCCTTTTAGCCTTTGCTGCTGAGTGACTTTGATATGCTGGTCCTTCGCTCGTTGCGTTCATCCTCACTGAGCAGCTGAAAATGTGAGCAGGTGTTGTGTTCATGTTCCAGTTGGCAGCAGGAAGTTTTGTTGACCATTAGAGACTTTGAGCCAGACAGTGAGCTTTGAAATCCAGACATCTCAACACCTGGTAAAGAATTTATTTAGACTTGAGTATAGACCTCAGAAACTCTGTGCAAGGTGTGCTATTTTGGCTGAGGGCATACAGTCTTTATTTATTTGCCTTCTTTAAAGGGGTTTCATGTGAAATTCAGAGTGTGTGAGTTTTGTGGTCTCGGTTTTCATCATGATGGTGGCTAAGCCAGCGGCTAACATCTGACAGTGCTAACTCTACAGTAGTAGAGTAGTAGTAAACAACGGCAACGGTGCTGACAGTTTACAGAATTAACCGGGGGGGACTGGCAACACATTTGTCAGTGGCCTCTCACGTCTACATACGTACGCAAAGGTATCCTCCTGTGTATCCTGTTGACATTTTGGATGCCGCTACCAATGCCAGGACGTCAACAAAGCACATGATTAGGTTTAGGCAACATAATCATGTGGGTAGGTTTAGAAAAAAAACATCATGGTTTAGCTCTACAATCATCCAGGAAGCAAACACTGGGCTCCTGGGTGAAAGTCCGAGGTTTGTTGGATCCACCCACCAGCACTCCTATCTATCATATAGGGACTTTATGGCTCCTTATATCATGTCGTTACTGGCAGCGTTTCAACCTGCCCCATCCATTTGCGCATCATACCAGACGACAGGTGCTGTCTACCCAACTGGCTGTGTAGTATAACACCGCGAAAGGTGTGTCTGCTGTCGAAATCACTCACAGAGAGAGAACAGGCCGGACTGGCTTAACAGAACAAATGACAGAGAAGCTCGTACTGTATTACAGCACACACAGTGGGAGAGAAACTTCTCCACACAGGGCGCCATAACTCCACTACATATTTACACAGCTTAATAGTGGTTTGCTGCTATATTAATGCTCTGAATGTCACATACAGAGCCTTTAATGTGTAATGGGCCTGTGTTCTGAGAATTAGCCTTGAGAAATAAGATGTAGATATATTTCCTGAACATGAATTCCCCATGCAGCCCCTACTCTTAGGACAAATGTAAACAGTGATGTGAACTCATTTCAAATACAATATAGTCTGCAGCTAAGCAGTTGTGTTGAACCCAAATTACCATCAGGCTTAGACATGTTTATGAGTTCCAAGTGGACATGTTTCGCCAGAAGCCTCTTGTCAAAGCTGCTCTGTGTTGCATTGACATTGATTCGACAGTCCGCTGGAGGTGTTATTGAGCATACAAATATGGATTACAAGCCACTGATTGCTGTCACCTTAAGTGTCCTGTTTTCTGTGTGTTTTAATACAACAAAATGGATATGAAAAATAAATGACCTTCTGAAATTGCCTATTTTGTTTTCTTCACAGTCACATCTAATCTTTCAAATGTTCTATATATTATATTAATGTATCGCACGTTGTGTCTGGTTGTCTTTGCCACATGCGCAACATTCATCATGCACGCTTATATCTGATCAAGCTCTTTATTCAGTTTATTTTACTGTGATTTTAGTAAGGGCTGATCCCAGAGGTGAATGGCTGCGCAAAGATGCCATTTTCCCCGCATAAATCAATTATATTTCCATTTCCTTGGATTTCAGTGTGTGACAACTACAGATAATTCCTTACCCATCTTGGCCACAGGCAATCACATGGATCATGTCAAGAAAAGCAAAATTTGAAACCATCTGCGCATTTGTTACAGTGCCAATTATGTTTAGCTTTATCTCCCAGGGAGGACTGGCCGAGTGTGCTTACTCCATTTGAGAAGCTCTCCAATTCATAATCATTCAATTACACACATTTGGGACTAAAGACCTTCACTGGAGAGACGGCACATATGCACAATGTCAGTATAATGTTGTGTTATCCCTAACAGAGCACAGACAGGGCCTTGTTTGTTTGCCTTTTCTTCTTACTTAGCAAAGGGGTTCACAACTCACAGGGTGCTTGTCTTTCTCTGTGATCTCGCCTGACTTTGACTACAGCATACAAATCCAGGGTTCTAAAGCAAAGCAAATAATGTGCATGTCTTCTGAGTAGCTGTTGGTAAGGCTTGAGCTGGGTTGTTATTGACTGAGGGGCTGCAGGGACAAGGGGCTGCTGCTGCCGTGTGTGATTCCTGGCTTCACACTTTGCAAAGCTCCATGCTGAGATGCTGGCTGGTTCAAAGGAATACTCAACCAAAAACTTATGTTTAAAGCATCAAACGCTCACCGCCTGTTTGCCCTACTGACAGTATAGAAGTGGCTTATTCTGCAGGTGCAGTTTGAGAAGTTTCTATCAGTATTTTGACCTTTTTCATCACATTGAAAATGAGTCTTTAGCAGCCTGTTTGCATACCTCTGAACTTCTATCCAGTGTCTATCCATAAATGTCTGGTGGTGTGACCATTGTCTGTTGTATTCCCTAATTAGGGAAACAGTTGGCCAACCATAGTTTAGTATTCACATATAAGAACATGGATGTCTTTCCAGGTGGGTTAGCTACATTTATGAAAAAAACGAACAGATGACAGCTTTTAAGTTTGGATGAAAATGATGCATAGGTGCTGCACAGTTTTTTACATGAAGCTGTTGGTGAAGATTCTCAGTCATTTCGCCTCTCACCCAAGAAGCTTCTTCAGTTCTACAACACATGAATATCAGTCCTTAAATCCACATATTTCTTTGATCTGAAAAACATTCAGCTACCACACCTCTACCGCATTTTTAGTGTCAACCGAAATTACTTTGGCAACAATAATATATCACTTAAAATTGGTTGGTAAGGGAAAAACCATGGGGCAGCAGAGTGGTGCAGTGGGTAGCACTGTTGCCACACAACAAGAGACTTCTGGGGTTGAAACCAGTTTCTCCATGTTTTCATCCAATAAAGCCAAAGGTAAAGACAAAGACATGTAGGTTAGGTCAATTGTTGACTCCAAATTGCCTGTAGGTGTGAATGTGAGTATGAATGGTTGCCTATCTCTACGTTTCAGCCCTGTGGTAGTCCAGGGTGTACCCCAACTTTGAACTTTGCCTGATGTCAGCGGGAATAAGCTCCAGCTCCCCACAACCCCGAATGGGATAAACAGTTACAGATATTAGACAGATGGGAAAAAACAAACGAATTAGCCCCCTTTGCAATAACAAATCTGCTAACATGAACCAGCCAAACCAATCGTAGATATGGGGTAGTAGAAGGCCATTATCAGGCCTTTCTGCCACAGAGGCCTTTAATGGGACTTTCTGCAAGAAAGTCTGCATTTAGGGCGGGGTGTGGTGGATGGGTCAAACACAGGACTTTCACCCACATCTATGGTCAAAGGATCACTCAAAGCACCCTTACACTACAGAGCCACAGTCACCCATTCAGGAGCACATTCACATGCTCGTGGCCGAGGCTACCGTACGAGGTGCCACCTGCTACTCAGTTAGACATTCAAAAACAATCACACGCCAATCACACAGCCACTGGGAGCATTTTCAGGTTCAGTGTCTTGCCCAAGAATACTTCTGGGTCAAACTGCCGATGTCCCAATACAAGGCGACCCACTCTACCAAGCAGCCACAGCCACCCATGATGCTTATAACCTCAGATAATGGCCATTTAATGGGCTGATAACCTCCCAGTAAACACGGTTAAAATTCATCATATTAACTACAGTTCACTATCTATCTATGTGTACCATTTTCAGATTTTCTGTTTTCCTTTAAAACTTCCACGCACTCACATATGCACACACACACTCATAAACATTTTGCCTTTGAGCCCTCAAATACTTTCAAAGCACATACAGTATTTTGCCAGATACCAGCATGACTTCAGATGAATCCTTTACTTCCTGGATGAGATGAACCGTGACAGAAACAAGCTCCCGTTATGTAATCCCGAATGACTTGTACAGTAACATAATGCACTTTTCTGATTGGCAGTGGCTTCTGTTCACTGTGTTTAGGAAATCCCAGCCTCCCTTATTCATTCTTTTATTTAACAGCATGGAATGTTTGCTTTGTCTCAGACGCATTGTCTCTCCCCTGCAACCCCTCGCTTCCTTTTTCCTTTATTAGACGTAGATTAGGATTTGAATGAAAAAGCAGAACAAATAGCATCTCATTTATGCACGCCTCAGACTTCTGGGGGTAGAGGCTCTTGATAGTGGCTGAAGGTAAAGGCCTAAACATCGCTAAAATGTTGGTTTTACAGCCACTCAGGCAAATATATTTGTCACCACTCATGTCCCCTTCTCTCCTGAGACAAGCCCATAGAATAATGAAATGCAATTATCACAAGGAAATTGTTTTCTTTTTTTTATTTATATATTTTTTGCTTACCAATATTGGTGTTTGCGGCTCTGCTGTGCTGACTAAAATGAACATCTCTGTGAATAAATCAAAAGCGAACAATGTTGGCAATGTTTGCTCGCTCTCGTGGAGCATCCGAGCATTTGGTGAAAAGTGCCAGGCTGTCAGCTCATTTATGCAAATGCAACAGCAAAGTCAAGCCATTTCCCAGAGGATAGGAATGTTTATTTGTGATTTCTATTTTTATTTTATGAAGGCGGAGTGATGAAATGATAAATGGTCCTGGTGCTGGCTCAGTGATTACTGTATGATGGAGCTGGATTCGTTGACTCTTAACGGATCACAACTCGCGTCTTAACCTCTTTACTCTTTTGGGTTTGTTTCCTCAATCCGTCTTTGTACCTTTTTACTTTTCCCCCTCCTCATTCCTGCATCTCTCCATCTCCCTTTTTTCCCTCGCTCCATCTTTCCTTCATCATTCCCCTTACATAAGGCCTAGCAGGGCAGTCACTGAGACTGAGTACAGATGTAGATGCCAGATGGATAGGTGGGGGTTGCCTTGATTTTCAGCCAAAATACAAATCCTCGCTTTTTCCTGTTCTCTTTCAAACGGCCTGTCACCCAGACACACATATAAAAGAAAAACACATATCATAACTGTGAACATGTATCTCAAAATGCTTCAAATGTTGTAGCAGTAATCCACTGGAAATATAGTTTTGATGCAGGGTTTTTTTTGCAGCACCGACTTATCTGCATGCGTAACCATCTGCAAGAATCTCATTGCAAAATATGCACATATTATTCTGTTACATTTGCTCAGACATAACACTAATGCCTCCACTCTATCAGGTGAGCCAGGTTGAGAGCAGCCGTATCAGTGTCAGGGTCAGCATAAGGAGTGTAATCCTGGACCTGATTTAGTGTGCAGAGCGAGAAAGCTGATTATGAGCCATAACCACCTCTGTGTGACCCCACTTCTCGGAATAGCAGTTTGTCGCTCAATGGACATTCATAGCCGCACTGTTTAGACAACATGACTCCCAGATCATGCCCCAGTGTCACTTTAGTTTTTCCCAGCTGACATTTAAAACAAATGCTCACAACTGCTACAATTAACATAAAGTTCATTGAAGACCAGTGTTTATGAAACTATTATTTATATAAGTGTCATTATTTTACATGTAATTACCATTCTCTATTACTATTGATCAGATTTTAAGTTAAGTTCCTTGTTTTACCTAATTCCTTATCGGAAAGCAAAACAGACTTAGAGGAGTTTATCTAGTATAACAGCACACTCACGGACCATAAAACATTCTCCCAGCGTTAAATTGTCACTCAAGTGAAAACCCCACAGGTGGGATTTGGACCTCAACTCATCCGCTTTCTTGTACAGTATGTGGTTATCTGAGGAGCAACAGTGTATAATTCTACATCCCAAAATGTCCATAATATTGCAACAAAATGAAACACATTTCAATTTTTTTTCCTATCCCTCAGTGCTGTAGGTTGCATCTCTCAGAGGATCCCCAACTATGAAGACAGATAGGGAAACACTGCAAATGTTTTGCACAAGAGAATCAGGACCTTTCACAGACTGTGTTCCTGAATGCTGTGCTACTAGTTTCGGGCACAGGGACAAACAAATAACCTAACTGAACTTTCAACTTAGTCTTGCGCCAAAGTGGTCACATACCGGCACTTGGGCAGTGACCTCTGGTGGGTCGCCATTAATGACACAGTGGCGGATGGGTCCAACATCCAACATCCACGGACCTTCACCCAGGAGGCCAGTGTTTGCTTCCCATATGATTGCAAAGCCAAACCCTGTTATTTTTCTAAACCCAACCTTGTGCATGTGTTGGCCAAACATAACCATGTGTTTGTTGTTGAAGGAAAAATATGTCAATTTGTGGTACTTCACAGACGTAGTGTGTTTATTTTGAAAGACTGTATGCAAGCTGTACATTTCCTGTAAAAACAGAGGTGTATTTTAAACACAGAAATATGTAACGGGGTGAAGTTGACACAGCGTCCCAAAACATCAACAACCAATGCACCCAGGGTACCTTGCACATCATGCCTCAACTTGTAAAGTCCATGACCAAACATCAGAGTGAGACTGTGATGGAAATTTAAGTGTACATAGGTAGCCTATAGTCTTAGAGAGCCTTTTTTCACACTTGCTTTTTTTGGTTTGTGTTCCACTCTTTGAGTTAAATTGTGATGTGTTTTGGTCACTATTCTTATTTTGCTTTTTCCACATCCACTCCATTTGGTCTGTTTGCACAATTATAACTTTAAGAATTGTGTTTCTTCAGAGAGGGGAAAAGAAAAATGTATCCAAAATGCAATGCCATGCCCACAGCCCACTGTGTCTTCAGCACAGTGTCCAACATAACCAACAAAAGTGTGCTAACAGTGGCAGACTTTTCAGCAAAATTGTGGTATGGGCCAGTATGGACATAAACCACACCTGGAAACTGGAGAAGGGAAATTAAATCTCACATTGAGTAACTGAAGCTGCCGGTTAGCGCGGTATATTATCCGCAAGTATGTTATTATCTAAGCCTGCCAGCTAACATTTTGAATATTTTTACCTTCAGTTAAGTTTGTTCCAATGGTTTAAGCAACTCATTGATCATTTGAGTAGTCTACAACTAAAACAACAGTAGTCTCTTTGTTATGGATGGTGAGCATGACCAAAGTAGTCGTTTGTAAAGCATAGCTGCTCGTACAAGTTTCAGCCACGTTATTTTGGCAATTCAATCACCAGAGTAATAGTTTGCATTTTATATGTGTGTTAGTTTGTCGTAGATAAATTGAAACTTTATGTTTTGTTATGTTTTAACAACACTGTGCTTAATGTGTGTTTAAGTTTAGGCACAAAATCCACTCGGTTATGGTTAGGAAAATGTCATGGTTTGGCTTAAAATGCTCACTTTTGGTGGCACAATACTGACAGAGAACACTGCGATGTCTCTGTACAAACTAAACACTTTACATGGCACTGTCCCCACTGGAAAGACAGTGATGGGTCGCTAAAAAGCACCCACATTTGGTGACTAAAAATCCATTGGAAATGCAGCAATGACTCGTTAAAAAACGGGTTTTGTTCTTTGTTTGTCGTTACTTGTTTGTTGGTCTTGAACAGTGGTCTGCAGCTTGGCAGGTGTCTCTCCTATGGGTTTCACGTCGATAGTGAGGATGTCAGCTTATATACTATGTTGCTTTCGAAACATTGATATGATATGTATGAATGCACAAATAAAAGTATTTGTGCTAGAGAGGTACAATGACAACATTTTCTCCTGGTGACTGGGCCGCATTGGGCTCTCCAGCAGTCCACTGTGCATAAAATTGTCTTATTAATCAGTAACTTGTTATCACAGAAGCCTCTACAATTTAACCATGACCACTGGGCAATATTTAAAATACTTGGTGGGACTGCACGTTGAGTTAAGTGGAAATCTTATTCAGCTTCAAAAAAATGGTTAAAACGTTTTGATAAGAGTAAGCACAGCGAGAGAAAACAGCGGGTACAGCATTTCAACACTGCCAAGAAACAAACTCAAAGGCTATATTTCTTCTGCAGGGATAAAAAAAAAAAAGTATAAAAGACTTGGAGGCACCCATACAGATATCAGAGAGTATCCTCGCATGTACTCCGAGTAAGAACTTCTGCTTTATAGAAAGTAGCATCAGTTTCACATTGGGCCATCGCTGCTTTATTGGTCAGTACAAGGGTCAAAGGAACAGGACACTGAGGAGAAAGACGCTATGTGCCTATGATATATCGGACTAGTGACATTTTTTTACAGTGTTACAATATACCATGCCACAGTATGCCTGTTGTAATGGATTGCTGTAGTGTGCAGTTGGTGAGGTGGTAGTATTACTGAGAGAGAACCTTGCCGCTGTGCTGCTCGACTGACTGTTGCTGTCACAGAGGCTTGTCCCTGTCAGCGAGATAAATGACATTCTAGCTACCCTGCTATCTACTTGATACCTGAGAGACAGAGACACTGGTGATGCCCTTCAAACGCTACACACCATCAACCCTGTGTGTGTCTGTCTATTGTCAGGAGAGCAGTGCGTGGGTGGGTGAAGGCGTGTGTGTCTGCACACGCCATGGCATTGTAGCATGCAGATTTGCCAGCAGGGTATGTGTACCCTTGCACATATGCATTCGGGTTACAAAGGTGACCACTCTCTTTAATCAGGTAATATTTACACTGTGTTAGGGGGAGATTATCTATGACACTTAATCATTGCATGGCAGCCATTGCTGTTCTGGATGTGCATGAGCCACAACAAGTCAGTCCTCGTTTGTCTGTACACACTACATGCACTGTCTTTGTGTTAAAAGATATTATTGTAGTCTAATAATTTAGCTATGTCCACAACACGAATACTTTATACATATCTTTATTACTTGTTGATTAGTCATCGTGCAGGTGATCGTCTGCTGGTTTTAGCGCCCTTTTCACCTCTACCTCATTTGGTCCAAACTTTCTGACTTTTCAGTTTGATCTGAACCAAAACCTCCCTTTGACCACGGCAGGGACCAAACAGCCAAACCTGTCCGACAAAGCAGGTGGTTTTTGTCTGGATCAAACTGAGCCATGGTTTGGTTCCCTGCTAGTGTGAAAACAGTTTTTGGACGGTTCAGACGTTCGAACCATTTACAGGAAGTTTTGGCAGGCTATCGTCAAGTGATAAGAGTAGTGTAGCACCTCATTGTGTAGTGTGTGTGTGTGTGTGTGTGGTTTAGTGACAGAGAGCGCGACGGTGATTGCACTCCAAGTAGACTAGCATTGGCAATCGGAGCAGAGGAGAAATTAGCAGTGAAGCTGCCAAGTGGTAAATGTAAAGAGTCGGTTTCAGTTTGTGTATGAACAACGCAACATGACAAAAAGAGCCAGGGTAGCACATGGAGAAAAGAGGACATGACATAGTAAAGACTCAGTTGGAAAAACTCAGACGCTTTTCAATTATTTTCCAAGAGGAGGAAAAGAGGATACGAGAGGACGGTAGATCTACAAACCAATCAATGTCAAGTATCAGGAGACGCAGCTCACATAGGTGATGGAAATAGGACGATAGGAGGGGATCATGTAGAGCTCTCCAGTGAGCTTTACTGCACATAATTGCAATGTGAGACCAAAACTCACTAGATCAAATGTATACAATGCAACAAAAATGTGAACCTTGGTCCAAACCTTAGTTCAGACGTTTGCTACTAGCTCACTGAATGTCCTACGTTTTGGAGTATGAAAGACAAAGACAGTGCCAACACAAACTTAAACACTTTGGATGTTAAGAGCAAGATATTTCAAAAAATAGCAGATTCTGCAGAGGCAGCTTCCTTCATCTTGTCAGCGTTATGTCTCTTTTTCTTTGCCATGGATTCTTAAATTATCAAGTCGCATTAATTAATCAGTAATCACTAGTCAGAGCATACATAGAGCATACATATATCTTTCTGGGAGTCAGTCATTTCTGTTCTTCATGTCAGAATCTGTGTGAGCATATGCTTTAAGTTCAATATCATAGCATAACAGCAATATGAAAAGTTTGAGATTCCTGCTCCCGTGCCACACAGTCCATCAAATCCTTGTTAAAGCAGCAGTGAGCAGCAGCAATTACAAGACAAACATTTGCTTCAGTGTCAATCTCGATGCCAAACACCACCTATTTCCTTTGGCACTTAGCGAGCTTGGAGCTGCCAACCGCCTCACTTTGAGCCCATAATACCGCTTCCTGAGCACCCAACACTCAGAGTTAATAATGCACTGGTAGCTCACTGTTGAGGCTGCCAAATCTCAGTAGTGACCACAGCTACACTACCATCTTCCTCCGCGTTTGCCTTCAGGTGGGGAGCCTGACCTTTGTGTGCGGGCAGCTGGAAAATGTCAGTGCGGCGTAAACTGTTAGCGATCTCAATTTGCAATGGCATTTTCTGAAGCCAGACCCTCAGGCAGCCACTGAGGATCGGGCCATTGTAGCTGGTTCATGTGTGTGTGTGTTTACATGTGTGTGATTGTCAGTTCTGACTTAAATACCACTTGACTGATCTGAGGAAGACTCTCTAGTTCGCTCATTATCTCCGTTAAGTCTGTTTTTGTTGTCATTTACCCACTGATGCTTTTTCTTCCGCTACTCTTTTATTCTTACAGCTCTCCAGTGTCTGTTTTTAAGTATCCCCACTTATCTGCTCCTCTCTCACCTTCAATTTTGTGTGGTTACTTGCTTCACCATCTATGGCTACTGTTACATAAACTCTATCTGTGTGCAGTGTATGTCTCACAGATTAAATGTCCAAACACTGGGCCAGTCCATCTTCCAAATAGACAAAATAAACAGCAGATAAAAAGATTAACAGTCCTCTCAATTAGAATATGGATGAATCCTTTGAAAGACTTAAGTATGAATCAGACAGTCTCGTCGGTCTTTCAGCCACACAGCCTAAAATTTGAAGGTTTTCTGTGTACAGTACGATCAGCTAAATCCCCCCGGCTGTTTGGGCCTATTACTGAAAGAATGTCTGGCTTTGACTGCAGAATAATGAAGGCAGACTTCAGGGAGCTGGGCGAGGCGACCGATACAATCTTAATGTTGTCAAATCCACCAAACAAAAGGAGGGATATCAGCGGTGAGGATGAATGTGGCCGTTACAGAAAGGGATGGCCTTGAAGATAGCAGCGCTACAAATGGCAGCCGGGACTGCTTGCTTAACTACGCTGTTATGTTTGAAGTGAACAGGTTTCCTTTGACAGGTTGAGCTCAGGCAAGCTAGCGGTGCATGGTGAAGATTTTCCTGTGCTCAGAGGACTGGAAACCAGCCAGCCTAGAAGAATCACTCTCGAGGTTGTGGTCACAAGCATTCAAGCTGCTTCGATGTCTATTTTTACATTTCACTCACATCTTTGAACATGGTATGGTTCAGATGCAGTGATGTAAAAGGCTTTGCCTCTACCACTACAAAACAGACGAAAAAAAGGCGAATTCCCCAGCTCTCTATCATCCAAAACTGTATTCCACTACACCAACCTTCCCCTAGGTCCTCGTTGTACTTCTTAAACTCTCTCACCTACTAACTAAGCACTCATTTGTTCTCTCAGCCATTTTCCTCTAGGGTTCACCTTGTCCAACTTCTTGCCAGTACATGCCCTGGCATTGGCTTCCTGAATAATGCTTTAATTAGGAAGAAAGCACAGAGGGTGATCCTACTGTCGACCACAAAGTGCCGCCTCTATTTTAGGGCTTTCCCTCTGAGTTAATGTGTCAAAAATCCTGGGACAGCACAAGGCAGAGATGGAAGGAACTTCAATTAAAACTTCCACCTGAATAAGTTATGTCTTTCTAATAGACTTCGGGAAATAGTCATGAATATATAAAGAGGAAATATGCATTCATCAAATCCATCTTTCTGGTCACACAGAGGAAGGGAAGAATTGATAGAGGGAATGCAATAAATTGGCGGCAATGGGGGCTGCAGAGGCTTTCAGGCTGGGTATGAGTATGGGATTGTGGCATAAAAAACACAGAGAGAGCAACATGGAATTGAATTTCAAACGTCTTTCATAGGGCTACTACAAAATTAATAACCATTCAGACATAGAAAGAAAATGTCCAAATAAGAATGATGCAAGTGAGCCTCTTTCTAACAAAGAAGAGACAAATAAAAAGGCAAAAATTCATAAGAGGAAAGAAAATCACCAAAAAGCAATTTGAGCATCATCACCATTGACTGCGCACAACATAGACTGCATGAAAGCCACGAAAAACTCAAAGAGACAAGGCTTCAGAGGCTTGCTGGCAAACCCTATCATCACCAGAGAGAAAGACAGATGGGCGACAAGACAGAGATGGGGTCAGAGATGTGACTGCAGAAGAGATTGTTGGGAGCAGGAATCAAGGAAGGGCAGCATGCTGAAAGCTTTTAGGGATGTGACCTTTAACAAACAAGTGTTGGATGTTGCATGGCTAAATGCCACACAAAGAAACTTTATGGAAATCTATTTGCAGGGCAGATGTGGGTTGGACAGGGAGCATAGTTTGGAGAAAGTCAGAAAAGTAGCAGCTTGCTCTGGTATTGATTGAAGCGAGGTCTGTTTTTACCTCATGCGCGTGGGGACGTGGTGGAGAGGTTGGCAGCAGGCGAAAGGGAAGGAGAAAGAGCATAAAATGTGTTTCAATATGCACTGTTATATTACTTTCATTTTCTGGTGAAAATGTGGAGATTGAGCCCAAAAGATAATAGGGAACTAAGGAATAACCTCTCTGTGATATTAGATTTTTGAGAAGGACTCTTTATTTAGTCTTTCCTGCTGGGCTTATGCTATTAATTTCTTTAACACAGGCCCAAACACTGCAAACTAAATGTGTGTGTGACTGAGGATAATCAACACCTCCATTTTCCATCTCACATTTTAATTTAGTTTATTGGCATGCTTATAATTAAGTACAGCTTTGCAAAGCAGGTTTTAGAGGTTAATAATGTACGTATGATCATTTTGAATTGAAGGAACAGAAGAAATGTTAAAAAAAGAACTGTTTTATGTGTTGCTCTACTGATAAAAAATATATATAATTTTAGTCTGAGAGCATATGAAACTCTTGAGCCCCTTTTACACTGTTCAAGGTGGAAATGTCATGCAATTGCCCACCTTGTCGTGCTTTATAAAAGGTACAATCCTGGAATAGGGGGGCAGAGTCGGGAGAGAGACACTTAAACAGCAGCTGGCAGCAGTTAGCAGCTAACTCAAAGAAGAACAAGAGCTGAAAGTGTCTGCAAACTGGGGAGACAATGAGGTCTGGGTTGTTTGATTCTGTGTAAAAATACAAAGGCCACATAAAGGAGGGACTTCGTAGCAGCGGGAAATTTTAGTGTAACTTAAGTAAAGAAGTTATTCTTTTGTAGATGAAGGAACTTCTGTACAGGTCCATCTACGGCCCAACCTTCACCTATGGTCATGAGCTACTGGTAATGACCTAAAGAATAAGGTTGCGGAAGCAAGCAGCAGAAATGAATTCACCCTGAAGAGTGGCCAGGCTCAGCCTTAGAGACAGGGTAAGGAGCTCGGAGTAGAGCTGCTGCTCTTTTGTGTGGAAAGGGATCAGTTGAGGTGGTTCGGGCATCTGATCAGGATCCTCCTAGGCGCCTCCTGTAAGAGGTGTTCCAGGCGCGTCCAACTGGTGGGAGGCCCCAGGCAGACCCAGAACACGCTGAAGGGATTATATATCTCATCTAGCCTGGGAACACCTTGGTATCACCCAGAAAAAGCTGGAAAGTGTTGCTGGGGAGAGGGGCACCTGGAAACTTTGCTCAGCCTGCTACCCCCACGACCCAGCTTTGAATAAGCTGTGTTTATACAGACTACATAACCTGATCACCAGCGAGAAAATGTCGGTGTTGTATGTGTTTACAAACATGTTACATTTGCATGTTTCATACATTTCATTAGCATTGCTGAAATGTGAAGTGTCAGCACATCTATCACATCCACTAATAACATGCAGATGTAACGTATCCATGGTTTGCAGAAACAGACAATGCCAACATTTTTCCTGCCGATTGCGTTGGGCTGCAGTGTAGCGGGATGTGTAGCTCTGTTTCTTGTCGCTGGCACTCTCGCTCTTGTTCTGTTTGATTGGCTGATTGAGTGATTTGTCAGAGTCTGGTGCTGGCTTGTCTGGGTCTTCATGAATATTCCTGGCATGCGGCAGGCCCCTTGGAGCCTGGATGCTGTCAGGGGGTCACTGTGACAACTGATGGGATTTACTGCTGACAGATGACTTTGTGTGAGAGAAGGAGGAAGAGATGGGGGGGGGAGAACGAGGGCCACCAGTGTAATTTGACATCTTCAGTATATCTCAATTTTCACCCTCGAGCTTTTTGTCCATGAGACATGGACACTGTTCTACACACATACGCACACACAGAGTGCTGTTTGTGTGAAACACCATATGTATGTGGGAATATTAGGTTCCCTCCATATTAGGATGTTGCAAATAGATCCTTTAAAGAAAAACTGAGTCAGTGCAATAACCTAAACATTTAATCATCTCATTTTAGTCTGGTTTTCGTGTGATTCTCTGTGTGCACTTTATTCAGTTGGCAATTTCAGAGGGAGGGCTGCCCTCTGTGATAAATTAGTTTTTACCATCATGGAAGACAAGATGGAGTGCACCAATTAACATGGCTTTTGACAAATGAACTTCAAGTTGAGTTCACTGAGGAACCAAACTGCTGGGATCTATAATATATGATGTTTATTATGATAGATGACGGTCTCAAAATCTCACAGAGAGAGGAATGCACCAATGGTTAATTGAGAAATTTAGTCACAGTTTAGGCTGTTAGAGCCCAAGGATTTAGCCTCTTCTCTTTAATGTTTAATGCAACAGTGACTAAAAGGGAAAGAACTGAGTGAGCAAGTCATGTAGTGTCTAAATGTGCTAATTCTAGTCTAAACACTTGGGCACCAATTCAGTTTCTGTAAAATAGAACCAAACTTAGCCAGCAAGCCAAAAAAATATTACTTGGAAGGTGGTTTATACGCTCGTCTCCGACTCAAATCATCCGTGGATGAAAACATTGTTTATTGGCAGAGAAAGCTAAACGTCTTCGACATGAGGAGAATTCTAGTTGAACAAATCAGAATTCAGCGTGGTTCACTGAATCCAAGAGCAACTGACAAAAAGGAAAGACAAAAAGGGAGAAAAATACCCATTTTTTCCCTCTTTCAAGGATGACAAAGACAGTGCAGCAACACTCACAACAAGCTCTGCTGCTCTTTCCCTAGAGCAGTCGCTTGGCTGCTTGGACAGAGCTGAAATGGGCAGGACCAAAGAGACTGAAAAAGTACAGCCAACAACATCCTCAATGGGCTGCCTCTCTGTGACATTTCAGCTGTGGCTCGAGGCTGTGTGCTGGAGACATTTAATGTGTGTGTGCATGTGTGTGTGTACACAAACATGTCTGTCTATGTGCATCATTCTGGCACTTCCAGAATTTTAAATCTGACAATGTGATAAGACTTAAATTTATACTTTGCTATCAGGACATTGTCAGAAAGTCTTCAGGGACCGAGGCGTGAGCGAGACTGACACAACACATTTATAACATCAGATGAGGAAGCACAACATACTGTAACACAAAGTGGACAGCTGGAGGCTAAACTTTGTCCTAAGATGACACAGGCCATCATGCAGTGTATGGAAAGTTGATGTAGCGATGGGGGAACTCAGGACGTTGTGGTTACAGCTAAGTGCTGGACACCAGCACAGAAATCATTTCTGCCAGCGTCAAGATGTTATGAAAATTATTTAACACCACATTTCACTTTGAGTTCCATCCATAATGAATCAGCCCCGGCTACCTCTGTTTGGTTTGCTGGTGGAAACCAGGTTAATGGCATTAAATTAAGACGTAAGATTCATGTGAAAAATTTTAAATTAGCATGGAGTTGCTCCGAGCTTATTCTGATTAATCCGAGGAGGCGTATTGTTTTAAATAACATGACTGTGCTATTAGATTACACTTAAAATTGAAATGTGTGACCTGCAGTAAAAACAAAAGGACGCCAAGGGGAAAAATGAAAAGTGTGCGTCAGTGTGCATCCTCAATTATCTGACAATTTGATTCATCTCTTACTGTCTCATAGTGAATATATGCAGCCTTTAACACCATCATCCCTGCTGGACCTACAGACCCCCCCCTTCACCTGCGCATGGTTAAAGGACTTCCTTACCACAGACCACAATCAGTGACTCCCATCTCTCCTCCTCCCTCACACAACACCAGCTCATCTCAACTCTGTGTGCTGAGTCCTGCATGCCCTGTATACACATGACTGTCCCATCCCTCTAATGCCATCATCAAGTTTGCGGATGACACCACTGTGGTCAGGTGGCATCCTTCAAATTCTTAAGAGTCCAAATCTCAGAGGAGCTCTCCCAGTCCATGAACACCAAGGCAGTGGCGAAAAAGGCCCAGCAGCAGCTGCACTTTCTGAGAATTCTCAAGGATAATAAACTAGATCAGAAGCAGCTGGTGACTTTTTATCACTCCATGATCGTACTCACGTTCTGCATCACGGCGTGGTACTCTGAGAGCTCAGCTGTGGACAGAAGGGCTCTGCAGAGGATTAGTAGCTGCCCTCTGCCCTCCTTGGAGGAGATCTGAAGGTCCATTTCTGTCCTAACTGACTCCTCCCACCCAGCACATCATCCGTTTGTCCTGACGCCCTCAGCCAGGCGTTACAGGTTATTGTAATCCCTTACCTCCAGACTAGTCAACAGTTTCTTTCCCTGTGCTGTAAGAACACTAAACTAGCAATAATCATGAGCAGTATCTACACCGTGCAATATTTTTAAATTCAGACACTTAACAAGAGCGCGTGTCCCATTTAGTACAGTGTACATACAGTATATCCAGTGTATCCTCGTCTTGGCAAATAAAAGTGGCTGACTGATTCACAGAATGTCTATATTTGTGTAGGAGGGTATAAGGAACAAATCTTTTTCCTTACTCCACTGCTTTTTAATGTTCCTTTACTGTAACTATATGCAACAAACTCGCCGGAGGCTCAGGACATATGCGTACAAACATAAAGGCGTGCATATGTTCACACACATTAACACAGAGCTTTGATGGCACTGAAACTTTTCCAGCTTAATGATCAATTCTTGAAATCTAATTAGACAACCTGTCAGTGAAACCTGAAGTCACCGTGTGTGTGTGTGTGTGTGTCCATGTGGCTGTCATTGTGTGTACATGTGTGTTTCCCCTCTCCTGAGGTGTAATTACCAGTGGTACTGCCACAGGAGCCTCCAGCTGTACGCGGGCAGCCAAAGACAGGCCAGCCAGGAGAGGAGCAGTGGCAGTAATTGGCCAGAGAGAACCTGCAGAGAAACATATGTAATCAAGAAACACAGAGCGCGAGAGTCAGAGAACATGTGGAACATGTCTTCCCTCCACACAGAGAGAAGACAGAAGCACAGACATTGATCTGGAGCAGTGTACATGCAGGAACCTCAAGTTAATAATTCAGAAGTTCACACAATGAAAGTGTCTGAGAAGGAATCAGAACATTCAGGTAGATGGTGATTTCAGTGCTAAGCTAGTAACAGAAATTATGATTGCAGAGATATTTATAGTGCGCAGTGAAAAGAGATCATTTGGGCATTTGATCATTTATGTGTTCATAGGCCTTTCTCATTCCCAGCCTGTCAAATATCATTACTTTGTCAGTGATTCCACGTGAGACATCAACGCAAAACAGCATCCTTCACAGCAGATTGATAAGTTGCTGGCCGGCGTTGGGTGCGTCAGTTAATAACGGCGCTGCACGGCATCAGTTTGAAACACTGCCGGTAACAACATAATAGCAGGAGCTGGCTAGGAGGCCGCTGTTTGCTTCCTGTGTGAATGTTGAGCCAAACCATACTAATCCAAACCATGTGCTTTTTTTGCACAAAGACGCTGTAAGTGTATTTTGAAAAAGACTGTCTGCATCTAACAAACAGAAACTGTACATTTATCACACCGAACCAAAAGAGACTCATATGCAGACTCAGGGACGGAATAAAGTCCAAAACAAGGTCCTTTAACTTCAGGCTAGGTTCGGTACACAGAGGTCAGTCACTCAAGCAAAGGTATCCAAAAACGACAGGCAAAGACAAAATCCAGAAATCCAAAAAGTGGGTCAATATCACAAGGCAAACAAACTAACAAAGAAACCGCTGGACCGCTGACTCAAAGTACAAGATGAACTGACACAGACAAAGGGAAACAGAGACTAAATAGGGGAGACAACGAGACACAGGTGTGACAAATTAGGACAGGTGCAGGTGGGGCATCGGTGGCTTAGTGGTAGAGCAGGCGCCCCATAAACAAGGCTGTTGCCGCAGCGGCCTGGGTTCGACTCCAGCCTGTGGCCCTTTGCTGCATGTCACTCCCTCTCTCTCGCTCCCTTTCACACTTAACTGTCCTATCAATTAAAGGCAAAATGGCCCAAAAAATGTCTTAAAAAAAACAAAAAAGGACAGGTGCAGGTAATCAAAAAGGCGGGAAAGACAGGGGAGCAGGAAGTGAAGAGACCTTACACAAGACAATACAACACGTCGAGTTTCAAAATAAAACAGGAAACACAAGACAAGAAACATGAGAACGTGACAACATTTCCTGCAAAAATTGGAGTGTATTTTGAAAAACATAAATTGAGAATGTCAACAGCAGACACGAGAGGATATCTAGCATGTCATATGTAGACCAAGCAGCAATATTTGACAAGTTGGGTAGAGAACAGTGCGGCACAGTGGTACAGTGGTTAGCACTGTCGCCTCACAGCAAGTGGGTTCTTGGCTCGAACCTGGGGTGGGGGAGCCCTTCTGTGCAGAGTTCGTGTGTTCTCCCCGTGTCAGCGTGGGTTTCCTCCAGGTGCTCCGGCTTCCTCCCACAGTCCAAAGACATGCAGGTTAACTGGTGACTCTAAATTGTCCATAGGTGTGAATGTGAGTGTGAGTGGTTGTCTGTCTCTATGTGTCAGCTCCGTGACCATCTAGCGACCTCTCGCCCAGTGTCAGCTGGGATAGGCTCCAGCCCCTGTGACCCCTGACAAATGATTACAGACAATGATTGAATGAATGTGATGAGAACATGTTGGCTTTCACCAAACCTTAACCAAGTACTTTTAGCTGCCATAAGGGCCCTGACACACCAAGTCAGGCTGTCGGTAAGCGTATGTCACTGTAGCTTTTGCACGGTTGGCACTAGTCGGCCGATTCAACATGTTGAATTGATGGCAGAGCTGTCAGAGTCCATTAATGGAGAAATCCCTTTCACTGGCAGTTCAGCTCAGTGCGCAAGAAGAGAAACAGAAAAAAGAAATAGAAAATAGTTCGGAATCACGTGGTAAATATCATTTCTCCTTTAAACATCAGGTTGTGTTGTTGAGAGTCATTTCCTCTCACACAGACGCAGAGCGTTCGTGATAGTTGGCGGTTGCCGATAGTCTTTGCGGTGCGATTAAGAGCAATACTCACACGCCACTAGCTTTTTAGTCTGGGCCTTAAACCCATCCAGAGCATAACCAGAGAGGTTACACAGTGTTTTTGTTTATTGTGTAGGTATGAGGACTTGTTGGAATAAATCCAGGTTATAATGGGTGCAAAGTGTGTGTGTTTGTGTGTGTCTGTATGTAGCAGCAAGCCTGTTTGTGTGCTTTAAAGCATGCTCAAACATTTCTTCATGATCATGTATTTATCAGCAGGCTGTAGGGCTCGATTCCCTACATCAGCACTTCTGGGCAGCCAGGGCCACCTCTAATCCATACTGTCCCTGTCAGCCAAATGCTAATGATGCTGGAGCCCAGTCCGTCATGGAGCCCCCCCCCCCACCACCCTCCACCCTCCACCTGCCCCCCCCTTCTGTCACGCAACCACCCCACCATTTACATTACCAACAATTTAAATTTTTTCACAACAAGCCATCCAAACAAATCAGCGGTTTACAAGGCAAAACGTGTGAGTGAGCCCTCCAAGTGAAACAGGCCCAGCTGTGCCTCCCTGCTCCACCTCCCCTGACACACACCTGCACCTCATTTTAGCTGTAACGAAACTGAGGCTGCTTGAGATGATGATGTACCATTTCTAGAAAATCACAGACTTCTAACTGGGATAACGTTAGTGGGAGGGTGACACTGGGGTAGCACAGAGTGAGAGATTTAAGAAAAAAAGATCTGTAAGAATCCATCAATTTACAGCAGGTAGAGCTGTGTTTTCAAATGAGGACACAGAGCACACACACCTGCATACATATGAGAGAATAAGAACTTACTTGTACTTGTCAGTGTTAGCGGATAGACACTTATCATCTTAATATATCCACAGGAAGCTGGCAGGCAGAGGTAAATAGTGCAGTACAACACAGGCTGCTGACAGAACGCTGCACAGAGGAAATACTACCTGCTTTTTTACAGGTGGCTGACCTAATACATTTTTCAGTAGGGACTGGAATATTTTCAGAACTGGCAGTGAAGAAATGAAAAAAAAGTCAATATAATGGTATTTAAAGCAGAATAAAGCAACAGCGTAAATATAGACAAGGCAAGGCGGTTGCACTGGGGTCCATGGGTGACGGGGCCCATGGATAGAGTGGGTTTGCCAACAATAAGTTGGGCAGAAAATGGGCACCTTTACATGGCTTAAGCGATTGTATTAATTCATGTGCACTGTGCCTTTCTATATAAAATAAACATAAACATAACCCTTTGAAATACACCTCTCTGTGCCATCAGAAAGACAAACCCATCCAGCCCATTTTCACTCCAAACTCATTACATACCATTGCTTTGTCTGTGATTTTGGCGTCCAAAATCAAAGCAACAAGGCACCTTTTGCAGCGGTTTGATACGTCACCAGGCGGTGGATGGTGTCAATTTGAAACACTGCTGGTAACAACATAATATAAGCAGCTGGAAAGTCCCTAAAGGGGAGGATTAGAAGGGAGATGGATTGGTCCAACAAGCAGCGGACTTTCACCCCAGAGCCTGCTAATTTTTTCGCGTGAATGTTGAGTCAAACCATGATGTTTTTTTTGTTTTATCTTTGTGAACCTAACCACGTGCTTTTGTCGCACACACAAGGAAATAAAAGTAAATACGAGGCGTTTTAGCAATGCTAGTTTATTTAGAAAAAGACTGTATTTAACAAGCAGAAACTGTACAGTTCCTGTGAAAATGAAAGTGTATATTGAAAAAACACAATGCGTGTAGCAGGCGTAAATTGACATGGCATCCCAGAAGGTCAACAACAGACACAGGAGGATACCTTGCACGTCATATGTAGACGTGAAAGTGCACTGGCAAAGCAGCATTGACGAGTTGGGATGAGAACGTGTCGACTAATCTCTTTTTTTTTGTTAAACAGTCAGTAGTAATCTGTAACAAAATATGATACCAAACATATGCCTTTTCTACATAATCTATGATCAAACTATGAAAAATATATTCAGTGAAATGATTAATTCCTTATTTTCTTTGGGTTCTTTTCTGGGTAATATGTGACGAGATGATAAAATTATATGGTAGCTAATTTAGGCGCATAACCAGTGTGCACTTGGGCCCTCATTATAGCATGCACTGGGGCTAGTGAGGGACAATGGCTCTCTTGCTGGTTGTGGGGGCTCTTGTTGAAAGATATGTCACACTCTCCTGGTAAAGCTGCACTAACAGATAAACCACATGGTTATCTAAACCCCCGGGCCAACAGTTGTGTTTGCAAAATCTGAGGTACATAGGATTTCAAAAACACCTCACAGGGAGAAAAGCTTGAATAATAATCAAAATCTGCTTTGTTACCAAGTCTTCACACAAGGAATATGCTTTGGCGTCCACAGAACAAGAGATCTGATGAGGTTGTGTAATGTAAGAAATCAAGAAATAACAGTGTGAGCAAAAGAAAGGGAACTGAAAAAAAGTGACAGCGTGGGAGAATTCATGTATAAACTAAAGAGACAGTGCACATAAGGAAAGTGCAGCCTGGTTGAACCTTTGTTAAACCATCATTGTGCTACAGTTCTGCACAATTGAATACCTATGGGCAAATATGACCCGCTGCTTTTAATGGAAGTCGAGAGATTAAGTGATCAGTGGGTAATTATTTTAGTATTTTAACCGCAATGTGTATCAGAGCAGTCGTCCACTAACTTTACAATTTCTCACCACATCCCTCAGCAGCCCAATTTGAATTGAAGTCCGTAGAAAGGCAGATGGAACAGAAGAAGCCTGACAAAATGCCTGTTAGCCTGACAGAGTTTTGGATATGATCAGTCTGTTCCTGCATAATTACACTTTCTAGCAGGCACCTAGTCAGAACGAAAGCCTGAGATGTTACAGCTTCTGAGCCCGTGCCCTGGAATGTAAACAAGGTCACTTTTACACACACACTCACACACACACATATATAAACACACACTGTGTATAAAAAGACCAGATGGACGCTCTACACCAGCTCGACTGCATACGGCACTCATGTGACCCTGGCCACCTGGGCTCCGGAAGGTGACAGCGTGTCTCCGTAGTAATAAACACACACTCACTCACACACACACACATGCAGGCATATCCACATGAACACTCTTGCACGTACACACACCTGGACAAACAATAGGCAGAGGCCCAACAGTAGCATGGTACCAACCTCCAGTCATCCAGTAATTAGAGTTTTGCTGTTCAGGTAAATGTAGCGGTGTTATGTTTCCCTCAAACAGGCCCCTTCATATGAATGATGTAATGATGAATAATGGGCCAACAAAGGCGCTGGTGCATGCAAAGCGTATACAGTGTGCACTCACATATTATCACTCGCAGTGTGAGGAAAACAGAGGCAAGGAAGTGAGCCTGTGTGTTGCTAGAGCAAACAATTTTTGATTATGCAAAACTTGATTTGATTTTAGGAAAATATTTCTTAAACTATCACGGGTTAATGAAGCAGTCAGGGCCAAATTCAAATCAATATGCTGCTGTGAAATTACACGTGAAGACACACTGTGACAAAGGGAAATGATGGTGATGTCGCAGTGGTTTCAATGGGTCCAATTTGGTAGCTGCCAAAAAGGCCCTAACAGTAGCCTCCAGGAAATAGTCTGCAGCAGATGAGCGAGCTTATTATAGGATACAGATACTAGGAAATGAGTGCAAGTGCCGAAGAATATAGCATGCATACATTCTGATCATTAATTAATAATGATATGTTCATGAAGAAAACTCCTTAATTGTCAGAGAGCAGATTAATTATCTCCGTTTTTGCTCCATTTACTAAACAAACTGTCTTCCTCCCTTTCCACAAAGACATTGCACACTTCACTGCAGATCATTTCACATCACTCATATCACGCCACATAACATCAGTGTCACACATAAAAAGAACTCCTATGTAAAATTCAAAGCTCGTCACAATGTAAAACGTATAGATATTTCAAAGGGTGCGATCAATTGTTGATGAGGAACAGTGTACTTTGTGTGTGAGCTTATAAAACCCCTGGAGGAAAGAGCAGTGAGTTCTGCTCCTGCTGCAATATGAAAATTTACGCTGTTGTATTAATCTGAGCTCTGCTGCGTCTTATAAAGCATTAGTGACACTTTTATTTTTATTTTCTGTTGTATTTCAAGTTAAATCACAGAGCATGGTTGGATCACTGACTGTGGTCTCATCCGTGTAAGGTTTTACCTGTTTTGTGGTGATTTTAACTCAGATTAAAACAAAGATAAGACTTTGCTTTACTCATTAACTTCAGATTAATCTCTAGCTTTCACTCACGGTGCTATCAGGAACAAAAATCCATAAATAATCACAAATAAATAAGGTGAGCACACAAATTTCCCTCTTGGGCTTTTCTTTTAAAAAGTTTTTAGCTACCGTAACATTAATGCTAATTGCAATAAAAGTCTGTTTTATAAACACACAATATGCCAAAATAAAATGCACTTGAACGACAAGACATAAGACTGTAAAATAACCTACTGTTCAATACTAAAGGGTGCCTAAAACTTACTACTAAAGTACTGCTTCACTACATTTTATTTATTTTACGGCTCTAGTCGATAATGCAGATTAGGATTTTACATACATGGCATATAATTGTCTTGCAAAGATGACATTAAATAGTAGTATCAAGTCAAAACAACAAAATAATACAAAGTAAACCATTCTGATAAGGTCCGTTCCAATCTCAGAACTCACTGGCTATCAGTCTGATGACGATCCAGTATAGCCAGTGGATATCTCTTCCGTGCGCAGGTCATTTCGGCTACTTTATAAGAACAGGTATATATATGAATAGAAATGATTTTTACAAGGCTAACTTAAAAATTACTTGTTGTCAGACACTAGGCGATGGGTTCTGAAACTGTATTTCGGCCCATGTGTTCCACCTCTCCGCACATCCTGTTTACCTACCATTCAATATACTCGGACTACAAACAGAAACCTAAACACCTCCAACAGTTCGTGTGCAGCCTACAAATTTGTGCTTCACAAATGATGTTACAAACATAATGAAAAATTACATACTTTCAGTCAGGAACACTGATTTTACCATTTCTTGCAATACATGGCAACGCAATTAAGTTCGGCGCTGGGCTCTGCTTTAGAGGTGTCCCTGGATTAGACAAGCAGCATGCTATGCCAAAACAGGGAGCCCAAGAGTGGGCCCAAGCAAGACGGGAACTGCCCATTGGTCCGACAGCCCATTGGTCCGACATCCCATTGTTGTGACCATATTAAACCCACTGTTCCGAAGTCCTGTTGTTCGAAAATCATCATGATGCCCTGTGGTTAAGGTCTGGTTAGGTTTAGGCACAAAAACCACTTGGTTAGGGTCAGGAAAAGATCATGGTGTGGGTTAATGTGAAAAAAAACGTGACAAACACATAAGCTGTGAGGCTGCTCCGCCTCAAGCCTTTCCCAGCTGACCCAGGGGTCAGCCATTCAGCACCGTGGACCGTCGGACTAATGGGATGTCAGACCAATGGGCTGTCGGACCAATGACATGGATCCAGCAAGACAACTGATCTTAGAGCTATGTTAGGACTCTGAATTAGAAAGGTGGAGGCTGGGGTGGTGGACGTAAAGCTTTGCCAGCAGCAGTGGCAGCAGTGTGTGGCAGCATTGGTGTAGCAGGTATCAGTGAGTTGGACGCCATATTTAAATGGACCACCTTGTGTGGAAATGAGCTGTTATTGGAGAGTGACTGATTAGAAACAACGATCCAATCAGCTGGCTGTAAGTAAAGTTACTGTGGTAAGGATTGGCGAAAGACAAATGGTATCGACTTACCTTAAAAGGACTCAAAGTTCACTTAAACCTGCCATCATTCGGGATGGCTCCCTACTTTAATCTTTACTCCCATCAGCGTATTGGTCAAGTAATTGCAGCGTTCCCAAATACTTGGATCTTTCATGAATTAGTGTGTCATGATTACGTAAGATTTTTAAGAATTTTTAAGAGATTTTTTTAAGAATTTTGGTGCATTACTTTTTGTAGGAAACGTCTGAACCGTGTATGAGAACAGCCTGTGTAGAGATAAGGTCCGTTTTGTATAGTATGTTTGAGAACTTCCAATTCTGATACTTGCATATATTTTACCAGAAGTACTAGTACATTTTCTCCCTAAAGTTTTAAATATTCAGCTGTTGTTATTTAGTACTTTTAAGCTGTGGTGTTTCTACTTCTGGAAAGTCGAGGGATCTGAATGTGTCAACATCAAGTGCAGTTGCTGAAATGCACCCAGCACATTTTGTTTTTCGTCTGAACAGATTGCGGTACACATTTGCACCAGTCTAGTTACAGCATCACATCGTATATCTCCGGTCCAACTTATTTTGACAGTTTTGTATTCTCTTTTTTCTTGCACCAGGCAGCAAACAGCTTCAGTGTGAATGAGTCTATATGTGTCACCCACAGTCTCATTCTCCAAACTTAGAGTCAAAAAAGGCCATCTGTGCGTCTGTGTATGCATCCACAGGGATGAGAGTGAGGAGAACTATAGTGAGCAGGCCACACTGGCTGCCCTGGCTTTCAGCGAGGATAATGACAGCACAGAGAGCACAAGTCTTTCAGCGTGGTCTATTTTCCAGACACTGCAGGGAAATAAAGACAAATTGGTCCAACAATCTCCTTGTATGTCCCATCCGGCGTATACTTTCATCTCGTCTTTTTGAAGCTTCCTGAAATGCTCTCTTTTTCAGCCTCTTTTCCTCTTTCTCTGTAAATCTCTATATGTGGTGAGGGAAGGTGTCGCTTGATCTGCCACTGGAGTGTTGAAACACAGAATAATACTACAGGGAAAGGCTACTGTAATAGATTTGCGAGCACTTTTATCTCAGGTATGTACAGTATGTAGTGCTGGGATCACATTCACCTTCAGAGCCAAAAGAGAGTCATTTCACCATTTTACCACTAAAATGATGTCGACATGACCATTGACTTTAATCCGCACTAATTAAATCACCTCAGCCCCAAATGATTTTGTGCCTTTGTTAATGATGTGAATGAGGTTACGAAGTCATTACATACTCCAACCTCAAAGAAACCTGGAGAACTGTGTATTCACTTTAAGTGGCCTCTTAACGATGTCACTGGAGCTATTTGAGGTTAAAAGTCCCCGTCAAAGGTATCTCAAAAGAAATATCACTCATTTAGTGCTCATGCTGGCTCTCTAGCTGTAGGGTAAGAATGCTATGTCCTCTTTGAACTACTTTGAAGCCTACTCACACCTGGTCAACCCATCCTGCTCTCCTTGTCTCAGATTTCTCAGCCCACCTTCCCTTTCCCTTCTCTTCATCCATCATCCTCCCGACCTCATGCCTACCAACATCCCTTCATCCTCTCTTCCCTTCTTCCCTCATCTCTTCTTATTCAATCTGGTGCATACCTCTCCCATGTCTCATACTAGGTACCGTCTGAGGGCCTGTAATCAGCTCAGGCGTAAAATGCCTGAGACGGAACCCCCACACTGAGTCTCCCTCTGCCCAATCACCAGTACATCCTCTTAAGTCAACCAAAGTGAAGACATCCATCTCCCACCTTCGCCCCCAGTTACACCCATTCACCAGTCCTCAACAACTAACACCTCCTGAATTACAATTAAACATCTAAACGACATACTGTTGTGGCGTGGCCCTCGCTAGTGAATGTGTAGTTAGGCTTAGGCACAACTTTCCCTAGTTATGGTTCAGAAAAGATCATATTTTGACTTAGAATTCCCAGTTTTGGTTGCTGAAAAGCTACTGGAAATGCAGCAATGTCTTGGTAAAAAACAAATGAAGTTCTAGCAGAAGTTCAGTCATAAAGAACATTAATACTTTTCATTCTTAGGCTGTAAGTTTCTTTCTCACCCAGCCATTCACTCCTTGCACACATGCTCACCCACTATTTCTAGGTGTCATTAGCTATGTTTCCATCCAAAAGTGATTCGAATCACTGGGAAATGCGCATTAAAAGAAATATGAATCCTGTGTGTTTCCATTAAATGTACAGACTTTGGTGAAAACTACAAAGTCGCGCGAGTTTTCCGCAGAACCGGAAACAAAACAAGTCTTGCATTCTTCTTCTTCTATGTTTTCTGGCGGTTGGCAACCAGCTTGTAAATGCATTACCGCCTTCCCGACCCGGAGTGTGGATATCACCATGGAGAGAGGTGCACTATGTCAGACTTAATTCGGACATAACTGTTTCCATCCCCCGTTTTGTGAATCAACATTTTTTCGAATCAAGCAAAACCCGGCTAAAGCGAGTATATTTTAGTTTGTGTGAATCAGGGGATTTTAATTCGAATTTTGGCGTTTCCATCATCATTTTCTGATGCGATACTTCTAGATGCGCATCTAAACAGGCTGATGGAAACATGGCTATTGTCTGGGTTAGTCAATTGAGTCATCAGGTGATTCACAATCAACCAATAGCACAGCGACACACCTTCTCTGTCAGCCTATCATCTCACTACTACAAATTCTAAATATGGTTCTTTCTATGCCGTAGTTCTTTCTTGCTGCAGTTGCGCGCGCCCTCCACCGCCCCATCACCACCTACTCTTTACAGATTCATCAGCCTCATACACCTCAGCAGTCAGCAGCCTCAGAGTCATCAGCCCCCACCACCACCATCTGTGTCTGGACTCTGTGGGGGAATTTATCTAAGCGGTGTCCAAGCGGCAAAGTCTTCAGTTAAATCTTAATCAGCAGAAATCATCTGTTAATCTGTACACTCATATTTCATATTAAATACTATCTTTATGTAATCCTTCTGTCTCTCCTGATTGAACTGCTTTTTGTGGCACAATCTCAGCTGGAAATGCAGCAATGTCTTGTTAAAAAACAACCAAAAAATGCTTATCATCTTGAGGGACACGCCATCAACCTTTGCCTTCAACTCAAAATCAGCTCATAGAGTGCATTACTTAGTAACAGTGATATGAAATATGTGAAACATAAAAATGTAACGTTTCTGTGGTTTGCAGAATTGACAATGCCCACATTTTCCTCTGGAAACTGGGCTGATTAATAGTCCACCTATCTGCTGTCAATAGCTGACTAATATCTGAGATGCAGCCAAAACAACTGATCAGAAAAATAGAAGAAAAAAAATGTTTTCAAGTAGACAACATGGGAAATGTGAAAGAGGATAACTCAGTTTTGTTTTCTCATCAGTATGCGTCAGTATGCCCATAGTAAAACTTAAAACCTGCACAAATCAACAACATATACCACAGTATGGAAACTGGTGTGACTTGAACAGCTGTCTATGGGATTACACTTGGTGCAAATCTATTCATAGATGCCTAACGTGCTTTAGAAATGCCACTGAAGACTGTCATGATTAACAGTGATGGTTTATTCCTGATAATATATTTCCTCTATCTATACTTTTCTTCCTGCAAGCAGAATTTAGAAAATCTCTTCGGCTGAACACTGAATATCTGATGAGAGGGAGAATAACAAACTGCACACACAGCCGGGAAGTGAATGCAGAGGAGGCGAGGATAACAAATTACACAGGCAAAAAAAAAAAGAGAAAATATAAACAGCTCTACTTTGAACTCACTTATCGGAAACTCATGGACTCCTTTGGGTTCCACCTGCTGTTTGCTGCAAAAGTTAGGAGACTCCCTTCCACAGACAGATGGAGACAGAGGTGAAAGGCAGTAGGAGGGAGGAGGGAGGGAGCTGTTAGTAGACTGAAGACTGAAAGTCCTTACATGAAAACAAGCTCTGCCTGTTTGCTTGTCACACTGATTTGCCAAGCGTTTGTCATCCTTTTTTTTTTCTGACAGAGAAAATGACACGAGAAAGAACACAATACAAAAACAACAAAACAAAATCAAGAAGAGCTGACAAAATAATGATCCAAGGATGACAAAGTTTTATACTAACTGCACTCCTGCTGGCACCCAGTGTTTCCTTCTGTATTTAATCAAGGCGTTGCATTGTTTCCATCATGGTTAATTGGGGCTTGTTGATTGGTTGGTGCTGTTGGTGCAGCACTGTGGCTGGTGGGGTTGGTTTGATGTTAGCAGACTGTCGAAGCCATGGTAGCAAACCAAATGACCCCTACTGAGTTGAGAGTACAAGAACAGTCGCCATTGACCACTGGTGTGTGTGTGTTTGCCTTTGTTTGTGTTGTGTGTTAGTCTGTGTGTGTGTTTGTATTATGGTGAGCTAGCTAAGAGGTATGTTTGAGATTGAAAGCAAAGCACCAATAACAGGGTTTGGTTCCAAACCAAGAACAAGTTGTTTATTAGAGTCTGTGGGGGGAAAACAAGAACATGGCCAGAATGATTGCATCCCAGACCACTTTATTCTTCTAAATGGGGGGACATCGATGCTGGAAGCATTAGTTTGTCTTCATTGCTGCTTTATACAGGAGAATCAGCAGCTCTGAGGCCAGAGACTTTCAGGTCCTGATTCACCAAGATTAAACTCAAAGATGCTTTTGCTTATTTATTGTGTCTACGGGGAAATTTTGCTGCATTTGTGGCATAAAACGCTTGCAAAAAGAAAGATTATCAAAATCTGTGTATTATTTTGCAAAGTTGGTATAATTCTGTGTCTTATTCAGAGACAAATCCATGTGCATGTTAATTCTCCAGCCTTGCTCAGGTATGATAACAATGAAATATGCATATAATTTACATATGCATGACTATGAACAGCCCAAAGGAGCTTTATCATTTGACTGGCATTATTAGGCAGCTGGATTTATTCCTTTCTGATGACATGGCACATTTCTGTAATGAATCTAGACTCCGGTTCTCAGGTGGAGGCCAAGGAACATATACACTGAACATACACACATTTCTGTGTGTGTGTGTGTGTGTGTGTGTGTGTGTGTGTGTGGCTCGTGCTTTGCTGGGAGGCTATGACCACTGAATCATATTCAGTTACCATTACAGTGATTGTACGTTACTGTTCCAAGCCACAGCTTTGAAGGGCAGACATTGTGTCGACATGAGATGCCTTTAAGCTTTCAGCTGAGGTAAACCGCATGAACTTACAGAACAATGTATACGGTAATAACCCACACAGTCAAATGAGAGCTCCACCATGTTGAGTCATGAACACAGGAGACATGCTTGGAGCATGAAAACACTTTCTCTCTACCTGAAATCATTTATATGGTGATTCCTTGTGATTTCTTGGTTCCTAATTTACAGTGATTGTCTTTCATTCACTCATCTATCTGGGCTTTTCAGATTGTATCCTGTGGAGTAGGTCTTACATTAAAGTAAAGTTCAGATGAATGTGAGACATCGTCCTTTCCCAATGACAAAGTAATGAACATTAATTATTAAGAAAGCACAGCTCACAATGTGTGTGCAAGTGCTACTTTCTTCTGAGACATATTATGACAAATCAGGATGCTGCTAATGTATCCAGGGAAAGAGAGAGTGTAGGTGTCAGAGCCAAAGTGCTACCAGGTTGTCAAGAGGATGACATTAATATAGGGCAAAAGTCAAAAAGAAGTCTAATGTGGCCGTATTGTTTGATTTGCTTTCTTTTACTATATGTAAGTAAAAAAATTATTCATAAAGCACCTTTCAAAACCTCGGTTACAAAGTGCTGTAGAAAAGGAAAGAGGTTAACATTAGAGTGATCCACAGCCTGGGACCAGGACAGCACACAAACAGTCCCCTCGTGTTTTCAGTCTTGAGCTAGGTACAATTAGCAGGACCTGGTCAGAATACCTGAGGGGTCTAGCAGGGGTATACAGCATTAATAGTTCACTAATATACTCTGGAGCAAGATTATTTAAAGCCTTATAGGTGAGGAGAAGGTTATGTAATTGAATCCTAACTTTGATTAGCAGCCAGTGAATTAAGTGACATTGGAAGTGGGGTAATGTGAGAGCAATAAAAGGTCTTAGTGAGTCTTGCTGCAGAGTTTTGGACTAACTGTAACTGTGTGACAGCATTTTGGCTTTGGCAGGAAGTCGCAAAAGCATTGATAACTGTCTCTAACTGCTGGAGGGATAAGAGTGGAAGTATTGTTGTCATATTTCTGAGGTGACAGTAGCAGGACTGAGCAACTGACTTGACGTGTTTATCTAAGGTGTAGGACCATGTTAGAGACCTGATCTGGGGCAAAAACCAGAACATCAGTTTTACTGTGAAAATTCGGAGACATCCAGTTACTGATCATGGCCAGACATTTGTGCAGAGTTGATTGATGTGAGAAGTCATCAGGTTTAATGGAAAGATAAAGCTGTGTATCATCAGCAAAGTAATGACAGAACAATTAAACAGACGAATCAAGTGCCCAAAGGGGAGCGTATGCATTGAAAATAAAATATGTCCAAGAACTGACTGAAGCCATCTTGCTACCCCTGTGAGTTCCACAGCACAGACACACAGATTCAGCCCTCCATTTATATGCAATACTTTTATTTACCACTGCCCAGCACATAACAACAGCAAAATCAGTCCTCAACATGTGCCTAAAGCTGCCCAGCTCCTCCAGTACATGTCTCCCAGTTCATTTATTTTTAAACCAAAAACTCAGGCAGTGTTCTTCTCCTCAGTCTGGGCCACAGACCTCCGAGGGCCAGCACACTACTGCATGAAAAAGGAGGCATGTAATCAGAACAAACCAGCAGCAGCTGTGTCAATCAACCCACCTGGTACTACTCTCGTGAGCCATCCACCCACACCTCTCCCCTGAATCTGAGTACTAACCACACACACCTCCACACTGACACAGAGGCGCCCCACAGGTTAAAGGAACCTTGTCATCAGCGGACACCAGGAACTTTGGGTTGAAAAAATAGGAGGAAAACCAGTTAAGTGCTACACGAGACATCTCTAACCATTCTCCAACCAGTCAATCAGAATGGCATCATCAATTGTGTCAAAGGCTGCAGAGGTGCAGGACTGTGCAGAGGTGTAGATGAGACCTTAAGGTTGCAACACATTATTATTTTCATTATTAATAAATCTGTTGATTTCCAGATGTATTGATAGATCAAGTGGACTGTAAAATTATGTGTAGAAGTGAAAAATCAGTCCACAGCTCAAACTAATTGATTTGCAATGGTATAAAACTGAAAAGCAGCAAGTCCTTACAACTTACAACCAAACAACAATGTTTGGCATCTTTGCTCTATTGATGAATCAAGATTGCTGTGACAAATTATTAGATATAATTCAGAACCAAAGTCAGCCGGGCGAGGAATCATCTGACCAATCACTGATCCTGATTTTGAGATTCAAGGTCACACTTTTCTTTGTGCGGTTCTTAAAAGACAGAGCTTTAATCCACAAAATGTCTTTGAAATGTCTCTTTCATTTTAAGAAAATACTCCTTCATAGAACTCCTCATGCTTTTGCACTGCTGCTCATATATTGCAGTATAAAAGTGTCTGGGACAAATTTAGTGTAGGATTAGCCTGTGATCATGAGTATCACCGCACCCACGGCTGTCACAGTGTGACTAGCCTACCCCAGCAGCCGTGGCAGATTTGCGCAGGATTTAAAGCACTGACAACTTCAACAACCCTTACAAATTACTGAACGTTGCCAGGTACTTGTCCTGACAAGGCTTTGACACGGAATGGCTGCCATGTGATTTACTTTTTGCAGTTTAGCCTCTTTTTTGTCTTCTTCATAGCTGGAGTGAAACTCAGCAGCTGGTGGTGAGACTGATACTGTAAAGTATCAACTTCCAGACAGCACAAAGCAAGCTGAGAGTTGACCTGGATCTGAATAAAATCCTGATGAAAATAGTGACACAGTTGCACAAGGCCTCTCAGATTTGATGCTGGGAAGAAAATTAGAGGAGAGAGTCTCACATTTGAACTGGATGATGATGTGTGTGTGTGTGTGGGCAGGATTACTACTTGACGTTTCTCTTGGCAAGTCATATTACATATTTTGGAATATTTGTGGTATTATTATTCATAGAAGTGTCACTATTAATACATCTTAAGATCATTTTAAGATGCCAAACACATCGAAAATACAACAAATTTATTGGTGATAGCTTTGAAAAGAGAAAAACGTCTGTTACAGAAACGTCAAAAATGTTTGGGATTTCTTTAGAGAGGAAAGTTCAGGAGTTTAGGAGGTGTGTTGTTTTGATCAGATGTTCAGAAACTTATCACTTGAGTATTTTTGTGTTTTTGGAATCAGCACCAACTAACTGCTGGCCTTTGTAGCTCATTCAAAGTCAACAGAAGACGAGGCTGTTTCTCAACATCCTGTCAATCAGTTCTATTTTCACCGTATTAATAATAAAAAGAAGTAAAAGGCCATGTGAGAGTTTCTTCTTTTCAAATGTAAATGAAGATCATTTTACGGGAGTGTGTGCATTTGCAGCCTCCTGGGTTCAAAGCGCTTTACATAAAATAAGGTCTGCTGCTAACAGTACATGGACATATGCACGGACCCGCAGGGGCTAGACCTCAGGACTCGAACCTGCAGCCAGCTGTCAGCCGCTGGGCCGCTGGCCGCGCTCCATCTCTGAGCTCATCGCTAACCTCATCCACGCACACATTTACACAGACAAACAAAAGTACACGAGCGTGTGAACACACACTCACGGCGTCAGCCCGCTGTCTTTGGTGCCTGTGGTGCTGTATTTGGATTTGACCATCTGTTCGAGAGTCACCTGACAGGTGTAGGTGCAGCTCTCTCTCTGTCTCTCCCTCTCTCTCTCTCTCCTCTTTGTCCTCTACTCTTTCTGAGGATGTGGGAATGTGTCACATGCATTTTAGCACACATACACACAATCTTCCTCCCTCACCCCTGAAAGCCTATTTTACTCCAGTGAAGTGAACTGAAGCAGTCACTGTTAGTATTCTAGTTTATGGTGACGCAGGATGTGTGAATATGCAATTTAACAAACCAGTGAAGGCTGCAGCTCAACGAACCAGCTGGACTGCTAAACGATGGCTGCTAAAACATCATACATGGGCACTACGGGTGAGGCTTGCTTTTGGATTATATCATTTATCAAAAAAAAAGGAAAAAAGAAGGACAGAGATCAGCCAAACATTAAACCACTGGCTGATGAAGTGAATAGCACTGATCACGCCATTACAATGCAATGTTCTGCTGGGAAACCTTCAGTCCTAGCATCCATGTGGATGCTACCTGACATGCTCCACCAACGGTAGAACGGCATTCCCCAGTGGCAGTGGTCCCCCCAGCAGGACTATGTACCATGCCACACTGCAAAAACTGTTTAGAAATGGCCTGAGAAACATGACAAAGAGATCAAGGCATCAACCAGGACTCCAAATTCCCCAGATCCTAAACTAATAGAGCATTCATGGGATGTGCTGGTACCCCACCTCACAACCCACAGGATTATAAGGTGAGGTCCACCACCAATGCCCTGGTGACATTTTTGGTGATTCCCCAAAAATGTCTATTTTCTATTTCTTGTCTATGTTGTCTTTCTGTCCCCGCTAGAACAACAGACATGGACAGTTATCAAGCAATAAATTAAATTCACAAGGCAAACAAAGAGGAAAGAAAGGAGGATGAATGATAGAAGAGATGCTAAAGTCAACAGATGGAAGGAAAAGAGAGGGATATGGGAGAGACGAGGCAGTGAGAGGGGGGAGAGGAAGAGGATTTCATCTATATTATCCCTGAAAGCCCAAATTCTGTTGATCTGCATTCATGCAAAGAAGATTAGAAATGTGTAAGATGGAAAGAAAAACAAAAGCAGGGCATTGTGAGACAGTCATGCACACAAATGAATATGAAAGTGTGATTTCATCCGACGAAATTAAGAAACATTAGCCACTAATTGCATGAGCACCACAGTAATTTAAGTCCTACAAACTTTAAGTAGTGTGTGTTTTGTGTTGTAGTGTGTGCTTCCTCTGTCTCACTTCTTCTTCAAGCAGAAAGAAAGCCACGGTGTTGATTGTTGTAGTTCCCCACTATTTGATTTTGACGACAACAGAAAAGTTAAAGGTGCTTTGCAGACCTTTACACTGGTGCCTGTTATTTGCAGAGATGGTAAAGAGAGTGAGGATAGAGGAGATAAGGTAGCGTGGGCTCAAGCTATACACTGCTGAGCTCTCTGTGCCTTTGGACGAGTCACCTGTGCTGTGGATTGGGAAGAGATGCACGGGGAGCTTTGCATTCATTTAGTAATCCCTGCTGCTGGCACGCTGACTATTATCACTCTATGATTCTTCAAAGACTGGTTCAAAGAGACAGACGGGGACAGAAAGAGATGTATTTGGGATGGTTTATTTTCCGTTTGCATCTTTTAAAGCCTCCTCTCTACATATGAGTTTATCTTAATGATGTCCACATGCACAGACATGGTTCAGCCAATTTTATATAAGCACTAAAACATGACAACCAAGACTTGAGTTTACATGTGATATGAATACACAGGCTGTTCTCATGCAGTGTTCAAATGTAAACCTACGTAAAAGTATAACCCACACAACTGGGAAGGCTGCATTCATGTGACCGGTGTTCTGAAGGGAGTAAAAAAGGAAGCAGAATATAGAGCAAAAGTCTGCATAAGGAGGCAAGTTGGAGTAGTGAATGGGTCAAACAAACACAGGACTGTCCCCAAGAAGCTGGTGTTCATGTCCAGTGTGAAACCAAGTAAACTTACCAAAACCTCCTGAGACCCTGTGTCCTCATATAGGGACACATTTTGGGTTTACTTGATCTTAAATTTCATTTTGCTGAACTTAGACCTGTTGTCCTCATTTGTGAACACTTTTTTGGCCATCTAGTGCCAGTAAGAGCACAATACACTCTAAAAAAACAAGATGGCAGCCATCTCTGTCAAGTCAATCTGCCGCCGATCCCGACACAAAAGTGGACAAGGTCCAAAACCTGATCACATTTTATGGTTAAAATTTCAAATTTGATCAATTTCAGCAACAGTAAGTCACAGGATTTTATTGTTGTCTCGTTTGAGGACATTTGGACTTAATTACCATTGACAATCTGTAGTTTTTTATACTTATTGGGTCCTACTGATCCCAAATAGCTAGGAGAAATCAAATATGCATACCAAATAAAAGCCTGGGTCTCAGGAGGATATCCCCTGTGGGTTGAACTGTATTGCCAACTAGGAGCAAGGCCTTATCACCCTACATCAGTGGCTGACCTCACCAGTGCTCCTGCGGCTTAATGGGAGCAACTCCCTCCAGTCTGGTTTTAAAATCCCTTCCCAAAGGAGCAGGTACTGTTATAGAAGCATATTAGTGCACTTGGAGTCTTGGAATTACATGTTCAAGAATCACATGCGGGAATAAGGTTCAAGTGTCTTCATGCTTTGTTCATTCGTCCACATACCTTTGGCCATGCATGATCGGCTGAAAGTGTACATAAAGGTCCCAGTGTGCTCTGTTTTGTTTTTGACATCTAGCTTGAAGCCCATTTTTTGAAGACTGAAGTAGCATATTTAATTTGAATACCTTGTGTTTTGTCATTTCTCAAAGGTGTGTGTGTTTTCTTGACTCGGGCCAGATGGTGTTGATCCATCATTTCCTGTTGATGAGGTCATGTGACAGCACACCTGTGGCTACTTAAGCAGGTCTTTGTGTGAAGTTAATCAGTCAGATGAAGAGCAAGGTGCTCACGCAGTCTTTGTTGGACATAGTTAGGTTTCCGGAGTGGAACCTTTTACTGTTTTTTTCCGCCCAGCAGACACTACTTCCATGTTGTCAGATAATACTCAGGTTCATTTGTGTGTTGAGGCATTTTAAATGTTTTGGGCAAACAAAGAACATTTAAAGACTTCTTAGACGTCTTATCTTCATATTTATTATCACCATGCTCAAGATAAGGCTGTTTTATTTTGTTCGTGAAAAGTTGAGATATGTTATTATCATGGGATGACAAAAGAAAAAGAAACTTTCAAAGCCTTACCTTACTGATAAGACTGTGTCAATAAATGTCCAGCTTAATTTCATTAGAGATATCTGTTATTGCATTTATAAAATATTTCCTGGTGAATCTTAAACCTTTCCTTCTTCACAAAACAACAAAAGATTATAGTCTTTTGTAGTACAGTTTGCCTGAAGGAAGATTAAAGTATGCAGATGACATCATCAGTCATCAGTGACAGCAATTACTGGGTCAGAACACATTTCAATTTCTGTGTCATGCATTTAAAAATACCGCAAATGTACGTTACAGTGGAAAAACAACATAATCACCAGGCGCTGTGTGTTTCTGCAAATGCTATTGTGTAACAGATGCATTGGAAATTTACATTTCTTTATCTTTAAACAACATTGTGGTTGTAGTAGCACATGGTTAGTCTTTGGCACAAAAAAACGAGAAAGGCAGCAATGTCTCAGTAAAATACGAACCCTTTTCATGGCACTATCCTCGATGTAAAACCAGCGACATGTCCTTAAAAACACCCATGTTTGGGGGGTCAAAAGCCTGCTGGAAACACATTGCTAATAAACAACTGATTTGTTGTTTGTTGGTTTCAAACCAAACCGGTTTCACTCCAAAGTCGTCAAAAACTGGTGCTTGGTCCGTGAATGCTAGCGTCAGACACTGACCAAAAAGCCATCCTTTCTCACTGGCATGATACACAGCTGGTCACAGTTATCCTGTAACAACACCTGGCAATGTCAGAGGGAAATGTTGACGAGCAACAACGCAAGTTAAGGGGACAAAAGTCAAAGTATGGTGGGCTGGAGGGGTGGTGGATGGGTCCAGCAACCACAGACTTTAACCCAGGAGGCCGGTGTTCATTTCCGTATGAACATTAAGCCAAACCCTGTCCTTTGGTCCCAAACCCAACCATGTGTATGTTTGAAAGAGACTGTATGCAAACTGTACATTTCCTGTGAAAACAGAAGTGTATTTCAAAAACGGACAATGCATGTAACAGGCTGGAATTGACACAGCGTCCCAGAACGTCAACAGCCAACACACCCAGGGTGCCTTGCACGTCGTATCTCGATGTGGAATATCCATGATCAAATGTCGATATGTGACGGGGTCGGAGGGAGAATGTGTTGCTCAAACAGTGGTCTTGTGGTGTTCATATGATATGTATGTATGAAACAGACAAATGTACCATGTTTGTGGTTTGCAGAAATGTACGATGCCTACCTTTTCTTCAAGCAACTAGGCTGGAAAAAAGTAGTGCCAGTGTCTGGGCACAAAAATCTAAGAAACACTTGAAGTGAGAATCTTTAAGAGCCTGAGAAAAGTGAAGAAGACGGATGTGTCTGTAAAAATAGCTCCGTAATAGTGCATGAAAAGGCACCAGTCTGAGTCACTCTGGCTGCCCCGCATATCCTGCCTTCCCCCAGCAGACACACATGTACGCACATAAACTATCAATCCTTCACAGAAAGAGCAATGCATCTTATGAAATACAGCTCTGTAAAATAAAAAAACTAGAGAAACTGAAGGAGAGTGAAAAAGATAATAGATGAATAAAGGGAGAAGGGAGCAGAGGGAGAGGAAAAAGTGCGCCGATGACATAACCAGCTTAATATTTAAATGGACAGAAGTCCGTCTGGCTGTTCATGCAACGCTTTCAGATGAAAAATTTAAAAGTTTGAGCAGCATTGGAACCAACATTTTCTAAATTTCTACTCAATACCTCCTTAATTGGTTCTTGAGGTGAGTGCATCTGGTCGGTCAGAGAGAGCATGTTTAATTCAACGGGCAATAAAAGAATATGCATGCATGTGTGCACTCTTGATTTTAGATTCATAGACACACTCTCAAGCACACTTGGCCACAAAACAGCTGCCAGCAGACACACACACACACACACACACACACACACACACACACACACACACACACACAAACACAGGATCAGGCTGACTCAGCACAACATACTGTCAGTAATTTAGGGCAGAGCTGTTTGCTGCTCTCAGGTTCTCTGGAGAGCAAAGTTTTAAGGCTAAACTTAAGTCTTTTTTATTCTTTATTAAAAGTGACAGCTGCTAAGGAGACAGTTGTGATAAACACCTTCTAAACTGACATCATGACTGAATCAGTTGTTCACTAATGTGCCATGAAGCTGCTGTGTACTGTAGCTGCTGCCCAAGCCAGATGGATATAAACAAGAGGAAAATGCTTCACTGGCAGAAAAACACAGGAAACTAAAAATGGACAGTTCAAAGACATTATGTAAAAATGACAACGGAAGTGTGGAGAGTAGAAGCGATGCAGAAATGGCAAGCGAAGAAGAAAAAAGCACTGGTGATATAATCACATTAATATTCAAAGGGCAAAAGTCAATTAAGCTGTCTGTGTCACATTTTAGAGACAAAGGGAAGACAGGAAACTTTTTGTCATGTATTATTAAAGCTACAGTGCACGGGTTGAACTGTCTCGTCTACACTGAGGGCAATCACCAAGATGCCATTTTTCTGCATGATCATAACTTCCTGTCATGTCTTATCAAACCGTCTGGATGGATGGACGACCAGAGGATGATTCAGAGTGCTGATAAGAATTTTCTGAGGTATTTGAATAATAAAAAAGGTTCAAACATTTGTTAAAGTATATTCTTTTACATTTTAACTTTCAGTGGGTCACTGGACACAGACAGACAGACACACACCCCCACTCAGGCACATTAAAGGCCCGCCTTCATCAGCACCCAATCAATTCTGTCTGGTGACCGCTGTTTGAGCAGAGGACCTTGATTTTAACTTGAAAGCCTAAATGAGAAAGCAGGAGAGACAGAAAGAGTCAAAGGGAGTTGAAAGGATTGCACCGGCTTTATTGAGCATTTTACCTAATCCTCTCTGTATATCTGCCTTTCTACATTATGGACTCTTCTTTATCAGACACATCAACTGTTTTCTTTTTCCTCTAGTCATCCTTTTATCCATTTTAGTCTTTTTTTATTGAATTATTGGCTGCTGTTGATTTTGGTTCAGTGTCACACTGAATCTTAAACACCATCAGCACAATCATGAGGTTTCAGTTGGTTCAAGTCCACATGTGTAATCCATGTTATAAAAATATTACTTTAACAGCATGTTAGTTAGTCGTCTGTGGTGCTATGCGACACATTCATTTCACATTTCTCTAATTTTAGGTATCTGGAGATCTCTCTTATCGTCGCTTCCAAGACGTTTGTGTGAGACAGATTTAATTCTTGGTTTCTTATTAGTTTCTTATTAAGACATTTTTTTGAATATAATCTGAATCCTTAAAAAGTTTAATATGTGACACACTCATGATTTATCGTATTTTCTATAAATATAAAGTATCTACAAATCTGTTTTTATTTTGTCACTTGTAGTGCAGCAACCTGACATTTATTTTCTTTTAAGTACATTTTTGAAATAAGTTGGAAACAGGTTGAAACATTCCTCGGTCTGGATCACGCAGAAAGTGCTTTGAGATGACGTGGGGCACTTTTCTGTTCTAAGCTGAAGTTTTTTTCAAATCAAAGCCAGGCGATGTGTGCCGCTAGCAAGCAAAAAGCTTCATTCTCATTAAAAAAAGAAAAAAAAGAAATTACAAAAAGCTGCCTGCGCCTGCTAAATGCTTTCTGAGTGATCAGGCGCATAGTGCACAATCTCCCAGCATAAATGTTGCCATTGTGCGTTTCTGCACCAATGAATGTGAATGAAAATATGTAAACCTTTTTAGCACTACATTTCCAGTTATAGCTTGAGCAGCCCATTGTCAGAATAAATGTTGGCTCTGTGCATTTCTACAAACCACTCAAATGTTACATTTGTAATGAATATATTGAAACTTTATGTTTCAGCAACACTGTGCTTGGTTATGGTTCAGAAAAGATCACGTTTTTACATAAAATATTTGGTTTTGCCGGCACCAGTGGAAACACAGCCATGGGTCACTAAAAAACACCCATGTTTGGTAGATAAAATGAGTCATTAAACAACCGATTCTGCTGTTTGTTGGTTTTAAAAAGTGGTCTGCAGCTTGTTAGGCTACTTGCCGAGGTGCCAGATCATTTTAGAAGCCTTGATATATCACAGATGTAACATATCAGCAGTTTGCAGAACATACAATGCCAACATTTTCTCCTGGCACCTGGGCTGTACTGCACTGGCAAATCACGTTTTCACATATTAAAAAAAGTAGTTCAGCATTTTGGGAAATACACTTTGTATTTACTGTCTCGCAGAAACATGGGAAGATTAATGCCACCTTCATCACTGTTTTACGTTTCTAACTATGGAGATAACCATTTCATGACCAGAAGGTTGCTTGGCAACCTTTCAGTAACAATGAGACTCCAGGAACTTATTCGTTGAGCCAAGAAAAAGCTCGAGCAAGAATCAGGCTAGCTTTTTTCCCTTTGCTTCCAGTCTGTACGCTAAGCTATGCTAACTCCCTCTTGGGTCCAGATTCTTACTTAATGGACAGACACTGGACTGGTATTCTTTTCATCCAACCCTCCAACAGTTAATAAACATATTTCACAGACTGTTGAATTATTCCTTAAGAAAATAATGTTTTGGGATCTTTTGTGGACGGAGATTACGATACACTAATTTTTGCACTGCAGTTACAATTCAGTGATTCCCCTTGTCTTATTCAAATAGCCAGCTATAACAAGCCTTTCACTCTGACTGCAGCACAGGACAGGCGAGGTAATCAGTGACATAATCAGGGTGTGACTGGCTAATTAGCCACTGTGCTCAAACTACACAAGGTAAAACACAACCACATAAATGCTGCGGCTGCAGTTTCCTTTGAAAAGACTATCTTAGGGATTCTTGCACAATGGGGTGGCCTAAAAAAAGATGAGAAGCCCGCAGAGAAATTAAATGAAGAAACATGTGTCTTCTTTATTATTCTGTTCTTTTTTCCGCTAGAAGGATGCAAATAGCCTCTCACGTCGAAAACAATGCAACAATACATCTTCCACAGCGGTAGGTAGCCCAGATTTTAAGCTACATTTGTCAGAGACAGATGTAAAGTGGCAGGCCCTAAAAAGAGTACTGTATGTCAAGGTAGAAAGTGATGTTCTCCATCTCTGAAGACTGTTCCCAGACTTTTCGGGATAAGACAGGATTGGTTTTTGAGTGAGAAAGTTTGGAGCTGTCAGACCTTTTGACGGAGGAGAAGGGAAAGACAGGAGGGGCGAGGGAAAGACAAAGTGTGCGTTTGAGTCTTTAAATGTTTAAATATACCACCTCTCTCTGTCTCTATCTCCATCTCTCTCCTTCACATTCTCTGTCTTTCCTCAGAGGAATTAGGTGACTCAGAAAGCAATTAAAACTGAATTGCTGCTGCTAGACAGAGAAGGAGGCAGAGGAGGAGAGCGGGGAGGTAGAAGAAAGGGATTTAGAAGGAGAGAGGGAGGTAGAGAGGGAGGTGAGGAATTGGAGATTGGTACAGACGAGAAGCAGAATTTCAAAACAGCCGCCTACATTATCCTGCTCATTAAAGACTCAGATGCTTTCATATTAGAGTCCTGTTTCTGGATTGTGTGTGTGTGTGTGTGTGTGTGTGTGTGTGTGTGTGTGTGTGTGTGTGTGTGTGTGTGCGCGCGCATGCATAATATGTGGGTGCATTCATGCCTATTTGCATGAGTGTATGTGTGCATAATTCTGTGTCCTTAATGTGCATGTGCATGTACAGTATGTCTTTGTCCATGCTTGTTTGTTGATATTCAGGAAAATGTTTGCTTATGCAAATCAGATATGAATAAAATCCTTTAAATATGGGCATGTCGTAGTTACAGCGAGTTCCTCTCCTCAAAGCTGTGTGTGGGAGAGCTCGGCAGCTGCACCATGAGCCTGGTGCCACAAGCCCTTGATGGAAAATAAAGCTGAATGCCTCCCTGAGAATACCTCTACGAGACATATAGGCTTCATCATTTTCATAAGCTATTGATTTTAAATGAAGAAAAAAGACAGTTAGCTCCATATCAATGAAAAAATGCACCTCATCTTGTAGATATAACTTGATCATTTGGTCTGATGCATGGATATGACCATCCTTAAATCTGTTAAGAAATCAAATAAGCACTCTTTATAACTTGAATCAAATCAAATGTAGAATCCAGTTTATCAGTGTCTGTAGATCATTGGCAACAGTGTCAACAGGAACTGCTGCTTCCTAATGATTTATGGGTTTTCATGGCTGCAGAATCACCAGAAAATAAACACTTTGGGGCTGAATAAACTGGGCTCCGTTTAGTCCTGAGCTAACTCACTCTGTGGCAACCATATCCTGTATAAATAATGGAAAATAGCTACCGTGACATCACCATTTGTGGACTTCTTTTCTGACACAGTAGGTGTTTCTCAATGTCAAGGAAGGATCCTCACACGGCCAGATTTGAAGGATGTTACGTCATCGACCCCCACTGAAGGACTGTTCCAACATCAGGGATCCTTCCGAGTTTCACGAAGGACTGAGTCCTTCTTCCAGAGAGATTTGAAGGATGCATGTGTGGATCTTCCATGGGTATAAAATCCCCACAATGCTTTGCACAGTACACGATTTGCTGGAAGTGAAGGCAGGGCCTGCTCAATGAAACCTGCGCCGGTGGAGCTCAGCAGGATTTAGATAAATATGCCATTTATTTGGATTAATGTCTCCACCTGAGTTTTTATCATCCAAGCATGAAAAAAATATTGACAGAGACCTCATAATTTGCACTTTACAATGTGTCCACATAATGAGATTTTTTAAATAACGTGATTAATGCACACACACACACAGTAACTGAAACCCCCTCAGTCTGCTGAGGGTTAATGATGATCACGTGGGGACACTTGTTAGCCTGTTCCAATGTGTGTTCACTGAATGCTAGGGAGGAGCCTTGCCTTGCCTCTACAGGATCCTACGGGATCTCGGTCCTTGGTCCTCCCAAGGAAGGATCCTTGACTTTGAGAAACACCACTTGAGTGTGGCATTTCAGCCGTCGCCATCTTGGTTTTTTTGGAGCCAGAAAAGACTTTATTTAGGCAACATGTTCTTGTATGATATCCTACAAATGTGTGCCCCGAGAATGGCATTATTGTCACGACTCAAGTTTCTTGGGTTGTGTTTTATATTCCATTTATTCCATTAATCTCCCCCTGTGTGTTTTCCCTCCCTTCTGATGACCTCACCTGTGTCTGATTGTCAGCCCCGCCCTGATTAGCCTCACCTGTGTCTCGTTATCCTTCTTCTCACCACAGTATTTAGTGTGTGTCTTGTTTTCTCTCAGTGCCAGTTCGTCTTAGCTCCTTTTCCCTGTGTTTTTTGGATTTAGCCTGTTGTTGGATCTGCCTCTGCCTCATCCCTATTGGATTTGTTTGCCTCCACTGATAGGCCGTCTGTGTGCCGAACCTGTTGACCAGTAGAGACTGTGTTATTGTACCTGAACTGTCTCCAGAGTTGTGCGTTCGAGTCCACTCTGGTTCACCAGTTGTTAGAGTTATGTCCTTAGCATACAGTTATGTAATTAATGTAAAGTTACGGAGGTTAGGTTTAGACAATAAAAGTTACTGTGGTTAGGGTTAGTTACCTTAAAAAGACTCAAAGTTCACACGGATCCAAGCCAGGCTCTGCAAAAACAGAATGTTCAGCTGGTAAGTCACACTTCAAACCCATTTTTAAGATAATAAATATAAACTGGGAAATTTCTGTCTTGTAAAATAAAATAAAGCCCCCAATACAAGAAGAAATATCCAAAGCCAAAAATGACAACCAACACGTCCCCTGTGCGACTGGAGGACTCGTTCTTCACTCTCAGCCAAATTACAGTTTATTTTATCTCTCTTTCTTTCTCTCCCTCCTCGCATGTTCTCAATCCATCTGTCCTCCCATCTCTCCTCGACACTCATCTGCTCTTACCCCTCTTCTCACTCATTCCCAGGAACAACCTGTTCTGCACACGAATTCTCACACTCTGCTCTGAGTGTGTCTGTGCACGTGTGTCTGTGTGTGCGCAACGAGTTCACGCATGTGTGTTGTCTCCCAGGTTGTTATCTGTTTGATGTTTGATCAAAGGCCCTCTCAATTGGGATGAGCAGCCAAATAGACCAATCTGGCTGTGTGAGTGTGTCTGTGTGTGCACGTGAGAGTGTGTGTGTGTCTTGGCATGTATTTCATCAGACTGTTTTCTGCACATTTCTATGTTCATATTGTTTGCATAAAGTGTGAGCTCTGTGACATCCCTCCCATGCCGTGACAAGGTCTTGTCTGAGCACTTTCTGGAGACGTGATCCCCTATTGGTATCTGTGTATGCTTCACTGGCTGCAGCACACATACTCACACATATGCACACTAGACACACACAGACAAACAAGCGCACATACACACACACACACACACACAATAAAACAGTAATGGATGCACTTAGAGTATCAGTCTCACAGATTCTCGGGACATTTATTTTTATACACAACCTGATAGACATGCATGTGTATGTTAGAATGTGTGTGTGTGGGTTCCTGTGTTCCAACTCCCAGTCACGCAAACAATGTCATGTGACAGCACACTGAATGAACTCATGTTCTATGTGAATACCTGGGTTAAGGAAGAACTATAGCATCAAGTTTTGTCATCCAGTTCATTCTCATTCCCAAGTTGTGAAATACTGCAGCTATGTCAGTGATTTTTTCAGATACTGACACCAAATGCTGCCTTTTGTGGTGTTATTATACACTGCTGGTTGGCCAGACAGCTGGACAGCGGTAGGGGTGGTGGATGGATCCAACATACCCCGGACTTTCACCCAGGAGCCCACTGTTTGATTCCTGTATGAATGTAGCGCCAAACCACACGCCTGCAAGCTAGTTCCGGCAGTCGTCTCGAGCTGCACTGATTCATACACACACGTCATACGTCATTCCCATATGTCGGTCTATTTAAGCTATTAGCTATAGCATTTAAGCTTGTCTATGCTGCTGCTGCTGCCCTGCATCTGTACAGCTGCTCGCTCTTTCAGCCATACCTACATCCCAGCATTCATCTGCAGGCTCCAGCTTAAGCCCTGTTCAGACGGGATTAGTTTAACATGGAGACGTGGGGTAAAGTAATTATTACCAGGGATTTTAGTCCCTTCCGAACGCGCCATGTCTGTAATCATTAAGGATAACGTCAGTAAGAATTACAACGACTTTTACCTTCTGTAAAATGGTCCGCAAAAAAAAACCTCAGGTAATATTAATCCCGTGTGAATGCGATCTTCTGTAAAAATGTATGTAAATATTTCATCAGTCCTGTTTACAACCATTTTTCCGCGTTTACAACTAGTTTTTTGCATTTTTTCGATGATGGAGGTGCTTGAAGAAGCATTTGGTGTTGTTGGCAGTCGTGATAGTGGACATTTTTCTAATGATTGCATCGCTTTTTAGCTAAACATAACACATAAAGGAAGCAACGTAGCATGTACATGCCGACAGGGAGGTGACGCCAGGCGCAAACTGAGTTACCACTCCCATCTCTGGTAGAATTACGGAGATTTCTTGTCCCGTGCGAATCAGACATTTATATTACAGTCATCTTGTGGTAACCTGACACTAGTCCACATCCCTATGTAAAACTAATCCCATCCGAATAGTACTTCAGGGAGAGGGGATATTTAATCATTGCTGCCCAGTATCTCATATGAACATACCTGCAGGGACAATGAGGCAAGAGTCAAGATGCCAAACTCTGACTATATTCTGCAGTTGAAATAAACATTTAAACATGAGTTGTCCGACTGAAAGTTAACCATGTGCTTTTGTTGACGTCCCGCTGTTGGTTGCGGCGGCACACAGTGTCAACAGCAGGTGCAGGAGGACACCCAACGTATAATATGTAGATGCAAAAGTCCACCTACAATCTGATTACTACCTTTGTGCTGCATCACCAGCATGTGGGCGTGTATATCTTTTGTTGTTTCATAAACATACCCTGCTCACATTTTGTCTGCATTATGAAGCTGTTATGGAGTCAACTTTACAACAGAGTGGTGCACGCTGTGACATGAATCATCGTTCCCTCTGCTGTTTCTATTGAGGTGCAGATCTGGATAGATTTGTTGTTATGCTTTCTCGGGCAGACTGATATGAATGCGGCCGAGACACTGGAATTATTACCCTGAATACTGCCAGGAAGATATGAGAGTAGTAAAAAATAATAACGTGTTATGTTGCACTGTGACTGTTGCTGCTGTTTGGGGTTGGAATAAGTGTTGCAGTGTGTGTAGTTTCATGTGAACCACCACCTTGATCTTGTAGCTGAAAGTGGCACAGTGGCTATTAACACTGTCCTTTAGGAAAACCCAGGCAGTTGGACACACACACACACACACACACACACACACACCTAAGAGACTGGGATAAAATGAGGACAACTTTATTTACTTTTCTGTTGTAGACGAGTGCACTGACCCCACTGTGGTTTGGGATTTAGATGTTTGTTTGTGTGTGTGTGTGTGTGTGTGTGTGTGTGTGTGTGTACAGCTGAAAGAACAGTGTGATTTGTGTATATTTATCTGCATGTGCGCACGTTTGTATGTATGTGTGTGTGCGCACGTGTTGGATTGCACATGAGTGTGTGTATTGTCTGAGGAATAAACCTGCTTACGTCTGCACTCCCTCCCTTTTCCCACCACTGCTGATCTGTGCACGTGATTAAAGGTGAAGACAGAAGCTCAGAGAGAGCGAAGAACATTAGAAAGGTTGAATCATACACAGAAGGCGTCATACAGTTCAGTAACCTTCACCGTCACCCGTGTGGACTGGCGTGCTCTTTAAATACATGTCACATCACCAGTATGACCAGCTGGAGGCTGCTTAACAGCTGAGGTTTAAGGCCAAATCGCATACTGGGAAATTCATCCAATCTTAATGACGCTGGTGCATGAAAATATACCTGAATGAGTAGTTTGTGAGTGCATGCCTACTTTTATCTGCTCACATATACATTAGTTCGAGCTAGGAAAACTGGCCATACCAGAAGATACACTCATTTTTGCCGAACTCCCACGGACACAGATACTGCACAGGGGACAATAGCAGCTCAGCAGTCTTTTGTTTATTTTTTTGTAACTATAAATCACACAGGTAAAATTTGTCGAACAATAATAAAACAGAAATAAGTAGTTTCCCGAACAAAACTTACTTACCTACTGGGAAAAGAAAGGAGATACACTACAAGAAAAAACACAAGTGAACTTCCTGACCCCAAAAACTGAAGACACAATGGATAAAAGAAGATGGCTACCCTCCCCTGAAAGTCTACAATGCTTGTGCTGGAAAGTTAACATGAACCATACACAAATTACTTAAACTATTCAGGAAAAAATAGGCTGCAAACAAATACTGGTGGCTGGTGCATTGAGAGCTGGAAAGGAAAGTCTCAGGAAACAAGCCTCGAAGGATTATAGGACCGTTATAAGGAATGAGTATGGGGGGTATGTGTAGTATTGTTATTAATAGCTTAGACTGAAGACTAGATTTGTATTAGGATAGCTCTTAATGTTGGTCTTGGAGGGAACTGGCTTGAAAACAAGGTGGAGACAGTGTCTGTGTAAACGTGCACAAAATATTCCAGTTTTTGGCCTTATTTTGAACAAGACAATATTCCTACTGAGCTGTTTTCATGGCCGATGAAAATGAATATTCCACTAATATCCCTGTTTACATGTAGCTATGTGTACTCTGATTAATGGGCCCTAACCATAGATTGTAAATCACCCATTGGTTTGTGGACTGCCATTTTGAATCCTCAAGTTCAGCATTTCGGCCGTTGCCATCTTGCTTTTAGGAGCCAGAAGTGATCATATTTGGATGAGAGGTTGGAGCTGTGAAGAAGCGAGGGGTGGATCTGACTCACAGACTGTGATAAGGCATCACAGATAGCATGCATAATTGTGGGCCGTGATAAAATGTAACATGTAAATGTATGTAGAGGTCCAAAACTGTTTTCTGTACCAGGCTGTGATCATGTTTATTTCTGCTCTAAAGTTGGGTATTTTAACATGAGGGTCTATGGGGATTAACTCTGTCTTGGAGCCAGCCTCAAGTGGCCATTCAAGGAACTGCAGTTTTTGGCACTTCTGCATTGGCTTCATTTCTCTGGCTCAGAGGGTGCGTTGCCACTTGACCCTTACATGTTGTTTATCACATCCAAATAAAGAAAAGTTGGAGCTGCTTGTCATTTTGCTTCTTTGCAACAAAATAGGAGTTCTTCGAAGTTTCCCACCTTTAGTGAACCATGTAAACACAGCCTCCCCTCTTTCATTCCTTCACCCACCTTCTTGAAAATATCAGTGTTGCAATTTCTGTGCGAATCCAAAAACCTGTTGATTTCAAAGTCTTTCGTAATGTTTAAAAAAGTAAGTGTATTTCTCCTTCTGACCAGAAATGTGGCCTTTTCTTTTAGGCATGCATCTCTATCCCAACTTTGCACAGAGCAGACCAGAGACAGACAAGAAGCTATGTGTTGCAAAATGCAGTAAAAATCCCACTTGAGGCACACGTTCCAAATGTGCTGTATACATGTCCAAATCATGCTATTAAAACCCAAATAATACCAGCATATCCCACATCTTAATTAAGGAAAAAGGCCTGATTCAGAATATTTAAACAGACTATGCTGTGAGCATGATCTAAATACATGGGATATTGGTGTGTAGCCTTTGAGAAAGAAGTGTAGTAGAGCACTGTAAATGCATTATGTATCTGTGTTAGTGTATCTGGACTGTAATTTATTTATTTGTGAGAAAGAGATCTTCTGAAAGCTAAAAGTTTGGACAGTCCTGCAGCTGTGTTTTGGGGATAGAACTCGGTTTAAATTGGGGTTAAGCTCAAGGTGAGGTATGCAGTCGTAGTGGTGGAGATCATAGACAGAGTGTGCACTTGATCCTCACAAGCTGAGTAATGCAAATGTGCGTGTGTCGCCATGTTCATGCAGCCGTGTATGTGGTGTCTGTAAGATAACGGGGCAGAGCAGGCTGTCGCCTGCTAAACGGAAACTAGGGTACGCTCCCTGCACGCCAACGAGCCAATGATATCATTCCATTTCCAGTTTTCGGTTGATTTCAAAGGATTGCAGCATCCGCTCTGCCTCGGGGCCCTTGGGGTGCAGAACAAGACATCCGAATTATGGAGCAGCAAGTGAGCTGAACTCAGGAAACAAGGCCAAGACTTAATCTTCATCACAAGCTATCTGCTAAACATTGCAACAGCTCAAGTTAATCTCTAATATCACTCAGTTTGCCTGTCCTCCTTTTTACCCAGTCCATCTGAAGTCAGTCAAAATAAATGAGCCTTTCACTTGGCGACAAATTACTGACACAATTTACATTATTTAATTGTTCTTGTCCATCATGTCCTGTCCAGTTAATTTTGTCTTTGGACTCCTTTGTGCTGACTGGTGGGTTGATCCCAGATGGTCAGCTCGCTCTGCGGCAGAATCCATCAAACATTGAATTTCTCCCTCCACGTCTGTCCTGGCTCATACTGATGGGCAGATAAGAGCTCCTGTACTGACAGCAGCCTTTTGAAGGTGGTAAAATGATTTTTGATCCTGCGTTTGACCATTAAAAAAAAACTCTGGCCAGATCTAAAACGCTGTCTTGATGTCTTTATATCTGATTCCCAATAAATGCATCAAGTTCAAGATCTGTGTGATCACCTTTAGATCTCTGGTGTGCTCAGACACCCATCTATGTTTCTGACACCCTACAGCTGTTATCACCAGTCAGTCACTGAGGCCTTCTGATGACGGCTCGTTGGCTGGACCTCAGTCTAGACTTAAAACTAAAGGAGACTGTAAGGTTGTTGCACCTCTGGAGCAAACTCTGGAGCATGCTGCACTTTGCTTTCTTTGGACCTGGACTCATAAAATGCAGCTAGAAACCTGCCCTGCAATGTAACAAGTCTTCATATCTAAATGATCCATACGAGCTGTTTCTGATTAGCTGTTGCATCTGGAGTTATGGCATATTTCTGTATAGTTAGGCAACTAAAATGTCGTGGACAAGATAGAGAGAATCCAAGGTCATAGTCAAAGGAAACATACCTTTTATACTGGTGGGAGGCAGAATCAGAATCAATAGGACAGGACATGACTTTTTACTGTGAAGATATTGCACTATTTCCCGCTGCAGCACCGAAGGCAAACGTACGTGGGTGGTTTCAAGATGCATATACGTTGTTTATCCTGTTGCTTTTAAGCATCTAGCTCAGTGCACACTTCAGACTACATATAGATGCTTAACAATATGTGCTCAGAGCCCAAGAAACATGCTGAGATTTAGGATTGTGCATCATGACAGTATCAATTGAAATAGCCAAGGGTAAAGAGCAAAAAGAAAGGTGTTTAAATTAGGTAAAATGCATGCGTGTGCTTTAGTGGCTCCTATTACCAGCCAACTTTGCACAATTTTATTTGACCCGCTGGCAATGAATACATTTATTTAATTGAATTGAAATTAATTGAATTACCACAAGTAGAGAGTAAACCTGTTGCCTTCAGGGGCCTTCAGGGGCCCTCGGGGGAGTTGCCCATTTTGCCATGTTGGTAATCCGGCCTCGTTTCAACAAATTCCATTGCTCACATTAAAGTGAATGCCCTACATGAAAACACTGCACTGAAAGCTCACCTCCTCTCCTTTTGTGACAACTGATAGCTGTCAATTAATATAAGCACTGCAGCGTTCCCTCCGCTGATGCCTCTCATTCCCGAGGGAAACATCACTGTGATTGAAATTTTGAGGGCAATTTAGATCCACGCATTCAGTGCATGAGGCTGGGTTTGCAGGTAAATTTGAGAGCGAGTGAGAGAAGAGCTTCCTGTTAGATTAGTCTAAATTGCAGTGACTAGAGATAAGAGTAAATGGATATACAGGACAGGGGTAAAATTGTCAGCCTGCTATTTTCTTTAATTTTCATCTGTGGGTAAATCAAATGCAGGACGTCTGACGCCCACACCAGCTGGATAAGATTGAACATGCAACTGAGCAAAGCAGCACTGAGAGCCACTGTATTGCTTGCAAGCTGCATTTACACACATAGGGGTTTGGCTCAGCACTGTGTTGGCAGATGATAACTTTCTCTAGCTTATTATTCCTCCCCTAGACTCTTTGCAAAGAAGAGATTATGCAAATACACACTTTCTAAAGTTTCTCACTGCCTGAGTCTCTCTCTTTCTGTTTCTTTGCTATATCTGGGTCTGTGTAACTGGGCCTCTCTTTCTGTCTGTGTATGTGGAGTGCATGTTTGCCATGGCAGCCCAATAGATATACGCCTACTTCAGTGTTTAAATCAGTAATGATGAAAGTTGTATTTATGGATTTGTGCAGCCTTCATCTGCACACGCGCAGTCAAAGAAAATGAAAAAGTTACACAATCCTTGTTTAATCCTACCACCACCTTAATTCCTGATGTTTTCCTTGCCACTGCTGTTCTACACGGGGAGGCTGAAGTGTCGATGTGCACACATAAATCTTATCCAATTAACCAAACAACAGAAACACCAACCCTTCATTTGTGTGCATCAATTAAGTTGAAATCCACCTCTGTATTTGATTATGACAACATTACTCTCACATTCTGGTATCCATTCACGCAGCTTTCTTTCCTCTCAAACAAAAGGGTTGTATACTACAAACAATTCACAGGCATTTTCTCCTTCAATAAAGCTTCACAAGCTTTCTTAAATCAGTGGAGATATGCTGTCATGTCCCTGTTGTACAAGGTCTATTAAATCTCGTGAGGAAGGAGAGCAGGATTGTAGCCAAGCTTTCTCACACAGAGACGTCAGCCAAAAGGGGCTCATCGCTGACAGAGTTGTTTGAAAGGTTATGCCCGAAGTTTCAAAGCTTTAAAACACTTCTCGGTGTTGCTTGCACAAAATTTCAGAAAGTTATGTGATCATGTATTTTTATTTTGTGAGGCAATAATCCCCAGAAGGTTTTACAGTTATTAGAACCCACAGAAATGCCTGCAATCAGTCATGGAGGGTGCTACTTTCTGATATGTCATTTCAGAAGGAAATGCTGATTATTCAAGCCCATTTTCAACCAACGTTTTTTCAGGAGCCATGAAACCACAGGATCTAATTTCAGGAACTAAACCAGGAACTCAAAGTTTTCTTTAAGGATTCTATGTTTGTGTTTCTTGCTGTACGACATGCATTCGTCCTGCAGCAGACTTTGTTAAACTCCATGTGTTTTAGAGACATACGTTACAGTAAGTGCACTTTAAAAAGAGGATTTTACTCTGAGCTCATGAAAGCGGTTAATTAAACAGAAGTTAACTTATGCTAACTTGACATAAACTGAATATAACTGAACAGACCAAACCAGCCCTTTTTACACAGACATCACACTATAGTCCTTTCTTATATAATGGCAGATCAAACCATTTTCGAAACAAAGGGGTAAGACAAAAATAAACACAATCGACTAAACAATAAACCAAACTGTTCAACTAGTCGATACAAATATTGTAACGGACTGGGTGACATGGTGTCATAGCAGTTACTGATTTTTCTGTAATGTCAGTTGAGGTGTTACTCCCAGCGAAGTTGTGTGTTTTATACGCTGTGAAGCCTGTCTATACCAGGACCTATGACAGTGACCTGTGTGAGATACCCACCTGTGATTGGCAGAGGCTTGAGGACTGAGGGTTGTTGTTATTCCTGCTAGTTTGTGTGTGTAAGCCGAGAAGCGTGAGTTGTTGAAGTGGCCGCTTATGCAGAGAACACCTTGTAGAGCAGACAGGTTTGTTGTTTTGGTGTTGGCTACGGCCCACAGTAGCCTGCCTTAAGTTAAGGAATTAAAAGCCAGCAAAACCAGTACATGCCTCGTAGCTTCATTGTCCATAATATTTTAGAAATGTACCAAAACAAAAGCAAAAATGAATTAAAAAAGTCCAAAGAAATAAACTAAATCTCTAAACTAACTAAACTAAACCCCCACACAATGCTGAAGGCACTTGGTACATTCTGACTGGCCACTTCCTGGATTTAAGAGCTCTGCTTCAGGGAGCGCATCTTTAGTTTCAGCCTGCCAAGTTGTCCCTCCAGCAGTAGAAACAACCAGCAGCAACACCCTCAGCAATTTCAGTCAGATGTGTGGCTGCAGGTGCAGCCATCACAGATACCATGATATGATGTTCAGCCATTTTGCAAAGCCTTACTTGTGATTTAACTGTTATTTTGAGTTATTGAATGTCTAATGATTTTCCTAATGTTGTCTTTTCTTTCTTTCTTTCTTTCTTTCTTTCTTTCTTATGCTTTCTGGTCCTGCATACATCTTATTATCAACCAAGCAGGTAAGTGATGATTTTTATCTGCTTTATGAGATATCTATTCATCCATCCATCCGTCTATTGCATCTTTACATGGTCATTGCCCATGGACACACTTCCCTCCTCTGACTGAGCATAAATCTGTGCTCAGTCTTGCAGCACTGTGTTCAGCCAGTGTAATAATGCATGGATGGTGTTGCTACTCTAGCGTGGAGGGACCCAGCGATATGCCAAGGCCTGTGTGTTTTATGCTCCACACTGTCTAAATGGCCGGCAGCCGCCGCCTCAGAGGAAAAGGCCTTGCCTTGCCCTTGCTCCACTTTACCCCGAATACAATCACAACTTCTGAAGCGAGAGAGAGAGAAGGGAATTGATGGAGAGAGGCAGTGAGGGAGGATGAAGGGAAAGTGATTTTTTGTCCCCCTTTGGAGAGACAGACAGAGCAGCAGGCCATCACACACCGCACCGGAAATTAATCATTTTGCATATCCGCTCTGAGACAAGTATAAACATCCCAGCTCTCAAAAATGTCACTGCAGAGGTTAGAGCATGAGGATGAGCACAGCCGGAGCCGTGTGGCAAAAGGTTAGGACTCGTCCTCAAGGAGAATTTTAGTAGTCAGTAATTTGATATTTCTAACCTTGGTGACTTGAGAGCGAATGAGTGCAAAGAGTGAAGGAGAGCATGTAGACGGAGACAGGCAGAGCCCAACAGGAAGGGCAGATGTGTGAAAATGGAGGGGGAGGAAGGAGATTGGGAACAGTAGGTAACAGAGGAGGGTGAATGAGAAGAGAGTGAAGTGAGAAATAGAGACAGAAGGAGAGAGGACAAAAATAGTTCAGCTGAGAAGGAGCAGATGCAAAAATGGAGAGAGGGAAAGAGAATTTGGTCCAAACAAGATGGCTGAGAGAATATCTGGGGCCTTAAAGGAATAGTTTGACAGTTTTTTGAATGTGAAATGAAAACTTATTAGGTACACCTTGCTAGTATCAGGTTGGATCCCTTTTTGCCTTCCATCTGAATGTGGTTTTTCCAATCTTCTATTGTCCAGTTTTGGTGAGAAAACCCGTGTGAATTGTAGCCTCAGTTTCCTGTTGTTAGCTGACAGGAGTGGCACCTGGTGTGGTCTTCTCCTGCTGTAGCCCATCTGCTTCAAGGTTGGACAAGGTGTTGTTGCTTCAGAGATGCTCTTCTGCACACCTTGGTTGGAACCAGTGCTTATTTGACTTCCTGTTGCCTTTCTATCATCTTGAACCAGTCTGGCCATTCTCCTCTGGCCTCTGGCATCAACAAGGCATTTTGGCTCACTGGATATCTTGTGAGATAGACTGTAGGTTGCTAAGTTCAGGAGCTTTTAATAAAAACCTGGGTGCTGCCTCCTGAGGTCTCATTGTCACAGTGAGTCTGCTTGGTTTCGTGCATCATGCCTATACACAGACAAACTTCTCAGCGACTCTGTCTGGCACCCTTCAGTTTTGGCCAGAGATGCTGCACAGATGTACTGGGCAAATGACCAACTAATTGTTGTTCGTTAATAAATAGTTCCAACACGCAAACCACTGAGGAGTAGTCTGAAATGGAAAACACACTCTCTAACCCTGGCTCTTACCCTCCACTTTCTTCTTGTCTCCGTCTCCTCCTCATCTTTTCTTTGTGTTCCTCTGGCAAGCTGCAGGGTTCGACACATGAAAGAGCCTCTGTGCATCTTTGGAGGTTTTTTTTTTTTCATCTATAATTGATTTGTGTCACATAATGAGGGAGCTATAAGGCGGAAATGAGTCAGTGGCCGAGCCAGCCGGTCCGATACGGTTTCAAAATAGCTTCGGGGGCAAATTTCTAGAAGATCTTGCCCCACAGGATCCCTCGCTGGAATCGTAGAGGGAGCAGGGGAGAGAGCAAAGACATAGAAAGAGACAGAGAAATAGGCATGGCAGACTTTATGCACAGGGGTGTCAGTAGCAGCCTTGAAAGAGATCTGTCCTTTTCAGGGACAGCGGGCGTGTGTTGTCCTGCGGGAGACAGCCTTGCAGGGGTTGCGCAACGAGGGGTTGATCTTATTTGCTGGAGAAAGTTTCAGCTGTGCAAACTGGGCCACTGAGCCGCCTGATTGACGTCACACTCGCTTTTGGGCTGTTATGACACAGTGTCAATAGTGTCACTGTAACATCTCCGCTGACTTTGTACTGAACCTCTTAAAATCCCACACATGAAAGAAAAAAGGGATCAACTCCTACACTTAGCGTATTGGACTATCAATTTGTCAAATGGGGCATACAGATGAAAACAACCAGAATCCTGATAACACTATAAAAGAGTCCTGCACTGTACCACCACTGTAGCAACCACATTACCATACCACTGTATTTCCATTGTCCAACAAGACCATGACCCTGTGCAATAATACTATAAAATACAACATGCAAGAGAAACTAGCATCATTGAATTATTGACTGAAAGAAAGAAAGGAAAGATATAAAAGATTTATTAATTTCCTGCAGGAATACCGCAGCACTTCAGATCTGATTTTGACAGATCTTTCCGTCATTGATGAGCTTCTGTAGCATCCCCTTCCTGACCTCAGCCAAGGAAACTATAAAGCTCTTGGACCAAGATGGCGTCATAGGAGAAACACTGTGCTTCATAAGGCTTAAGAATATACCCATTATAGAACAGTTTTTCACCTTTGACTGAAAAATCCCTTCACCAAATTTAAAAAAAAACGTGCATTAGTTTTCCTTGTTATTGGCCTCCAAAGAGATCATGGCTGCATATACTCAACTCAAGCCCCTGTTGGGTGCAAGATAGCTAACCTACCCGCCATCCCATTGACTCCAATGGGAGTGACACCAAAGTCTGGCTCCAATGTGATGTTCGATCGCTGTCACTGACGTCATGTCCTGTCCCTCTTTTATAGTTTCCTTGACCTCAGCCTGCCCACAAACAAGTTTTAAATTTGTGCAGCCTGGTCACAAAAGATAGCTCTGAAAGGAATACTGTTGTAGCTTCAATTCAAACACAATAAACAGGCCACTGTTGAGGCACAGCTGTGATGCTATGAATCCATATGCATATTTCAGCCATGAAGTATCTTTGCTTCTACCAAGCATGTGTAACTATATGCAGGAGGCTTGTTATTTGTGCCATAACATTATGGCATGAGCCTGCAGCTCTCTTTCCTGGTGAGGCTGAAAAACACAGGCACACATGAAGTACAGCAGAAGCTCGGCTGATATAACAAGCACAGGTTCCATGTTTCCATGTCTCATGCATATGAACTATGATATGTTATAGGTGGATCAACAATGAAGATACAGTCTGGACTCAGCAGAGACAGAACAAATCAAATGGCATCTTCAAACTACAAAATCCCCATCTGATAATAGGCTGTGAAGCAGAGACAGGAGGCAGACAGATAGAGAACATGCATGAAAATTCAATGAGATTGCATCACAGACAGGGATTTGTCTTGCTGACATAGCAACGCTGTTGCTATTCTATAACTGCATTGTTCATTTGTTTGTTTATCCTTATGAAAGGCAAATGTGTAGAGAGCTTAGAGCCAACTTTTTGCTGCAGCTTGGAGATGGTTTCATTTGGTCTGTCTGTCTGTCTGTTACCAAAGCATAATCTTTACCTCTTCCTGACCCTCATTCCACATCTTTTTCTTTCCATGTATGGTAGACAAAGTATTTAGTAAAGATGTTCAAATCGTTAGTGGCCGATTTTTGATCTAAAGTGTTTGATCGTAGGTGTCTATGAAGACAGGGGTGGCACAGTGATGCAGTGGTTGGCATTGTCACCTCACAGCAAGAGGGTTCCTGGTTTGAACCCTGGGGTAGGGGACCCCTTGTATGTTCTCCCCGTGTCAGCGTGGGTTTCCTCCAGGTGCTCCAGCTTCCTCCCACAGTCCAAAGACATGCAGGTTAATTGGTGACTCTAAATTGTCCGTAGGTGTGAATGTGAGTGTGAATGGTTGTCTGTCTCTATGTGTCAGCCCTGTGATAGTCTGGCGACCTGTCCAGGGTGTACCCCACCCAGATGGGATAGGCTCCAGCCCCCCCGCGACCCCCAACAGGATAGACTATCATGTAACAGATACATTTAAACTTTACGTTTCTTTACAGTTGAAGAATAGCGTGGTTAAGGTGTGGTTAGGGTTAGGCACAAAAAACACTTGGTTATGATTCAGAAAATATCATTTTCTGGCTTATAATACCTGATTTTGGTGACACAACCATGGCAGGAAATGCAGTGATTTCTTGGTAAAAAAAACTATTGCTTTTTGTGAAACTAACCCTAGTGGAAAAACAATGATGGGTCAAAAAAAGAACACCCACTGAAAAGCTGGAGGAAGCACAGAAATGAGTGACTAAAAAACAACTGGTTTTGTTGTTTGTTGGTCTCAAACATGGGCCTGCAGCTTGGCCAGCATCACCTAGGTGACATGTCATCCATCATCTCCTCCGTGTCTCGATGACAAAGTCAGCTCATATACTACGTCACCTTAGAAACATTTATTTGATATGTATGAAATGTACAAATGTAACATATTTGTGGCTTGCAGAAATCTAAAATGCCAACATTTTCCTCTGAGGTCTTGTCGGAGCTCACCTTTACTGTTACATTCATGGTTTACAGCTAACCTGATGTCCAGCTCACCTGCCTGTCCCAAGTGCAGACACACCGCCTCTCTCTTCTTGCTCGCCACACACACACACTGAACCCTTCTGTAGTTTATATTTAGCTTTGTTTGGTCCTGTATTGTGCCCACACAACCAACATGGCATCTTTGTTGTACAGGCTAGCGGCTCTTTCTCATCTGCATTTCTCCAGGATTTGAGTTGTTTTGTCTCTCTGACTGGAAACGCAGGGTTGATGATGCTTAAAACTGCTCTGTGGAGCAATGCTGACTCATCTTATGAATTAACCCACACAGAAAACTCTGACTCGTTGTGTATTTAGATCTGTGGAGTTGCATTCTTTGTTGTATGCAAAGGGTAGGCGAATGACGGAATGAATTTATCAAAGACCACAAAAATATGGTTGGTTACTTTTCCATTCATTGCCTGGACATACTCTATGTGTTATTTTTATGTGTCTTTTGATCATAGTAACATGGTGGTAGTAGTATAGAATTTGTGAGAATCACATTTAAAGGTTTAATTTACTCAAATTCCAAAAGAATAAAAAATAATTTATCCCTGATTGTAAATAACTGTGCAGATGGATTTTGTTTTATGTGGGCAAGTTGTGAAATTCCCATCTCCATGTCTATCTGCACTCCAACACAATGCAGGTACATGTAATGTTTGTTTGTGAAATTCAAAGACTGAAGATTTGAATTTTAAAAATGCAACAGCTGCTTGTCTTTCCAGAAGCAATGCCCCAAAAATATCTCTCTGTGAATAGCATTAAGGCAACATTATGCAGCCTTTTCACTTTAAAATAACAGCTTGAAATTATTTTGATGGCATAGTGACTCATAACAGTGAGAAAGGCACCTCCTTACTTCCCACTCCTGACCCAAGTGCTTGTTCTTGCACTATGCAACTTTGGAATCTCCTGGGTGAAATGCAAAATGCTTTTTTCAGGCACTACGTCACACACCAGGAGCTCGCTATAAGAAGAAGCTAGTTCTGTACTCTACGGACATTATGGCAGAGGCGAATTACTGTCCCAATCAGCTGATACCAACCCAACACTGACAAGAAAAGAGGTGGTATGATATCCCACGGTGCAGCTTCAGTTTATAATCCCATTGGCTGGTGTAAGTTCGAAACACTAGCGGGAAACAGCATAACTTAAGGAACTAGAAACTCCCTATAGGGTGGGCAGAGGGGTGGTGGATGGGTCCAACAAACACCGGACCCTCACCGGTGATGCTTTTTTCATAAACGTGTTTATGCCGCCTTAACCTAACCACATGCATCTGTTGCACAAGGAAATAAAGGCAAGAACAAGATGTTTTACGGACACAGTATGCATCTGAGCAGAGACCTGGTGTGTCCCTGAACAATTGTGATAGCTGATTAATTGAGTGAGAATAAGTTGCTGATACTGCTTCTAGCATTCAGTGATTGGGCCCCAGAAATCCTGATCGGAGCACCTTTATTATTTAGTGGTGGTCCTCACGGGTCCAGTTGATTCCTATTGGAAGTGGAGACCTTTTCTTGGACCCTTTTCTGTCTTGTTCTGCTGCCACAGGTCTTGGGATTGTCTGTAAATGTATCTAAACCTAAGAGGACCCAAGTAGTCTGATATGAGCTTTGATCACATGTATTGACATTACAGGAGAAAATGTGTTTTTTGAGCTAAATAAAATGTGAACTTTGAGTGAAGGTCCTAAACTTTTGACCTGGAACCGCCTGCATGGACACTGACTTTAATTACTTAAAGGGATAGTGCACCCAAAAATGAAAATCCAGCCATTATCTACTCACCCATATGCCGAGGGAGGCTCAGGTGAAGTTTTAGAGTCCTCACATCCCTTGCAGAGATCCAAGGGGAGAGGAGGTAGCAGCACAACTGCACCTAATGGAGGCTGACGGCGCCCCAGATTCAAACGTCCAAAAATCTCCATACTGCTCGTCCGTAGTGATCCAAGTGTCCTGAATACATAACCAGTGAGACCAGCGAAAGCACATGAACACACATGAAGGTGGTGCCCATGTCTCATGGTCTCGCGCAAGTGCGCACACGTGAGTGGTGCACAGAGAGGCAGTCAGAGCTACAGGCTACAGTGAGGCTAAAAACAGAGTTCAAATGACGTTTTTCCAAACAACTTTTTATGTCGGGGCTTCAGGACACTTGGATCACTACGGACGAGCAGTATGGAGATATTTTGTGGTTTCAATTATGTGTTTTTGGACGTTTGAATCTGGGGCGCCGTCAGCCTCCATTAGGTGGAGTTGTGTTGCTACCTCCTCTCCCCTTGGATCTCTGCAAGGGATGTGAGGACTCTAAAACTTCACCTGAGCCTCCCTCGGCATATGGGTGAGTAGATAATGGCTGAATTTTCATTTTTGGGTGCACTATCCCTTTAAGATGTTAAATAGCAAAAGCACAGTATACAAATATATATATATATATATATATATATATATATATATATATATATATATATATATGACATTGAAAGTAAAAGTCCTGCATTCAAAATGTAAGTAAAAGGACAGATTATTCACAAAATGCATTCAAGCAGCAAAAGTACTCAGAATGTCCCCTTTTAAATTCAGGACATTTCATCATGTACCACTTACTGCATTAACATGGAGGCAGCATTTTAATGATGCAAGTGCCGAATGTGTGCTTGAACCTTTTTTCCCGTCTAAGACACAAGCCCTTGTGTACCATACAATATGTTTTATTTTCTTATTGTAAACAGTTTGTGGTTTCATACTATTACACATGGATACTTGTACTTTTTATGCATACAAACCATGATACTGGATAAAGTTTTCATGAACGCTCAACAGCAGGTGATGTTCGCTTATTACAACTGACTCAGGTCAGTGACAATGACAATGTTCTCCCCTCAAATAGATAAGTCGTTTGAGTAAAGAATGTGGCCCCTAGTTCAAAAGCACCCAACAACTCACCCACACGAAACACGCATGCACACCTACAACCGGACACACGCACACTCACTGCCTGTCTCTGCCCTCTTCCCATGTGGTAGACTAGGTCCAGCGCTTTCCCAGCCAGCATCCCTTATCGCCGCAGGCGCTGCAATCTTACCCTGCTTTATTTATGAGCCCTCTCAGCGGAGGGGTGAGAGAGGAGGAGGAGGAGGAGGAGAGCCAGATAGAATGAAAGAGGAATTGTGGGAACGTGTGAGTGATTACTGTACTTCTGTGTGTGTATCCATTTTTGTTTTGTTTGTTTTTTTGTGCATAGTGGAGAGGTTAATGAGCTCTGGTTGGTTTCACTACACATCTCTCTCTGTCTCACTCTTCTCTCTCTCTCACACACACACACACACACACACACACACACATACACACACACACACACACACACACACACACACACACATACACTATCCTGCCTTTGCTTTGTTTATGAAAAATTTACAATCAGCCGCAGATAAAGTTGTGCATGATTTCATTTTGAATAATTCTGTATTTCTGATGATGCTCTGTGCCTGTGGCCATGTCTCTAATACGTGCGGTGCTCCTGCATCTGCAGCAGCACCACAGGCACTTCATAGATGCAACGTCGCCTACACACATTACATAACAAACGGCATTAACAGCGCCATCGCCCATCTCACAGGAAACAATCTCTGGATGTTGTGACCTCGATTTTTGTGTTAGTACAGGGCTGTGCAGGAATTTAAAGATCAAGGCTCGCTTCTCTCAAGCGCGTCTCAGCGTGGAGCTCTTACATCCTGTCTTCATTTGTTTCCCTTAGTTTGCAGCAGAGGCAGACCATAATATACAGTGCATGTTTACCCAAGGGATGTGGAAACGCAGAGCTGTAGAGCTGTGGAATTGTCTTGACAGCACTTGTGGGGCGGCTTTATGTTTGTCTTCCTGTGTCACTGGGAACACAAATGCTTGCATCTTGTTTCCGCCAGTAAGAGCCAATCCCTTTTACATAACTGTGAACGGTGCACTTTGGGGGAAAAGATTGTTATTCTCATATTGATTCCAGGAGCTTTTAATCCATTTTTGACAGTTTGCGACATCTAAATATGAATAGTTTTTAAATGCTGTGCTGCACTCTGAAATCCTCCTGACGTCCTCGTTTGTTATGTATTTTATTCATCTGATTTCACACACGCTGGCTCCAACACTTGCAGAAATGCAGTATTGATCCTTTCTATCCAGCATCAGTGGGAGACAATAGTGAGAACCTACATTGGTATGCCTTTCTTGTTTGACCTACTGCTGATTCAAAATCCGTTGATTAAGCCAGGGGCTTGTGTTGCAGATAGTAAATGATTGCGTCACACAGCACTCCATCTTAAGCCCCTTTTTTACACATCCTGTTCAAAGATATTCAACCTCAACTGTCTGCATAAAAGGCACAAAAATGGTACGGGGGGGACAGAGGTTAAGCCTTTAAATCAGGAGGAGAGGTAGTAAGAGAGCCGCGTTGACGTCTGTGTAAAAGGGACTGTAAGCATAGTATACACATTAGATGCACACACTGTTGTGCTGCACGTTACTCCTTGTTCTGCTTCCAGAATGCCTGCATGCTATCCAAAATGATACACTAGCTACTAGCTGTGTCTCAATCTAGAGGCTGCATTTGAAGACCGATAGCATCACATTGGCGCGACCAAGGCCGTCCCATTTTGAAGGCTCCGTCGGAGATGCATCCAAGAAATCCAGCCTTCTTTCCCAGAATTTGGAGGATGCAACGGATGAATCTTTCGTGACTCAGCCTATCCTAAGATGCATTGCGCCGGTGATGATTATATATTAAGCTGCTATATAAACAGTTGACGGTTAACTGTTGTTAAATTTACTATTAGCTAAAAGCACACAGCTTAAACAATCTTAATTTAATAAGTTTACCTGAGAACGGCCCTCTGTCTGCCTGAAATACATCAAATTGTGCTGTCTCTGAATCATCATTTCCCCAAGTATTAAATATATATATATATATATATATATATATATATATATATACACACAATATCTCCAAGCTAACATGAGTTGAGTCAATGTTAAGATTTTACCTTCAATGTCTAGCACATAAATGTCCATGAAATTACTACCTCAGGGTAAAGACAGCGTGTGTTACGCGAGAGCAGTCATTGTCAAGTTTCTATAGCATCCAGTGTCTATTTCCCCACATCACTCAAGGTAAACGTTTATTCCTCTGAGCCATTCTTCTATCAAATACCATATTTACTTTAAGATCTCCATCAATCATCAATTCATTTGGTATTTCAAGGCAAACCCACAGCCATAAAAAAGCCTATTGGATTGACTTTCTTGTACAGAAATATAACAAAATTGGCCATTTAAAATGTTGAATTGTTTAAAATGTTGAATGTTACAGTTCACTGCCGAAGTAGGAGGTAGTGTCTCCATCTTGTAATGACAAATAAGGGTGTAGAAGTCTGGGAGCACATTTGAGACCAGGGTTCATGTCCTGTATATCCATGTCTACCTTGCTGAGTAGAGGGGTTAATCATGTGAACAAGTGAAAGCACCTGTGCAGGTTGAGCATTAGGCTTTAAGCAAATGTTTTGGATCCATGTACTCAGCTGTAGCTTTGGCAAAGAACACATGTTTATGACGGTGTCTTGCAACAAGAAAACCTGTTTGATTTTGGGTTGACAAGCCTGTTCAAGAAACATGTTTTCGATCAAGCGGAATTTCTTAAGATTTATTAAGAAAACCTCTGACAAATGCTCAGATTGCAGGAACCCAATTTGACAGTTTGACTATGCTAGTCTGACTCAGCAGATGTAGAGTTTGGATATGAGCCATCGACTGGCCGACTATTTCAGCCAGCATTCTCGTACCCTTCCACCTTCTGCGTGCCACCATTTTGCAACTTGCAACTGCAATGTCGCTGCATCCTGGGCTTAGCATCGCCCAAGACAACTGTGAGCAGTGAAAAGGAATCCAAACAACACAAAGCTTTTTTTTTCGTATTCCAGATGATAATGGGTGCTTCCAGGCCTTTCTCTGGGCTTTTAATAAAACGAAGCAGTTTATGCAGAAGAGAAAACAAACTCGATGTCTTATGGCCCGTATACACTGTGCAATTTTGGCCTGTCCCAGATGAAAGATGGCCATTGTGGGAGAAACGTGGCAGTATCTTTGGTCGTGGCTCTAAAACGGTGGTCTTACGTCGCACTGTGAGACAGGTTCAAGGACAGCCGTTGTCAACATCTTGCGACCAAAGATAACCTGAGATAAAATTCTGGCCGTGTCAGAAATTTAGGATGACTATCTCATGGTGTGACAGCTGCTATGACCTACATCTACTAATCAACCAATAGAAATGCAGCACGAAATGACGCAATGGTCACCGCGACACCGGCGCTAAACCCAAACAAATGATTGCTTGCCATGGAGGTAAAATGAACAGAAAGAAGTGTGTGGAACTCCCAGAAAGAGGAACGTTTGGTGGAGCTGTGGCAGCAGAAGCCTTGTTTATTTGATGTTTCCTCCAGCTGCTATCATGACCGCGAGAAAAAAGACGCTGCATGGAAGGAAATTGCAGAGGGACTGCAACTTCCAGGTGTCTAAAGACATTGCAGGTGAGAAATAGGCAATGCATTTACAATATTGATATATATTTGATCAGCACTGCCTAGTTTTACTGTTTGAAAGAGAGAAGTATATCTCTTGATCTGCTTCTGTATTCTCTGTGTCGGTGGTGGCAGTATGGGTGGAATGCGTAAGTACAGCCTGTAGTTCCAACAACAGCCCTAGAGCCAGTGAAAGTTTCGCAGAGGAGGGACATCTAGGCACTGGTTAGATGAAGGTAAGTTTATCACTCCTCATTTACTCATGCTACCACACTGTTTTGATACAAACCTGGTTGAGAATCAGTGAAGTATCCCTCTAACCAGACCTCAGTCATCTGGGTGGTAAGTCAGACAACACCCACTTTTGTCTCTTTGAAATTCACTGACAAAACAATTTATTTGTTGCTTAGGTAGAAGGACTTGTTGTTGGGCTCTTAAGCAGTGACTCAAAGCCTATCTTGGCAGCGTCAGCACTTTACTATGAATGATATGAACATAGACGGTGATACACACAAATCCAGTCAGAAGAATCAGACAGTTTCTTCTCTCACCTCATATTTCACCCTCTGACACCGAATCCATTGTACATGCAAACACAACAAAGGCTGCCTCAATACTTTTATCTCTGCTGACTGAGCCGACGCAAAGAAAGCCATGTGACTCAGAGAGAGGACTTGAAAAAGGCGTGTCTGTGTGTGTGTGTGTGTGTGTGTGTGTGTGTGTGTGTGTGTGTGTTTGTGTGTCTGTGCGTGTGAGGGAGAGAGCGATAGTGTGCGTTGCTGAAAGTTGCCCACGCAGTGATTAATTTAGCTCTTCTCTCTTTCTCCTCATCCTAGATGTCACTCACACCGCCACCCACACTTACACACACAAGCACACACACAAATATTTATGTATACAAAAGTGTTGTCGCCCTCTCCCCGTCACCTCAATTTGATTATTAGTATTGATCAAAAACATGTGGCCAAAGACGGTAGATAATCAATACAGTAAGCACATTTAAATAGTGACAGCACATGAGATGAAATGATACACAAGTAGATTGTTCATTAATTCATATTTATTAATGCACGTCCGTGTAGGAGACACAAGCCGACACAAACACACGCACACACATCCACACAGAGCGAACTCAGTGCTAACGAGGCCGCTGTGCATCACATTGCAGCAGTAACTCTTCCACGCTCCTTCCCGCGCTTCACTTTTTCTTTCTTTTCTCTAGTTTTTCTGTGTTTTCTGCTCTTTATCTTCTCAGCCTTCCCCATCCCACCTCGCACAGAAAAAAAATGTGATGACACAGTGTTGAAGTTTCACAGGCACACTGAACTGTGGAAGAGATTAACAGACACACACACACACACACACACACACAGAGTGTCAGTGCTGTCACACTAAAGCTCGCCCCCTCATTATCACAGTGTTTCCTGTTTGTGTGTAATCTGCGTGTGTTCCTGCCTCCCCTGCTCAACTCCTACTGTACGTCATGACATGCATAATGAAAAACTCAGCTCCCTTTTCAATGTAAATAATCATTAGCAGCTGGATCTGCTGTGCATTCCTGCTGAGAAGTAAACAAATGATAATCAGGAATCATCTCATCATTAGCATATTTCTGTAATTGTGTCAGCTCCTCCCCTCAGCTTTGCAGACGCAAAGTGCTTTATGGGAATATCACTCGTCTCCTTCAAAGCTTATTGCAGAATATCTTGTGTATACATGTATTTGTGTGCAGGTTTGCGTGTGTGTGTCTGAGATAGTAAGAATATACAAGGATACCTTTCAAGAAAACAAAGTGCACACAGCGAATCAAAACAGGTGCTCAAGACGAACAAAGAATAGGAATGCTGGTGGTCTGGGGAGTTATGAGGCCTTTAACTCAAATATAAGACACTCCCTCACCACACCTCCCTCATTATCACGCCCTTGGGACAGCCCACTCTGGGTGCATGCATAAATCTGGAACTTAATTGTTATCGTAATTTCAAAATGTCTTTTAGGAAACAAAAAAGAGCCCTAATTTTGAAATAGAATGATGCATCACATCACCTTCCTCAAAGTAAGACACAGTAAGACTTGGTAAGCCCTTGACAACCACCTTGCTTATCGCCTGCAATCTGAAAATAAAATTAAAAAAACCTGCTGTTAAATAGTGAATACAGCATTTATATCTGCGGCTTGCAATATTAACAAAACACATATTTTGTTTGTTGCCTCTGGGGAGCTCTGGACTAACGTGCATTTTATGATCCTCAAGTGTATTCATAAATATTTTATAGTTTCATTTCACACTGTGACTGTGAACGTGTGTGAATGCAGCCCGGCGATGGACTGGCGACCCGTCTGGGCTGTCTCGGTGCCTCTTGCCCACGGCATGCTGGGATGAGCTCATCCCCTGTGCCCCCGAAATATGAATAAATGGATGCTGAAAATGGATGAAAAGGTTTCATTCTGGTCTGTTTTTTAAAGAAGCAGTGTGGAGGATTTTAGTGGCATCCAGCGGTGACGATTGTAAGCGTGAACTCACGGTTAGGATTCTGTTAGATGCTGTTTGGCTTGTTGAAGATGGGCCGCTACCCCGGCACCTGCTAATGTGTGCTCACCTTTTTTTTTTTTTTTTTTTTTTTTGATAACTTAAGATGCAGACATTCAGGAGGTTTTTACCAGGAGCCAAATTATCTGCAGAGGTCTCTTCTTCCTTTAAAACAAACAGACCCAGTAATTTAAACTGGTAAAAGATCAGATTGTCACAGACGGATGAACTATGGTAGCTGACGCGATAATGGAAATGACCCTATCTAGAGCCAAAATTTGGTTTGTCAATTTTGGGTCACTGTAGAAACATGGCGGTGCAACATGGCCAGCTCTGTGGACGAGGACCTGCTCCCTATGTAGACATGAATGGCTTATTTTAAGGTAACGAAAACCACCAAGACATTCTCACTCCAACCTCGTCACATATTGACATTTGGTCATGGACTTTCTACGTTGAGATAGGACGTCCAAGGTACCCTGGGTGTGTTGGTTGTTGATGTTCTGGGACACCACGTCAACTTCTGCCTGTTACATGCATTGCCTGTTTTCAAAATACACAGTTTTCACTCAGTTTTCACAGGAAATGTACAGTTTGCATACAGTCTCCTTCAAAATAAAAGCATTACGTCAGTACAACACAACAACGTGGTAGGTGGTTACATTTAGCCAACTTACATGTGGTTGGGTTTAGGAAAAATGAACAGGGTTTGGCTTTGCAATCACACAAGCAGCGATAACTGGCCTCCTGGGTGAAAGTGGGTGGTGGTTGGACCCAAGCATCACCCCTCCTACCTGCCCTACTTGGACTTTTGCCTCTGTTACACCCCACCCTTTGGTGGCTCTATGGGTCGAACAAACACTGACCGAAAAAAATAACCACATAAAACATCTTTAAAATGCTAAAATTCATGGGATTTATTGACAAGTAAATAAGCAAACAAGACATCAAAACTCCCAGGCTGAGAGGCAGCAGGACCAGCAGTCCCCACACCAGAGGCCTCTCTCATTTGCTGCTGGCACAGGAGCTCTTCAGCACCTCCTCCATGCCAGGTGCAATGCACCTCGTTAAGTAATGCAGCACACCTGGGCAGATTTACAATGGAGGGAAAAGGAACAGCAGCACAGAACACATAGAGCTGTAACAGCACCTTCAACTTACGTTGTTGTCCTGTCGTGTGTTCCCCTGCTGCCGCCAGGCACCGTTAAACAATGACGGCGAACAGCTGCGTATCATGCTGATGTGAAAGGACAGCTTTTTTGTCTGTGTCTGACGCCAGAAGTCACTGCCTTGACTTTAGATTAAGAGGCTGAAACAGGAGTATTCTTTTTTTCAGGTGATTATATGCTAAGAAAGCATGCTTATTATATTATATTCCATTTCTGCCAATATATTCCCCTAAATCCTGCAAACTGGACCTTTAAACAGTTTTTGTGAAAATCTACAAAACATGAAATGTCAGATTTGGTAAGATTGAAATTTAGACCATAGTCATAAATATCAAATTTCCAAAGCGAATGTAGTGAATGCTGCTGTTCAGTTATGTTTTTATAAATGCAAAGTGATATCAGAGGCAGCATGAATGCAGAGAAAGTCAATAATAGTTTCTAGATTCATATTGCCTCTAAGTGCTATGCATTCAGTGGGCAGTGTTTCAACTGTGCTGAAACTGAAGTTGTTTGAGTTATATTGAGTGTTTATGAACAGACATCAAGAAGAAAAGGTCTGCAGAAAAAAAATAGACAAACTGGACTGTGTGAGTTTAACTTCACAGTATTCTGCTCCCGCTCTGCAGCACTCTGCAGCTGATAAGATTTAGTTGATATGCCATCCATTTTCCAGCTCCAGATATGTATCAACAAATTTTAGAATCCCAAAATACTGCAACATGATATATGGTTACAGCTGTAGTCACAACCCATCATTTTTAAAACCACCCCTGGAGTGGATTGCACTGTTCATATGATGTGAATCATTCCCTTCAAGCCACATCACGCTTGTCATACAACAGGCCGCCGCGCCATCACTCTAACCCCTTCACAGGCTCTGCTGACTGGTGTCCTGGGGCTGATGAGGGCTTTGTGACAGAGCGAGAAAGACAAAGACAGAGAGGAAGAGCTGGAGGCTCACAGCAGAGCCCTTCAGCAGTGAGAGGTCAGCGGCAGAAATGTATCGATCCGGTCCAATCTAAAAAAGGCTTGTTTTTCACGTTAGCACACTTAGCACGCACATGTGCACACAGACGAAAGCACACATACGCATTTCAGAGGGTTACATGACAGAGTGACTTGACATTAGGAAATAAAGCCACAGGCAAACGGAGGCACAGGCGCACACATGATTGTGTAGGTGACATGAGGAGACTGTTTGACAGGCAGAAAACAAGATGGTGTTTTACCAATCAGCAGAATGCCCCGCGCCCTCCAGAAAGCCGTTTAGAAGTCGCCACAAAGCTTTTGAGCAATTCCACAATTTCTCAGTAGTTCTCCTTTTATTGCTCTGTCTATTTGTTGTAGTTTGAGAGAAAAGCCATAAGGCGCTGTTTATTTATATATTTATTTTATCATGAACCCAGGGTCTGGGCAGGCTGATAAAAATGGATTGTGTCTCTGGAGTACTGTCTGTGTGCTCTGTCTCAGGGGCTGGAGCTCCTCTGGGGGGGGGGGTTGGCTCTCAGCGGTTATAGGAATGGATCAGAGAATAGACAGAGAATTGCTTGAAAAACAGCAACTACCAATCTACAATGTACTCTTAATGAAGTTCTGTCTGCCTGCCGCTGTAATCATTGTGCAGAAAATCTTTGCCACACAAATGCATAGGTATTTCATTATTACGTTTTAAAAGATTTCAACACTTGAGCAGTTTCTAAGTCAGCGCCGAAATTAGATCATTTAAAGTCTTGTTATCTCCACCAGACAAGCCAGCGCTTTGATTAACATTAAAGTGCAATGTGTATGTACTTTGTGGTGGTTAAGAAAGAGCAAGCGAGGCTGCACATGGCTCCAGTAAAATAAGATTTAATATTCAGGTAGAGCATATCATGAAATAAGATTGACAGCCTTTGCTGGAGGAGCTATCACGTCGGCACAGCCAAAGTGTAGGACTGCCATGAAATCCACAAATCACCAGAGAAAGCAGCCATTGCAGTAAAGCAGAATTTTCCATGGAGCTTCCAGTCATGGAATTAGAGCAACAGTGGCAGGTCAGACCCCTGAAGTGTCTGCCTGGAATTTCCATTTTCACATTGTGTGATTTTTCTTCACCAAAGCACAGAAACAAAAGTCAACTGCACTTATCCCTGATGCTATTTGCATCAGTGACAGCGAAGGATTTCATGTGCCTAAAACAACATGAAGCACAGAGATGGAGCCTAAAGACCTCCTGCCACTTTCACCCATTTAATCCCAAATTCTTTCCAAACATAAAACTATCTGAATCATTTGTCACTGATAAACCCTTGAAATAATCAGTCATCTTTTACATTTTTTATGAAAAAGTGTATTTTATGGTCAGTCACAACTGTGAGTGGTGGGATAAGGTCTTGTGTCTACCATTTATTGACCAAATTAACATAATCTCCTAGGCAGTCATCAAAATCCTTAAATATCCCACCTCAGTTATCGAAACATTTACATATACTAGTCCATACCGATTGAGTACAGCATACCATACCATGACTTAGTCATACCAAAAATTAGAAAAAAACAACAACATTGGTCCACAGGGGGAGCCACAGCGATCGGTCGCATTTTAGCCATTTTGAAGCATTTTTCTGTTGTTATAGCGCCACCCAGTTGCCAATTAGAGTTAAATTTCTCCAGTCACCTTGAGGCGTCCTGTTCTACATATCTACCAAGTTTAGTAAAAATCCATATGGCCATTAGGCCTAGATAAGAAATGAGCTCTCTAGCGCCCCCATTTTGTTTGATGGGGTCAATAATGGAGGGGTCCCCTCAGATTATGTGTGGTCATATGCCTACAAAGTTGCGTGGTGATGGGTGAAACCCTTGAGATGTTATACACCTTTATGTGATGAGCCACGCCCTCCACAATATTCATTGCCTTATAGAAGCTCAGTTTTAGGAAGTTTTCCAACTTTTGCCAAGAGGGAACTTTAGATATTGGTCCCTAGATTATGTTCACCCAGTTTCATGCAGATCGCTCAAACTTCCTAGGAAGAGATCCATTTGAAGTGTTTTTCAAAAAATTCAAAATGGTGGAAGATCTAGATAAGCGGAAGTTATGGGTTCTTGAGGCAAATGTGTTCCTCATGAGGAGAGGCATCTCTGTGCAAAGTTTCATGTCTCTATGACATACGGGGCATGAGATATGCCCATTCAAATTTTGACATTTCAATCGGTTGCTATAGCGCCCCCCTTTGGCCAATTGTTGTAATATTGCTTCATTCACATCCTCCCATGACCCTCTACCACTGTGCCAAATTTCACATGGATTGACCAAGTCAGTGAGGAGAAAAACATGGAACAGACACACAGATACACACAGAGTTTTCATCATTATATAGTAAGACATAGTAAGATTACCTTTGTCAGTGGCCTTTTACATTCACATAAGACATGGTAGGTATCCTTCTGCATCTGCTGTTGACGTTCTAGGATGCACTATCAATACCTTGATATCAAAGCTAGGTTAGGTTTAGAGGAAGGGAAAATTTGGGAAGGGAACACTCAGCTCCTAGGTGAAAGTCCGGGGTTTGTTGGACCCATCCTACCCACCCTACACAGACTTTCCTGCTCCTTATATTACATCGTTACCAGCAGCATTTCAACCTGACTGCGTCCAGCAGCGTATCATACCATCCTGATACGTCCGGCCAATTAGCGGCATAGGCCAAAGGTTACATTACATACTGCAGCGAAAGGTGGCTTTTGGCCTCAAAGCAGTGGTATTTGATGACTTCAGAATGAGAGAGGGCTGGAGGGGAAGGTCATAATCACTCCTGTCATGATCTGTTTGCATAATTTCAGCATATGAATTCAACAGTCTGTCTCTTGCTCCCAGTCTATATCTGATCCATTGCTATCACAGTCACTGAGGACAGCATATTTTTGATTTTAAGGGACAGCTGTAAGGTTGTACACATCGTCTGGGCCGTCACCTAGATCCCACATATCCAAAACTTCACTCAAAGTGAACCTAAAAAAAGAAGAGTAGAAGGTTTGGTAGAACAAGAACTATGTATAAGTACATGTACATTTAGATGTACTGTGTTATTCCACCAAGTGTAATGTTATGTAATGTAATGTTAATTCTGTGACCCCACTGAACAAAGTTGAGTAATTGCAAATGCACATACCAATACGAAACACTTTAAAGATAATGCATACCAAAAACCTCTGTCCTATCGTTATGCTAACATACTTCACTAACCTTTTGTTTGGGAGCTTTGTTGAAGCCATTCTCATCTCATGGCGCAATGAGAAAGTAAACAGCTCTGGTCATGTGACCCTGCACATATTTCATTGAAATTTTTATTTCAACATTTGCTGGAAATACATTAAAACACGATTTGATAACATTTTTAGAGCCTTATAACTGAAAACTTTCTTTGCAGTGGGATTAAATGGGTTAATAATGCTACACTGACTGTGCCATGAATTCCCTGCTTAAAAAAGCTAATCTGTATTTGAACCTGAAGTGATCACCACGTATAAAGAACCTATACCTCTTAAAGGATTAGATACCATTGTACAGACAGATTAGTAGCAGTTTTGCCCTATAGAGCGCCAATGTCTTTGTTTCCATGTATTTCAAGAATTACATAATCTGTACTGTGTGGGTTCCAGCATTTAATACAAAAGCCTGGCAGAGGACTGCTTTTTTTTTTTGGAGAATCAGACATTATATTTGACAGGATTTCTACAACACGGAGCCAGACGATTATGTAGTCAACACATTTTAACTTAAAAGAGTGAAATTAATTAAAGTGATTAAAAATATGAAAGCCCACTTTTGAGTCTTTTGTGTGTATCAAGACAGATCAAACTTTAGCTTTAATTAATTTGATGCAGAAAACTTTAAATGTCACTCTTGTCCTTCTCGCTGAAGGTCTTGGGTGCATGCAGCATATGACAAAGCCGCTGTATTTCTCAGCCCTCACACCCCGGATTTAGACGGGATCCACATAGCATCAGTGTCTGAGTGCATCACGGAGTACTTTGTCATGAAATCAACTCCTATCGAGCCTGATGGTGTGAATCCAGTTGACTCCCTGGGCTCCTCCAGGTGATTGGACTCAACCTAAAGGATCCAATTTGTCCAGCGACTCTGCCCAGGTCCTGGGTCCAGACGTGTGTGTGACTTAGAGTGTGTGTGCATGTCTGACAGACAGAAAGAGCATGAAAGTACTTCTGACAACAGTTGCAACAGGACTACACACTTACACACACACCCACCCACACACACACACACACACACACACACACACACACACACACACAGGGCAGGGTGAAGTGCCTGGCCTGCTCCCCCTGTCCGGCAGTAATGGCCGTTCTCAGTCCGGCCGAAACACTCAGTGACACTCTCAGCTGGGAAATTGATTCTCCCGTCGTTCCCATTCCATTTGTATGTGAGAAAGAAAGAGAGGGAGAGAGACCTTCTGTCTGTCTGTCTCTCTGTCTCTCCATCTAGCATGGAAAATGTGTTCGATTGACTGGCAGGCATGCTGTTTAAACACTGCAGTTGGTCAGTTTGACAGTTAAATCATCTCAGAAGAAGAAAAGTCCAGTTTGCTTTCTGTTTCCTCTCAACAGTCAACATTGATTTCTTTTAACTCTGACCACGATCGTTTCCTGTAACCTTAACCAAGTAGTTTTGTTGGCGCCCAGACCATAACATTTAGTGTTGTGGAGCGTAATAACTACAACACAGTTTCATGTGAAGTTCATTAAGTTTTTTTTAAAACACCATTTTTTAATAAGTCAAGACCTCTTTAGCAGCTTCAAGTGAAAAACAAAGGCCTATCAACACATTCTCACTCTGACCTCGTCACACATTGACATATCGTCATGGACTTTCTACATCGAAATACAACGTGCAAGGTACCCTGGGTGTGTTGGTTGTTGATGTTCTGGGACGCCGTGTCAACTTCAGCCTGTTACATGCATTGTCTGTTTTCAAATTACACTTCCTTAATTCCTACACGTCCTTGTCCCATCACATCTACCCTGATGCTGCCAGGTGCCGTTAAACAGTAACTGTGACCAGCTGCATATCATGCCAACGTGACAGGATGTCTTTTTGTGTCAGTGTCTCACACCAGAAGTCACTGCCCAAGTGAGTGAGACTGGGTTGAATCTATTGTGCATTTTCCAAAGTGCATTTAGGGTGTGTCCAAGGCCACATTTGCTTTTAAAAGGTGCGATATCAGGGTGCAGAGTTAGTTGCAAGAGCAATGGGAGCTGCATTTAGTCCACCTAAGGTAAAAGCCACCATTTTATTATTATTTACAGAAGTGCTATAAGGCCAACATGTATCTATGAGGCTTCATTTGAAAGGTAACATCTTCTAGTTGAATAACAGCAACTAGGACATGCTTTACACCAGGCTACATCGATCCAAACTGAGATAAACGGAGATAGACGGAGTTATAGGCAGCCGACGTCACAGTATGCGCCGGAACTTGCGCCTGTGTCAAAAGTGCAACCCATGAGTGCGACCTATGTTGCTATGGTAACAATGGATACATGGAAGGCTTGAGCTTCTCGTTACACTGCCACCTACAGGTTTGGCATGCTCTTGTGTATATATACACGGGTAAGTGTAAACGAAGATCTTTTTGAAAACGGAGACAGTGAAATGTCCGTTTATGAAAACAGCCGGCCACGTGTAAACGGCCTCACAGAGTTGATCTCATCTAATTAGTGGTAGCAGCTGACTGATTCATCACACCTGGTAGGAATCTGTCTGTGTCTCTATCTGTTCTGTGACACACTCATATCAGTAGCACTGATGATCGTCAAGGGCTGAAACATTTGCTGCTGTTTTTAACCACATTTTATTACTTTCTGCACTTTGAGCACCCTTATTTTTGTGCATGGGTGCTCTCAGCCTGTGAACCTTTTTTGTGGCTGTCCAGCCCAGTTGTATTAGTGTGAGGGTATCTCTTCAGCCGTCCTGTACTGGTGTCAACCAACATCTCCAAAATGATTGGCCTGCTCACTCAGTGTGAAAGTCCATGGTTCAGGTAGACCAAAAATACGTCCAATGCACTCTAACCCTGTGCAGCTTTGTGCCAGGTGTAAGATAGGGCTCTGCTAGCCTTCACTGCTATGTAACACTAAAATTCACCTCTCTGCTAAATTGTCAAAGCAACAAGGATACACTCGTCTTCAACACCACACAGAACATCCATGTCCTCTCACCTCACAACTAAAGGGATGAGTTTCTGCCACCTTCTGTGTTTTTAATCCCCCTGTACACGTACAATATTGACTGCATGTGCTTGAGGCAGTGTAATACCACTTTGGCTAAACGTTGTTCACCACACTAGCCAATGTGGAGTACCTGGTGATGGAGAGAGTGGGTTGCCACTATAAATACAGAGCTGTCTGATTCACATAGCCTACATGGTTCCCCTCATTCATCATCTATTGTTCTTCAACTCCCACAAGAGAGGCAAGTGAAAGAGGAGAGGAGGAGTGTGTGAATAAAGGGAGAAAGGCAGGCTCAGAGAGAATGAAACAAGTGAGCATGAGTATTTTAGTGTGTGTATGAATGTGTGTAATGCTGGCCAGAGGAGTGTGTAGTAGCAGGATGGCTGTCAGTGGTGTCTGAGGTTGTAGAAAACACACATATATAATATTACGTGAACTCGGATGCTCAGGTTTACTTTGATTAATGTAGCAGTGTCTTTTTAAACACTGATTTTAAAAATGGAAATTGTTTTGATGATGTGGACGGTGTGTTTTGGAGACCATAGCACACTGCAACAACTGTATCAGTGTTTCTGATGCACAATAAGATGAGCAATCGTGTTGTACCAAGAACAGAATGAGCCATTCCTCCCAGAATGCACCACGTATAGGTCACTTATTACATTCTGTCGTAGTGACAATTTATTTTGGTCTCGCTGTCACACATATGTTCATTTTTTTTTTTTTGAAGTGCATGTGTCTTTCTGAGCTGTGTGAGTTGTGTGAAAGAGAGGGAGTGCAGGATAAGACAATGAGACCACAGACCAGTGAGAACTAGCGAAGAACTGTCCCACCCCATGCTGAGGTGACAGACGGTAACCATGGCAACCTTGCCCCATTCACGTGTCTGCTTAAAGAATTGAACGCATCTTGGTCTGTCTCGTGCAGGATTATCAACAGATCTTTACAGCTGACGTGTCTGTTTTCCTAGACTCATACGGAGCTTTGAGTGGAGCATCATCATAATACTGTATGTTACACTGCCTAACTGAAAAAGAAGGATGCATTCCCAGCAGGACGTTTTTATTATCGTCCAAATGTGACAATGCACCAGCAGACGAGGCTGTGAAGGGTTTTTTTCTGTGTTCTGGAATAAGCAATAAAGCACAGTTTCTGTTGGGGGCCTGCTAACATTGGACTCCCTTCTTCAGTCTGTCTGGACATTGTTCAGGTGAAACCTTGGAAATTCTGAATTATCTAGCTTTGAACTGTTTAGTGCTCAAGTGAGCTCAAACCCCTCTTGTGAGTTTTACTCATGCGTGGGTCGATATAATGTCTAAGGTACTCCACTGGGTCAAACCAAGAGCAAAGGCGCACCATGGTTGGTTAAACTCGAGGCTTGACAAAAAAAGGGGAAAAACCTTTACATTTACTTTTTAAGTTATATTTGCACAGGGGTAAAGTTCCCATCTCCTACTAATGGACTTTAAAAAATAATCATCAGGGGCCCCGTGAAACACATCCTCACTCCGACCTCGTCACATATCAACGTTTGGTCATGGACTTTCAGTAGTCAGATATGATGTGCAAGGTACCTGGGTGCATTGGTTGCTGATGTTCTGGGACGCCATGTCAAGTTCTTCCTGTTACATGCATTGTCTGTTTCCAAAATACACTTCTGATTTCACAGGAAATGTACAGTTTGCATACAGTCTCTTTCAAAATAAAAGCACTATGTCAGTACAACACTGCAAATAGACGTTTATGTTCCTTCAACAAGAAACGCATGTGGTTATGTTTAGCCAACAAAAGCACGTGGTTGGGTGTAGAAAAAAAAGAACAGGGTTTGGCCTTACAATGTGACAGAAAGGGAACACCAGCCTGGGCTGATACAATTTTAGAGTTTAAAAAAACTCCCTACATTGCAGAACCAATAGTAAATCTGCAGGGCGGTCCTTCGGTGGCTCACTGAACTCTTGTGCTTGTAAACATAGTCCCACTAGAAACACGTGTAGCGGTACAAAATGACTCAGCCGTGCTCGCAGAAAACGCCGTCAAAGTTAGTGGATGTTTGTCACGTTTGCGGCGACACATTCTCGCCAACTAAAAGAAACAAACATAATCTTTTACAAGGCCATGACTCATCCGTCTGGCCGGACTATAGAGGGAATCGCCTTGTTGTTTACAAATACTTCCGGGTAGAAAACCAGCAGAGCTTTTAGCTATGTATATATGGCCTATATATCACATTTTTCACATCACTGTATCACTGTTTGGACTAATCCGATGTTTGTAAAGTCTATAAACACAATGATTGAACAAACATTACTATTTCTGTGTGCACGTTTAGCTGGGCTAACCGTTAGCTGTTAGCCGTTAGCAGTGTCTGTAATAGGTAATAACTCATTAAACGGTCCGTGAAAAAAATATCTTTTCCAGCAGATATCTTAGTTACAACATGATTGAGCTAGCAAAGCAGTTTTTTCTTCATGGATGAGCACACATTTGATTAAATCTCTCGGCATCCATTTTCAAGCTCTCTGTGTGTTTGTTTCCTTGCGGACGAGAAAAGGGGGAGCGCACATTTCCGAGAAGGTGTGTCCTTTTCAAAAATGCAACAGGCGTTGCTTTGTTGACGGCCGTTTTCGCCGGTGTGTTAAACACACTTTAGAAAGGAGTGTCCCCAGACTATCAGAAGGCGGAGACCTCTGATTGTCTGGTGGCGAGACTAGTGTCTGACACCAGAGATCACTGACCAACCTGGACTGAAGGCTTTGGAGTGAGACTAGGTTGCCCCATGACATCAACCATTGGTTTGGATGCCTAGAGTGCAGCATTTTAGCCATCACCCTCTTGGTTTTTTTGGAGCCAGAAGTGGCCAGTGAGGTGGATCTGACTCAAAGACTGCAGTGATGCCTCGCTGACTTCCTGTCACTCAGTGTGGCCCTGCCCTTAACTATGTGTAACTTTAAGCCATGACAGTAAAATCAAACTGGTGAGTTATATGAAAATTCAGCCCACATACTGTTGTCATAAATGGGGGAAATAGCTATGGAGACCCAAACTGTTTTTTGTTTGACTTTATTTTTCAGCCCTGGAGCTTGCTGCTCGCTACTACCGCAAGGCCTTGGGATTTCCAGTAGAAGCATGTCAAGCTTGTTTGTGTAGCTCTATAAACACAACTGGCTGTGTTTGTGGAGTGAGAATCCAGTCAGGGATGTGATTCTTTGTTGTACTATTTGGTCAGGGAACGTGCATAGTGGGAGTTGGAACTAGAGGGCTAAGCTGCTTGCTAGCACATGCCCATCCACAGCCCTTCACAAGACAACAGTAATGAAAAAAACATATCTTATCTCCAATGGTGAATTATCTTTGCTTACAGGGAGGTCAGAGTGCAGCTCCAGCTACAGAGTCCCCCCTCAGGAGCTTGTTTGAGGTTCAGGGCTGATGTCATGACCCATGTTCTGACCCTGTCTGCAGGGTTACTGCATCCATCTTAGGGGCATGAACCCTGGCATCTCTCTGCATGCTGCTGCCCATAACTACATGTCGTACATCTTTAACTTTCAATGTCTTATAGTATAGATTTAATACAGCAGGGTAGCCCAAAATATATTTTAAAGTGTACATTTTCAGACATATGCCAGTTCAACAACATCAGTCTTCAACCAGGTTTCAGACAGCTGGGTGAGTGGTGACTGGTTGGTTGATGGTGAGCTTGCCAAGTGTGTGCCAGCTCTGTCAGGGTGGACGTGATTGGACCTGAGCACCCAGCAAGACATGCTTCAGGTCTCCATATGCCTGTGTAAATATGTGTGCAGTGTTCCTCATGCCTGTACTGCAGGTGAGAGCACAGAGAGCTACCTGTCCTATATTTGGCTGACTATTTGTGCTAGATGTTGTGCCATTAGCCTTTGCCCTGGATAAACTCCTGAGTACACCTCACAGTGAAACAGACAGTTCCATCATTAGGACGATTATTAATGTGACCTTTTCATTCTAGTGAGGTTTGCATCAATCATGTAACACTCAGCTGAACATCTCTGCGTGACTTGCATTAATGTCACTAAGCAATGTGCTGTTTTTTCCACCAAACATATAGAACCCAAAGAAATAAGAAAAGGAATATACCTATCTTTAAAATTTGCAATCCATCCCTAACCTAAACTTAGCCTTGCCTTTTTTGGAAACACATTTGCCATGTGCTTGGGGGTTTTGTGAAGAGAGAAACCATCGATCCAGAGAGGATAAATCTGGTCATTAGAGCCCTAATTCTCCAAATCTGGAAGAGAGTTTTAACCTTCTTAAATATGTTATGACGCATTTATCCGTTTTCTTGTAATAAGGGGAAAATCTCGTACCTCATGGCAAGGTTTGGTGAAACATTAATGAAACAAGCCATTTAGCCTCTGTGTCTCACTCTGTAATTGATCCATTGGTGCCTTCGTGACTGTAGTCCAGTGGCCTCTTGTTGCTTCAGTCATAGCAGATGTTCTGGACAGCGTCTCCCAGAGTTAAGTCCTCTGCCTGTGGAGTGGGCGGAATGGTATGGTCTTGCTGTACTTTTTATTGCTCCTTAATTATTTCTTACTCCCAGCTGCTCTTCTCCTTCCCCAGTTAGGGCAAGAAGTAAAATAAGGATTAGTGTGGTTTTTTTTTTGCCTGACAGCCTTTAACCAGCATGACTCCTCACTAAAAAACAGAAACGAAAAACAAGCACAAAAGATAAAACAACAGGTTGATGAAGAAGGAGGAAGAGAAGGAGACAAGGACAAGAAGATGGGAGGCTAAACTCTTTATGCTAACGCTTTGTTTATACTCACAACAGACACCACTGTAGTTTGCTGCCATCTATGGAAGGTGGCGAGCTATCAGCATGCACAGAGGCGTTTATGCTTAACGCATTGTTTGTTTCAATATGCTTCGACACGCGAGGGAGCGTCAAACAAGGCGTGATTACATCATTTTCTGGTGCATGACCCTCGGGGAGACTACTATGAGCATAAACTATGCTTAACTCTACTGAGCATCCAATGGTGGTATTTACAGTGTGATCACTATAGATTTTACTACACTGTTGTGTTTATGTGTTTGCATGTGCCCAGTATAAGTCAAAGGCAGCTTTCAATGGCCATCTACTGAATATAAGGCTGCATGTGCATCTCTGGTTGCATGTTTGCACATTTATTTTGCACACTTTCATGTCGCACAGTGCACCTGCCCGTGAGCTTCAGCTCTTGATTGTGCTTGATGCACTGCTGTCTTTTGTGTGGACCAGCTGCTTCTGTTGACACTGAAAACAATAATGCACCACTTCCCAGAAGTGCATTTGCTCTTGCTGTGCCAATTCATAAGCCGCATCCTGGCAGGTACAGTGTAATGCCCACTCTACCTTAAAGGTTGCCTTGTTTACACGTGAGATGAAGCTTAGGGTAGATTAAGTGGTGTTATTTAAGTGCTGCTGAGGCATGAAGCAGGTAATCTGCACTGCTTCACCTACTTTTTGACCTGAGAGATGACATGAAATCAACCATTTTATGCAGCCATAGTTAGTTGCCCCTCAATGTGAGAGCACAACTAGACAAACTGGTGATAGTCAGTGTATAACTTTGGTAATTGTGGTCTGAATCAGCTTTGGAAACCTGGGAGGAGGAGACAGGGTGAGCAACACTACTAATCATGGATCATGAATAATTACAGTGTTATGTATTAACTCCAGACAGCCTATTTAATTAGATATAAATACAGAGTTCTAACAATAAATTGACTTCTAAATAAGGTGAAAAAATAAAACAAAACAAAATATTTTTTACAGACAGTTTTGTTAATTTTCTAATTCAATACTTGTTAAAACTACTTATTTGTTGCAAGTTTTGGTGTCTTAGGCTCCTACTTTAGTGATATAGTTTGGGGCTATGGGATATACATGTTTAGGATGTGCCATAAACACAACCACTGTCTTCCTCATGAAATATTTGAATTGGAGCATTTAGAGGCCTGAGGCTATATCCATGTTTACTTGCCTAAGCACAATGTGTGTATGTTGAGGGGGCGTCTAAGCACTCTAGCTTCTGGGCTCATAAGCATAAGAGGCTATCGTATGAGTACAGCTGTGTACACATATCGCCTCTCCTCAAATTGATGGGTAACACTTGTTCGGCGGAGTCAAACAGTTGTGCGATGAGGACGCGTACATGCTCAATCAACACTAACTACACTCCCCCCTCTACATGAGTCATTATTACTGTGTTGACTCTTTACTCATACATGTTGAACAAGACAATGTGCCTTCTGTTTAATGCATAGGTTGTTAATGACTGTATTCTCACATTTCATTGCTTAGTTATTTATTTATTTAGGGAGTGAAACATGTGCAGTTAACAGAAAAGAAGAATAAAGCAAAATGCTTTGGATAATATTGCAGTTCCAGGATCTACATATGACGTGTAATCATCCAGGATGGGAGCAGGAATAAATCAATAATTCAGGCATTTGTATAATTGGTTATGGGAAGAATGCTGAAAACAGAAACCAGATAGAGAACTATATAAGCTATATAAAGCTTTCATCCGTCAGTGATAGCACTGAGAGCTAGTCGGTTATCGATTTTGCATGGTTTGTGTATTGACGTCAATGGAGGACACCCTCTCTTTGTTGAAGTAAATCATGTTCTTTGTTACTTAACACCGGCCTTTGTAATTTTTTCTCCATCTATCGGGTGTTTTTAACATTCTCTCTGTAACAAAGTTTGCGTGCCAGGACAGCCTTGATCGATTGAGGCCGTGCACTTCCTTGAAGACTGGACGATTCCGCCAATGCATAACTTAGTGATGACTCAAGCTATCAAGACTGCAACCTCTGCAGCTCTCTCTTGCTCTCCATGCTTGTAGCTGTCAAGATAAATGAACTGCATGTATGATAAGTTAGTCATATTGGTTGTTTTTCCAGTGCCATCCAAAAGTGACTCACGTTAGGGTTTTGTGATGTGCCAGCTCCTCCAGTTATGATCTGGTTGAGTAAGCCAAAGTTGTTTTTAAGTGTTTGAAAAACGTGATCAGTACTGTTGCTTTTTTCTCCATGACCAGGGCGGTCTCAATGTTAGCAATGATAAGAACAATGGATAGCCGCATTTCGTGGTTGTGCATGCTGTATGTCATATGTGTGTAAGTGGAAGTGAGAGTGTGTAATAGAAAGATTGTGTAAGGAGCTGTGTAATAGGATTGTGGGCCATCTGCCTCCCTGTGCTGCCCACAGACTGTCTACTGTCCCTAAAGGCTCCCAGCAGCATTGGCAGCTAGCGAGAGATAGAGCCAACTTTGTTTCCTTGGAAAAAAAGTTTGGAGAAAGTAGGCTGGCATTCAGTTAATTTATTCAAATTTAACTGTATTTTGCTGCATAATACCTTTATATGGCTCAAGGCAGAAGACATAGCCTTATCTAACCATGTCAGTCATACAGGTCAGTGTGAGGGCCTGAGCACACACCTGGAAATGATTAAGTCAGAATGAGGCCTGAAAGTAACCCACCGACCCCATTGATCTGCATACAAGTCGTATAAAGGAATTCCCAATTGACTCCCATGGCTGGGAGCTGCATGGGAGAATCGTGATGCACATCCTAAAGAAATCCTGGCTTTATACTGACATTCTTACTGAGAAAAGGCTCCCTGCTGCCAAGCCGTGCGGCAATTAAGTCTATCTCATCTTAATCCAATGGCAAAGTCCACCTGAAAAAAAAAAAGATAATTTCACTCCAGGTTTCCGAGACGAACGTGTATCATCCTCATTAGCAAGCTCTCCCGACAGTGGCACATGCATTTACCAGACATTTCTTGAAAAAAATGTGGCAGCTCAGGTCATCTTCAGTGCTGTCTGGAGCTAAGTAATTCCTCTTTTGCACACTGGAGGGAGCGGGGTTTAGAGATACTGCCTGTCTGGTTCACATCTTATAAGATGATGAGAACCAAGAGTCCAAGTGTTACTGATGATTTGTGTAAGTGGATTTATTACCGAGGGGAGGTTTGCCTGCAGAACATAGCCCCATGGGAGCTGGTGGAGATTCAGTGTTATGTTTAAGGGCACATCAGATACTCACTGTTACAAAGGCTTCCTTACATTTCCTTTGAATATAAAAAAACATCTGAATACTTGTCTTTGACAGTTCTCAGTATATAGCCAAACAAATATAGAGACACTGATATGCTCCAAAGGAGATTCTGACTTCTATTGGTGTTCCACAAGTATGTATGCTTCTTAATTTTTAACTTTTAATGCAGCTCTAATTGTCTGTCCCTGCCAGTGAGCTCTTATAAGAATATATTTACTTAAATGTGAAACTGGGATTCTACTGGATAATTAAATAAAACTACAGAAAAACTTGCAAGGCAGCACACATGTAGACAATATGGGAGTTGGAAATGTCTCATTATTAGTGAAAAATTTGTGCTAAGACTTTATGACTCTACATTATAATTGTACAGGGGAAAAAAGAACTAGGATTACTGCCTTGCCGTTGTATGTCTCCGCACATGAGTCAAGTTTCTCTTATAGTGTACATCCGTGTCTATGAAAACTGAATGCTTCACACACCTTCCTCTCATCAGCTCAGACGATCTATACAATCAGCACAGTTCCAAGATGGACACCCAAGATTAGTGTCACTAGTTCAGTATCTGACTGAATGTCCTCCCTTCTGTCCTGAGATATGACACTGAATAATGGCTAGGAATGTGTTTTATGCAGAACATTATGATGTCACAGTGAAGCTGACCTTTGACCTTTTGGATATAAAATATCATCACTTTATCATTATATCCTATTAGACATTTATTTGAAGTTTTGTCATGCTTAGCATAAGAATTCTTGAATCAGAGTATGTTTAGGTCGAACTGACCTTGACTTTTGACCTTACACCACCAAATTCTAATCAGTTTATTCTTCAGTCCAAGTGGATGTTTGTGTCAAATTTGAAGAAATCCCCATAAGATGTTCTGGAGATATTGCATACACAAGGTTACAGTGACCTTGACATTTGACTGGCAAAATCTAATCAGTTCATTGTTAAGTCCAAGTGAACATTTGTGCCAAATTTAAAAAGAGGTGCTCCAGAGACATCATGATATCATGTTCACAAAAATGAGACTGACAAGGTCAAAGTGACCTTGACTTTTAACCTATGACAACCAAAGTCTAATCTATTCATTGCTGAGTCCAAGTGAATGTTTGTACCAAATTTGAAGAAATTCCCTGACGGTGTTTGTAAGATATCTTGTGTGAATGAGACAGATGCAAGGCCACACTGACCTTGATGTTTGACAACTCAAATTTAATCAGTTCATTATTGAGTCCAAGTGAACATTTGTGCCAAATTTGGAAAAAAAAAATAAAATAAAAAAATCCCACAAGGTGTTTCTGAGATATCATGTTCACAAGAATGAGACTGACAATATCACAGTGACCTGGACCTTTTGACCTTTGACAACCAAAATCTAATCAGTTTAGCACTAAATTCAAGTGAAAGTTTGTGCTAAAGTTGAAGAAATACCCTGACGGTGTTTGTGAAATATTGCGTTTACAAGAATGACATTGATGCAAAGTCACACTGACCTTGACCTTTGACCACCAACATTACAACAGCTCATTATTGAGTGCAAGTGTTTGTGCCAAATATGAAGAAAAACAAATCATCAAGGTGTTCCTGAGCTATCATGTTTTCAAGATTGAGACTGACAAGGTCACAGTAACATTGACCTTTGACTTATGACAGTCAGACTCTAATCAGTTCATCTCTAAATCCAAGTGAACATTTGCACCTAAGTTGAAGAATTTTGGACAAAAACACACACAGTTGGTGAATACGCTGCTAGCTAACTACAGCTGTTTGCACAGTCAGGATCTTCACTGTCCATGGTAAATACGAAAGGTCTGAAAAAATAGCCCAACAATCAAAATAATACAAATACCACAAGGCAAAAATGTGCTACACTTCCTGTAGGACACGTCAAGAGGTCATATTTGTACAGTCAGTTTGCAACAGTGAATACTTTTGAACACAAAATTGCATAATTGTTAGCTTAAGCTTGCTGTTAGCTGCTTATGAAACATAATTTTAAGCTTGGTGGTTGAAGGTTTCTTATTAGATTGCATAATGCTTATCACTTCTGAGTGTTTGTGTACACTTTGGCTTTTCATTAAAGAACCAGGTATGTTTTCATGCAGATGAATATCTTTTGCAATGATGATTCAACCACAGGAGATTTTCGCCCACCCACATCTTGAAAGTGCTCCAACTGCCATTCATCTACCATTATTTATGAATAAAAAAAAAATAGACTGTTAACTCCATGACGCCTGATAAAACTTCTCCTCCTACTTATAGTCAGCATTCAGAGACCTGAGAGATGTACATCTTGACTAGCACTTTTCTCATGAAGACTTTTAACTTGACTTGGACTCACCTTCAAACAGTCTCAACCTGAACTTAAACGGGCACTGTGTAGGAATTTCTCCCATCTAGTGTTGAGATCGTATATTGCATTCAAACGGATAGCGCACTCTAGCGCCTCACTGTTTCAAACGCATATTGCAACAATGGTAGCTACTGTGTACCAAAAAGCTATGATAACATTGATGAAACCATGTCATCCCATACTTCATGGAGTATTCATTCAGGCTCCTACACAGACACACGCAAGTGGTCGCTAACAGCTGTTAGCCGCTATTAGCTGTGATTCTCCTTCAGCAGCTCTCTCCACCTGGGAAAGGCTACCCGCAATGTTGACCCTCGTTTTTTGAAATCGCCGGTCACGTTGCCTTTTTGCCTTTTTTCAAATGCACCGGCACTTGTGACTAGCCTGCTTCCTGCTGCTTTTCGTCACTCTACCTGCAGGTGAAAACGCAAAAGGCGATTCCGTATTTCTCAAGTATGTCCCTGTACGTACCTGTATTTTCAAGATGGTGCACATACATTATGAGACACTGCCCGCAATGTAGGCTATATGTAAATGAGAATTTCGGAGCTTACGGACATACTTAGATACGCTGATGGAGGTAAATACACATGTGCTAGGACACACTTCTGACTGCAAAATTTGTTTGTCTCAAACAGCAACTGAAATTGTTACACATAGTGCCTTTAGTTATATGAGACGGTAACTGTGCCGCAAGCAAAAGTAGCTTTACTTGTATTAATGAGTACAAGGATTTGCTTTCTAAAGGATAGTTGATGAAACATGAAGAGAACCATGTTAAAAGAAGCAGAAATCATTTAGAGTTCAGTGAGTCTGTTTCAAGCTGTGATCACTGCATGTCTGCATTTGCATTCCAAGCCACAGTTGGGGGCAATGCATTTGAACATAACTGGCCTGATATACTGTATAACATTTTAGGCACTTTTTTAGCAGCAGAGGGTCATTACTTCTCAAACTAAACAGAACTATTTGGATCCCTAAAATAGTCCTGCAGTGCTGTGAATGCACAATGAGAACCTCACAGAAAGGCGGGCGGGTGGCCACTGGACTAAAATCATCACAACACCATTTCCCTGCAGATCCGCAATAGATGACAGTCACAACCAAGCCGTCTCTTATCACCAGTTCATAGAGGGTCAAAACCCTCACTCCATTACAACCAGTCTGAGCTAAGTGGAGCCCAATGGATATAATCTGTCGCATCCAATCAATTGAAGCACTCCAGAATGAAAGGAGAGCAGGGTGGGGTTAAAGAACAGAGTGAAGGAAATAGGGAGGACAGAGATCAGACCCACTGAAAGAGAAAGAGAAGGGGGGCAGTATTGGAAAATGAAAGATGGAAAGTCAACTGCCGAGACAGAGAGAACTTCAATCAAAACCCCCACTTGAATAAGTCATGTCTTTCTAATAGACTCCAGGAAATAGTCATGAATATATAAAAAGGGAATGTGCATTAATCAGATCCTCTTACCTCCTCTTCTTTGTGGGCACACTGAAAATTGTACCTTTTCAGTCACTAATCTGGCACAGTGACAGAGTCAAAGAGAAATAGAGAGAGATGAAGAGACAGGGGAGCAGAAAGGGAGAGAAGTGGGTACTCCCAAAAAATCTCTGCAGGCGGCTGGGGATGTAGCATGGAAATAAAAATATATTGTATTAATAATCCAAGCACACAATCCCTTTATATTTTTCTTTATTTCAACACATTACCCAAAGGGCATGTCATAAATCCATACAGGCAAACAACATCGAGCAGTAAATAAGATAAGTCTGAAAGGAAATGAAGCGTGATGGCTGCTCTTGAGTCATATGGCACCTGTAACCTTTTTCAGTGTAGAGGAGAGAAAAAGGAGGTGAGATGGCCGGCAGGGTGGGATAGACTGGCAGATTAAAGTGCCTTTTCATTTTGCTCCAGAAACAGCTGGGATGCTTTCTTTTCACGCTGCTGGTGGCTAGGCTGTGTGCATATGTGTGTGTGAGTGAGTGTGTGTTGCTGCTGGCTACGGGTTGTCACCTGCATTGCAGCGGGAGCTAAATTTAGAGTGGGCTCTGACAAAAGTATGACTGCTTCACTTTCATCCTGCCTCTTGACATTTACATACATACACACACACACATATCTATATATATATATATATATATATATATATATATATATATATATATATATGTAGCATTAAGGATGTTTGTGAGTAGTCAAATGTAGAACTTGGTTTGAATGTCAGTATTCATTCGCTGTTTACAGCACCTGCACCACCCCTCTCACATGTGAACAGGACTATATCTATCGACAGATAGATTAATAAAAATCTAGATAGATATACAATTTAATTTGTTTATTTTTATATTACATTTTTATTATTTTGTAAGTACTATTACTACTACTGTTGTGGGCGGGTGAGCTTTGCAACGGGGAACAGTTGATGAGCGTACACACACCGTGATGTGGCTAACGGTTAGCATCAAATGGCTAATGTTTCCAGTTATTAACGGGTATAACAACAGAGTTGAGCCATTTCGGGTGTCAGTGTGAGTTTGTAGGGACTGTTAAATGGCTTGGTGTTGGATGTTAGCCACTGCTGCTTTGTTAGCTTGTGCTAACTGGGCAGATGGAATGAGAGCAGCTCTGGACTCTAGAGATGGTCCTTCAGTGCCCTGAATGTAAAGACAGCAACAGAATGTTCGGTTATTGTTCTTATGTTAACTTTAAATTTCTGGTGTGGTTGTTCAATAAAAGAATTTCAAATTGCACTTCATTCCATTGGCAAATTTACAATCCTATTCTTATGCTGTTACGTTCTCTCACTGTATGGTAGTGTATTTATCAGCAGAGACCCCGCCTTCTGCCTAGATTTGGTTATTTTCTTATTATTTTGTTGTGTTCAGGACATTCCTGAGACGTGCAGCTGTCTCACGGGTGACACACATTTTATCATGGTAAGGTTCAGAATGACTTAAGTAATACATCGTTAAAACAGCACAGACTTTTGGTTCAACACAAAACACCAACAGTAGTCTTCTCTGTGAAAGTCTTTGTTTGTTTGACCCATCCACCTCCCCTCCCTCCCATAATATGCAGACTGTCTTGCTTTCTTATTTGGGTTTATATTGGTGTTGGTTGAAAGCCAGGTGCATAGGCACCAAAGGGTGCCTTCGGTGTCGGTATCACAGGCTGAGGGGTGTGACGAAGCATTGTTTTTGTTGACATGGGAATGAGAAGGGGCTGATCCAAGAGGAAGCTGCAAAAATGATGGACACAGCACTAAAAAAGATGCAAATATAGCAAATGAGAGCAAATCTTCCGTCGGCCTTTACTTTCCCTTTCGCTGGCGATATTCTTTGTCAGTGATTGACAGTTTGTGCAGTAGTATACCTTTAATGTTGAATGAAAGTCTAAAAGTCTGGGGGCAATGGAGGGTGGAAATCAGCCTGTGAAATACAAAGATAAAGAGAGAAGACATAGAGAGAAATCAGACAGCAGGAGGTTGGTGGGAAGCACCAGCTGCCGTCCCCACTTCTCTTTCATTTTTTTCATCCGCCTCTCTCCTTTCTCTCTATCTTTCTTTTGCTCCTTCCATCTCAGTCACGATCAAGACACTGGGCTTTGTGGCTCTGCTGCTAGCATGTGCATGAGTCCGTGTGCGTGTGGGCATGTGTGGCCGTGCGTGGGATGGTAATCAGTGCACTAATGCCTGCGCTGCCTGTTGGGTTAGCGTCTGCCCTTTTGTTCCAGCTCAGCCCAGATGTAAAGCGGACAAGACTCAGGCAACAACGCTGAGCCAGATACATCCAGCCAATACACACACACAAAAAAAACCTTCAGAGTTTCACATAACAAACATTGGCCTCATTTACTATTGGCGTCTAACTGATTTATATCCACCACAGCTGCAGAAGGATGTGAATTTTTAGCCTAATCAGCTCTGTAACGTTCTCCAGGATGTCACCAGAGGCTTGAGTCAGGCAAGCTTTAGTTCGGCTACTGTGTATTTTATAGATTTATTTCTTTTATATTCCAGATGGCCGTACTGTGACACAGATAAGTGCATCCTATTGACACAAAGTAATAAATCTAATTTAGGATGAAAAAATGTTATCCATATGGTCGGAATTACCTCTAACAGAACAGCAAATGCAGTACCATACCAAATGCTCCTAATCATCATACTCAAACTGAGGTTTAACGCTGCGCTCATGTCATGTCGAGTTTACTTTAAAGTGCTGTTGGTGAGGGACAACGTGCTAGGCTGCTGGTAGTAATTACCAGTCGGACATATGGGGATTTTTGTGGACTGTATCTCCCAGTTGGCATCATGAACACAGGCAGTGAGCGTGTGAATCCAGTCAAAGGCAATAAATATCAAAATCATTAGATCCCTTCCACTCTAATAGTCAACGCAACTTAAGAATTATAATTAATTTATGACTTATTCATTAGTTTATGCTGTGCATTTTGAATGCGGATCCAAATCATTTCCAAGCTGTGCCAACAAAACATCACCTTGTTTTCCCTGTTGCTTCTTATATCACACGAGCGCGGCATACCAAGTGGGCTGAAAATTAGAGAAGTTGTACGAGCGCTTGAAGTGAATCCATCACGGTTTATTAATAAAGCTGAGCAGCAGCAGCAGCACAAGACAAATCTCAGCCGTCATCAGCGTCATCGGTTTATGACTTCTCTAATTGCGAAGTTTATTGAACCCTACACTCAACCTGAGAGACTCCACAACACGTTAAATTGTGCGTACGTGCTCCTTTCAAGGTCTGATTCAGTTCTGATGTCGGGTGCCCTTTTTATTATATATTTATCATTGATTAGATGTATTATATATCACTCTAAATAAACCTTCAAATCACAGTGTTATCAATCAATATGCTGATTACAATTCCAAGTCCATTGATCAGTGCGAGAAAGAAACATGGAGGAGAGAAAGTGGTAATGATCTTCTGGTATGGAGACAGATAGATGTGGAAGCAAGGGTTTCCACAGACTTTTCACCGTACTGTGCAGACAATAGAAACAGAAGCTAAAACCATCTCAGAGGACAAACACCCTCCATATAACGTGATTCTGAGTTCACCCAAAATGTCAGCGGCGGTGGTGCTGATGTCCACAGTTCACAATTCATATTAGATTGTATTAGATTTCACAGTTTCTCTATTTCTTTTTGTCTGCGTGTGTCTTTCTGCTCTGTAATTGCTAAGGGAGGAGAAGGATTATATTACATTGGCAATTGGGGGCCTCACTCCTGCCCTGAAGGGCTGCAGGCAAGGCCAAGGAGAGGGACATCGAGCGCCGGAACCAGGAGGGAAATATAATACATTTTTAAACTATTTGAATTGCACAACAGTTCCCATCCATTGTCATGTGGGTGTCCTTGAGCTTGACTCTGAACCCCTGCTTGCCACCTCAAAAAGGGACTGTGACCGTTGACCTCTGTGGCAAAAGAAAATTTATATGTGCATCTCAGGAGGGTCGATAAAGAGAAAAAAAAACCTAATTAAGCTGGATGTGATTTAGAGGGGAGCAGAAGGGGAGAGAAAACATATATAGGTAGGTTTGTTGACCATGAGGTTGGCATGGCTCATTAAGATTGTCGAAAATACAGGTGAATTGTTCATGAGAACACAATTCACTGGCTTCATAACACAATCTGTGCAATAAGCACAGACCCAGAGCTGTGTGTGTGTGTGTGTGTGGCTGGTGGAGAGAAAATGAGGGAGAGTGTTGAACGTGTCACACATTTCTATTTATCTAATTATCATTTTCTCTGTCTCCTCCATCAGAGTGCTTCTTTTTTTTTCTTCTACTGGCAAAAATAATTATAAATTGCTCTCTCACAGCAACACATTCCTCATATCTTTGCTATCACAAAGACAAACTGCCAAATGATGCCGGCACAAATTCTCTCCTCAGATAGTGCTCGCTCATCGGGTGAATAGGTAGCAGAGATCGACACACTGGGGAGGGAAACAATTTCAAATCATTGGAATGCAAAATTGAAGTAAAAAATACATCTTCACTGTTGTGGTGTTTTATTACCCCTCCTCTTTTTTACATTGCTTCATCCATCAAATGCCAAGAGGAGGGCCCTTATACAACCTTCTTGACTGTGTCCTGATGCACCAATGGAAGCTTTGCATGCAAACTAAATCTTCTTCTACATTACAAGCTGAAATCAGATTTTTTTTTAAAGGTTACAAATTTGATGTTTTTCGGTGAATTGTGTGAAATGTGTTTTAATATACAGTTTGAAATTTACTTTAAATGCTGCTGCAATACATTATGCAATACACATTGGATATGTTTTATTTAATGATCAGATTTTTTCAAAATATAAATTGCAGATGACAGAACTGCATTGACCGTACCTGGCAGATTGCATACTTTTTTATATATAACTGGCACACCTGTATGTAATGCTTCATCGTATTGGTAGGGTTGGGTTTACAACAATTACCAAGTTGAGTTGCGCTCTATCTTTAGACCATCAATTTTGACGCCCTCTTTCAGGATGGAAAAACATGCATGAACAGTCGACACAAGCCGTAATGGCAGACAATAGTATCCTACTACAATATAGAAGCAAGTACTGCAAACCTTTTGAAAGTACGTATGAAGACATAAGGAATGTACTTTTCAGTAAAATGTCCTCTATCTATGTTGATTTCTTTTGGTTGGCTGATCATGAAAACAGTTTTGCTTCAGAAGGGGAACCTTTTTTGGCTGTATTTCTTTGCCAGGGCTGGGATAGAAGGCAGAAGATTCTGTTTCTGGACTGAGCAGTAAAATAAGATGTACTTTGAATTGTTACTGCAACGTCATTGTAATGGTGTCTTGTAAACCCAGAAGGATTAGGCACATATAAGTGTGCATGAACTATAGTTACTGCACACAAAATGCAGCACATACAGTAGAGCAGAGGTGTGGACTTGAGTCACATGACTTTGACTCGCATCAGACTCGTGTCAAAAATCTGGTGACCTCTGACCCAACTCGACAAATTAAAAAAGGAAAAAGGTTTGACTCTACTTGGTCAGGATCCACCGATCCGATATCTGGATCGAATATCGGCCCCGATATCATCAAAATAGATGGATCGGGTATCGGAAAATGCAACCTATACCTGAGGTGATCCTTTCCCTTTAAATCTATTGCGACGCAAGCTAAGTCATACGTCATGGAGCGAAGGAGAGAATCTGCTGTGTGGAGGTATTTCACACTATTTCAACTGTTGTTGCACAATTGTTTATTTTTGCTAAAAATAAATAGTTCATCATTGCATTAATCTGTTTCATCTTGTTTCACTTTATCTTAGGAAAGAACTGTGTAGTCATCAATGCCTGATGCCTCTAGTCTTTTCTGTTCTACATGTAAAGGTAGCTTTTTAGGTCAACCATGGTATCGGATCGGTATCGGGTATCAGCTGATACTCAAAGCCACAGCATCGGTATCGAAACTGAAAAAGCTGGATCGGTGCACCTCTACTACTTGGACTTTAACACTAATGACTCATGACTTCACTTGGACTTGAGCCTTTTGACTTGAAAATACTTGACACCTCCCCTGAGCTCAAAGATAAAAAAAAAGTATGTTATCGAGAAAGTATGCCACAAATCAGTTCATTTCCCAAATCTACAAATGTCACATTAATACTTTTATTTCATTTAGACATAAAATATAGAGCATGTAACAACATGAAATATCACTTTAAAGGAAGAACAATCTTAAAGAAAATGTTTTACATATATGAGACAAGAAAGATAAAGACATTAGAGCAGGACAGGATGAGATAGGACAGTAACATGAAAAAGAGAAATCATTCTTGTGTGATACTGGTTAATAGTGCTGTATGAAAGTCCAGTGTCAACGCCAGTCAGTCACAGTTCTTTTAACTAACATTTTCAAATTTTATGTTGTTGTTAAGATGGCGTTACACTTGGTGAAGAGCACAATATGACTTGTTTAGGCCTCGAAACTCAAAGTGAAGTATTTGGGAATTGCTTTGAAACTTTTTAGCCTTCAGACTTGAGTGCAAAGACTTGAGACTGGCAAAACAATGACTTGGTCCCACCTTTGCAGTAGATAACTGCAAATTAACTTCAAGAGTATTATGTTAAAAGGTTCAAAGCAGAATGGGAAGAAGATAGGACTCCACACACACATACACACAGACTCAAACTGCAGCCTGTCCTTCACACAGAGAGAAAAGAAAGAGACCAGAGGTGCTGAGAGTGGGTGTTGCGGTTAGTCATAGAAAGCACACAGTGCTAAACCAGTTATGAACAAAGACTCAGCAAAACACTGGCAGAGTCTCCAGGAAGATAAAGACCCAGATAAAAGTAGACTGGATGAAACACACACAGGCATAGTCCAGAGCCGTCAGACAGTCCTGTAAAAAAAAATGAGAGAAGGAGAGAGAGAGGACTCGCAAATGACTAAATCCACTTTCTCTTTATACAAATGTTGATTAGCCCTTTGCACCTGTCCACGCTGACGATGCCAATAAAGTCTGTTTAAAACAGCTGCTCCACTAGGAGTAACGAGTTACTTGCCATATTTGTATTTTCACACATAGAAATCAACAGCACAAGCCCTGTAGTATCACACTTTGTTAGCTGGCATATGGTTCAAGTTTTGCAATATTGGATTCAAATAAACAGCATGCTTCCGTAACACCTCTGCCGCACTCGCAACAGTTTAAAGTCCATTTCAACCTGTCTCTACTGTAAATGGCAACAACACGCAAGATGACTTCAGCTATAAAGACTTAACCATTGATCCAAAGGTGAACAAAAGGGCAGCTGCATCCTTCTCATATTGATTAACAAACATTTAAATACAAGGATCAACAGTACATATCACTGAGATCTAAGTTCCTGTGTTGTCTGATGCTTTAAAAGGTTTACTAACATCAATAAAGTTTGCAGTAATCGCTTAAGAAATATGCTAATTTCTCCTGTGTTTGTTAAACTCTGTAATTATAATGATATCATCAATGCATTCATTAATAACAGTGATTATGTATGCAAAGGTATCTGTAGTTTATATCATAAGAATGTTGTGTTAGCCTCCCATCCCATCAAGACAAAATAATTATATTCATAAATTCCCCTTGCAGTGACTTTATCCTTATTTTGGTGGCGTCAGTATAAGTAAACATAAGCTGAAAAGAAAGGCATTACCCATACAACAAAATAGCTTACACTATAAGCATAGGCAATGATTACAGTGTAGAAAATATTTAAGAATAATACTGTAGGTTTAGGAACATTTTCAAGGAAGCTTTTCAAAGTCACATCAGTGAGATCCCTGCACCAACTGACTCTTCAACAAGTTCCGCCCCCAGACACAGACTGACAAATCATAGTGTTCCATTGACCATGCTCCATTGACTCTGATGCAGTCGTTTCAGATTTCCTTCATTTTCAGGCTGGTTTTGTGGATTTGGAGCTAAATGTTGTGCCTGGGGCACGTCGTGTATTAATGATACTCGTTACCTGGAGAGGTTGGAAAAAGATGTACGTTTCTTCCCTGTTCCAAAATCAAACCCTGAAAAGTGTAGGGTTAGCTAGCTAGCTACTGAAGATATAGCCTACTGAATGTATACACATGCTGCTTTTGCTTTGTCATGATTATAACAGTGAAACAAAGACCGACCCTGCTGTACAGGAACCTTCTAACTATCTTTGCCTTTTTAACCTGTTGTTGCTGCTGAGTCAGTTTGACATCCTGGATATATCCTTCAAACACAGACTGTAGACCCCTCTGTCTGCAGTTAGTTACAGTGTGGGCTCCATGCTTACTCCAACAGCTTGTCAGACCATCACAAAGGGGCGGGGCTTAGTGAAGGGTCAATTGGTTTGATGGTTGCCAACATGCCTATACATGGTACTGGTTTCTTCCAGGGTATTTAGTTGTTTAATGTGCGCTTGTGCATGAAAAAAGTCTTCTTAGAAAGTTCCTCTGTAGTGGCAGTGCAACTAAATGAAAGGAGAGATTGTTCCTCCCAGCTGTGTCCTATTTAATTCAATCCTAGTCTGACTAGAACTGAAACTGAAATAGGCTAAATAAGTCTTAATAAGTCGGGTTCCACAGCTGAGCCGTTGGCTGTTCATCAATTCTTACCCATAAACACGCCGCGTGGAACAACTGTGCCCGAGCTGCAGTGTAATATCCTTAAAATAAATGTCAACCTTGATCAAAATTGGGATAGTGGGTAGAAGAGAAATCTCATTACAGCCCAGCTGCATGCAAACAGTGGTTTTTAGTAACCATGTTATTGCAATGGTGCTAAACATGTTCCACTTCCTGCTTTAAGCTTGGTTTCTTGTGTGCATGTAAGTACAGTGATGACTTCATCCATCAAACGCTAACAGCCCTGATACAACCTCAGCTCAGTTTGGGGGACAAGTCAATAGAAAAAAGAGCCAACATCAAGAAAAATGATGTGTGGCTTCAAATGGGGATGCCCGTAATGGATCAGCAGCAGCAAAGGAGAAGAGAGACCTCAGTCAACCCCAGCATAGAGGGGTATGAAAACTTTTTATCATTAAAGTCTAATGGGTGAAGTCATTCATCTTTCTTTGTATTTCCCTACAGCCACCTAGGAAATGTAAGGTTAACTTTGTCAAACCACATCACCTGAGAATTTAAAAATGATTGATAGATAGGTGTTATAATAGAGTTTTAAAATACTAGTATCAAAGTTAAGGTGCATTTAGTACAGTCGGTCAAGATCAAACTTCTTGCAGAGGATGAAAAAATGTAAAAAACAAAACAATAAAACAAAAAACACTTTAAGTAAAGAAATGGGTTGAAAGAATGAAGAAAATGAAAATTTTATTTATTTATATTTATTTATGCAGAACCCTCTCAATCATCACATATGACCCACAAGAAGTGTTTCTTATTTTTCGAGCTTAATATATTTAAGAGCATAGGGAACTTATTTGTTTATATCAGCCTTGCTTTGATTCAGTAAGCAACAATGCTAAATCAACACATTCTCACTCATCACATATGGACGTTTGGTCATGGACCTTCCACGTCTAGATACCACGTGAAAGGTACCCTGGGTACGTTGTTTGTTGATGTTCTGGGACACCATGTCAAGTTCTGCCTGTTACATGCATTGTCTTCTGTCAAAATACACGTCTGTTTTCACAGTACAACAACGCAAAGTGACCTTTTCCTTCCTCCAACAACTATGTACGTGGTTGGGTTTAGACAACAAAAGCTGTGTATCATGCCAGTGGTAAAGGACGTCTTTTTTAGTCAGTGTGTCTGACTTTGTGGCAGTTTAAAGATATTGTTACTGAAATTTGCTTGTGACATCAAAAGTCAGTCTCAGTCTTTGCTCCATTCTCCTTATTCATTCTGTAAAAGATGTTGAGATTAGTCTGTTTATCATGAGAGTTTACTTTAAGTATGTCTTGTGTCTGCGTTTAAAGTCTACTCTTGTAAGAGAAAGGAGTTCAACACTCAAGTATATTCAGAAGCTGTGTGTTGCATCAGTGGAGCTTCTCTCCACATCAGTGTCCACACAGTCCCTGTCCCAGGTGGCCATTGGCGAGTGTGTTTCTCAGGCTGTGGTCTGAGCCCAGCAGCGGGTCTCTGTGGCAGGCTGAAGCGAGTAGATAATTCCCTGTGGGTCGCCACTGAAGGCTCCCTCATCTCTCAGACCCAGTCACAGATTAATGGCCTGGTGGCTGAATTCAGACGCTCTGTCTTCTCCGATAATCAAAGGCAGAGCGGACTACTATTGGGAGAGAGTTTCTTTTAACACAAAGAAAAAACAAAAGCAGAAAGAGAAAGAAGAGAAAAGTGATGTTGGCAGAGGGACTAAAAGTAAACCCACTAATCAAATTTATGTGATAAATTGTGAATTTTTTGGTGGTATTCTGCTTTAAGGAGGCTGCGCAAAGCTGCATCAACTCTGAAATGGTCTTCAGCCCAAAATAAACTGAACTGGTTCATTAGGGAAATAAACTGTGGCAGTCCAGGTCTGTTTTCAGCCCATATGTGAGAATGTAACAAGGGGGCAGCTTTTTTTAGCTTGTTTATTTGAGTGTCCACTGATGTGCATGTAAGCCTCATCCTGACAGTGCGGCAAGTTTTAAGAATGGTGAGAGACTGAGGAAGAGACAGAGAAATGTTTCCCATTACTGCTTTTCTATTTTCAGCTCTACAAAGTAGTGAGCACCACTGTTGGTTCAGACTAACATCAGAGCAAAGAAGAGGCTTTCATTGTTGCTTCTATGCATACAGTAGATGTTAGGATTCTTCTTATTCAAAATTCAGTTGCAGTGATTTGTTGCAGCGTTTAACTTCATAGGAACCAAGCCTTCAATCCAGTGAGAAGTGTGAGATAAGACAAATGGGGGATCCTGCATGTCTATGTTAATCCCTAGTGGCACTGCACTTGAGTCAGAGCCACAGTGGACCAAAGGAAGATTTTTTTTTGTTTCTCGTAGAAGCCAGAGAAAACAATGTGAATACGACATCTGAAGCCATTTCATCTCAGCCTTCTTCACTGACGTCTGAGTTTGGTTAGAAAGAGATTTCTGGGAACACTTCTGTTGTTGACTGATGCTTCCTTAGCTGTCTGGGTGATTCTTTGGGTCTGATCATCTATCAATCATTCTACCGAGCTTCTAAAGCTATAGAGCTATGGCAATCTTTACATTGTGCTATTAATTTCAAAGCTGGATGGCAGTAAATCAGTAAACCCTTACGATTACATCAAGGTCATCTACTGTTAGATCTGTATCTTTATCCACTAGTTAGACCCCTGTCTTTGTCTCGTCATTGTACTTCTTTCTTTGTCTGCTGGTCAGACCCCTATCTTTGTCTACCAACTTGATCTTTATCTGTGTCTACTGATTGGACCGCAGTCTCTGTCTACTGGTTGTCGAACCTATATCTCTGTCTACTGGTTGGATCTATATCTGTCTGTTGGTTGGACCTCTATCTTTGGCTACTTGTTGGATTTCTATATTTGTCTACTGATTGGACCTCAGTCTTTGTCTACTTGTTGGACCTCTATCTTTGTCTTTCGCTTGGATCTCTATCTATGTGTACCGACTGGACCTCAGCCTTTGTCTACCGGTTGGATCATTATCTTTGTCTACTGATTGGACCTCAGTCTCTGTCCGCTGGTTAGATCTTTATCTACTGGTTGGAGCTCTATCTTTGTCTATTGGTTGTATTTCTATCTATGTGTACTGATTGGACCTCTATCTTTGTCTGCTGGTTAGATCTCTATTTTGGACTACCTTTTGGACTTCAGTCGTTGTCCACTTGCTATACCTCTATCTCTGTTGACTGGTTGGACCTCAATCTTTGTCTACTGGTTGTCGGACCTATATCTTTGTCTACTGGTTAGATCTGTGTCTTTGTCAACTGGTTGGACCTCGATCTTTGTCTATTGGTTGGATTTCTATCTTTGTGTACTGACTGGACCTCTATCTTTGTCTACTGGATATATCTCTATCTTGGACTACCTTTTCGACTTCAGCTGTTGTCCATTTCTATCTTTGTCTACAAGTTGTTGGACCTGCATCTTTGTCTACTGGTTGGATCTCTATCTGTCTACTGGTTGGACCTCTATCTTTGGCTACTGATTTGATCTCTATCTTTATCTACTGGTTAGATCTCTATCTTTGTCCACTGGATGGACCACTATCTCTGTCTAGTGATTGGATTATTATCTCTGGTTGGACCTCTGTGTTCGTCTACTGGTTGGACCTCTAACTGTGTGATGGTTGGATGTCTCCACTTGCTACATTAATGTCGACTCTCATAAAGAAACTCCCATGTGCTCCCATGTGTGTCAAGGCAAATGATGAGTTGACAGTATGATATTTTCACTTACTTTAATGACCAAAGGCTCATTTCGAAGAGAGAGAAGAAAGAGAGAAGTCCTACTTATGCAGCTATGTTGTGGAGTACTGGCATAACTAACAGCATGTAAATATTAACAGGCTGGAATTTCTTAAGAGAGCCTCCATGGCAATCATCAGTATTATCAAAAACATTTGCAATAAATGTGCTTCATTACTTGCCATAAGGTTTTGCCCCAGGGAGTTTAGTATTTTCTATCCCCTGTGTTTGTTAAGAGTGGGTTTTATGTGCTGTGTCTATCCTATTTTGTTCCATCTATCTGTAACAAATAAACATGAAGTCTCTCCCTGAACAATGTCAGCACAGTCTGTCAGTTACGAGTGGCTTCATCTGTCTGTGCTTCATTAAAACTGGACCAGTGCTGTAGCTGTTATGGTCTTTGAGATCTTTCTTTTTACTTTTGACCTTTAATTATAAAGTTCCCATTAGGCCAATCAGTGTATTCTTTAAATGTCAGTACACTGTCACAATGAGCAGCTTTATCAGAATTGGAGCAGTGCTGTCCAGAGCATCAAATCTGAAGAAAAAATCTTTGTCCCTTTAATTAGACCCTCCCTTACAGGTCCATTTTTGCAAGTTGTTTTTACCAGGGATACTTGCCAAAAGATCCATCTACCTCAGAATCTGAATTAAGAAACTGTCTCAATCTGTCCACAGTCTACTTCTTCATCCCAGTCCTCTTCGGTTAAAAAAAAACACCCCGTTTATAGATTTATGAGATACCTATTTGTACTTCAGTAGAGAGTGATTGATGGGTTGGGCACAGTAAGTGATGTTATACATCATTAATAGCATGTGAAATAGTACAGTATGTGTCTTCCTGTGCAGATGAATACATGTGTATGTAACCCTTAGACCTGCTCCCATACCGTGAGCACATCACGCTTCAGATGGGTTTATCATGTCAAGGACTGATCTCAATCTCCCCCTCCATAGTTTTCAGGGTTCCATCAATTTCACTCCATTCTCGGTAATGAGCCAACCCATTACTTTTTATTCAACTTCTTAATTTAGATCATAAGTGGTCTTTTCCTTCAGCCTGGAATCAAAAAACACAGCAGGGAGCCGAGGCCTGGAGACAGCAAGAGACTGATGAGGGAGAGAGGCTGAGCTGACACCCTTTGAGTTTCCCCCCATGGTGACTAATTAACCTTTCAGGTTCTTCAAGTCCCCATCATCACTGCAATACCAGAGTGTGTGTGTCTGCGCATGTGTGTTGGATCATACTGAGACCTACGTATGCCTCCAGGGGGGTTGGTGACATTTCCTCTGGACTTCTATCTTTCATTGCCAATTCTTTCTCTGTCCTTTCTCACCTACCCACCCTCCAGTAACCCCGCCTGCTTCCTTCGTCAAAGGCAGTCTTTATAAAACTCATTACGTAACCACAGCAGATCGGTCTCTTTACTTTAGTCTCACTGTAGGCATACAGTATTAATGACTCAGTAGCCACTGTTTGTTTAAAAGGACCTGTTATGAAGACCTGCTAGGGATATTTTATTTCAAGTTTTTTCTTCACCTAACAACCCAATCTCCTATTTATACACGAACGACAGCACCCAATTAACATACGATGCCGCCCACCATTGACATTTGACATTTTTGGAGTACATGCAACAAAAAGGAAGGGTATGGAGGCTGCTGTGTTGGATGGACATTTAATACATTTAGCCTTGATGCTGAAGACCACAGCCCTGCCTCAGACAACACTTATAATTGGCTTTTTATTTCAGCATTTTCCATGGCAATGAACTTTTCCCAACCCTTAAACAACCCTCTATTTCTATTTCACCATCAATGTTCCATTAAGTTTGTTACATCTACAACAGCCTGCTCATATAGCATTTCACATGCCCTGCATTCACCCCCAGATCCACTAAGTTTCCCAATGAAAGAAGTTAATTATTGTCACTCCCAAGTCATTGTTCTAAGCTTGGTTTCCGTAGCTTGGTGTACCTTGGTAGGGATGATAAGATCAGAGCCTGAAAGAAAGATACTGACTCAGTGCATATTCCTTGCTATAATCTGCTACAGGAGATGGATAAATGTAACGAAATAATGCTCAATGAGTTGCCTGTATTGTACGTTACCCCCTGTCTTTTTACTCAATGATCTTCCAAACTTTATTTGCTTACTTCATTGCAATGAGATTTGAAAAGCTGAGACTTAAGGCTCCATGCAGATCTCCTTTCCAGACTGTACTACCACCAAGAAGCAACCACTGTTAAAGCAAAGACAGCTAAGGTTGTGGTTATGGTCGTGGTTGAGGATATAGTCTGCCAGCCCAAATGAGAAGCCCGGGAGACAAAACCCAGAGAAATAATGATGCAATCCAAACAAAACATTGACCATAAAACTATGTTTTATTTAAGAAGATTGATTTTTCTCAATCTAAAACGCATGTTCAATCTTTATCTTGTGTGAGTGCACATTTACACGTTAACTACAAAAAGAAGTATCATATAAATCTATCTATCTCTTTTATGTCAAACAAGTTGTTTGATTATGTCCTGTGGGGTGCAATCAAAACATTTAACTTGAATGTTCAATGATTCAAAATGAAACAAATATTGTCTTGTGGGCATAGTACTGGCATCAGTGAATAAACGCATGGTTCTTTGTTGCAAAGCTTCAAATGTTTTCTGTGAACACAGTTGGACATTTTACATTATCTGAAACAAAAAAAAAATCTGAAGCAATGAAGCGAAGATATGATTAGTGGATGACGGTGTATCTGCTTAGTGTCTGTCCTCCCTCCCTGGCTTTCAATTCATCAAGTCATCCCTCCAGACATCGTCGTCTCTCTGCTGTAGTCTGTCTCTTCACACCCTCTGCGTTTCCTCCAGCCACACTGATGATTTTTATCTCACGTCCCTCACAGAAATAAAGAGAGGGAGGGAGCGAGGGACAAAGGGAGCATTAAGAGGAGGGGAAAAAATAGTGTTTTTGTGAGAGAGAGCACTCCAGAGACAGATATACCCAGTAGAGATCTCTTCGAGTGTCTCAGATCTGGTGGTAAAAATGAATTGCTGGTGCAGCAGAGGTGCCTCACTGGATGATCAGTGCTTTCCCTTCTGAGAGTGCAGCTCTTAAAGAATAAAAATCACCTTTATCTGTCAGACAAATTCAATGAGATCACAAAGGGGTTTACACTTCAGATCATCCTTAGGCTTGTGTTGTTACAATGAGGTCACTTCTTGTGAGTAGGAGTGCACACCCAGTAGTATATCAGTTAATTGGTTATAAGTATCAAACTTGAAGTGAAATGTTCCCCTGCAGAGCTGTGTGATGTAGACCTGCAAGTTTCTACAGGCATTAACAGGCTGTTTATAGACCATTAGGGGTTAGATATTACTGCTCTTGCTCTTGAGGTTTACTTCCTTTACAGTAATGTCAGAAATGTAAAACTTTTAATGACCTCTTAATGGATCATAAAGTTGTCTTTTGAACTTGTTTGAAAAATGCTTTACAGGCACTACATTATTAAAGCAGATTCACTTTTTAAGTTGAAATGACAACCCTCAAAAATGTGAGTTAACTGAACTGGCACCAAATACTTGGTTCAGTTTTCTCATTTGCTGAACTAATGTAAATTCTGTTGAGTTACCTGAATAAGTTTCATTGATGTTGGTGAAGATTCTCAGTCATCAAGATCATGGTAAGTGCTATATTGTAGGCAACTGGACTTGCTTGAATTACTTAAAGATGTTTAATCTCTCAGCCAAGAAGCTTCTTCAGCTCTAACTGACTGGTAGGAAGTCGCAGGCTTTAAACTCTGTGTGGGTGTGAACACTTAAAGAGTTGTTGAGGTCACATGTGAGTCATTGATCTAAGCTGCCATCATATGTGTTGTAGGGTTAGATGGGTCCAGGTGTGAATGGATTTTAAGTCGTCTGCGGAGTGATCCAGTGGTGTGAGTGAGTGGTGTCGTAGGCCATTGATTTGAAAATATCCAGCCGCAATGCCTATACCATAATTGTCAAGTTGACTTCAAACAATAATATATGCCTTAATTGTCACAGATAGATTTGCTTAGCAATTATATTTGCTCTCTCAGTAGCCAAACAGGTTCAGGGAAAGCTGTTCATGCACAGCGCAGTTAACAGACCCTTTCTGACAAATAACAGTGTTAGAAATTGGATTTATGATCTGTGTCTGTTGTAAATTACAAATGCAGACTGGAGTTACAGGTTAAAGCTTGATCATTTGTGGATGATGTAGGGAAAAGACTCACTTGAAGATTCATCTGAGATACAGTACGCACCAAAAGATACCTAACAAGCCTCCATCAACCAGCCTAAAAGAAGGAAGGGTCTCTTGAGAGCTTCATCCTGAATACAGTACATGATTAACTACCAATGCCTCTGAATGACTTTAATTTAACAAGTTTAGTTAATGCTCAGTAGGGCAACTGAACTCTGGGTAATACTCTTCTCCAATCCCGAGCACATATTCAGCAGCTGAAATTTCCATAAACATTTCAGCCATTTCAGACCTGGCTACCTGAATAGGTGTGGACCCCACGTTATATAAGGTGGCACAGACTGCTGTCTGCTCTCCTTTTTCTCTACAGCGAATGGCAATTGTGCCCACTGATTTGTGACCAATTTGGATTAGTGCGGCCGGGTTGATGTTATGTCGTGACAGGGCGTTTGTTCATCTGGTTCCACCCACTGTACCAATAGAGTCAAGTAGAGGGCGGAGCCTGTGTGAGATAGAATGAAGGTCACAATTTTGTAACTGCAGTTTTATTAGCACATGCAGAGCCCTTTACCAAGGGGCCCTCTTACTCCTAAGCTGCTTGCTGAGGAAGGTGTCGGACAGCAGACAGCAGTGTGGTACTCCCTTAAAGGGAAATTTCGGTTTATTTCAACCCGTCTCATATCGTCCTAAATTTGTTTCAAGTGACTAGTGACATAGAAATAATAGTTAGCATGTTAGCCGTTAGCCTAGATACAGCCAGGGCGCATAGTAGCGTCAGACCTGTTAAAACGTAAGTGAACGGGCAACCTTCAAGTGCAAAGTTAGTCCACTAAACAAGCTTTTTTTCCACAAAGGCCGCCTCATATCGTTAGGATAAATGTCAGAGAACATATAGAAAACGACATGTAAACGTGCTGTCTTACCTTACTGGTGTGCTGCCATGTTTGTTTACATTTAGCTCTGCTTTCCAAAGCGTGGCCGAAATATATCTGGCGAGCTCTAGATAAAGTCCAGCTGGATACGTGGGCTCCAGCACGTTTTGTTTGATTAGAAGTGGGCTTTGTGAATCTACAGAATCCAATCAACCCCAGCTCAAGTCAGAATACATTTATTGTTTCAACATGGTCCCAGGATCAACTCAGAAATTAATCTAAGATAAGACAGAACTTTATTTATCCCGAGGGAAACTGCAGCAGTTCAATACAAAGTTGGAAAACTGCAGATACAAAGAGTGCAATATACAAAAGACTGACATAAAATGAAAGTAGGTGTGAAATATAAAAACTAGATAACAGTAAGGTGCGAAATATAAAAGCAGATAACAATACGATGCAATCCAATATATACAATGCCACAAACAGGTTCCTAGTACAGATGATAAATGTAGTGCGGTTGCTTATAAATTTGTAATATCTATGCCAAAATGCCAGATTCAACAAAAATAATAAGACATGAAATAGTTGTAAATGTGGTCATGAAAAATACTGGCTCGCCATGAAACTGACAATTCTTCGAAGTTAATGATAAGAGGAGTTGATTTCATGAAACAGATCAATAAATTTTACAGTGCTGAATTCTCAATATGTCAGGGAGTAAGAACATAACAATGCAGACCTGGCTGACTTTACTGCGTGTTGTTATTGTCTGTTCCAGCCTCCAAACCAAATATAGTCCAACACACAAACACAGACGGGCACACAAATGCACTTAGACACACACCCAAACACACAGCGACACACAATCTCATATGTGCACAGCGGGTGCTTTACAAGAGAGAGTGGGAAAGCTCTATTACTCTTCCTCCTTTCACAATTTCTCAGGGGGTCTTAAAAAGTAATGTGTTTTCAAATGCAGGGCTCTGGCTTGTCGCAGGGCCTGGCTGGCTGTGATATATGAGCTGAGAAACAAGCAAAAGGGCAGCCACAGCCATATAGAGCAGGAACTGCACATATCTAGTCTCTGGCTTTACAAGAGTGTGTTATTGGAACGTGCTATACACACGTTACAACAGAGGACGAGAGAGAAGAAAACATAACAGGCTAAATTAACACAGAAAGCACGATAGAGAGAACAGTGCAACATCGGTGGAATAGCTACTGAAGCAGAGAGGCTTGAAATTTTTGCCGGGAGTATGTTTTTTGGGAGAGGCAGCCCACTTTAGTGCCAGAGCTTTATCTCCACCTGCAGAAATCTTCTTCAGAGAAAGACAGCAGAGGCACACAGGTTGGAAATAACCTGCTATATTCTTAAATGGACTCCTCTACTCTATTGCACTTTATTTTGTTGTAATAATCCGATGTAATCTACTTTATTCCCTTTCACTCTCCCCCAACCCTTCTCTTATATAACCGAGGCAAGTCAGCCTGGCTGCCATTTTGGCCCAGTGGTTCACCACGGCGCTGCAGCTAATAAAAAACCCCCGTGATACAAAATATTTTCCCCATAAAATACCATCATAAAAGAGACGTCCGTAATTCTATCTCGTGTGCGATATCATTTCTGTGTAAAGCCTATGATACCAGGGCACAGGGGTCAGGGTAAGCCTTGCCACTTTATTAGGTACACCTATAGAATTTAATGAAATCCAATACAACAGATCTGCCACCAGTTATTATACAGATTATAATGTTCATATTGTGCTGAAGAGAGATGTTGAGTCAACTTTATCTGTTTTTGAGGTCATGGTAATGTTGTACTCGACTGCTTGACTAACATTCATCCCCCCTTATGCTTGTGAATGGGGTGGATAAAACATTAGTAAGTCCAGTTCAACACCACTGCAAACTACAACCTTCATAATAATAATAATAATGATACCAATGTGACAGTGTCAATTAAAATCGAACATTATCATCTCATAAAGGTAGAATTTTGAGCTGTTGTACTGCATGAGATTTTAAAAGTGTACCCAATAAAATGGCCAATGTGTGTAGGTTATGGGCTGCACAACTCAGAAGTAAACAAGAAGAAAGAATATATTTTCCTATGGAGGTGCAGGTACAGCATCCACTTCTCAAAACACATACATCCATGAGAGTCTGGAGAAGGGAACTTCAGCAGCCATCACATTTAGTCACACCTGCCACCATTACACACTCAAGTAAACAATATACACAAACACTCCTGGCCTCCACAGAGATAGAGCGTACAGTATGTATGTTGTACCTGGGTTACAAAGACGGAAATTTAACTAATTACTGCATGTTAAAATTCAAAACACAGATATTCATACATGTTTGCTAAATGTACTTAAGGGGGTAAAGACACTGATATGTGTTTGCTAAACATACTTAAAGAGGCTCTATGAAATTTAGAGCATATGAATTGCCTGCATACAGTTCTCAACATGGAGGTGGCTGAGCCGGCTGCTAGCAGCTAATGGTGCTAACTCCATAAACAGCAACAGTGCTGACAGAGCTAACAGTGTTAACCAGGGCTATACCAGAGAGTGGGGGCAAATCTTTGTTATTGAAATCTGGCATTTGGGCAGTCATTTTTGGCATCAGACACTGATGAAAAACGCTGTCCTTTAACGTCAGCGTGATATGTGGCCAGTCACCATTATAGCTTTGAAAGCGTAAGGGGGAAACGCAACAGGACAAAATCTAAAGTTAAGGCGGAGAAAGTCTGAGTGTGGCAGGTGGGAGGGGTCAAACAAACACCGACTTTCACCCAGGAGAGTGGTGTTCGTGTCCCGTAAGATTATAAAGCCAAACTGTTCTTTTTTCCTAAACCTAACCGTGTGTAGCTGTTGTTGAAGAAAATCAATTAGTGGTGTTGTAGCGAAGTAGTGCATTTACTTTGAAAGAGACTGTATGTGAACGGTAAATTTCCTGTGAAAACAGAAGTGTATTTCAAAAGAAGACAATGTATATAACAGGCAGAAGTTGACACGGCGTCTCAGAGCATCAACAACCAACGCACCCAGGGTACCTTGCACGTCGTATCTGGACGTGGAAAGTCCATGACCAAACGCTGATATCTGACGAGGCTGGATTGTTAGGGGTTAAGATACATTTAGGCTACACTTGAAGACATATGAAGTACTCAAATAGTGTAATAAAGTAAGAGTTAAATCAGGTAAAGATCCAAATCTATACTTCTATAGAAGTGCACCTTAGACTACCTGCAGCATATTGCAGTCACACTAAAACAATACTTTGACATTAAACCATATACAAGAACACATCAAATGTATCCCCTGATGTGAGCAGAAAGTATTCTACAAATGTTCACTACACTCTCCATGTCTTCCTGTTTAGTGCCATTCTCTCTGTGTGAGATGCCATCTGACTTTTTCTCCTGTCCCAGACTCCCTCATCCAGTCACTCCCTCCTGCCCTGCAATAACCCCTTTTCCTTCAGTCCTAGTCACCTGACCTTACCCACCCACCTGTTCCCACTTCCCTCATCAGCCCTGCAGATATTTAAGCAGCACTTTTCCGCTTACTCCTCGCAGTTGGTCATAGTTGCAGTGTTGCTCTTGCCGTGCTTCCAAGCCTCTGTTACCTTTTAACCTTAATCCTGTAACCTTGAATCTGCCTGCACCTTTTTTTTTCTGTTTCGCCAGTGGGTTATCAGTCACTTGTGTTTGGACTTACTACCCTCACCAGAAAGCTGATGTACTTTCATTTTTGCAATAAAGCCCTGAACTGTTGCTGTTGGTCCACATTTGGATCCTTCTTGCTGCCTCGTACTCACCCCTGCAATACCTTGGGCTGTCCAGCTTAAAACTCACATTTAATGTTATCTGCAGCCAGACAGACACCTTCGTAGTGCAGTAATCATCTCTGCATCCTGAGGGCTAGATCAATGTCCTGAAAAAAATAAGTTTTTATTTATTTAGCGTCTGTCATGTCGTAGCACTGCTTGTCTGTCTTTCCCCTTGTCCTCCACGAGGCCTAGTTATGCCTGTGTGTGGGGGTCTGTTAACACGTGTGTGTGTGTGACCATGAAAGCCTGCATCCGTTTGTGTGATTCAGTGTTGGCGCCATTGATTCGGCGCGCGTTGTGTTGCTGTTTACCACGGGAGCAGCAGAGGCTGTCAGGGAATGACATGCTAATTCACCGACGGTACGAGGAGTAAATGGCTTTTTGGTGTTTAAGGTGGTGAAGTGTAACTATAGAGAGAGCAGAGAAAACCAATTAGAAATCCAATTACACCTATAATCAGTGAGAATCATGCTGCTTAATCTTGTCCTTGTATAGTGAGCACATGGTGGAGGCAAAAAATGGCGGGGTTATGTCAGTTATGCCATGGGTATGCCAATGGATTTCTCACATAAGTGCTCATCATCAGACGGTTCTGAATTTAGTGCCACTTCTCACATCTAATTAACATTTTCACATGCTGGAGAAACTCAAGTGCACAATTAAGTACAAGACAGCCACACAAAAGCTAAACAATATAAACGGTGCACCTTTTTGCAATAAGACATTTTTTGAAGGTGCATGTATTGTCGTCAGAGGGCGTTACATAATAGCACGTGGAAAATATGTTCACACACTCTAATGTGGACCCATGCAAAAGGTACCACCTATAAATCCTGAAATAACACCTCTGGAATTAGTTTTGCAGTGTTTGCATTCCTCACCGTGTAAAATGTGCGTGTGTGAGAGATAGCAGGCGGCGTCATACAGTAAAGTAAGCTCTAATTAGCGTTCCCTTTTCGTGCTCCACATGTGAGAAACCTTTCTTTCTCTCTTCTCTTCTCCAAGGCACAGGCTGAAGTGCTTTCAGTCCTGCAGTGCACTAAACATTCAGCTTTGAAGTCTAGTTTAAGAGCGGAGCCTAACAATCCAAAAACCCCACAGCAGCTCTATCATCTGTCTCAACATCGCAGCAGCTCATGTGTTCTGATCGACCCTTTAGCATGAGCGATTTCGCTCCTCATCAAGTTTCATCAAGCAGACTAAAAGGAAACATCACAAGGAAAAAGAAATACATTAAACATTCGCTTCAACTGCTGTATTATTATTGCACTTTTCCATTAAGCCTCCAGAAGCACATGTGTCTCAGTGGGATGAATATTCTTTGTTTTCCAAGCGTATCCGGCAAAATGGAAAGATACAGTTATTTGAATTCAATTACATTGATTTGAGAGCAGCAACAAGCTCTGCGCGGCGAGATCTTGTGTTAGTTTGATGAGAGGAAACCATCGTTTGGAAAGTCTGAGGATGTACAAGTCTTGTCGGCCTGATTTTACTATCCAACTAATCTGTTGCCCCGTCCCTCCCTCCTTGCCACCCGCTCAGTGTCCAGCGAACAGCAATAATGAAATTAAAGTTTTATGGGCCATTACTGGGCTGAGATAAGTCGACTGAGAAAGAAGAGAAGAGGAATAGGAAGTCTATCAAGAAGGAAGGGGTTAGGAAAACAACAAAGTATGTAATTTCCAGTGCTACGTTCTTGTTTCTCCTCAGAAAACTCATCTCAATCCATCATCAGAGCAGCGGCAGGGAGCAGGGATGTAGCAAGGATTTTGAAAATGATTGTGATTTCTTAAAGGGAAACTACACCCATTTTCAAAACCCATACACATTATTCCTATGTTCTAAAGCAGTCCCTAAACAATGAATTGGGAAAGATCTTCTAGATGACACTGAGAACGCCCAGGGGAAGTATTTTGGTAGAAGGGAGAACACTGCAATAGAGTGTAGCTCATTTGGGTATTAAAGAGAAAACAAACGCTCCATGGGGCCAAAAAAAACAGGCTCCAATTCATTGTCTACTGAGCAGCTCCAGACGAGATATATATATATATATATATATATATATATATATATATATATATATATATATATATATATATATCCTCTATGACATCATAAGTTTGAGACTTACTCCTCTGATTTCTGGCTTTCAGAGAGTGTAGCTCATGTTCACAAATATTAACTCAAGTTTCCTTGGCCAATGAAAAAACACATTCTTAATTTGGCTGGTGCTCCCCTTTAAAACCTGTTTAAAAAATAAGAGACCAGCTGCTCCCTCCCTTCTAAGCACATGCTATTTGCAGATTTTAATTAACAACTCAGCAACTGTGAATATTTTTCTTTTAACCACACCAAAATAATAATAAAAGACATTAGATAATCATGGTTATATGGGCCACTTACACCACAAGATGTGACACAGTGGCACAGAAAATGATCATCAAAATTTAAAGCTGCATTTAATAAATCAGAAGAGGCAGCAAAACAAAGGGACAGTTCACCCTTAAATCAAAAACACATTTTTCCTCTTACCTGTAGTGCTGTTTTCAAATCTGACACCATGGTTCTCTGCCAGAAAACAGTGGATTGCCCTCTCTGGGTTTGGAGTGAGTTACTGCCTCAAGTGAGGGAGTTCAAGTATCTTGGGGTCTTGTTCCCGAGTGAGGGTAGAATGGAGCGTGAGATGGATCGGCCGTTGGGTGCAGCTTCTACAGTGATATGGGCGCTGAGCCAGACCATCATGGTGAAGAGGGAGCTGAGCCAGAAGGCAGTCCATCTACAACACAACCCTCACCTACAGTCATGAGTTCTGGGTAGTGACCGAAAGAATGAGATCATGGATGCAAGCGGCCGAAATGAGCTTCCTCCGTGGGGTGTCTGGGCTCAGCCTTAGAGATAGGGTGAGGAGCTCGGACATCTGGAGGGAGCTCGGAGTCGAGCTGCTGCTCCATGGTGTCAAAAGGGGTCAGTTGAGGTGGTTCAGGCATCTGATCAGGATGCTTTCTGGGTGTTTTGGGCACGTCCCACTGGTAGGAGGCCCCAGGGCAGACCCAGAACACGCTGGAGGGATTACATATCTCATCTGGCCTGGGAACGCCTTGGGGTCCCCCAGGAGGAGCTGGAAAGCGTTGCTGTGGAGAGGGACGTCTGGGGTGCTTTGCTTGGCCTGCTGCCCCCACGACCCGGCCCAGGATAAGCGGATGAAATGGATGGATGGATGGATGGATGGATGGATGGATGGATGGATAGTTTGCGTGTAGTTTGGTAGAAAGAAAATGGATCCTACATGAAACTGCACAACGATGTCTGTCGATTTTCCTCAGTAGCTCAAGATTTCTGGAAAGAGATATTTCTTATCCCATTGTATTTGAGAGACGGCAGATAGCTCTATGGCCGATATCTCAACACTCGACAGCTCACATCAGAACTATATAGACTGATAAATGGCACCACAGGTAAAAGGAGACATCTGGATTTTTGATTTTGGGGTGAACTGTTCCTTTAACTAACAGTAGCATTTATATATTCTGCTATATTTTGACTTGTCAAAAAGCTTTTGCAATATTTTTTTTCCAGTTTCAGGTCTCTATTGTTTTCATGACAGCACTGTTAGGAGGAAAAGTTTCGAGCACTCAATGCTGACACAAGGTCGGCTGTTTCCTGAGATCAAATAAAGTTCTTTTCACATCACCATTTGCATTTCCATGAACTGGAGTTTTGATTTTTTTTCTCCATTTAATGAATATTTTTCCAATATTTACTTTAATAATTAGCTTTGGTTTTGTCCCTTCCCACTCTTGAGAGAAACACCTGGGTCTTCAGCTGCTCAATTTTCCACATTCTTCACCAGATAATAGCGTGCTTTGTCGCTGCAGTTTGGTGCTGTGCAGGTAGAATACAGTCAGGTTATTTAAGCTATTTACTCTGATGGGAATAGAATTAATGAATGTGGAGTTTGTTGCCAAAACAATGAGCTAAGATAAGTTAAAAAGCCCAGCATGCTGTTGAGTTGGTATTTTCTATGGGTTTGTCACTATGAGGAGCATGTTTCACATTACACACATTCTTTTAAGATTATAAAAAGCAGCTTTAAGTTGACGCAGTCACTGATTATTTTCACCAAAACTGAAAGCAGGTTGCTAAAACGGCACCAGAGTGCACCTGAATACTGAGGACATGACCTCAGGATCTCCCACGCTAAGAACGAGCTTCTTTATCTCCCCAGTTATTCCCTCTGATCCGATCTTCTACCGCTGTTTAGGATTCAGATACGTTGTGACAGACATTAGGGACACAGCTTGAAGTTTGTATATCTCACCGGGCAAGAATAAACAAGACAGACTGAGTGTATGACTGGCTGATTCACTGGCTGACTGGCAGAAATAGCATCTAACTGACAGACTGGCTGACTGACTGACTCATTGACTGATTGGCAGGGACAATGTCTAACTGGCTGGCTGTTGTGGCGGCGAAACTGATCCGTTTGTTGTGTTTACTTGGGGTGTGATGTGTATTCACCCGCACGAGTGTCATGATTGGATATTCTCCATGCCAATTGCCCCCATCTGTACACAAAGGTCTCACAAAGTCTACCCCAAATACTGGCAAATGAGCTCGGGACGCAGATGAGGGGAAACGATTTTAAAGAGGCAATCAGTGTGGGAGGGACAGAAGTGATGAAATGGAGTAAACAAGTCCCCTTCTTTTTCTTATACACACACACACACACACACACACACACACACACACACACACACACACACACACACACACACAGAACCAACCACCATCACTTTCAAGAGCAGTAAAGCAGCAACAGTCACAAGAAAATCCATTCTCCAACAGTTCATGAATTTATGAATTTTTCAAAGCTCATACAACAGCTCTGTTGAAAACTCTCTTTTGACTGGCTGCTGAGAATGGGATTTTACTTTTTATTGTTTTCTCCAAACACTTGGCTTTAAAGAAGTGCTGGCATATTAAAATTTGAATGATTACTAGCAGGCTGGTCATCTTTGTTCAAGAGCCTTGACAACTGATAGACACTCAGGATTAAGGATAAGAGCGGTGAGTGGACACTGGGACAAAAAAATAAAATGTGCAAAATGTGTAACTGCAGACTGCTGTGGGGTTTCACTGTCTAAACAAGAGTGCAAATGAAACAGCATGTCTGCAATCATCTTATTTCCAATGTGGTTTCAATTTCTCTTCACCTCCAGGGTGAAAGGACGTGTGTGGTATGAGGTAACAGGTAACAGCTGGGTAGCTATAAGCCATGACATGTTACTGAGACAGTCATATTGCAGGTAAAAGAAAGAAAAGCTGCAGTTTGTGGTCAATTTTATGATGATTTCAATTTTGAAATGAAAGGTATATACAGTATATTTATCCATATGGATGTGCCAGATGGTTTTTAATCTTATTTTAGAAAGTTGATGCCCATAAGTGCATCCTCATTATTCAGTTTAGGGGGAGAAAAGTTCTTTTCTTTTTAAAATTAAACTGATCATCATACAGTCCCCATAATTCGATTTTTATTTATTAAGCCAAGTATCACAAATCACAACTTGCCTCAGGCTCCATGTCATTGGTCCGACGTCCCGTTGTTCCGATATGTGATTACACTAGGCTATACTGTATTTGTGTACCATAGAGGATCAGCAAACGCAACAAAAGTAGACTACTGGTCGAGATACAAGTGTCATAGAGAGAAGAGAATGAAACACCATAACCTCCTGTTATTAACTCTGGGGTCGGAGTTGTGTGGCTTTCTTTTTCATTTTAACCCACACCAAGATCTCTTCCTGACCCTAACCCTAACCAAGTGGTTTTTGTGCCTAAACCTAACCAGACATTAACCACAGGGCATCATGATGATTTCTGAACAATGGGACTTGGGAACAATGGATTTAATATGGTCGGAACAATGGGCTGTCAGACAAATGGGCAGACCCCCTTGCCTCAGAGGCTTTACAGCACATGACATAAGGAAAAACTCCCCAAAAAACCTTTAACAGGGGATAATTTTACTATTTTTTTAGCAACAGGAGAGAAACAAGTACTAAGAAATTCACACAACTTCAGACCACCCTTTGAGTTTGTTCAGTCTCAACCGTAGCTGATCGCACAACTGATCAATCGGTTGTTCAATCGGAGCAATCTGACAGTGCAGCACAGTGAGAGAGGAAGACAAACAGAGCGGGGCTTTTCCTCACAGCACCAAAGTGTTTGAACTAACAAACAGTCAAATGTTCAGCAGTGGAAAGTGACTTATTTAGACTTATACAGACTTCTCTGCTTTAGTTTCGGTTTTCGTCAGAGTTTGGGTGGAATTATTTCTAAGTAGCTACAACCATAAATTACACAACCATTTCAAATATGAAAATCCATTCCAGTGCAGGTGGTGGATAAATGCAAGAAATTTGTTTTAAATGACAGTTCTGGGGGAGGACACCCATCGCACCAGGCTTTTTGTTAACTCCAATGTCAACCCATCTAAAAACTTGACACTGAGAGTAACTGACGTAGTTTAAAGAGCGAGAAAGTCTGCGTAGGGCAAGAAGGAGGAGAGTGAATGGGTCAAACAAAACCAGACTTTCACTGACCTTCACCCAGGAGACCATATTTAAACCAAAATATGATCTTTTTTTCTAAACTTAATCAAGTAGTTTTATTTCCTAACTGCTACCATTTGCGTGACAAAGCATCAGTATTTGATGACCTGGGAATGAGTACACGTTGTCTCTTCCATGTGTCTAAATTTGATAAGTCCAGGACAGAACAGAAATTGCATAATGATTTTTTCGAGTATCTTCAGTGCCTTTCAGAAATGCGAGCCAAACTCATCTTCCTCCTCCTTGCCTCGGGGCAGATTTGAGACACCGAGATTTGCAAATGTGATAAGTCTTCCTAACTGATTTCTATCAATTAGATAAAACGGCAGATGCAACATTACTTGTTTAATTAACAACAGTTGACTAATGCCTGAGACTTCATGCTGAGTGAATGACAATAATTACCACTTCAGTGTGGGGGCTTTTATTTAGCAGCAGCTGAAAAGTAATTAACTGTGCGACAACAAAACATATGTATGTATGTATATATATGTGTGTGTGTGTGTATGTATATATATATATATATATATATATATACTTATGTTGAAAAACTTTTTTAATGATAGCCAATGGGGTAATTTCACCAAATGAAATGTATTTTTTAGAAGCCTTAAAGGCAAAAAGGAAAGTTGTTTTATCAGATCATTACAGGAGGTGGTGACTTTATTGTTTTGCATCTTTAAGCTATCGTTCCATAATGAGTCTGGAATGGCTTCATGGCCCTCTATCAAATCTTATTTTTGTCCTTCCAGAGAAAAATCTTTGGGCACCTTGATACAGACACAACACCAGATAACTTACAGAGATGTACACTCTGTCTGTCCTGATTATCTGGCTGGCCATGTGCCTCAGGGCTTTATAAATTATAGTTGCTGAGAGAGTAAGGCGCAGATTTCTATCACCAGCGCTGCTTCAACTCTCCTAAAAAGCATCCCTGGACATACTTTCATTGATCAGGGGCCTGGAGCGCTGCCGAACAAGGTGCCCGCTCAGAAGTGGAATGTGTTTTTTTCAAATGCGGCAGAGCTGATGAGGTCGTGCCGGGTGTATGCTGTTAATGTTGTATAGTCTGTCTGAGCCTGTATTGTGGCTGCTCTGTGTAGATGTATGATGTGTCTTACAGGTGGGAGCTCAAATGGAGAGGCCTGGCTCCACTTTTAGTCTCGAGCAAGTTAGACTTAGTTTTGCTGTATGTCTTTGTGGTCTCTAAAATAAGAACAACATTGATCTCTAATAGCAAACGCAGCTGTTGGATTGACATTCAGATATTGAATGGACTGCGTAGAAGGTTAGCTGACTCACTCCAGGTCGTCATAAACCAGCTGCATTAGTATTGCACCAACAAACAGCTTCCTTGTTTTTGGTTCTATTATTCCATGACTGACACCTTTTCATCCACAGATGGTTTTCCTTTTGTAAAGCCGAGGATGTAAATATACGTGTACACAATTACCGATGAGTCATCCCAATGCCATTGTGCAGTTAGATAATTGCTTGCAAGCTAGGACATCATCCCCAGTCTGACAAATAAGCACAAAACAACAACTCAAACATAAATAAAGAAATATCTTATGAAATAAATGTAATGTCTGGTTGGGTTTTAAAAGACCATTTAGTGTGTACATGATGATGTGTACAAATCATCAGCCATTTTGCAAAACAAGTTGCTTTTTTTCTCCACCATTCCATTGGTTTCCATTTTTTTCTGTACTGTCTGGAAATCAATCACCAGACTTTCAAAATGTACTCAAGTTGTGTCATCCATCAAAGAGAATACTAAAGCTGCATCAAATTTAGTCAAAGTCACATTATTACTGTGTGGTTAAACACTTTGGCTCTCATCTGTCAGTCCCATGTACAAATGAAGGCAGATCTGAGTGCAGAAATCATCTAATCATAGGGTTTATGCATGATTCATGACATGTTCTTATCTCACCAGTCACAGTGTAGGAATGATTTGGTGTTGATAAATGTAGCTACTAAAAACAATCATCATTTTAATGTCCAAGGTCCAATTTAAACAAGTATTTCTATTTGTTAGCCTGAAAAGTGGCATCAAATAAAGCTGGAAAAATTCAGTGTGGAAAAAAGAGTCTCAGCTGTGGCCAATAGCATTGCTGTGGACAATAGGCCTCCAGGCTAGGAACCTTCATTCATTGTCACCACATCATTTTATGTCGCCACATGTATCAGGTCTGCTTCCATTTCAGCCATAACAGGTGGCGGTGGACACACAGACGCATCACTTGTGTCCAAGCTGGATAACGGTAAAAATGTAATCACGAAAACTACCAGTATTTCAATAAATACACTGTTGCAGGGTTTATGTGTTGCTTTTCTGATTATGTTTTAATGATAAATGATATAAATATGTCTGTTGTCCCACAGAGCCAGGCAACTGTGAGCAGTGATCAAGAGCTAACTCACAAAATATAGATCTTTATCAACAGTTATGCATTTTGAATTGATTAATGTGGCTGCAAATACTTAGATGACAGTCAGAATGTGGTCTTATGACAATTTTCCAACTCAGCCAGACTTGTTATGTTGCATTGCAAGTCCACGCTGAGTCAAACTTGCGTACAAAAGTAGAAACATGAAGTGAGATTTGATCGTAGCCGCCACTCGCATCCAAATTGCTAAATGCTTTTGCGTGGACATGACCACACGCCCAGTTTTCTGTTGTACGTTGGTTTCGTGCTGCAACTCTGTACAAAAATGTTTGGAAACCAATAATAAGCAAACGTATGGAAATAGTTTATCTACATCCATCTATCTATCTCTGCAAAAGCAGCTTCAACTTGCAAACAAACAGAAAAAAAACATTGATTCATTCATTAAAAAAAAAAAAACACGTAATGCAATAACATATATTGGTGCCTCTAGAAGGCTAATACCACCCACCATATTGGCTCCACTGGATACCCAGTCATCAGTCGTATCCACATAGGAGACTAATTAGATCAAGAAATCATTACATTATTGCTCACTTAATTGGTGCACAGCAACTGCAGAGCATTTATGAATATGTTTGTATCACCAGCAAGTCTGGACCACAAGTTGTGAACGGATCTGGTCCAGTTTAGCCACTCTACCTCATGCTGACAGTCTAACATTTGCCCAGTGTTGCACAATCAGCAAGGGTGGGTGTCAATGGGTCTATGAGGAATAAGAATGAGCACTGTGGGGTTGGTAAAAGGAAATGTGATTAAATTGAACTAATGAAAGAGTAATGGCATCAAACCAAGCCACCACTTTTATGCCACTGGCCTGATCCCTCTCTCATTTACACAGTAGAGGGCTCTGAATATAAAGGTAATTCCAGCTCTCCAGGAACCTGCATACATAATGAATGGCTGGTTAACGTGATGTATGCCACTGTAGCGAGCTGCTTTGCATGCAGCCAGTACTACCCCGGTCTTGTGCGGGGTCATAATGAAGCGATATTTTTGACAGATTTTGCATGTGTTCAAGCAATGAAGCATCTGAACTCCTCACACACCTCAGCACTGCTTCTAGCACTGTGGCAGCCAATCCCTGCTTGGCAATTCTGCCTGGGTGAGGGAGGATAGCCCCAGATTGCCTCTTGCCCTCGCCACCGCGGAGACAATCACACACTCCCTCAATAATTCATACTGAGAGGTGTTTCTTTCATTTCAATATTCCTGCCCAAATGGTATTTTAAGAGCCATCTTTGTTGAGCCCAAACGTAAAAAGGGTGTCTTCAATTATTTATCTCCAAAGGTTTTAGCTCTGCCTGACTGTTTTTTCCTTTTTTCTCCCCCCCCTCTCTTTCTCTCTTCCTTCTGCTCCACTGGGCCCTGGTTGGATGGTGTCTCTCTCTCCAAACACTGTATTTCTCCTGGCTACCCAACAGGTAAGTTTGTTTGATCACATCATATTTATAGACTCATGCGACGGGCTCGCCTTGCACTGTATTATTTAGTGCTGTGGACTCTGAACTACCTGGCATTACCCGACTGAGGGAAAGGTTGTGGATCTCTTGTACATCCTGCTGAACAGGAGCTGTGGTCACTGATGTGGAGCAGAAAATCTTTGGTTTCACAGTGTTTATTTTCACAGCTTTGCTAAAGTGGCTTTAGGGACGCCGAGGTTGTAGCAACCTTATTTGGCTGACTCGCATCTCATCCATAAGGAGAGACACATCCGGAGTGTTTTGGCACAGTTATAGTTGCAGACTTAAAGACCTAATCCTATACTCTTAAGCTTTAAAGTGAGCAGAAAGGAAAGCTTTGCCATACAAATCTGAAGCACAGAGTCGTTTTGCGAGGGAGCCAGTTGGGAGCTAAACTTTAGAGTGTTACCTTTAAAGATGAGGGCGATGTCAGAGTGATCTTAAGAGGAGGAAAAGTATTAATTAATGAGAAATCAAAGTGAGATGTGACACGTCTGGCGGATGTGAAGCCTTTTGGGGTGTAAAATGATGTCACATCTGAGGTATCGGGACATAGAGATGAAGCAGGTGAAAGATAAAGTTTGAATTAGTCATATTCTTTCAGTTTTTTCTATAAATCATTATAATGCAGGACGTATGCCGGATGTATTATGACTCGTATCCTAGAATGATGACAAAAATAGTGATTCAGAGATCTTCAAATGTGTGTACATGAATCACAGGCTACTGATGCATCTTATGAATTTCAATCTGCTCTTGTTTTCTCCGCCTTCGGGTTAAGGCAACAAAACTTGTATGATTTAGAGGGAGGGAATGTGAGCTGTTGCCCTTTAAGTACAAATCAATTTGGTGTAGGGAGAGGAGAGTTGCAATTTAAAGTTGTATAACAACCAGCACATTAATTACAACATGATAGATCAGTAAAATACAGGGTCAAGGCAGCACACAAAGCAGAACATTGTCAATCAGCAAAAAGGTAAGGGTAGTAGGAGGGAATAGACACTGTATCATGAGATCTCAAACAGCTTACTCAAGACAACTGTCAACCTTAACTTTATTTTTCCACTGTACTGAACTTATTTCAAGACCTCACAAACTTTTTCTGTCTCCACCGAAGGAACCAGAATTTGAATGTTACATCCTGCCGCCCTTAAACTATTCTTGCTCCAGGGGTTGTGCTGTCTGATGCCCCAGGAAATGAAGATAAAGTTTGCTGGATGAACCTGTTCTCACTTCCAGCTGGTCAAATACCAATGACTGGTCAGTGGCCCTCAGCATCTGATACCGAGACGAACCGAGATGCACTAGGCTGCATCATTATTAGATGCTCAGGGCAACTAAATGCATCACTTGAGTGTCACAACTAATTTCATTATATTCCTATGCAATGACAATAAAGGATTTCTAGTTCTAGCTCTGGTACTGAAGTAGTATAGAGAGCGATAAAATCTGCATACAGAGGAGATCTGGTTGAAGGATGGGTCAAACAAACAGGATTTTCACCCAGGAGACTGTTGTTTGTGTCCTGTGTGAAACCAAAAGTCAGTGTAGAACTATGTAACGTGGTAAGTCATGTGACGTATGTCAGCTGTGACTAAACCTAACAAAGTACTTTTTGTTGCCTAAACCTAAACCTACCCTGGGAGTTTACTTTGAAAAGAGACTGGATGCAAGTAACGAGATACCAAGAGCATTACAAGCCCTTTTTACACAGTAATCACGCTATAGGGCCAATATTAAGTCCCTTCCTTATATCCCCTTTGCATTTTTACACAGAACCAAATGTCAGCTGCATCATGCGCTCCAGTGGATGACTTTTAGGTCTCTGGTGTGACATAAAACATATGCATCGGCAGCACTTCATAATGGCATAATATGACAATAACAGTCATTCATCATCCCTGTTTTATGGCAGCTGATCTTAATCGGAGGATAAGGAGCTCCTGGACCTTCTTTTTTGAGTTAGCCGCTAAGTACTAACAGCTGACAGCAACTTTTTAAATCTCCTGAGCTGGGTCAACAACACATTCTCACTCCAACCTCGTCACATATCAATGTTTGATCAAGGACCTTCCACATCCAGATTTGATGTCAGAAGTACCCTGGGTGCGTTGGTTGTTGGTGTTCTGGGACAACGGCGACTGGCCATGTAGCATGCTGACGTTAAAAGGATGGCTTTATTAGTCAATGTGTGACGCTGCAAATTAGCGCCGGATTTTGTTGACTTCGGAGTGAGACCAGGTTGCATGAAAACATTACACCCATGCTGCCCATGAGCCCATTCTGCCGACGGTCCCATTTATACAGACAGTGTTTCCATTCCTAGCTCAGAGGCGAGACAACTCTCTTCCCTTATTCTGGGATTTCATGTTTAATCCAGAATAGTTAGGCGGCATAATGACATGGATTTCCTGCCTTGAAGAGGCAGTAGACAAGGGGCTAAAGTTTGACCTGTAGGAACACTGATACAGTATTTGTATTTGACAAGTTAGGAGGATGTGTTGCTGGGCTGAGTGTCATGGATTTGAAAAATACAACCTTTAAGGTTGCTACATGTACAACATACATTTACAGAATAAGCAAGCACTGGTTGCAAGTCAAGGCAATGTAATGGCTAGGGTTAGGAATCTCTTGTCATGTTTATTGACATCAAAATATGTAGTCGACGTAGTGCCAAAGAAATATTTTCCTAAGTGTTTCAACAAGGTTACACAATATTACGAAAGCAGCAGAATAACCAGAGAACACTCAGCACATTGCTATTTGCAAATAGGCAACTAACCTTTTCTAGCATTCTCAGTCTTCCTTTTCACCCCTGCACACCTATTTTCCAACATCTATTCAAACATGACATTTATGCAGCACAGAACCACATGATACCTGTGTTGTTGTTTCATTGTGTGCAAAAATTGCTTCTCATATTATTCCCTTGCTGGTTAATCGCTTATTGGTCTGATCTGCCTAATCCTCATGGTTCTTTTGATGCAGAGGAAACTCAGAAATGAATGAATGAATGAATGAATGTGCAAAAGGGACTTTAAGAAGATTTATTTTATGGGGCTCCTTCTTTCCTGGGACTATTTGATTGAAAAGGACCATTTGAAACCAGGACCAGCCATGTGTGAAAGCTGAAAAGGCAGCCTGGAAACTTAGAGGTGGATCAGACTTGTGTCTGGAGTGATGCTCTGTGACATTCAGAGTGCTTATTTTCCATGTACAAGCCGGGATCTCAGTTGTAAATAAACCTAAAACATGTTGTCAAGCACATGCCAGAATGAGGATTTAAGACGGTCGTTGACATTTTTGTTGAAAGAGAACAGATCAAACAGTCAAAAATAGCGAGGATCAGAGCATTAGTCTGGATGAATGATGATGTCTCACACTGATCGTTGTTGGAAATCAAACAATGTCAGAGAGCACAGATGTGATAGAGCACAAAAGAAGTTTTGGGGGTACACAGATATATCAAGGGAAGATTTCTGAACATTGTAAGATTTCCGTGACAACAGCGTAGTATCATATTTTAAAAAGGGATGAATAAAAATGGAGCATCAGAAGACTTTTAGAAGATACAGGGTGGCATTATTATTTTACTGAAGGCACAGTATGAGACAACAAATGTAGGACAGTGAACACTCAGCTACGCTTTGGATTGATATGGAGTGCAACTTGACTTTATGTGGAGTCTCTCTCGGCACTTCACGAGCATGTGTCACTGGCTTAATATCAAACTACAATATCTGACAACAGTATCTCGCACTGAAAGCAAGAGATGCAAAATATGTCATGCACAAAAAGCGTATCACACTTCAACTTTGCATTCATTATTTCTATTATTATGAATTTGAATCAGTCAGTAGTAGCTTAGCTCAGTCACCAAGAGGGAAGTATCAAGATACAGCAGAAAATGTCTTGTTGAATGGTTGGGTGTACGAATAGACGACAGACCAAAGCATAACAAGGTAAGGTAAGGTAAGGTATGGTAAAACTTAAATGTCCCCGAGGGACTATTTGAGAGACACAATTGTAATGAATAAAACAAAACAGACAGTAAAATACATAACAGACTGAGACCAGAATCACACACTGTCAGGGATAAATCATGGGCAATTTGTGGTCACTGCTGGTTAAGATAAGCGATGGCAGACGGGACAAAGGACGATCTGTAACACTTAAGTTGGGTGTCCCAATTCCTTTTTGCATGCAGGGGTTGGGGGCATAACGAGTGGTAGTTGCTATTCACAATGTCTAGATTGGAGTTGACAGAAAGCTAGACAGCTAGCTAACGTTACTGTCGTCAGGTTGCTTGTTAGCTAGCTAGCTAGCTCGCACTATCTGGCATCTGTCATCTATCCTGTTCTGCCAAACTGTCAGATTTTTCACATTACGATAACACACCAGGTTGTATAACTATGCTGCCTCATAATGTTAGCTGGTTAGCTTGCTAGCTAGCAGAAGTCCCCTGTCATACGTATACTCTAATGGTACGTTAGTAGCAAGCATAATCATAGCTAACATTACCGTTATGTTGTAGATGCCGGTTGGAAATGTAGATGGCTCACGGCTTCCTGTTTAAAATAGTTACGTCTGCAGGAACGTAACCGACGCAGTGATATAGTGAGCGGTGTCCCAATTCATCGGGAAAGATTTCAACCCCTACCCCTCTTTGCTTCATTTCGAAGGCCAAGGGGTAGTGGGCAAGGGCTAGGGGTAGTGGACAAGGGGGGTTATTGGGATTGGGTCTTATATTTGTGCAGCAGACCCTACGCTGTAGCCTCACACGTAGCCTGCGCACATCGCCTACACCATTGTGAGCATTTATACTTGTGCGGTGATGTGTCTGTGTCACTCTCCAGTTACATCTTCAACACACAAGTCGGCAGCAGGGTTTCTGTGAAGTGCTGTAAACTTTAGTAGTTTCAAAACACACTTTAAACACACATTAAATATGGCTTAAAAGACAATTTCAAACACAAGTACACAATTCAGCCTCACTTTAACTCACAGCATTCACAGTCAAAGAACTTCCCCCCTATAAATACAACATGCTAATGTTATTAGCATGAGCCTGTGGCTTTTTATACAAATGCTGGAGGTTATTAAAGATAACACCAGTGATCTTACAGCACAGCTTTACCATTTTTTCCAAAGGCTAAGATTACCAAACCAGCAGACAATGTTTAAAGAAAGAATGCACTCAATGAAAGCAGAGTAGAACAATTTCACGATGGTCCTATCTACATCAAAACTCCTCAGCTTCCTTAAAAAGAATAGGTGTTGGTGTGCTGTCTTACAGATGGCGTCAGTGTTCACATCAAAATTCAACTTGTCATCCAAGACAGTGCCCAGATACTTGTACTGCTGCACTGCTGTCACTGGCTCCCCTTGATCAACACCTCATTGGTCTTGGACACATTAATGTGGAGGAAAGACTGGTCACACCAATTAACAAATTCATCTAGTTTTGGTTGTCCTAAATGTAAACAGGCCACAGCCATAGAGGGAGCAGGAAAGTCTCATTTGTGTCATAATTTAAACAACCATATGGGTTTGTGGAGAATTAGGCAATGACAGACCACCTTCCTGCATGCCGTACTGTATAGTTGGAGCTATACAAGAAGTCTGGTACTGCAGGTAACAGAGATTATTGTTTATTCAGAGGCAGAGCCTGAGCAACAAATGTGAATGAAAGAGTTTGCATATCCGTACCTTGTAGCCCTCAAATATATTCAGACACCAAAAACACTGGAATAAAGTGAATAATGAAGACACAAACAACAATTAGGAGAAATGTTTGCTGTGGGAGAAAACTGACTGTTGCGCTCTCATTTCAATGTTTGCTTGGCTGAACAACAGTCCACCCTAACAGAATTCTCCAGGGATCTGTGTCCACATAGCGTTTTGCTTTGGTTGAAAAGCAATGGCAGGGCCCTGGGGACCACTTCATCTTTGTGCTTTTTTTAATTTTATTTTTTTTAATGATGTTCTGCATGTGGGGTTTGTATCTATGACAACATCTTGACATTCACGTTAGCTAGGCAGCTGACGTAACGCTATGTTAGCAGAGGGTTGACTACACAGTTGACATCAAGCTTAGCAGTATGGTGATAAAAGCAAAACACTCACCAGCAGCATGCAGTGTCCACCGGCTGATCTGCTCCCACAAAGGAGAGCTTAGGGCTGTCTTAGTTGTGATGGTAGTCTAGCTGAAGGAGTGGTGGTGACATCGTCAACTCCTTTCAGTTCAGAGATTTTCAACTATCAGTCAGATGTGGGCTGTATTTGGAATTGTTGAGGCCTGAAAAAGGGATTGGCTGAATTTGCGTCAATGTTGTTGCAATCATGGCGGCACAGTGATGCAGTGGTTAGCATTGTTGCCTCACAGCAAGAGGGTTCCTGGTCCGAACCCAGGATGGCGGGTTCGAACCCCGGGGTGGGGGGGCCCTTCTGTGTTTGCATGTTCTCCCCGTGGGTTTCCTCCAGGTGCTCCAGCTTCCTCCCACAGTCCAAAGACATGTAGGTTAATTGGTAACTCTAAATTGTCCGTAGGTGTGAATGTGAGTTTGAATGGTTGTCTGTCTCTATGTGTCAGCCCTGTGATAGTCTGGTGACCTGTCCAGGGTGAACCCCGCCTCTCACCCAGTATCAGCTGGAATAGGCTCCTGCACATTCACAACCCTTAACCAGGATAAGCAGTTACAGAAAATGAATAAATGAGTTGGAGTTCTTTGAAAAAGAAGCTGGGTGCAACGCTGTATGTCTTGGCGGCAGCATGTGGATGCATATGCTCTCTCCTCGTAGGGAACAACAAAAAATATGCTGTTGCTGAGAGAGAAAAAAATGCTATGTGGACGCAGGCCCTAAGGCATTGACACTGTCTCAATATGTCACTGAGCAGTGGCCAGGAGCATGATACCAACAGCCTGACCTGACATAATACCTGCAGTTCCAATATAAGATTACTGACAGACAGATGCTGCGCCATTGTTGATTTCATTACTCTCATGAAAAGGGAGTTGAGGATGTTTTCTCACAGTGGAAAGACAGGCAGCCAGAAACACTGCCGACTTGTTGGGCAGCGCTGCTGAAGGTTGCTGAAATCATCAGGTACAGTAAACATACAGATGCGCTAACAGAATAGCTGCAAAGGTTTTAGTCTGTTGTACCCCAGAAAGGCATCATTGAGCTCCGATGAGCTGGAAATTGCACCCCGCTACGGTAATGCTCTGTTTTTGTGCTGTGTTGTTGTCAACATCTCAACTGATTCGAATGACTGCATCGAATACAAGCACGACGCAGACACATGCCAGCATGTGCACACACACGCACACACACATATACAGACGCTCTGAATTAACATTCAGACAATGTTTCTTGGAAAGTATTTGAAGATAGAATGGTTGCATACAAATTCCAAACTTGCTTCCACTGTCACACTGTCAGATTATATTTTTAGAGAATGAACTCAGTCCCACCCGAAGATTTTCTTTGATATTTCTTTACATTTCTTAATCCCCGAAGGGCTCTTGCATCTCAAGCACTAACTCGCCTCTCAGTATTCAACCAGCTCGGGACAGATCCTTCAAATGTGCGTGCGTGACGTTCCTCGACTCCAGAGTATCTGCCATTGGCACACTGCATCTCCAAGAACGCGTGTGCACCTGCTGCAAGCTGCTGTGTGTTGCCCTGCGAGCATGTGTTGTGTGCTGCCAACTGCCCGCAGAGCCACAGCTTTGCAAGTCCACTGTGGTGGGAGGACTGAAAAGCAGCCTAATGGCATTTTCCATTCCCTCACTGTGGGAGACATCTTTATGGATGGGGTCTGCGTCGACTTCTACTCCTCCTCACTCACCAAGGAGTCATGAAGAGTGATGGCCGTGAAGGGAGGATGGAGGAGGTGCAGGGTGGCAGGGGGGAAGAAGATGGGCAAGATGAAGCAAAAAGAGGAGGACTTAAAGAGAGAGGAGACAAAAACAAGAGAGTGAGAGTCCAGGACGACTATAGAGATATTTAGATACAAAATGAAAAAGTCTGGGAGTGATTAAGACACAGAATTGGATAAAACTCAAAATAAACTGATCATGAAAGATGCTTCTCTCCTCCTGTTATTCAACCCCATTTAGTTCTTCCTTCGTAGATATACACTCCTCCCTGTCTGTCATTTTCTTGCACCATCTTCCCGCCTCCTCCCTCTTCAGCCATCAGACCTCTCTCCTTGCTGATGATGTTCACACCATGAGAGGATTCTTTCTGTTCATTGGGGAGGTGATGAAAATCTCATTAATTAAATAGGGACTATGGTGTGGCAGCATGACGGGCAAACAGGACGCTTCCCTGCTGACTTAAAGCTACATTATATCAAGATGAATAAAAAAAAAAAAAAGGAAAAACACAACTTGCGCAAGTCATTTAAAACATATACATCATTTCCAGCAGCCTGGATCTTTTATAGATAGATTGTTTTAGGAACAGAGAATAGCTTCTGCATTCCAATGCATGGAAAAGTCAGGAAAGGTAAAAGGCCTCCATGGCCACAGAGGTGTTTTCAGTTATTCTGGCTAATTAGAACTCAGGTTGAGGTTGGGTGGGTTTACAGGTGTAATTACATGAGGGTGTACAACCTCATGGACTAGCAAGAATGATAAAAGTGTAAGTTGTCTCACCCTAATAGGTGCAATAACACTAAGGGGAGAGCAATGAAGTGTCAATCAAGCTCAGTCCACACAGCCCTGAGCTGACACCTAATCAGGCACTAGTGCAAACACCTGTGTTAGTGGAGCATGGCTGTGTAGTGTCCTTAGTAACAATCCCATTTGTCCAAACTTGGCATTTGAATCTCTTTGTTAAATTAACAATACAAATAATTAGGAGAACTACTTTCTGGAAGTGGCAGTACGTGCGTTTACATGGAGCCATGTATTCCTTTTGCATTCGGGTTGGAAGCCCTATCCGAATAGAAATGCTCCTTGTAAACACCTCAACCCGAATGAAAACAGCCAACCCGAAAGAAAATCTAATAGGGTGCACACGGTGAACCTGAATGGAATAATTTTTCTGTCTTGTATACACCTCCTACCCGATTCCAGCCATTCCGTTCTTTCTGCGCATGCTCGTTTCCTTGTCCTTCTGGTGAGATGACGTCTATAGTGCATATAGCCTGCAACTTTGTACCAGTCATTTAGAACTGAAGAAGCTTCTTGGATGAGACGAGAAACGTCTTCAAGAAACGCAAGGAAGTCCAGTTGCCTACGATATTTGCACTTATGATAAAATGCCCTAACATAACATTCATTACATTAAAATACAAAATACTGATACGGCTGGAGCTGTTTGTAGTTTTGTTTCTTTGCAACAAAGTTTTGTGAAAGTTTCTTTTTACCAGTGGCGGACTTGTTGGACAACTTGGTAAACACAGCCTCCCTCTTTCATTCCTTCAACCACCTTCTTGAAAGGGTCAGTATTGCTACAGCCTTTTTGTGCATATCCAAGTCTTTCACAAAGGTAAAGAATAGCTGTGGGGGTTTTTTGTGCGGGCTTTTCTTGTGGGGATGCATCTCTACACCAGCCTTGCAAAGTGCTGGTGAGTTGGATGTGTACAACTGCTCAGAGTCGACCGCAAACAGGCAAGTAGCCGCGTGTCAGCAACTGTGGTAAAAACATATATTCCAAATAGGTGTATACTTGCCTGAATAATGTTATTAAAAGCCAAATAATACCATCATACCCCTTGTGTCTTAATCTGAAAATGCAAAATTTGGAATGATGTCATTCAGGATGTTGTCATGTTCAGAACAATAGGGGAATATAGGTGTGCATGTAAATGTAGCCAATGATGCACTGGAAAGCTAAGCTATACTGTAGAAATACCACAGAACTCTGGCTTTGTACATCTGGATAGCATTTACCATATAGTAACAGGTGATGCAACAACCCGGTCTCACTCCAAAGTTGTTGAAATCCTGCGCTTGAGCAGTGACTTGCGACATCAGACACTAACGAAAAAAGGTGTCCTTAACGTCAGCATGACACCCGGCCAGTTGCCATATAGTTTAAGAAGTGTATCTTGAAAGAAGACTATGCATGTAACAAGAAGAACTTGACATTGTGTTCCAGAACATCAACAACCAATGTACCCAGGGTACCTTGCACACCATATCTGGATGTGTAAAGTCCATGACCAAATGTCAATATGTGACGAGATTGAAGTGAGAATGTGTTGGATAAAACCAACACGCACTACAGTATATACTCTGCCCTATTTTTAAATTATCCTGGAGAGTCTTGCGATTCTATGTGGGTGGGATACTTACTCAATGTTTAAATTAGATGTCTTTCTGTGTGTGTAAAAGATGTACTTCCCAAAATAGCCACGCAGCCTTATTTCTTCTTTCTCTATTTCTGATGGGAACTCTGTGTGGAGGGAGTGAAGGAAAAGACTGAAATACAAACCCTGCTCAACATCAGCAAAGGTCTGCAGATTGCTGGTTTTACCGACAGTAGCTAAAACTTTAACTGCATGTCCATCATCTACTCAGACAAACAAAATGATCAGTTTGAGTTTTCAGTTTAGCAACATCACATCCTGTCATTGTCTGGCTCCTGAAATTTACAATTTTTAAATACTTCCCTTCACTGTCATGTTAAATTGTCAAATAAAGTCTGAAGTGATTAAGCTAACGACAGACTCTGACATGGCCCGTTTCAAAGACTGAATGACTGCTTGTCAACTCTCAAAGGACTCACTGACCAGTAAAAATGGAATCAATCAAACACAAAGAACTCACACGCAGGGAGCAGAGCAGTCTTTGATTAGTTGGATGTAAACAAGGAATCCTTTTATGCTTTGATTTGACAAGATACACTTGAGAACACTTGGAACATCAGACGGATTGAGAGACCTCATTTTGTGTGTGTGTGGGGGGGAGGGGGGGGTCAATATATATTTTAATTAAACCACATTGGAGGCAAATATCAAAAGGAGGGTGTGGAAATAAGAAAGTTTATTTTTAATAATAACTTTTTTAATAACTTTCACATTAAAGCTCTGACACAGTACCTCACGGTGCTTTTAGTTAAGTCAAAGCCATTATTAAAATACTATGTGCTTCTTGTTTGTGTATACCATTTGATCTTTGACACACAGGAATGTAGAACATTTGTTTGGCCAACTTAGTACATGTTCTTCAACCCACAAGCACAGCAAAATGGCCTTGTGCATTTCATCTTGTGTGCAGCATTTCTGTAAACAAAAGCAGTTATGATTTACTTATTATACAAGTGAAGAGTTTCTAAGACTTGTACCATGGCCACAGAAAGTGCTTCCTTCTGGTTGGTTGGCAGGTGTCTGTATAAATTCCTTGACTTTGACACGTCATCAGTAAACAGTTACCAACACTTTAGATCCCCTCACTTCTTCTTCATGTTATATCACCAGTGAGTACGTAGTGATAAAAGAGACCTAAGAAAGAGTGAAACTGGTGCTTGAACTTGTACACTCATTTTTGCATCTCAAAATTTGTGCCCTCAGACACACTTTTCAGTGACCTAAGAGCCTGTTTAGGTGTTAACATGTGTCTCAGTGATCTGAACACAAGTGGCAGCCGAGACACATTCATGCCTGTGTCTCTGATGCAACTCCACCTGATCAGCTGTTTTCAGATTTTGTGACTACCTACGTCACTGACACTAGACAGTCAAAGGGCCCTGGGCACAGTAAATATGTACGTAAACTCTCATGCTTGTTAGCTTGCTTGCTAGTGATGTTAGCAGTTGTATATCGCTATCAGCAGAATTCAAGATGTCTCCTTCCATAGGGCAAAACAATGCATGGTCACACAACCTTTTGTCCGACTCGTCATAAAATGGTAAAGTTCTAAGAGCTTTAGTGCGCTGTCTGTCAACTAAACAATCACAACATCCTTCACTAATGATGTAGCCCTAATTGGGGACACATCAGGACCAAGTCCCCAGGAACAGCGCTAGGCTTTGAGGCCAATGGCCAAAGGTGGAAGAACAACTTTGGGGTGCATCATGTGATAATATGCCCCACAGTGTGGAAGATCCAGGTAATTTCATGCCGTGGAAATCAATATTTTTAGCTTCATGCACGACATGAGCAGCTTTCATTGGAATTAATGGGCATCAGCCTCCAACGCTGCATCCAGCTCTCTTTAAACATCCATGATCAGGACGCATTAGCATTAACATTACAAAAAAAAAGTGTCTCAGAGCACCTCCACAATTGGTTTGACTGATGAGATCACAATGCATCTTGGTAGCTGTCAGCGTTGCTAGGTGGGAAATGTAGGATTATCGTACCAGAGACTCAAAATTATCGTATTTTGAGGGAAATTATCGTGCATCTGTCATAACCAAAATAACAATCCTACTGATGCGCTATAGGCAAATATAGTCACTCTACTTTTTTGGTTTACTTTTTTTCCATTTTCCTTGCTTCTGTTTTTCCTCTTCTTCTTCTTCTTCTGTTTTCAATCTCATTCTCGCTTGACTTTCTGATGGGTCCTAGCACCTTGTGGGGCGGGTACAGCTGACCATTCAGCCAATCATGCTCATTGTTCAGAGACAAACGTCACCTGTATCTCATGCTATGCAAAGTGCGATTGGCTGGAAACATGTCACATGGGAACAGATGCCTTCAGGGCTCACAAAAAAACTCCGGCATACTGATTACAACCACACATTCATTAAATGGTCAAATTATCGTACATTTGGCCTTTTTTGGGATTATTGATCGTACATCGTAGAGAGGGCCAAATTATCGTACAAATACAATAATTACCGTACACCTGGCAACGCTGGTCGCTGTTCACATTTGTCTTTTACGCTGTCCACTTTTGATCGGCTCATGTAGCACACATGTTTACCAAGTGTACACAGGCTCCAAATGTAGACCTACCTTTACAATAGCACGATAAGTAGGTGCCACTGGTGCTGCAACAAAGACATGATCCCTTATAAACAAATCCATTGCTGAGTCTCAAATCACATACTTCCATTAGTACACTTCCATGCAGTATACTATGTGCACTATGTACTTGGCGTAGTGCGCGAATTTCGACAGGGTAGTGTTGTCTCAAACCAAACACGGCCGTTGTGCACTTAAATTAGCTAGTTAGCAAATTAGCATTAGCATTTGCATTATTGTTTGCGGTGCCAAATCACTAAATTAACCCAATAAACATACTGCTGGCATATACCCGACAACTGTATAGTGGTGCTTAGTACAAAAAACACATGTATTTGTACAATGCAGTGATGTTCACGGTCACACAGTCCTCAGCCACCATTTCCAGTTTGAAAAGTGGTCCCTCCCCTTCAGCTACGTAGCCAAGATGGCGACCATTGAGGGCGAGAAGTGTCCATAGTTCCACACTCAACTTCTTGACCGTTTTGAGTGCACCATCTGGGTACTCATAGTGCACTGCATTTTTCCATACTTCTCAGTGTGAACGTGCATATGCACTCAAAATATTAAGTGCAAGTACAGAAGTACGCGATTGAGACACAGCCTATGTGTACTATGTATTTCAGGTTGCTAATAGTAACTTTACTGAGCATATTGCACCCCGAGGTAAATGGTAGAAAACAATGTGTATCCTTTTGGGGGAACAAACGCCTGCAGCTGGTGGTTTTTATTTATTTATTTGTGTTTGCTTCTCTTAACATTAGATTCATTCTCCCTCTATAGGTTTGCAAAAACAAATCACTATTCAGATTGACATGTTAACAAGGTTGTCAAGGGACTGCCTGGTGACCACACACCAAATCCTATGAATATTAAATGAGAGAGAGTGAGACAGGGTGAGAGGGAGGACAAGGAAGCAAAAGAGATATTAGAGTTGGAAAAGGTTGGATATGTTGAAATGGAAGAAGGGAGAGAGAAGATGGGAGGAAGAGTGGCGGGGCACAGGATGAAGGGGAAGAAAGGGGGTTTTCAAGGATGGCTAAAGAAGTGGTGTCGGCAACTGGATACACAATTTGGGCGCACATCAGATATCACACGACGCATTTCACACCATCCCTCTTTTATCTTGGCTGTATTTCTGTTTGCCGCCACCGTAGAGACAGCCGACACTGTTGCTCTGTCCGGATGAAAATCTGCGGGTGGGGATCACAGGCGGGAAATCTACCTGGAAGCTTTCTATTTCCGTTTCGCTGTCTCTCTCCCTCAGTGGGGAGGGCATCAGGGCCAAACAGAGCAGTCGGAGCAGAGATAGATGGAAGCGCCATGTGCCTCACATTGCCACCCATCCCTGACAACAAGATTAATCTTTACTCCTCAACCCTGATGAAAGTCCCCTGTCGGAGCCACCTCTTTTCATCTCTCTCCCCTCTCCCTTTCTGTGGAGGATAGTTTCACCTGAAATGAAAATTAAAAGAGATTATGAATACATTTTTTTCCACTTCCTGGTGGGGATTACCAAGCTTTAAAGGGGCCACCGCTTTAACACATGAAGATCAGTTTACTGCACAGCCTGTGAAAATAGAGGAAAAATGTCCTCTGTGGTTTTCATCAGCTCTCTGCAGTCTGAGTTTTCTGGTTTTGGACTTCACAAGGACTCGATTTCACTTTATTAACTGTCTTTTTACTGTAAGATTTTAGTCATAAAACACCTACAGTGCGTTCGTTGAGCTCGGCAGCCTGAAGCCTGATCAATGGACAGGCTTCGGGGACTCATTTAGACGAGTCTCTGCATTTTGAAACTTGTGAACAAAACCACTTCAACTGAACTCTGAAGGTATAAAATAAAATATTAGAAGGTAACTGTGTGGCCCATTTCCCACCTCAAATTTAATCAGAAACTCATTTAAAGAACACCGGTCATATTTTTTCCACTTTAAAAATCCACCGCATACAACAGTGACAGCTCGGAGAATATTACATTTGTTGAAAAGTGGGAAGGGTTCATGTGAGGAGAGCACTTGTGACAGCCCACTTTAAATGACGTCTGCTCTGTATTGTTATTGTTCCTATAAATCCTTATTGTTCCCTGACAGCACAAGGGAGCAAAGTGACTGTGGGTTGCCTTTGAAAGGCTACATTTACCCACTAATTGCTGCTGATATTGTTACTATAGATGGAGGAATTCAAGCCTTAACCTGACTGATCTTAAACTTTTAACTCTTAGCTTTAACACATTATAACAGGGGTGTTATTCTGCACATTTCTCTGCTTGCGTCATTTGTCTTCCTTCCATCTCTGCCTTCAGCGCTTGAATAACACAGCAGTTCTGCAGTTCTTTTACATGGTTAAAGGGGTTTGTACAACACTCAGTGTGTTTGCACATGAGACGGTATGTGCATACATGTGTTCTTAGAGGCATACGCCATTTATGCTGCACGTGTAGTGGGAATGTATGTGCTGTGTGTGTCTGGGACAGGCTCCCGACTCTGAGGGTGTGGTGATGATGAGAGACCATGAAAGCGCTACTCGAGAGGCAAACACACAAATTTCTCTTTGGGACTGCCGGCATCAAGGGAGTGGCAGATGAAATAGAAACACACACACTCACATCTTTTCCCAGAGCTGGAGAGCAGCCACGGTGGAGGATGAAGAAAGAGAATAAGACTTTTAAAAAATTTCAGGCTCAGTTGTTTGCTTACGTTTGAAAAGTACCACAGCACTCGGATGTTTTGCCCTTTGGCTGAAATCTCAATCCTTTTGCTCGCTGATCCTCTGCCCCCACCCACCCCCAAACACCCAACACCTAGTCCTTGCATCCACGTTGTCTAAGTCTGAGCCCCCTTTATAGACGCATCATGTCAAACCCATCTCTGAATGTCATGCTTGACTCCACGGTAAAGCCGGGGGGGTCAAAGCATCACTGGGATGTGAAATCAGAATCAAGCCTGACGTGTATTTTATGATGCAACAGATGTGATTATACAGGAAAATACACAAAAATACTCTTACACAGGAGTTAGAATTTTATTTAAATAACTGATAAACTTTACAATCTCACACTAATATCTACAGTGTATGTATTAATACAGTTACTGCTGCACCACTCTGCACTTCACAGTTTTCAGACGGGTTATTGAGTTCGGGCTCAACATGTTAAACTTCTCAACATGAAGGCAGAAACTCAATCAAAACATTGGGTAAACTTGAAGGGCACTCTTCTGCCAGTTCTTACACAAGCTATATCTCATTACCATACTGCATACTAATACTGTGTTATGTATATCAATTTACATATAAATTCCTGCAGTTGCACAAGAAATCTTTATACCTTACTGCTTTGTAAAACCCAGTTCAGACCAATGATTTGCAACAAGATGAAACGGTTTCAGAACGTTGCAGAGAAAAGCTGCACTGGTCTGAACCGGAAGGGTTTGTAGAACGTTGCAGACTGACGCATTGCAAGCAGCTGCCTGCTTCAACTCGTCGTGTTGGAAATCTTTGGTCTGAACTGGGCATGAGACTAAATGATGCACCAATTGATGACACTGCAGTTTTTGTTTTTTCTTCTTTTGTTTTAATATTTACTTTGTTGTTATTTTCTAAGGAACTCTCAATATGAACTGCAGTCAATTTTAATTGAGGGTTGTTTTGTTTTTTGGCATGTTGTTTTGTAAGAATAATAGTGTCCATCAACTGCACACCAAAACCAAGCCAAACTACTCTGCATACTGGCATCTTTAAATAGTTTGGAATTATTTTGTAGTGAGAAATTGGGACAAAATAAGAGTTTGACTATCAAGACATGCCATAATATCCATGTTGTCACACTGCATTGCTGTGATGACCAGCTCCTCTCCTCCATAGTCTCCCCCTGCAGTAGCCTGGAGGGCAGAGTTCAAGCTCGTTAACAGAATTGAGCTCACCTGCTCTGTCTTTGACACTATATGAGCTGGTGTCAGTCAGCCAGCCTCTGCTTGCCTCTCCATACAGCAAAGCTTGAGCGCATTTACTGCTCTTTTAAACTTTGTAGAAACTTTCATACAGAGCCTTGTGTTCACTTTAGTTTGTTGTTTTTCTCTTTTGTTGGATAAGACACACAGTCTAAAAATGAATCCCATGTGTGGTCTCCCCCTTTCTTGTGTTTCTGGAGCCAGGCTGTGATAATGTGTTGGCACAGGCCAGAGCAGAGTGGTTGATAAGTGGTAGCTGTTTGCCATTTTTATGCTGGGACAGATGTAACCAGGATAAGCATTGTGGCTGTCCATACCAATGAGCTTTTTTTCCTCCATTAAAAATGAGGTTGGTGTTGAGAGTGAAGTCCTTTTGCATCGTTGCAGAGGCGTAGGTAGTCCAAAGTGTGCAGAAAAAATGTGCAAAGAAAATCAAAATATTTAATAAAATGAAAAACTTAAAGGAACAGTGTGTATAATTTAGGGGGATTTAATGGCATCTGACAGTGAGGATGGCTGATTGCAACCAGCTGAAACTTCTGGTTAGAATTCCTTCAGTGTTCATTGTTTAGGAGGTTTTTACCGGAGCCAAATTATCCGCAGAGGTCTCTTCCTCTCCAGAGCAAACAGACCAGGTTCCTCATTTGTAACCATTGCATACTCACAAAAAAGGGCTTGAAATGTGGGTACACTTAGTATAAATTTGGATTTATAAGAGAAACTTGACAAGGAAACTCTGATCCATGTGTATGCACATGTTGGAGACAGGAAATTGGCGACACAGATGGTGAGGTGGTGAACTGAAGCCAGATTGTAGAAATCAAATGTGAGCTTTTATTTAAATTTTTTATCTAAATTCACCTCATGTCACATGTTTTTCATAAACATCCAAATGCAGCCGTGTTATTTGTGCTTGTGTCAGTGAGCCATAACGTCTTCTATAAGCAGTTTTTGATAGTGTAAGATAAAAGGTATAGAATACTGTCATGTGCACATCAAGCACTGTGAGATTGGTAGAGATGTTCCTCGTTCCAGTTCAAGCACTATTGCGACCCTGTTTTTATCAAATATAGACAGGGAAATCCAAAACTCAGAGACAGACACAAGTATTTGACTTAGTGTTGGGCAAGTGTTCATTATTAATAATACATACTTATTAATTTAATTATTAATGTATACCAATGGTGTCTGGTAATAAATCTAGGATCAGACACATCAAAGTTGCTCCATCCAGGATTGATGTCTACAACTAATATGGGAGTGTTGGCACGTCCTCACAGCATTCCTGCTGTTTGGAGACGCTTGCAGCGGCTAATTTCACCAGGAAAAAGGCCGGTTGAAACTTCCAGAGGGTTGACAGCTCCATCAGTGATGCAACGGTCTGGGGGAGGGCACAGTCCCCAGTGATCCGGGAAAATACTGGATGAAGATGTGCACATGGGATGATTAATGGGGTCCTATGTGATGTGAGCCACTGAGAGCGTGGTAGCTCAACTAATGGACGACTTGAGGATGCAAAAAGGGGGCAGTCCATCAAGCAAACCTCAAATCATGTTTGTATTGAGCTTTGTTAGTGTCATGCAGTGGAATAGTCTCAACCAGGCTTCGACTTCTCAGCTGTCACATTGAGGACTTTATCAGACTTGTCGTCACTACTGCTTTCTCTGTGTTTTGCCACACTGTGTTGAATTTTTATTTCAGTCAAGGTAGAATCAAAGTATTACAGTCATCATGCAGCTTGAGGCTACTGGGAGTGCTGCATGATCTCAGCCTGGAAGAAGTGCTGAGCTTTTCTGCACACACAGAAACTTTGAGTCCCCTGACTACTTCACTGAATCCTATTGGACAAAATCTTCCTCTGTTACTTTCTATTTTATTGTCTTTGTGAACTAATTTAATATTGCACCCTGCTGCCCATTCCTTCTTGTTCCTTGTCCAAGAAGTAAGTAGATTTTATTCCTTCTTTCAAATGTTTTGAGTTCTTCTTCCTCTTTGTAGCGGTAAAAGGCCCAGAGATCGATCGGCTCATAAAAGGGTTCCCTCCCGCCATGTTGTTATTGATGCTCTTCTATTAGGTTGGCAAGGGATTCAGGATGCTCTTGTACCACCTTTGTTATGAGCTGTGTTTGTGTTGAAGTGTGTGCAGAAGACATACTGTATCAATAAACACTGTATTCATCTGGAAAATCCCCTTCATTTCAGAAAAGTGCTGCCTCTGCAGTGCAATACATCCACAGGAAATGTGAACCCAAACTTTTCATTAGCAAATCAAAATGAAAGTTTGTATCACCGGCGCTGCGCGGACAGATTGTTTTCCGTGTGGCAAAGATCAAACCACTGACAAGTAAAACATGACTGTACTTCTTCTCTATTATGCCTTGTTGGTTTTATGGTTCTGTCGTCCTACACAGTGATGACCATTAAGCTGTGTATGCTGACCACGACTTCCACCTCAATTACTTTCTATAGTTTCCTGTCTACATAATGGATTGTGAAGAGTGCTCGCTTGCCTCTGGTTGATTTAACACGTGAAAAGACCAAATCAAGAATAATAGACTGAGACTCACTCCAGGGGCAGAGCTCCAGCCCCAAATGTTTTCTCAGAAGCCCTCAATCTATGCTATTCCCTAAAGAAATTTAATATAATTGAGTGAACGTTCTCCTGTTGGCCTAATATTCAATTCAGAATACTGAAGACCACATTTACTTGGCATTGGTGGATATCCTTGATTTGCAATTAGAGCAGCCCAGATTATTATGGCGTGGATTCAACTGTAGCAGATTTAACAGCTAAACAATCATTCTGTGAACTCTCCAGTATAGTATCACAAAATTAGGTTTTAAGATTAGAAATGCTGTTTACGCCAAATTATGTTATATCACACAGATATATTAACATTAGACGGTTCTCGCCTCTTTAAGGTTGCAGGAGTAAAAATTGTAATTAAGGTTTCAGAGTGATGAAAACAGTTGGAGAACAATTTGGTACAAATAGGATGTAGGCTCCATAGCATGTTTTTACCTCGTTGGTAACTGATGTACAGATTTTTAGTCGTTCTATTCTCTGATATGGCTTGAACATAGTGTCCCCAATGTTTACAAGCTTTGTCTCCACCCCTGAATCACACAATTTAGGTGTTTTGTTTTACTTTATTTCATTTTTTCTTATCATGAACACTTGAAACAACCCATGAAACAACCTATAACTTGTTACACTTAAACATGTTAGTTTGACTCTTTGTTGGGGACTATTTTCCCCTGCGGATTAACACACATTTGCTCAAGTGTTTTCAGCAGCAGGACAGTGTATTTGGCATGAAGTCAAAATAAACCACAGTGCCGATGTTCATCGTAAATGATGGAAACATGTCACTTAGCGCCACAGTGATGTGTTTTTAACAGTTTTTGGATAACAATGTAGGTCAATGGTCAAGAGGAAGAAGATCTAAACATTTTAGGGATGTCCTTATCTGATCTAAAAGATCAGGGCCGATCAAGACGTTTTGTAACTGATCAGAGTCAACTATACTGAGCTATAAAGAGCTTGTCCCCAGTGCTTTGTTTTGCATCAGCTGTTACAGAGAGTTTTTACTTGCTAAGCATTTGTGCACAGCAACAGAACAAGTGCAGCCTCAGTCAACTTTTCTCTGTCTGTCTGTCTATGCACTCCATGTATGTAAGAGCAGGGGCTGAGCCTCTCCTGTAGTGAGACACCACACGCCATAAACAACAGTAAACACAGTATGAGGCTCTTATGTATATTATTTACCTAATTTATGTGCACTTGTTTTTATTTCAGCTCCCTGTGAGACAGTATCTTGTGTTTGGCTTGTGTGTCATCTATGGGGCATGTAATTTAACCATAGGCACTCATAACGCAACTGCAAGAGCAACAAAATTCCTACGAGCAAACAGACAGAGTAATTCACTAATGTAATCGACAAAAAGATGCACACACAACAAAAACAAACACTCAACAGAATACAGTTTATTCAGGTGTCTCAGGCAAAGGCTGCAGAGAAAGCAACAGACACTGAGAATAATCTCTTAAAGGGATAGAGAAAGTACGGGAAGCTTAAAAAAAAGCTTGGATGCAGGCTTTCTTTTTCTTAATGCTTTGCAGAGATTCAGTTGTCAAGCATATACATTAAAAATGAATGCACTTGCACTGTGCGGCTGTATTATTTAAGAAAATACACATGTTGAATCAAGACTTTGTATTGGCAGATACTCAATATTAAATTACTTGCCTCAGGATTGAGGGCAAAAACCTGATTGAGACATCCCTCATAAATGTATTATTGGTTTTGATCTTTTATGGGACTGTATATAGCAATGGTTCCCGACTGGTCCAGCCACAGGATCTAGATTTCTCCTTAGTCATTAGTTCAAGGTCAACATAGTTTGACCTCTTCCACTCCACGAGGATGCCGCGTCCTCAGCCGACATTACTGAAGACATTCAGAAGCTATAGCGGAGAGCTTTAGGGCTAGAGTGAAGATACTGCTATCATATGAAACTAGAAGACCTAAGGAATGTATTGGTACCAATGTCATGACACTGTGTCATGCAAGCTTGTCAGGAAGGGCGTTAAATGACACTCTAAAGTTAGGTTAAAGTTTGGAAAGGGAAAAACTGGTATGACCATTTTCATTGGAGTCCCTTGACCTCTCAAGGGCATACACACTTTGTGCTAATCCCATGCAAACAATGATGTTTTTCCTCCTGCAAAGCTGAAATTCTTGTGGATACAATATGCATAGATGGATTTTTCTGTGGTGTTGTAAAAGGTCTTAGTGTCTTACTGTAGTATTTTGGAGGGATATTTGACCATTTTTATCAATTCTTAAGTTGTAGAAAATGCTTACATTTATTACCAAATCTGTGTAAGAAATGGCATTAACCCCAAAATTGCTGCAACAACCTATGAGACATGAGCGTGAAAATAACCATCATACTTCCATCATAATGCTCTAAGCCCCTATACACTTTAAATGTCCAAAGTTTAAATATGTGCCTAATCAAAACACAAAGTTTATCCCGTGTTTATGACTTGAAAAACCTGACACACAGTGCTGAGCTGCATTTCAAAGTAATTTTTAAGTTCCCAGCTTTCAAACGATGTTTAGTACAACTATGGAGCGTATACTGTTGACCTACTCTCTCCCCCTTAAGATCACCAGCCAAAAAATGGGTCTATGGTAGGACGGGGTGGAGTGGGAGAGGTTAAAACATTCAGTGTCATACTTGTGTTTGGCCATGTTGTCGAGTTAGTTTGCTGTCTCTACCAAGTAGCTGTCTGTTAGTCACTCACTCTACAGCAGGAAGCACTTCAAAATAAAAGCTCTGTGCTGAAAATTCAATGTACTTAAAAATAAAATGTGTTTTTTACTGTGACCCACCAATTGGGAACCACTGGTATATAGCATAGTGCCAGCCTTATCCTGCCATCCATTATGCAGATAGTTCATTTGGATATTTATGTCACCTTTATTTACATTGGGGAAAAAACAGTAAGGAAAAAGAATACCTTTTAGCAAATCTGCACAGCTGGCACTGTGAAAACCAAACAGCTCAAAGACAGAAAAGGCGAGCAATGAAACTAAACACAGCAACTGAGCACGTGTTAATCTAAAACATCAATGTATTAATCAAGAACATCACTGCTACAACATGTACAAGTAAGATTAATCATGGTCTTAATGAGCTCTGAAACTACTCAGGGACACACGATGAAGATCTGCTGAAAATGATTCCACGCAGCATAGCTGAGAGCACACTTGCCAAGCTTAGTATTTAATGATATTGGCTGTGGGCTGGGCCTGGCCTACAAGCTTGTTTAAACACGTTGAGTCGCATTTGAATTCTAGAGTCTTTAATTTGCTGTATTGCTTCTAGTCATTCTTGTTGCTGCTATTAACTTGATTGATGGAAGAAAGTGGTTAATTATTGCTTTCACTCTCTGGCTGAGTCAGTTTTTGAGAGAGCTGTGCCCAGAGTTTGAAGACTTTCTGTGCAGAAGGTGGTATTTAAGTGTGAGCTCAAAGCCGTCCTGCAAATGACCTCATCAGAGTTGAATGTGAATTTAAGTTGACATTCCCACAGCTTTGGAATTTTAGCTTCACTGCGTTTGGTCATGGCCTCTGCTGGCAGCTGATTGGGAGAGTGGTTATACATATTGTGGTGTAAATATTGGTCTGCAGTTTTTGGTTTGTCTGAAAATAATTCCTGTGCTGTGAACTCACACTAATGTAAGATACTGTTGGATAGAGATGGGTCTGATGTGCTCTCCCAAAAAATTCTGTTTAATCAGACTTAGTTGTGTTTAAGCTCAGATCTGCACTTCAAAGAAATGGACGAAGGGACGATAATATACTCCAGCAACAGAAGAAGAAGAAGTTAGATGATTACAGTATGCCATTGAAATGCAAGATGCCTTCACACTTCACTAGCTGAGGATGGTGGCATAAAATTACAACCTTCCATGTTTTTTTCCTTCCCTTCATTTCTCTCCTGTTCAAAGAGAGAAAGTAATTGGTGTCTTAAGCACATTTTTTTTTTAAATTTTCTGACATCCTGTGCTGAAACTAGAAATGTTTACCTGTCCCAATATGCGGTGATGGACTTAACCAATATTTGGTTTAACAAGCAATACAGTGTTTACCTCAAAAGCAAAAACTGAGCATAGCATTAGTTCAGGCAGGACATGATGTCAAGCTCAGCTCACATCCCAGCTACATCAGCTGATCTCAAGCAGCCCAGCCAACTGATGGAGCAGCTGATAGATCACATGATTCCTTTCTATGCAACCAATTGGCAAATTTCATTCAGGGCGCCCTATTTAAGCTGCTCTGGCCTGCCTACTGTTGCTGCTTCCTCTGCTCTGACCTCCACCCCAGCTCCTCCTTTTCATGCTGTGTCCGACTTATCAATGTCATTTCTGTTTGTCTTTGCTGCTGCTCTCCCTGCCTTAAACTTTCCATGTATGCGCATGGAAGGGCAGGGAGGTTTGCTGTCTCTGTCTCAGGCTCTCCTCATTTGCACGTGGAAGGGCAGAGAGGTGTGCTTTCTCCACCTTAGGCTATCCATGCAGGCCTAGGAAAGGCAGAGAGGCCCCGGAATAGAGTCATACCGCCAATTATAAAACCGCAAATGGAAATAGAGTTTTCTTTGACTAAAGTGGTCCTGACTGAGATAGGAAAAGTATGGCAAATTTGATTATGACAAGTAGCTTTATTCTCATCAAACAGCTGATCTGTGACATTTAAGGCAACATGCCATAAACAATAACATAGACTATAAGTACCATTAGGGAATTGACAGTTTAGAAACAGGAGCTGATGTGTAGACCGCAGCCAAAACCAGCTGCAGCAAATTTAGCTGTGCACTCAAGGAGAACTGATGGAAAAACCGTGACTGCTTCCAGAATGAATGCATTTTCCAGCGATAAGGCTGAATTTTCTGGTTAACATCTAATGGTACTTTTATGCCGATAATAGTTTGGACCTGCAGTTATGACCATGTGAACACTGGACAGTGGAACTGGAAATTTACTGACACATAATGTCAGTATTATCGAATCTGTCCGTGTCTCTGTGTCTTGTAAAGCACCTTTCATAAAAGGTTACTGTAGTTCAAAATGCTATTCAGGCTACTGAAAAAGCTACTAAGGCAGAGAGAGATTGTAAAACAATGGCAGAGTAATACACAACAGAGTTACAAACAAAAATATTAAAACAGCAAAGTAGCTATAAAACCTTATAGTGAAAGCTGGGGTGAAAGGGGTCGGTTTTAAAACAGTTTCAGCTCCTCTCAGATCCTCTAGCAGGCTGCTGGAGCATATCCAAATCTGATATTCTCTCATTTAAACCACACAGCACCATTACACTCATTGAAGCATCAGCATTAATATGGCATTTAGGCCCTGTGCTAATGCAATGTGTCTCGAGGACAATGCTTCACAGACAGATGCGCACAAAGAATATCCAAGCAGGCACACACACCTGCCAACTACTGCGCAAGATACTGTCTTATCTAATCTCTCAAACTTCACCAGACTGTGTGTATGTGAGCGCTGTCTCCATCGGAGGGACTGAGTCATGCTGTCCACATTCTGCTTCTCTCCGAATGTATTAACAGTGTTTCCCAAAGGAGCTCTATGATAGATTCAGATTGTATGAGCTGTCTGGACAAAGTTCTCAACATGAGGGTGGCTGAGCTGGTAGCTAGCAGATATCAGGGCGAGCTCTATAAACAGTGCTAAGCAAGGGTACGAGCACTAACAGAGCTAACAACATTAAGAAGGGGGAAACCAGAGGCTGGACGCTAAGCTTCCGCAATAACACCATCCTGATATCAGCGGTAAACGCCGCATGCGCACAGTGCAAAACAGGAACAATGAGTTAGCTTGTGGAATGCACACATCAAGCAGCAACCAGAGCCAAAAACTGCAGTTCCTCAAATGGCCACTTGAGGCTGGCTCAGTGTTAAAAATTGCACAGAAGTCATCTGTTAACATTTCATCAAGGCTTAAAGTTATGCACATTTAAGGGCGCAGCTGCTTGAGTGCCAGGCTGTCTGCCAGGCAGTGTTTTTTGGGTGATGCAGGTACAAAACAAGTGGTTTATATGACAAGGACAACACTATCTGGGAGACAAGACATGTAAAAAAAAAAAAAAAAAATTAACACAAAAGACAAAGACAGGCATATTGGTATAAAGTCTGTTGACGGTGTTGAGTAGCATTGTGCATTTTGTTGGTGTGTGTGTGTGTGTGTGTGGGGGTGTTGATGAAGTTGATGAGGTAAAAAGGGGGAATGAGTTACAAAAAGAGGAACAGGGGAAAGGGAAAGAGTCCAGAGCAAATAGGTTAAGCAAACTTAAATCACGAAAAAGGGAGACAGAAAAAAATGAAGAAAAAATTTAACAAGAAAAATAAATAAATATAATAATTTAAAAATATATATATTTCTCCCAACCCCACCCCCCTCTGTCTTCTTCTATAAATTCAATTCAATAAATTAAAAGTTAAATGAAATCGCAAGGGTTTCCCCTTCTTCAGTTGCCCCCAGATCCTGGAGAGGGGGCTGACTAATGGAGGCCACCACCTGCTGCTCCTTTACCTGTGTAGAGCAGCCACCAGACCCAGTGGGAGGGGGTCTGTTCATGAGGTTGGATGTTTGTGTGAGTGTGTGTGCATTCATCAAATCAAATGGTCCTTTTTTCTTTTCTTTTTTTCCACTACCTCTTTCTTTTAATCCACTTTTCCTCCTCTCTCTTTCGTTCCTCAACTTTGATTCCTGACTCTCTAGGTAGGCGAGTGAGGTCGGGGTAGAGTGAAAGGGGTTGTGGTGTTATGGTGGGGCGGCACTGGGCAGGGGCGAGGGATTGCTTGCGTCGCTACAGTCTTTGTGTCATCTCCACTCTCTCATCTAAATATGGTCATTTGTGGCCCCCCAAAAATGGCAACTGCCAAAATGCTGAACTCCAGGCTTCAAAATGGCGGCCCACAATTAGTGACATCACTGCACCTACGGTACCAACTTGTTCACGAATCCATTACTCCACTATATCTTCACATAGGAAATAGTGGTTTGCTGCCATATCAATGTTGCATGCAGAACCTTTAAATAAAATTTTTCATTCATGCCAGCCAACACTTTCATTTCCCCTTCTAAGAAAATCCTGTAGGAAATGTTCCATATTTTCCTCAGTGCACAGGAAAACAAAATGGCATTTAAAGCATATAAATTTGTACTTGAGCAGCACACACACTGTATCATTCAAACATGACAAGAGGCAGAAAGACGTGAAAGAGATGAGAAGGTCACGGTGACGTTTAGAAAATGAAGTCAGAAATTATGGCTCGCCAAATGTGCAGTGAATATTTTAGCCAAGCCCGGTGGGTATAACCCCACAGCTGTGCCTACATTTTCCTTCCTGAATTTTAAATATAAAATGAAAACCCCCAAAATTTAAATTAATGATGTTCAGTGATTAATAATGCAGAAAGTACAGATTTAGCTTACATGTGAATCTACAGTATTCTCAGTCATGTCACTGGATGACTTTTAAAGCTACATCTGGTCACAGTCATCAGTTTAAAGTGTGACTATTTGCACTGAGTGAACTCTCGCTGCTTTTCAGTCAACAACCCGTCTGAAATGTGTCATGACGCTGGCTGACAGTAACAGCTCAGTTCATCTGTAATCCATTCATTCCTCACAGTGGAACGTCAGCCAGTAGTTGGCTCCAGACCCCCGTCAGGTGGTGTGACTCATCCGTTTCATCATCAAATTCAATGGGTGCATGGTTGTGTGCGGGTGCTTCTCATCATGACAGGGCAGGGTTTAATGGGTAGTAGTAGATAGCCTTGGGGTTTTTTTTCTCCTTCTCTCCGTCTTTCACTCCTACTCCTTCTCTGCCAGTAATTAGATCTGTGTGGAATGGCTTCGCTGCCAATCAAAGTTTGGTCCTAGTTAAGTTGTATATTACTTTGTATTGTTACAATACAAGAAATACTCTTACAACTAACTGCTACTGCTGCTGCTGCTAGCCTCCTTTTATCTGTGGCTGCCTCTGAGTTTGACCTTATAAAGCTGGTTGTAGGCAGACTGTTAGAGCACCAGTAAACCTGCTAATTCAGAAAAAAGATCGATTAAACTGTTATGGTTCTTATCTCAGTGTGCACAACTCTCTCCTACTAAACACATCACTGACGACTTCAGACCGCTGATGCAAATGTCAGCATCAACAACAGTCCAGTCTGGGACTAAAAATTAATCGTGCCTCATTAAAAAGGGCTTTAGCTTAATTAAATATGTCACATGACATCATGTACAGTGCTGCTGGTCAAGTAACCTTTTCATCTTTTTGGTTCACAAGGACCACTGTGTTGTACATGTCCCTTTTAACATAGTCTCTCAGCAAATCGTCTCTTTAGCTTGCAGCAGTTGAGGCTGAAACATATGTGGAAGAAAAAAAAAATTTGCTAAGCGTACCAGAAAACTGGTGGAAGCAGAACAGTCGAACCGTTAAGAAAACATGTCGGGATTGTTTGGTGAACCTGAAAATGGGACTGGATGGAATTCATCCAAAACTAAACAAGGAAGTGGAAGTGAATTTTGAAAACAGCCGCAGGACCTCATCAGTCAGACCTATGACTACGGCCTGCTGGCAGGATATAAAGGGAAAGGGCTGGAAAAATTAGGGACTGTCCATGATTTATGAAAGAAGAGGGGCACAGAAATTTAAATTTTAGTGCAGTTTTTTTAGGAAAGCATGTCTTCCTGTGGGTTTGAAAGGCATATTTTCTTTAAAAATCCTTAAATTTACAACATTTATCACAGCCAGAAACTATGAAAACATAAATTATTGTTGGATTGTCACATTTCTGATGGTCTTTGGATATGTCATGTACAAGGAACACTTCTGTCAGTTAAAAAACATAACCAAATCTGAGTCTAAAATCAGGATATGTCATTAAAATCACTTTATTCTATGTCTCAATAGAGTCAAGATGAAAAACTTCAGCTTTTAACTTTTAACTTTCAAAAATTAAATGGTAAAATTTAAAAATCTAATAACCAATTTATGGTAAGAGGGAGGGTCATGCATTTTTCCTGGGCAAAAATAAATAAATAAATAGTCACAACTCAGTCACGCCCTTTCTGTGATAAATAAACAGTCTCCACCAGTCCAGTCTCTAGTCTCTAGTCACCTCAGTATTCCACAACATCACCTTTACACTCTGTAACTTGATCTTGAAAGAACATGAAGTTTTAGTTGCCAACAATTAATATTTTGTACACTTTGAAAACTTCACTTCCTTCCCATAGCTTCATTTTAAATACTGAAAATAAGACATCAGGACTGAATCCATCTGCTACTTTGCTCAACATAGATATTAATTCATTAGCTCATGGGCGGAGTATTGCTTGTAAGAAATGACTGCCCCACTGCCTGTCTGTGCAACTGGGCAGATGGTAAATACACTAATATTCAAATATTTATTTAAACATATTAAATATGTAACATGTGTTCACAAATTTGAAAGATATACGTATATATATCTAGCTTAAACAAGGGCATAGGTGTCCTTTCCCAGACGATTTTGAGCATCAAAGACTTAAAGGGGAATACCACCTAAATTAAGAAACTCAGTATGTTATATCCAAGGCCTAAGAAAGTTCAATTGATATTTGTTAACATAACTCTGTCTCAAAGCCAGAAGCCAGAGAAGTAAGTCTCAAACTTGTGATGTCATAGGGAATGACGTCTGGAGCAAAGACAATGATTGGACTGAAACTGAAAATGTACCAGTGTATTCAGAACATTCCCCTGGCTGCTCTCAGTGTCATCCATTAAATCTGTCCCAATTTATTGTCTATGGAGCAGCTTCAGACTTAATATCCTTTGACATCATAAATTTGAGTTTTAGCATTTTAGTTTTTGGATTTGGGAGAGAATTGTCCATGTTTACTGATATTTTTTTGTAGCCATGTTAGATTATAGGAACAACATATATGAATTCTGATAATAGACATAGTTCCCCTTTAATTTCCCTGCATTCTGGTGAAATCGTATGCACCAATTTGTGGCTTTTCTGCATTAATTTATGGCTGAGATATCTTTAATTTGGTCGAAATCAAAGTCCATTGCTACTTTCATGATTTTATTGGAGGGGTGCATGGTACAAATACACATAGTCTGAACACTGGGGGAGACATGTCCCCTGCATCTGTGCATTGTGCTCATACTGTAAGTGTAAATGAAAAATTGATGAAATATGAATGTATGAAATAGTGTGTAGAAGTGGGCAGATACACTGAAAACAAACAGCTCACGTATTTCAATAAAACACTGAGCAAGCTGAGTTCTTAAATTCCTCCATTCTGCTAAAATAGTCTTAATTTGGTTGTTTGATATCCATTAGGCACAGACTAAATGTAAAACTCAAAACTAATTACTGCAGGACAAATTTATACATATTAACAGCAAAGTGTTAAATTAAAAAGGCATCCAGGTTTTCAGATCACATGAATTAATCCTGATGTTAAAGCATTTTGAATCAGAGGCACTGATTGCCCTCGTCAGGATATTAGATACAACACTATTAAGCCAGAAGCATTTCTGACAGTCACATTAAACAGACATGATATTAGCAGTGTCATTTTCCGCAGTCACATTTGCCAGTGCTGCGATCATTGGATTTAGCATTGTTATCAGCTAATCTAAATGGGCAGGCTAACAGACCATTAGCATTTTCCCCAGCCGTTTACGATGGATGTGCAATCTGAATATTAGCATTATCTCACTCAGTGTAAATGGTCTCGAATCTCAGTTAGAATCTCTTTATGTGGCTACATTTACCAACAACTGTCATTTACCACATAAGCACACTTCCCTGTGCAGACACACACTCAACCCATCCAGTTTGCTCCAGAGTGGCTGCTCTCACTTGTCTTTTATTTGTTTATAAATCCAGCGATTATAAATGCAAGATCCAGCCAATAATTTTCGATGCAACACCTACACAATGAGAGCATTTGGATTCCAGCAAACTTTGCAGACACAAATGTCAACTGCCAGGGAACACAGACAGCTAAACTTTAAGCGCTCAGCCTGTATTAATAAACAACGGTTCCAAATGATAGACTCATGGCTAAATTTGTTCTACCCAAGAGGCTGAGACATTTTTAATGAGGATAAACATCTGTCTCCTCTGTATCCCACTGGGAACCACATGACAAGTGTGAAAAATAAAAATAGTTTATTCTTGATTCCCACACGAAGCAACTGGTAACATAACACCATGTACAGTACCTTATATTTCTCATAAGACACACTGAGGGTATTTAGGATGTGGTGTGCGACATAAATAATGTTAGCATTTTTTTTTATTCATGAATGATTTAAAACACAGCCATAAGAAACCCTCACAAAACCATGAATCTTTTTGCTTGGCCTGTGTTTGTGTTGTATTTACTTGTGGACAAACCAGCACTGAGGCGACTGATGATTTATGGCTGCATTCCTAAGAGTTGACTGTAACTAAAGAGATTGACGGAGTCTCTGGAGAGCTGCATAGGGTACAGTAGTTGTTGTGGTCAAAGAGCATGCAGTAATTACAGCCAGAGAGAAAGGCAACCAAAGCCTTGGGATGTACAGTATGGCACTGTGAAATTCCTTTTACCAAGTAAGCGCTTAGCATAAAGGCCGCTTTGTCTTAGAAAATGCAGCAAACAGTCAGTGAAAGAGATCACCGCTCCTGTTTGAAATTCCATCCCGCCCAGAGGATGGGATAAGGGGAGGGCGGAGGAAGGAGAGTGGAGATGAAGGGGGAGAGAAAGCAATAGAGTGAGGGAAAGAGCGACTTTAAAATGAGCAAGTGATGGAGAAGAGAGGTCAGAGCTACCTTTACGGTCCTGGAGCTGGAGTGAGAGATGTGTTTTGACATTTCAGTGTTGAACCACCTCTATTTTTAATCAGCACATGACATGTGGGTTAGCGTGTGTGCCTGTGTGGCTAATTGATCGTCACAGGTGTGGGTTTTTGTTCATGTATAGAAGTGTGTGTGTGTGTGTGTGTGTGTGTGTGGCCACATGTGGACTTGTTAGAGTCAGTTTAAATGCAGATTTGTTACAGTGTTGATCAGAATCAGAATGGACTTCACATGATACAAAGCACAACCAAACTTCAAGTGGCATCTCTGCAAGAAGCAACAATAAAACAAACTGTTCACCCTAATTGCAACCTTTTCTCTCACTCCAATTAGTATTCAGGGCTTTACTTTCTACTCCACCCCTCCCTACTATGGACTCATTTTGATCTCTTTTAGAGGGGACAAGAGATCTTCATGGCAGGTCAGCAGTATATGCTGTCATACTATCATAGAAGTGGCATACATCTGACAGCAGGGAACCGAAGATTAATTTGAGCTGCAGTTCAGCACAACCTGGTCTCACCCCATGTCGTCAAAATCCAGTGCTTGGGCAGTGACTTGCAGCATCAGACACTGACGAAAAAGCTAACCTTTAATTTTGGCTTGATACGCTGCCGATTGCCGTTATAGTTTTATGGCGTTTGGTGGCATCATGAGGAAAAAATGCATGGGGATGCTAACGAAAGTTAAGGCAATAAAAGTCCAAGTAAGGCGGGCAGGAGGGGTGATGGATGGGTCCAACAAACACCAACTTTCATCCCAGGAGAGCAGTGTTCGCATCCCATATCCCAGGCTGAAGTTGACACAGTGTGCCAGAATGTCAACAACCAACACCCCCAGGGTACCATAGATGTTGTATCTGGACGTACAAAGTCCATGACCGAATGTTGATATGTGACGAGGTTGGAGTGAGAATGTGTTGTTCAGCACTCTGTGTCAAGTTTTTCTAGTCATGAAAATGTAATAAAATTTGTGTTTTGGGCAAGCACCTATTCAAACTTTGAAAGTTAAGAGTGTATAAGGGGCTTAGAACATTATAATGCAAGTATATGATGTCAATGTCCTTGACAAATTATGCCTCATAAGTTGTTGCACCAGTTTTTGGGTTGATACCATTTTTACACAGATTAAGCACAAAATTTAAGCAGTTTTTTACCACTTGAGAATAAAAATTGTCGATAAAAATCCCCTCAAAATACCATGTTAAGACACCAAGACTTTGAGGAACACCATAAAAATCCATGCTCTAATATGTTTTAAAGAAACTCTGACACTTGGAGATTTCTGTAAGAATTGCAATTTTTTTTGACAATGGGATAGGGAGCACTTCTGTTCTGGACACTGCTATAGAAAATGAAAGCCACACATCCTCTGAATGCCCGAGATCTCTAGTTTTTATGTGTAAAGATTTATTAGGCTTTGATTTTTCTAGAGGTCACAATAGGTCATTTTATACAGTGCTGTCAAGTCTCACAAAATGGTCTCACTACAATGAGCTACAACATTCAGCCTAACTTTAGGGGTTATTTTACCCCCTTTCTCACAAGTTAGCATGACATGGTTGGTACCAGAGTTGAGCAGTAACACATTACAGTAATACTATTGCTTTCTCCAGTAACGAGTAGTGAAACTAGTTACCCCAAAACCAAAAGACTTGCAGTACAACATCACGTCAGCAGACTCATTTTTGCAGTCATCACACTGCCACAAAGCAACAAGCTAATTAGGAAGGCAGATACTTCAGAAACATGGACATATTCCCATTACTTTCATTTGTCTGGTAGAAAGATGACAAGAACATTGTTGCTGCGGGTAGTCGGACTAAAACTCTTTCCACTGCGGAAAAACACATCCTCAAATTTCTAGTCTGAAACAACTACTACTATGACTATGACAGCACAACAATGTGAAGCTCCAGGAACTACACCCCACCAAAGGTGAGCCCTCCTTGGCCACGGAGGTTGGCTGTAGCTCTACACTGGCTAAACAACCAAAACTGGATTTTACTCATGGACAGCTGCAGCTACAAAGAAATAATGAAGCTTGTGGTTGGATATGTGGTGGATGAAATGTTGCTCCATGAGTGACTCTCCATCTTTCAGGCAGAACCTTGGGAAAATACCGGTCACAGGCAACTGAAGACACAGGCCTTTGCAAGCTATCTAGCAATGCAATTACCAGTTTTTTTGGGTGTAAAGGAAAGTAATAAGTGAAGTTATACTATTACCTTTGAAAAGAGTAATGAGTAATATATTTTTAGAGTAACAAGCCAGTTTCTTCATTCTAGCTTTAAAACTAAAACTAAAGCTAAACTTTAAGCGCGCTGCAGCCACTGAAAGACAGTAATGCTGGTCGAGGACAGCGGCGTCCCCGTGGAGTGGAAGAGCCAGAAGTGTCAAAGAGAAACATCTTAAAACCTGTTCACATGAAACCAAAACTATCTGCATGGCTAGATCCCACTAGAACTGACCATTTAAGCACCATGAGATAGGGTCCTCATGAGGACACTCCAAAGAGAAGTACAGTTTGAAGCTAAGCTGGCATCTTCAAAACTGTTTCTATTTAACCAGCGGCTCTTTATTCCACTAAGTGACCTCCTCTTTTCTCTCCTACTTTTCACTCTCTCGTCCAGAGCCGCATTGCACATTATTTTTATTTATTTATTTAAAAAAAAACAACAACAAAGAGATGCACCATCTGATTTCAATTGACCAATGCCTCTGTAATTCTCTCCCAATCTCTCCAGTAAAAAGGAATGCATTTAAATGTCCTTGGTGGTGAAATGTTCAGCGCCTCTACTACACTGTAGCTCGCTGTCTACTCAGTGCTGAATAGAAGCTTTGTTGTTTCATTTTGATGTGCCATGTTGCTTTCATTGCCTCGAATAAATGTGTCTTTTTCTTTTCTTTATTTTTTTTACATTTTCTGAATTAAGCAGCTTGCAATGAAGCTGAAGAGCGCTTTGGGTGTGAATGTGAAAAGCAATGACAGAGTATCTGTGCAGAAGGTTGCAATGAAAAGAGCTTATAAAATATGGTAGGCTGGGCTGGATAAACACAAATATACAGGCTTGGGGAAAGCAGGCTCTGAAGAAATGTGAATAGGTGTGAGAGACAGGGGGAGCAAAAGAAAGCGGAGATGTGTTTGTGTAGGTTACAGAGGGGGCATTCAAGGCCTATAGGCCATTAGACGCTGCGGCTTCTGGGAGCTTGGTTATTGAGGAAATCTGGTGGGGAGCCATACTGAGAGTCCCAGTGGACACAATTAGACTCACATACAAACATATACAGTTAACATATACACCCCACCCCCCTCTGCCCACAAAGGTTATCACAACACTAACATTCTTAATGATGAGGATGATACTATGACTAATTAGCTGTATGGGAGTTATTGAACTTCAGCGACTTTGCATATTTAAATACACAGTAGAATACGGGAAAGTTCCAACATGCAAATATCGCAGACATATGTGACATGTTTTACCATCTGGAACAATATCATTTGACTTTAACACTTCTGTCGCTGCTTTCTTAGCTAGTACAGGAGCTGATTTTTTTTTAATGATCATTTTGCATCTCAGCTATTTCTGGCCTCTGGCTACATCTCAAGTCTATTAACCCCATCCCAACCTTTGCTGGCCGTTATGTGGATTAAAGGTTGCATGTGTCCAATATGTCAGCAAGAAAAATTACATTTCATTGTCGATTCAGAGGAAAAATCGATTCAGATTCTGATTCATGTTCTGAACAAGACTTTAACCTTTGAGGTCGCCACTGAAGGCAGGCTTTATTAAAATGACTGAAGCTCACTAGATTGAGCTGTGTCTCCACGCATACCTGCGTTTGAATATACAACACAATGTGTGTGTATCAGAGGGCGAGACAGCGAGGAGGGTGCATGGGTTTGCCGACAAGGTGCTGCTCTCCCATGCTGTCAGATCTGCTCAGACCCTTGCTGCCAAAGTGCGCTGATGTTCCATTAGGCTTTTATTTGGACAGCAGCATGGTGTGTAATAGACTCACGGCTCAGCGTGTCTCTGCTGCCTCACCGCGTCTTTCTCACTTTCTTCCCCTTTTAACTCTCATCCACATTTACTCAGTGTGTGCGGAGGTTCGTGTCTGTGTTCAGTCGTGCCGCCGTCGCGTCTGTCTCACCATAACTAAAATGTTCAGTGATAACAAGAGAGAGATGATGATGCAGAGGAACACAGGATATTGTACCTTTCTTGACAAGCTGCAAAGCCGTGGTGCTTTTTCACTGCAGGAAGTTTTTTTTCCAGGAACCTCTTTAAGAGCTCAGGAATGTTAATCTGAATGTCAACCACGGGAGTGTAGGGGAAGTTTTCATTCCTGGGCTACAAAAAGCCTCTCAAGATGGGGTATTGTAATTACCCAGGAAGAATCTCGGTGAAGTTTTCTGTCCTGTTTTTGACAGACGAGTCAAAACAATCCTTATAAATGCAACAACTGTGATATATTTACTGGGACTGAAAACGCACTGGTAATCTCTGGTATGGCTTGGCATTGAACTTGAATTGAACTGGCAAAAAATATCAAGCATATGTGCAAGTTTGCTTATTTATTCTTTGATCAGATGGTAGCTCAATTATTCTCACTTTTTGGGCCAATTTTAGACCATGATTTGATGTAGCAAAAGGTTTTGTAGAAAAAAATAATATCTTTATATCTCTAAGTTATTAAAGAATGCAAACAGTAAAGGAAATGTATCCCATTATAACACAAAGCTCCAATGGCAAGTAATAGACTTTCGGATAAGACAGTCTGTTCTCATGCCTAGGGACTCGAATACAGATGCTTCGTCACACCCCTTGACATGTGATATCTACATCAAATGCACCTTTTAACATGTCTATGAGACTAAGCTGGATTGTTTGTTTGTTTTTAAGACAGTCCAGCTATATTTCAGATTGAGTTTTGGTTTAAAAGGACACACAGAAGTGGGGAAGTAATTCGCCATAACAGGGCAGCTGTTGAACCCAAATCTGTCAGAGAGTTGGAGGGAGACAGTGTGATTTTACACCAGACTAGCTTACTTGATGCCAAGCTTCATGGCGGGTTATTGCCAACATTAGTCTGGCTGTATTAAGATGTTTTAACAGTGGTTTAATTTCACACCAGTTACAAACAATGCTAAAGCTTAGGGCTAACACTATCGTGACTTGGCTGTCTGTGAAGACAGGTCGAGAAGGAGGCGTTGATGCTGCTCCGCAGGGCGCTCGATTTGTGTTTAACTCTGGTGACTGTGACAGGGGAAGTTGAAGAGGGAGGGGCAGGGGCTCGACTCAAATGCAGCTGTCAGGCATACAACATGCTTTCATTTGAGAATTGATGGCATGGGCCAAATTTAGAAACTAAAAATGATTCAAAAGTGCTCAGTGGCACCTTTACCTTTGATTTGGTTCAGTTCCTGGGACTGTTTGTTCAAAAACAAGGCACACTCTGACAGTTTAGTCAGCCCTGGAGCATGTTTCTACTACAAACCATCAGGGATCAATAACAACTTGGAATGTAGCGTGGCCAAGATATATGTGCTCTTGCATTATTGCACAGAGATAACACCCAAGTCTATTGTCAGCTGTTTGAAATGAGGCCATTGGAACAGCTAAAGGGGAAAGCAGTTTGGATATTGACCAGGCAGCCCCTTGTTTAACAGGCAGGCCGACGAGCAGCAGAGACAAAAGGGAAAAGCTGATCTATCAATAGCATTAATAAATGAAACTGGGCTTCATAGCGAACAAGAAATCTTGGCCCCCCTTCTCACGCATTGATTTTTATTCCCCCTTTACTGTAGAATAGCCAGCTAAGCTTTTTAAACACTCAGGTGTAATTGTTGCATTTAGGACAGAGCGATATCGATCAGCGTTACTGAGGCAAAAGAGCCACTCCGTATTGCCCATAACGTCAGAAAGCAGGGCCACGTAATGAGGGCCATTTGGCCAACGTCTCGTCTTTTTAATGGCCGTAGCCATTTCTATTTCCAAACGAAGCCCATCTCTCTCTCTGTTGCTCTTTGATCCGTTGAGCAGGTGCATTTAATCCGTGCTTATTTCTATTTGGGTCAGAATGATTAGGATTGATGACATGCAAAATAGTGTGTGTGTGTGTGTGTGTGTGTGTGTGTGTGTGTGTTTGTGAGAGATCGTACAGTACCCATTTGTGTCTGTGTGTATGCACCCGGGTGTGTGAGTGCTGGAGTTAGAACAAGTGGCACTGCAGAGGCAGAGAGATTGCTATCAGCGGATGTAGCGTGCCGCTCCCTTCACTGGTGTCAATAATTTTAGCCCGGATAGGTGCTTGGAATATCTTCACCTGGTGAGGCGATTGAAAGCAGATAGATCTAAGGAGTGATAGGAGGAAATAAGGTCGAAGAAGAGACACAGAACAAATGAAGGAAGCAAGTAACCCACAAGTGAGAATTAATTGGAAAGAGGAGGGGGGTGATGAAGGATGGGTGGAGGGCAGGAGGTGGTGGAGAAGAAGAAACTTGCTGAGGAGACAGAGGAATTAGATATATTGTTTTAGGCAGAGCTGTGTAATGCAATTTAAAACAATATAACGCACTTAATATGCAGGTAGGTGACAATTTAAAAGAAAAACAGCAACAGCAACAAAGAGTTTCAGAAAGGTGTTGGGTGAGCCTCAAGAAATCTTCAGTGCTCCTTGTCATAGATTCTCCATTCTTTACGTTAATATAACTACATATACATATGGAGTTTTTGACGCGTAATAACACTGTGGAGCAATGCTATGCTGATCAGATTTCGTTTGAATGTCATAATTTACCAGTGCTTGATGCAATACACATTTCTGTGATGTCAAAGACCAGGGGCGTAGGACTGGGGGGGGCGGGGGGGGGGGACATTGGTATACAAGGGACTCATGTATGGAGGGTCCACAAAGATACTAAAAAACAGCTGTGCATGTGGGGCGAGGTCCAGCATCCACAATATTATGATACACTCCTGACAGAGACATTGTCAAAATGTGGATTTTGGGTTGTAGCAGCAAATAAAACTTTCAGCCTGCAACTGGTTAGCTCCATTACTCCATGCTTAGGTTTTATTACATTTCCATCTTAAAGGTGCTGTATGTAACTCTGGAGAGAGATACTTGATTTTTGAGCACACTCCCAGGTCATCAAATATCATCGCTTTGGGTTGGTAGTCGGACCAAACCACTAACAGATTAGATCATTTGAAAAAACCTGGGGTCCAGCTGCTTCTCCCATCATATGGGTTGTAAAATACAACAACACATACAAATGACAGAAATGCAACTGTTTCATCTTTCAGTGAAAAAGTATTCAGCTTTCCACCACTCCTAAAGAGCAGCAGCCCTCGCTGTCAACTTTATGCTTTTTTCGCCAAGGCCATGTCTGCTACCAGCCCGTTCTCACTGCCAACTGGTCAAATCCCACTGCTCTGACAGTGATGTTGGCGTCAGAGACCGACATACAGAGGCACCTTTGCAGTGGCATGATACACACCGGGCACGTCAGTTTTATAGGCAATGGGCAACAACTCAATTTGTAAAATACTGTCGCATTGTCACCACTGGCAACAACCAACGTAGAAAGAGTAAGAAAGCCCCTGTTGGGTGGACAGGAGAGGTGGTGGATGGGTCAAACTAACTCTGGACTTCCACCTGAGAGCCTGCTGTTCAGTGCTCATGTGACCTTTAGGCCAAACCAGGATGTTTTTTTTCTAAACCTGCCCACATGCTTTTGTTGCCTAAACCCAAGGAAATCAAACTAAAAACAAAGTGTTTAATCTACATTGTAGGTTTATTTTGAAACAGACTGTTTGCATGTAACAAGCACAATCTATACATTCCATGTGAAAACAGAAGTTTATTTTGAAAAGACAGAGTTGACGCCTTGCGCATGATATTTTAACGTGTATGTCCACTGACAAAGCGACTGTGTTTGATGAGTTGGGATGAGAATGTGTTGCTGCTATGTAGCAGGAAATATCTGTTACTAGGTAACCGTTCATTTGCTTGTTTACCATCTGTTTATGAAAACATATTAGTTCCACCTGTGTAATTCCTATTTGGTGCATATCTACAAACTGTATGGTAGTCCTGCCATTGTTAGGTGAACAGAAAAAATGTGCAGTGAACTTGCTTGACTAACCAATATTGTGTGTAACCCAACATGTCAATAATAGATGCCCCGTCTTTTTCAGAGTTACAACAGCACTTTTAAAACATCAGACTAGTCATATCTATATCTGTTAACTAATATTTGATTAAGTTCCCACATCTAAAGCCATTATATTTGGAAGTGGTGGTATCAAGATCACCGTGGCAGACAGCAACGCATGCTTTACTGTGTATATACTGTATAAGAACACAAAAGGTCCCTTGGCAAAACATTTAATTCGGCATTGCAAATATTTTATGAAGTAAAGTAGCATTTAATGTGTTTGTAGGGTCTTAATGTGTATTCTAAATAAAATATGCTCTGCTGAAAACACAAATGTAAACAAAACCATGTTTGCTTTAAAGACTCCTCCACATTGGACCGTTTTAAACATGACTTTAACATTTACAACTTTACATACCCAAGGCACGCACGGCCTATATGCAACCTCCAGTTCAGCAGGAAGCCAACTCATTTTGCAGTGCGTCTGCAATTTTCCACTCATGGTCGCTGAGCAGCACTCAAAGGGATGTCAGCAATAATTATCGAGAATGAGAAGAAGCTTGTGGTTTGACGGAGAAATGGAGGCAGATAAACAGATAGATACAGTAGGATTCCTTTCACTGATAGCCATGGATTTCTCTAAGTTGTCCTGCCAGATATTTTAGTCTTGATGTGTTACTCATTTCTTCTCCTTTCACTCTGTGTTTCCTCTGATGTCAGACTAATTTATTAAGCAGCAGCAGTACACCAGACAAGACGCACCCCTGGCTGCCCTCGTTCCCCATCTCTCTGACTGTGTTTGAGGGTGTGTGTTGTACCCCCCGCAGAGGACCACACTCAATAATGCATAGCTGCAGGCCTAACTAGAGCAAGCCGAGGCCCCCACTGCTCTGCAGGCACATCCTCCATTTTGTCCCAAAAACAAAAGTGCAGAGCTCGCATCACATTTTTCCTTGCACATGCTTACACCAACACGCAGCATCCATAATGTAGTGTCTCTAATTACAAAGAGGCATGACATCTATAAAACATGGGCTCTAATTACACGCAGACACAAGGAACAGTCAGGAAGCACGAGGGTCACAACTTCGCAATGAGTTACTTACCGCTGCAAAGCAGAGCACATGCCTCTATCTCTTCTTCTCCACATTGCAACAGGGCATTATGAAACCCTGTCAGCTGGAGTTTTAGGTGACAAATTAGCTGCAGTATCACACTGAGAATGACCCACCCAAGTAGACAGTGCAGCCTCTGCAGGAGTCTTTTAAGGTAGACCAAAGCAGAGGAAAATAGAATGAATAAGCTTCACATTCAGTGCATGTTTTTAACATTTCTTTCACACTGACCTATGGGAAGTCCACCCTCCATCCATCCACTCTCCACTCTGCATCTGGGTCTCTGTGGCAGCATGTTGAACAAAGCAGTCCTGATGTTTTTCTCCTCCAGCTCTTCCTGTGGGATCCTGAGGTGCTCACAGGCCAGGTGGGATATGTGGTCCCTCCAGTTTGTTCTGGGTCTGCCTCGGGGTCTCCTCATAGTTGAACATGTCCAGAATACACAGGGGGTATCCCAATTAGATGCCCAAACCACTTCCCTTTTACCGTGCTTGTAACAAAAATGCCTATCCAAGCTGTACCCAAAGAAAACTGAGAGCTGTTCTTGAATGATTTGGAGTACATGCACATACATAAGTGCTGCTGGCACTGAAGTTTTTACCCAACAGACAAAATCACTGTAAGTGCTACTGGCATTGAGTTATAGAAGTCTGAACACACTGAAGTAGAGGATTTTTACTTCTGCCTGAATATTTTCTTAAACAGATGCCTGAAGATGACTATGACTGGGACTTTTAGCTGGAAAACACAATGGGACCATATCACGAAGCCTTACCTCTTACAGTGAAAGTAGATAACAATACTACAGAATATGAATATTTTACATAATTTTCTAAGGGTTTGTCCAGGTGCTCCCCAAAAAAAGGTCGCTCAATCTTACTATATAATGACGAAAACTCTGTGTGTGTGTGTCTGTTCCATGTTTTTCTCCTCACTGACTTGGTCAATCCATGTGAAATTTGGCACAGTGGTAGAGGGTCATGGGAGGATGGCAATGAAGCAATATTACATCAATTGGCCAAAGGGGGGCGCTATAGCAACCGATTGAAATCACAAACTTTGAATGGGCATATCTCATGCCCCGTATGTCGTAGAGACATGAAACTTTGCACAGAGATGCCTCTCCTCATGAGGAACACATTTGCCTCAAGAACCCATAACTTCCGCTTATATAGATTTTCCACCAATTGAATTTTTTGAAAAACACTTCAAATGGATCTCTTCCTAGGAAGTTTGAGCGATCTGCATGAAACTGGGTGAACATAATCTAGGGACCAATATCTAAAGTTCCCTCTTGGCAAAAGTTGGAAAACTTCCTAAAACTGAGCTTCTATAAGGCAATGAATATTGTGGAGGGCGTGGCTCATCACATAAAGGTGTATAACATCTCAAGGGTTTCACCCATCACCACGCAACTTTGTAGGCATATGACCACACATAATCTGAGGGGACCCCTCCATTATTGACCCCATCAAACAAAATGGGGGCGCTAGAGAGCTCATTTCTTATCTAGGCCTAACCGCCATATGGATTTTTACTAAACTTGGTAGATATGTAGAACAGGATGCCTCAAGGTGACTGGAGAAATTTAACTCTAATTGGCAACTGGGTGGCGCTATAACAACAGAAAAATGCTTCAAAATGGCTAAAATGCGACCGATCGCTGTGGCGCCCCCTGTGGACCAATGTTTGTGGGTTGTTTTTTTTTTTGTTTTTTTGTTTTTTTTTTGTTTTTTGGTATGACAAAGTCATGGTATGGTATACTGTACATAATCTCAAAAATTCCAAACTCATTCATTCAGTCATTCTGTCTGTCCCACGTTTTTCACTACATTGCTCTTCTTAATGGGTTCAGTTGACTATTTAATCTGCAATTTCCTATGACCTGTATCCCAAACACACACCATGTGAAACTTTACGTGGGCAACTGTGCACTCAATGGGTATGGACTAGTGTGGGATTAAGAGTGAAAAAACAAATCAACCAAAACAGAAATGTATTTAGGACCTCTGTGTATATAAGAAATAGTTTAAGAAAATTTAAAATTTGTTTGACGAAAGCCTCAGTAGCTGTATGGCTTTGTTTTTGGTGGGGTTGGGGGGTGTTTTTGGCCTAAAGACGTGTCGGTCATCAGACGGTCAGAGTGCATCAGCAACTTTGGTAATGTTAGCACGCACACTGGAGTTATTGTGGACAGTACATGGAGAGATTTGAACATCTAAGATGATGCAGCAGTAGTTTGTGGATATTTATGGATGTAATTAAGTGTTTGGATTAAATATTTTACTGGATTTAGATCAGCTGAACCTTTGTGAATTTATCAGGACTGTTTTTTGCAGAATATTAGCGATTTGTGGGTTAAAATGACGCTTCATCTGTGAGTTGTAATTGTTTGTTTGTTTGTTTGTTGATGCTCTGTCAAAGGTGTTGATTAGACCTGCTGTGGTCTTTGGATCTTGAAATGGTCTACATCTATCCAATTAAAAGAATCTAAGCTTTCTATCATATGTCACACGTGTAACCACTCAAACACAGCAGTTGTGTACACATAATAATTTAAAAGACTTGTATTCTTCCCCATCTGGTGTCCGTGCACACTTAAGAGAAAGAAATACCTTTTTTTTTCATGTATAAATAGAAAGCATGCAGTTTGAGTTTCAGCAAGTAAAACACAGAAAATACATAGATACACTCAAGAGGCAGCAACAAGTATGTCTGAGGTGTGAGGTAGAATATGGTTTGAAAATGACCACATTCGTTCTGGTGCATAAAGTAAATGCCAGCCAACCACACATGGATGCTTGTCTGCCTTTCTGGATGTACAGAACTATGCTAATTGTGTAAGATCTAAAAAAAAGAAAATATCTAAAAATTAAGTTTTGAAAAGAAATGTACCAAATATACTTTTTTTCAATTTATTCCAATTTTCTTCTTCTTTTTTTTTTTTTTTAAAAAATCCTTTTAATTTGCTTTTCTTTCTTTTTTATCATTATTATTATTATTATTATTATTATTATTATTATTATTTTCAAATTTCTTTTTTCAATTTTTCTTTTTTTTTCCAAATCTGTTTTGTCTACCCTTTTGGTTAAAAAAAAAGACTTTGTGTGTATGATGAGATGTATTTACAAATTCCAAACCCAGATCTAAGAGCTCAGATGCAGCTCCTCATGCCTGACTAAATATATAACCTGTTACATATTTGCTGTAGGTTGTGAGTTGTCACCGGCTCGTCTTCAATCAGCGCCTGTCCTTGTCCTGTCTCCAACTATTCAAACTCTCTACTCCTCTGTACCAAGTGGCCATGAAAGCTAAATACACACATCTCTTCTAAACAGCCCCTTGAGAATGACCTCAAATGCCATTTCAGGACAGTGTTCCTCTGTACACACTGAGGCCTCTTAGCAGCAGCTCACTGAGGGCCACAGGGCAGTAAATGTCTCTATAAGAGCCCTTCTGTAGAACTCCTGCTGTATGTTTCATTCTTTAAAGGGACTCCACTGACTATACATGTCAGTCAATGTAATGTTGAGCACTACAGACCACTTGTATAATGTCTTGTGGCTCTTAAGGAGCTTTTTCAAGTTTGACAAAATAACTGTAGTGATTTCATCAGGTTTATCTTGACTCAGGTTTGATGACAAAGATGTTTAAACAAAAACATTGTTTTTTATCAGATGGAGCAACAAAGACAGAAGGCTGCTGCATTATGGGAAGTTTAAGATCCAGTGGTTTTGGAGCTTGACTTGGTACTAACTCAGTAAATCTCTTTTATTTTCTTTTACGTTTCCTGGTTGTCCCCCATTATTCTGGAAGTGTAATCCGAAATTCAGCCTGTAATTATATTTTGTTTAAAAGAAAAAAGAAAGAAACCTATGTTTGAAAATCCGCCAGCCAGTCCACAGCGGCAGGGATCAGCACACCCAGGGTCCCGCCCCTGCCTGCAGCCCGACACACAATGCGCCGAACCCTGATTCCTCTCCCACAGGGTGACAGCTCAATGGGCTTATTATCTGGGCTGAGAATGACCGGGCCCCATGGCCCATGACCGAGCCATTGGACACTCCCTGGCGAGCTCTCCCTCCCAGGTCTGGCTCCAGGAGGGGGCCCCGGTGTCTCCATACTGGGCAAGATGCTTCTTGAATCGCTCTTAGTCTGGCCCCTCCTCTGGGAGACCCCACCAGGAGGAGCTGGAAAGCGTTGCTGAGGAGAGGGATGTCTGGGGTGCTTTGCTTGGCCATGGATAAGCAGATGAAAATGGATGGATGGATGGATGGATTAAAAAAAGACAAATAGCTCAGGACACAAGCATATTTCAGTCAATCCACTGGTAGACTAGAAGCAAGAGAGGGAAAAATGTCTTGAAGGCTCAATATAAAAGAGAAAATGCTTTGGCAACATGCTTTTTTTAAACAGTTTAATTATATAATAACTGCCCTCTGCATACTTAGTAGTATAGTAGAAAGCCTCCACCGTGTTCACAACAAGCAAGATGTCATTAGGTTGTCGCTGACATCACTGTTTACGTGAGTGTGAGCAATAATCATTGCATCTCTGCTCGAAAGCCTAACACAAGCACAGAAAAGCAACTGCCGCCATGCATGCTGAGCGCATACAAATTGCAGCCCCACATAAACAGGAGTTGTGGAGGAGTCAGACAGGGAAAGGTAAAAAAAAATGCTGCATTCATGCTGCTGAGAGCTTTTCTTCCTAAGAGATTGTCTCACATGTTACAGTAAGAACAAATTAAGCAATAAAACAGCATTTACCTGCAGAGCTGCAGGCTGCGTGCATGTGTGCATGTGACTGGATAATTAATTCATAATTAAAATTCCCCAGGCAGAAAATAAAAACCTAAACAAAAAAGCTGTGATGCAGCAGCTGATCGAGGTGCTGTTGCTAGTTAGCACTATGTGAACGGTGCTAGTTGGTCAACACAAGACCAGAGGAGATGAATATGCTTCAGCAGCCGAGGTCAAAGACTAAATTCCTCACTTTGCTGCCAGGCTGAAAAAAGCAAAATGACCGTAAGTTGCATGCTCCCCGCCGGCCAGCCCTGGCATGGAGAATGCGATTAGTGGTCTTGGTAGGCAGTGTCTGTTCTCTGACCTCTAATCTCACCTTTGCTCATCTGTATTCTGCAGCTCTCATCTGGCCTACTGTCTTTTGCAGAAAGAGGCAGTATTAGTGTGTCTCAAAAGAAGTGAATAAAACATAGTGGGGGGAAAGAGGAAAATAGGGATGTTTTTTATGCTGTAGAATCAACATCAAATATCGCTGCTTGGACTTTCACGTCTTCATATGATTTGCTAGGTATCCTCCTGCATCTGTTGTTGATCTACCAAAAAAGCCGTATCAATTCATGCTCATTAGATAATGTACAGTTTCTGCAAAATACACTTCTGTTTTCACAGGAAATAAATGCACTGCGTTGGTACAACACCACCAAATGACGTTTTTTTTTCCTTCGATGACAAACACACATGGTTGGGTTTAGGCAACAAAAACATGTGGCTGGGTTTAGGAACAGGGTTTGGCTTTAGAATTATATGGGACACAAACATCTCTCTCTGGGGTGAAAATCCATGTTTGTTGGACCCTTACACCACCAATCCCACCCTCCCCACTCGCACTTTCGCCTTCGTCCTTGTCCCACCGCATTCCCCCCTGGCGAAGTCAATGCCCAAGTGCCAGATTTCGACAACTTCAGAGTGAGACTGGACTCATAACATCAGTAAAGCATCTCATACATGGATTTATATCATTGTGCAACAAAAGCATGTGGTTAGTTTTAGAAAAAAACATCATGGTTTGACTCTACATTCAAGCCAGAAGCAAAGAGTGATCTCCTGGGTGACAGTCTGGGGTTTATTGTATCTATCCACCCTTTGGGACTTTCCAGCTCCTTACATTACACTGTGACCGTCAAACTGACGCCGTCCAGCAGCATTATAAACCAAAGCCGCCTAGCAGCGGATCATACCTCCACAAAACTTGCCTCTTGCATCAGTGTCTGAAGCCAAAATCAATGAGAAAGCAGCTGTATTTGACGAGTTGAGGATAAGCACAGGCTGGAAGAATAAAAAATCAAACCGTGCCCTGAATCAGATATGCAGATATTTTGCAATGAATCTGCACATTTCAGTGGGATTGACGTGGGTGAGGAAAAAGGTGGGTGAAGGGCTTGAAAAAAGTCTGCAAGAAGAGGCAAAAAAAAATCAGAATATAACACTTTGGGAGGAATACAAAGTTGGGTGGGGGGATAGTGAGAAACGAACAACAAATAGTCAAGAGAGGGAGAAAAAGAAAAATGAGTGAGGAAGACAGCAGCTACACAAGAAGAAAAAAAATCACCTCTATAAATCAAGTCACTAGTTCGTAACAGCTTCATAACACGAGGTTTAAATCTATGACTGTGCAGCAACCTGCTTCAGTTATTATTATTATGTGGCTCTGTTTGTCCTGCCAGGTGCCCATACAGGTGCACTAAATTGTCAGTATAAGTTGAGTAACCTGGAGATTATTTTACAATATATGCCTCAATTGAGAGAATGCATGCTGCTATAATAACTGACCACTGAGCCATTGCAGACGTGTGTGTGTGTGTGTGTGTGTGTGTGTGTGTGTGTGTGTGTGTGTGTGTGTGCGCGCGCGCGCTGTGGAGCGACTGACACATAGAATTATCCCTTCAACCTCTGGGTTGTGGTGCTGGCCTTTCCCACCACCAGTGAAACTGTGACAGAAAGTTATTGACCCACTGTGTGTTTCTGTTTCTATGTGTGTGTGGTAGTGATAGCGGGAAATTAACGCTAACTGAGGCTGATAGACAGAAGCAGGATACTCCTTCTGTGTCATGCATACAAATAGCGCACACACGCACAGAAACACAGAGGAGGCTGGAAGTGGCAGCTGTGTTTGAAGTCAGTCCAGAGGGTCACAGTGAAGGGTGGCAGACATGACCCTGGTTATACAGCCAATAGGAGAGAACTGTAACTGTTTATCCGAGGAGGGGAGAGCTGAGATGAGACAAGGAGGGAAACAAATCGAGACGGGGAGGGAGAAGAAAGAGGAGAGGAAGCGAGAAAGGAAGAGAAGGAGGGGAGAAAACTAAAAATGAGATCAAGGAAAATAAATTGAGAAACGGGAGGATCGAAAACGAAGGTGCCAAAAGAGGTGAACTTCTTTCTTTATCTAGCAGAAGTGCTTCTCTTGTCACCGACTAAAACTTTTGCTTCTCCCGGAGTGTCGTGTAAATGCAACCACTTCAGTATTCCTGCAGTTTAATTTACAATGTCAGCTGCTACGCTCCTCCAGGTCGCTGTGCTCAGGTGTGTTTGTGTAATGCATTTTGGCATCCACTCAGTGCTTTAGGCCCAACATGGGTCCACTGTATGTGTGACAGCCAGCAGTTTTAGGATGAGTGTGTCCTGGTGTGGAGTTCACTGCAAAGAGACATTGCTTATGCATTCGGCAGCTTTAGAGGAGTCATATGATCTCGTCCTGTTTCCTGTCAGAAATGCTCGAGAATACAAAGTAGTGTGTCCGTCTGGTGTTGTGTGTCTCAGCAGCAGCAGCTCATTTAGCTCCCTCCTTCATGTCTCTGTGTCTGTGTCTAAATTAATGGTTTTGACAAGCTATTAATTTGGCAGAAATATGCAAACATGCTCACACGCATACATGCCTGCACACACAGATACACACACAGCTCAATCATGGATGTTCTCAAAAAAATGAACACATACTTTACTCCACCAGTTGTCCTCAGTTCGCTTCAATTCTATTTCTTTTTCCAGTGCTGTGCTGACAGACACCAGAATACATATTCTACTGTTTAAACATCGAGTAATTGTGGAGAAACCAAAGGGATGCAATTTAAAGTAGATCGATTACAAAATAAATTGCGCTGCAAATCTTGTGTGGGTAAAAAATAATGAAAAGGATAAATGTGAAGGAGAGTAAAATGGAGAAAACAGCACCATGAGGCAGAGACAGTGAACCGGAGGGGAGGGGGGTCAAAAGCGCAGGCAGATGGAGATGTGGATAGAATTACAAAGATAGGAGGGAAGTGCCATACATGAAAAGGACGGACAAAGACAGTGTTGTGAGGAGAGGAGGGAGGATGACACACTCAGACTGTGAATGGAGTGAACGGCAGTGAAGAGTGCACTCGTGAGCGTTTAGACTGCAGGATTATGGCACATAAATAGACTCAAACAGGGTGTTGTCAGAGGGGGAGGGAGGAATGAGCAAGTGAGTGAGTCACAGAGGTAGTGCATTAATAAGGATGTGAGCGAGTGAGGGAGGTACATGGGTGGGGCAAAAGGGGTGTAGCAAAGTAAATAAGGGGTGGGTGAAGGTGGTTGTGAGTAAGTGTGTAACACAGGGAATCAAGGAGGGGGTGAGTAAGAGTGTGAGTACAGTAGGAGGGATGTAGTGGGGGAGTGAATAGGGAAGCGAGGGAGGAAGTGTGTGAGGGAGGATGGTAGTGACAAGAGGGAGTAAATGAGGAGATAATTAAGGCAGTGAGTGAGTGGGGGAATGGAGAGCATGCAAATGTGTTTGCAAGAGATTGTTGTCTGCATTATCCTTTTTAAATAAGATACAATAAAATAAAATTAAATACATTAAATTAGATTAAATTAAATTAAAAACTAAAAAAAATTAAATTAAATAAAATTAAATTAAATTAAATTAAGTTCAATTAGATTGAAAATTAAACTAAAATCAAAAGTAAAATAAAATAAAATAAAATGATGGAAAAAAAATAGATAGAACATTGATTCTTTTTGCAGCGGACAGCTAAGGCGTCTCTCTTCCACATCATGATGTCATTACACGATATGTAACCTTACCTAACGTGCCATGCAAACATAGTATTTCACTGAAATGTCTCCGGGAAGTTCCCCATAATGGCCACTGGGGGGGGCATATGCACATACAGCGAGCAGCAGCAGCTAACACCGGCACACCGTGAGGACGAACACAGGATAGAGTGCCTAACGCAGCAACTGAACATCTGCGGCCATTTTGACTTGACCAGCAGACTTCACTGCAAGCTGATTGGCTGTAGAAACAGATGGCGTGCTTGACGTTCCAAAACCAGCTGCTGGTGATTTGACCAGCTGTGTTGCAGGTGACACCATCAGCTGGATTGAGCTGGATTGAGACTTCACACCTCTGCAACTTTTCTCTACAGTTTTGTCTCATCACGAATCACTGGACTGAGCTGGGCTTAAGGCTTCTGGTCCCCTGTCATCACATCATTACCTTATGTTACCTTATTACCCTATGTGCCATGCAAATGTGGTATTTTGCCTGAATCATGCTGGAATATCCCCTGAAATTCTCCCATAATGGCCGCAGGAGAATGTTGTTTGCATAATCCTATTTATATCACTCTAAAATAAAAACCATAATAGCTAGAACATTCATTCGTATTCCAGCAGAAAGTTTAGGGCTTCTGTCTTCTGTGTCAACGTCACCGTGCCACGCTCAGAGTGGCGCAGAATCGTGTGTTTTCATGCCGTTTTGCACCACACACAATGCGGCACTAAAGGAACGAGGAATACCTTTTAGTTTTCCTTTAAAAATGAGCATATCCCAAAAACTAAATAGTATACATAGTTAATGTAACTGTTGTTTATGTTGTGATGCCCCTCCCACTGTCTCGGAGGATGTACCAGCCGGCCTCATTGAGCAGTTGACTGACATGTGAGAGTCGTCTTGATTGAGCTCACCTGGGCCTCTCAGGCTGTAAAAGCTGCACCTTCCTAACTTCTGCAGCGCACCTGACACACATCCATGCATGGCTTTTATTACTGATTCTACTGACCTACACACTCCATTGGTTATTTAAGTTAATCTTAGTTTGATAAAGTATTCTTCTTTTGATTAAAGCTTTTGTGTAGACTCCCACAAATCCAATGAGCCAGTTTGTGACAATGTTCCTACATTTAAGAATCTTTTGTGTCGTTATTTTATGTGTTCTTATTTTCTGAAATCTGATGAAAAAGCACGTTCAATTTTTGTATTATTATCTTTATTCTAAGGACACAATTTCAGTACTTTTATCATTACTTTTTCTTTGATTATGGTTTATTGACTTATGTAACCTTGTAGCTCAGTTTGGGCAGATTTTAGGGATATGAAGCATTTAAAAATACTCTTAGAAATAACATCACAATAAGCAATAATCCCAATGTAGGCTCAGGCAGACCATTTCCATTGCAGAGTTCAAATGGTTAAAGACTGTAATCATGAATCTGTCCATTACTGTCCAAACCGATGTGTCCATACACACAGACACGTATGTCAATGAGAGCTATTTATCACAAAGAAATATCAAAGACAAAAATGTTACATCCTTAAATCACATTTAATCTCCTGAATCTCCTGAAATAAATCTCTAAATACATCATTTAAAAACCTCAGTAAATATATTCATACACGTTAAGTTATTACCATGAGTGAGTAGAACTAAATAAAACAACAGTTCTTTTGGATCTTTGATATGCACCTTTTGAAATGAATAAAATAGAAAAAAGAAAAACTAGAGCAGCTGAATGGTTCAGCTTTCTTCTTTTCTCGACCCTTCTTAATATTCACCCTCCATTTCAGCAAGGATTTTGGTGATTTGTATATTGATACATGCATGCTAGTCCAGATTCAAACTGACTGCTGGAGCCTGCAAGCAGCAGGTAGCAGCTGCAGCAGCGTTCTGGTTTGCGGATTAGTGGAGTCGCTGTCATGCATCTATATCGGAGTCAAAAATAACTTTTAAAATAGACATCAGCATTAGGAGATTCAATTTGTGTTGATAACAGATCAGCAGGGAGATTCTGAAAACAATTTGATTTCATCCCAGCTAAAGGTTAGCTTTCACATGCCAACACTGTGATGAAGGATAATTTCATTCTGACTGCTTTCACGTGTGACACAGGAGATTGAGTCAGATAGCAACAGAAGCAAAAGATGCAGTGTTGCAGTACACACACCTACACATGACACACAAATCAGTCCATCCACCACCTGACATGAAATTCCACACATCTCCACTGGATTGGGTAGAAGCCTCGGTGGCACCTCACCAAATTAAACTGAAACTACCTGAGCGACTCGATACCACCAGCTGTAAAAGCTTTTACTTTTTGGGTAAAACTACACTTTCAGCATGAGTTCACAGCTGCCACATCGGAGAGTCGTGGGCACGGGGTCAAGTGTTTTAAGTCCTATTTGCACAGAACTAGTATTACCAGGGGACCTCGTGTGATTTAGAAATGATCCCCCATGTCTGTTTTTCGTGCAGCGCATTCACACATGATAGAGGGAAGTGTGTTGTTTACTTGAATTAACTGACATTATCTCCAAGATATGATGTGCACAGTCAGTCGTAACACAACACAGCACCACCAGCAGAAATGCACTGTTAACCTCTTTTTTTTGTTGTTGTTTTCAATGTGGGTTACACAAACCAAACTATGTGCACCACTCATTGAGATTGTGCTCCTCTCCTCTGATGGATTTGCATTCGCTCTCTCTGCAAATCAGTCTCCATGCTGTGTAGCGAGATGAGCTTCCTGCATTCAGAATGCTGTCAAAACTTTATAATTGCAAACATAGTCTCCACAATTCTCAACCAGAAACGAGGTGCAGAGAAAACAAAAAATCTAACCAACCCCCAAATCACTGAGATGCAACACGACCCCTGTGTTTGGTGAAATATAGTGGGTAATGTGCAGTGGAATTATTATCTGACCAATTATGGACATGGCAAATTCACATGGGATTTAGATCACACATGGCCTCTGCAAATATCACAAATTACTAGGACTCGTCAGGTAAAACCAGTCCTGTATGAATAGGGCTTCACACTGTGAAAAAATGTCAACCAAAAAGACACAAACAGCAACACAAAACTGTGAAATCCAATATCCACAATCAGGGGCGTAGCACCAAATTCTGGGCCCCGTACATAAACAGTATCTGTACCCCTCCCCCCCCTTCCTCTCTTGGTCCATGCCTCTCTCACACACCTTGTGATTTTTTTTTTTTTGTTTGTTTCATTTTGGAACCCCAGTGTCCAGCACATTCTCAGTCCGACCTCGTCGCATATAGATGTTTGGTCATGGACTCTCCATGTCGAGATATGATATCCAAGGTACCCTGAGTATGTTGCTTGTTGACATTCTGGGACGCCATGTCAACTTCAGCCTGTTACATGCATTGTCTGTTCTCAAAATACCAGTACGTTTTCACAGGAAATGTACAGTTTGTATCAGACGTTGCGCTAGACTTTTTCGTCGCTGGTCATTTTGACCGACAGGGTCATAAAAATTCGGTCATAATCTATTTTTACCAGTCATTTTAATTTTCGTTTTTAAATGATAATAAAGATATTCAAAGACATTTAGTTTTCATTCTTTCATTTTTAATAAATCCAACAAGCAAATTATAAAGTGTGCATTAATAAGGACATGAACGAAAAGATGAACAGACATCCACACACCCGTGCCATTAGGCTTCGCCCTGGACACACCGGACGGCACTAACGTGTCCGGTGTGTCCAGGGCGTTACAAAATCACAATTGTAATGAAGCGATTATGGTATTGAAAAATGTGTTCGGTTATGCACTGTTGTGTTATTTTAAATTATAAACACTGTATTTTCTCCTCACGTTCCTCAGTGCGTGCTGTTGTTATTTTATTTTGAAAATTGACCGGATTCTCTCATCTTTTCTCTCCGACTTCCTGTTTGGTACGATCTGCTCGATCCAGCTTGACAGAAGCGCTCACGGCTCCCGTAAAAAATAGACCAGACGCCGAACTGAAGCGCTGCTTCTACTCCGCGGGCGCTCCGCTCCCGGACAGTCAGATAGGTTAACATGGGCGCTGACTGAAAACTGCCTGTGCTGCTGGGCGCCGTGCCTCAGTTCCGCATCCGGTGTGTCCAAAGCGTTATGTCAACAACGCTACATGACGCAGATGACCTTTTCTCTGCAGTGTGAAAACGGCAGCCACTTAAACCACTAACTGTGCACTCCGCCACAAAGTGGGCAGGGGTGGTAATTGCAACCGGTCAAAATGGCCGACGGCCTTCAGATTTTCCGGTCAATGTCGTAAAAAACTGGCCAATGACCGAGAATATCTGGTTAACGCAACCCCTGGTTTGTATACAGTCTCTCTCAAAATAAAAGCATTGCGTCACACATGGTTACATTTAGCCAACACACACACATGGTTGTGTTTAGGCAACAAAAGCACGTGGCTGGGTTTAGAGAAGAAGAACAGTGTTTGGCTTTACATTCATATGGGAAGCAACACCTGCCTCCACAGTTAAAGTGGGTGTTTGTTGGACCCATTCATCACCACTTCCACCCACCCTACTCAGACTTTCACCCCCTTAACTTATGTTATTGTTGTTAACTTATGTTGTTTCCGCAGCTATTTTTGTCAGTGTCTGACACCATAAGTCACTGCCCAAGTGCCAGTATTTGACAACTTTGGACTGTGACAACCAGGTTGCTTTTTTCCTCTCTTGGGGAACAACATGACTTTTGTGTCTATCAGGATGAGTAGGGCGTCAGAGAGCTTCCACATTTTTTTTATACAAAGTGTTTCAAGTCTTTCAGCCAGTTTATTAAGCCAACTTTAATTTGGTTATGGCTCTAATTATTTTAATAGAATAAGAAATAAAATATTGCAAACAAAACCAAAAAAAAAGTTTTTCATTCCAGGCTTTTCAGAGACCACCCTCCCACTGGGACCCTGGGTAATCAGTCCCACTGCCCCCCCACTATGACACCACTGTCTACGATCCGCAATAATGTTCAAACACAGCACCAAGTCCAGCTCTTTGTAAATGGAGACACAGTTTACATGATGTTTTTAAGCCGAGAACACCACAAATTTATTTGGGGAAAATGAAATGACACTTGTCAACAGGGGGTGGATGCTGCTCACTGTTGCAGCACATTGTAATTAAGGATGATAAGTTTCATTTTAGTACATATAAATCATTTTCAGCACAGTTTGGGAGGGGAAGCGAGAAGAAAAATGACACTGGATAAACTGAAATTGACAGATACAGTATGTGTGGCATTTTAACAGAGGAAAGGGGGCAGTGGAAACAGAATGGATGGATGAGTGGAGAGGAGAAAAGTTCAAAGGAATAATGGAAAGACATAGGAGATGTGAAATAAACTGGGGACACCACAGGGATATAGTGACTAATAAAAGATGACAGAATAAGGAGAGGGGAGATAGATAAGAAGAGAGAATAGCTTGATGTTCTGAACAAGTTAGGAGAAAAGAAGGGAAGAAGATAGATGAGTGTGCAGATGGTTTGATGGTTGCCGAATAAAAGAATGATGTCTATTTTAAGCAGGGACGGATAAACGAGCAAACGCACATAAGAATTAATGGAGACAAGGATAGATGAAGATAACATGGTGGACAAATAAATTGTCATTTGCACGAAGTCTGAGACACGCAGGGGAAAAAGAGTTTGTAGACATGAAAAATAAACACCAAACAAAGGAGTGAAGAAATAGATGAAGACAAGTGGGTTGAAGGAGAATAACACCAGATTGATGTCATACCAAAAAAGCTCCGGTGTTGTTCTCTCATTCTATGTATTCATTGTGTTTTACAAGAAACATGTAGTCTCTCGGGGTTTCATGTAAATTCATAAAAAGTATACCATTTGTATAATGCATGCGTGTAATCTTTGTATTGTACTTTTTGAAGGGATTATGTTGCATTGTTCTGCCCCTAAGTGGGTCGAGGCAATGCATTGTAGTCTCCTGTATTGTATAGGTGTATAGCTGTCTGCTGTGCGTCGCAGAGATACATTGATTCATTGCTTCTCACATACTTAAAAGAGTAAATGAATAGACATTACCAAGATAATAACATGCATTCAGTGTTCTGGAGGAATTTAATTCAGAGTCAAACAAACTGTATTAAATGTTCAAGGCAAAATTAAGCAAAAAGGAAATGGAGAAACACTGCAGACACCAGAATGTCCCTTTGATATTATCAGTAGATGTGCAGAGCTGGAGGCCAGATTACTCAAACAAATAAAAGGACCCACTTACAACAGTGGCACCCGTCCACACCAGCTTCAGCAGCACACAATACTCATGACAGTATAGACTTGCTGTTCAAAACGCCTCAAAATTTCAGAGACAAACTGACAGATCTTGCATAAAAATATACACATGCGAATGTCTCCAGGGAATTTCATGCAGTTTATTTAGTAAAGAAGACAATTGAGAATTCATAATTGCAAACACACAAAAAAAAGCTGCTGTGTTTGTTTCATGCAGAGGGGTAATGCTAGAGTTGCTGCTGAGAACTCCTGGGAAGCAGTAAATATTTAATTGGGAGTTGAATTTAGATTGGGGTTGACTGAACGGTTTGCTTCACTGCAGAAGACACAGGGTGACATTGTGAGAGTGTTTGGTGGGTGGTGCATGAATTTGTTTGTTTGTTTGTTGAAGTGAATACATCTGTTAGGGCCAATCATGGCCTGTATCACTGACTAGATTTTAAATACTTCTGAAATCCACATGAAAAAGGGCATTTGTTCACAGTCGTCGATGTCCTGGGACGCCGTGTCTACTTCCACCTGTTACATGCATTGTTTGATTTCAAAATACACTTCCGTTTTCACAGGAAATGTACAGTTTACATACAGTCTCTTTCAAAATAAACTCCATAAAGTGATGTTTTCTTCCTTCAACAACAAACGTACATGGTTATGTTTAGCCAACACGCACATGGTTGGGTTTTGGCAACAAAAGCATGTGGCTGGGTTTCGGAATAAAAAAAAAAAAAGGTTTGGCTTTATAATCTTACGGGAAGTGAGCACGGGCCACCTGGATGACCTCCGCCACCTTAACTCTTGTTGTTGCCCTGCAGCTTTTCCCCCCGACGCCACCAGGTGCCATTAAACAATAATGGCGACAGCTTTTTTAATCCATGTCTGATGCCGGAAGTCACTGACCAAGTGTCTTGTTCAGCGTCTTCGGGGGTTGGAAAAACTGCTGAGTTGGGTGATACCTCTGTTAGGACCCCCTGCACATTCTTTTAATCAGTGATTATATTCTATTGTAGCTAACAATCCCCAGTAGCTTACAGGCTGTCAAATCATTACATGTGTTTGGTGACAGTAGGCATCTTAAAACATTTCTCTCTTTTGGAAAATCCCAAAGCACAGCTCGTGAAGTACGGTAATTGAAGAATAATGGCTGTCTTGTTTATGGCTTCATTTGTATTTCCTAGTAGCAGGATTATAGGAACTCAGTAAATAAACACTTTTCTCCCTGCGAGTATTGCAGCCTTCCCTTTTCTGGGTTAAAGTTAATCTAAATGCCGATATTACAAATTACACTTTTTTTGTATTTTGGGGGGGTTTGGGGTATCAAAGCTTTATACTTTCGAACCAAGCATCATAAGTATCTGCAGATGCTTTCATGCTTTCCCCTGTGGGCTCAGCTGTCATTGGATGCTATGCTGGAAGCAGAGCATCCTCGTCATTTGCAGGGGTTCAAATCCTGTCTCCCGCTGTGATGTGTGTTTCTCCCTGCTCAGTTCCTGTCTCGCTTTAGAGTACCGTGTACTGTCAAATATCCTTACGGGTGCTGAATGGCCTGCTCTGCTTTTGAAAAAGAATTGCTTTCATTAAGCACATTTTTATTCTGAGAAGTCAAGAAAGAGGTTTTCACGTTTAAAAAAAAGAAAGAAAGAAAAGAAGTTTCATTTTTATACCAACTGAAAAGGAAAAGAACATCTCATGCTGAACATGCTGCACTGAAACCAGACGATGAATGGCAGGATTTTGCTATTGGAAATACAAAATCCAGGTGCATGTAAAGCTGCCTATTGACTGTTGTCCATCGACAGCAGGTTCATTTGTCAATTACTTTGAGTTTCTTTAGTCTGCTGAGTTGTTAATTGGCAGTTAATTGCATTCTTAAGCACTACCACGGGTTGATGTTTGGCAATAAAATAGATTGGTATGAGAATATGAAAGAGCACACAAAGTCCCACCGCAGAGGTCTCCCCAGCATGGAAACTGCAAACATTTACTACAACATACGGGTCACTACTCAAACACAGAATATTAAATCGTATCCTATACAGAATACTCTTGTGTTTATTGTAGCAACATGCTTTGTGCTCTCAAGATCCCTCTCTTGTATGAGGACAACATAGATGAATAATGTATCAGTGTTTTCCCTTTATCTCTCCAGGGCTTTGGAGCTTTAAAGATCTCCTTTTTCAATATACAGAACAGAGTCAGCAGCAAACACCCAAAGCTTCTACCCTATGTGTGGCTTATGTGTCTACACCAAAATATTCATTACATACTGTATGTCACCCCGGAGGCATGTTGTTGGGGGTGCTGCTTTTTTGTGCCCAGGCATGGGATGGGTTTTTTATCTGCGAAACAGTAGGTCCTGCAGTAGCATGTCACAAGTATGCCAAGTCCCAAGCATGTCCCAAGGGACACTAAGACAGGCAGGCCATGCAAGACCATGCATTTTGAAAATGTGGTGTACATATACATTTTAAGGCTGGTAAAAATACTTTTATTACAGCTTTGATAGAAAGATATTCAAATGTAGATGGAAACAAATCAAATGAGGATCTCAAAGAGCAAGTGGGGGAGGCAGAGAGTCTGGTTTGGAGATCTCAGGATTGCATTTTTGCTCTTTGCAGATGATGAGTTTCTGATGCCATGACCTCCAGCACGTAGTGTGCCAGTTTGCAGCTGAGTTTGGAGCATTCAAAATGAGAGTCAGCACCTCCAAGTCTGAGGCCTTGGATGGTGGACTGCACCCCTCTGGGTTGGGAGAGAGTTACTGCCCCAAGTAAAGGAGTTCAAGTATCTCGGGATCTTGTTCACAAATGATCTTAAAATGGAACAAGGCATGGCTTGGTAGTTTTGTGCAGCATTAATTTGTTGCACCGGACCATCATGGTGAAGGGGGAGCTGAGCTGGAAGGCAAAGCCCGCTTAGACCCTCACCTATGGTCATGAGCTTTGGGTAGTGACTAAAAGACTGAGTTTTGAGCGAAGTGACAGAAATGAGGTCCCTCCACAGGCTGTCTGGGCTCAGTCTTAGAAATAGGTTAAGCAGCTCAGACATCCAGAGGGAGCTCAAAGTAGAGCCACTGCTCCTTTGCATCAAAGGGGACAAGTTACGGTAGTTTGGGCAGTTCTGAAGACATCTGATCAGAATGCCTCCCATTAGAGTTTTCTGTGGCCATTCAAACTAGTAGGAGGCCCCAGTGTAGATCCAGAACAAGCTGGAGGGATTTTTTCATCTGGCCTAGAAAGGCCTCAGGATCCCCCAACATGAAGTGTTAACGTTATTTTGGAGAGTGGCATTTGGAATGCCTTGCTGAGCCCACTGCCTCCACCACTCATTCCGAGGTGAGTGGATGAATATGGATGAATGGATGGAAGTTCAAATGCAGTGTCATTTTTAATTTTTAGTATTCAGGGACCTAAAAAAGACAACTGATTTGTAATTTGTTTTTAAACTCTGGTGACTATTTGAACTTGCTGTTAAGGACTTAACTAAGACTTTCAACAAAAGACCTGCAGGAATGCTCAAGCAGCTTAACATTGCACTTCCATAAAGTCCCGACCCTCGCCTTTCGTCATAAGCTCTGGGTAATGACTGAAAGAATGAGGTTGTGGATACAAGCGGTCAAAATGAGTTTCCTCTGTGGGGTGGCTGGGCTCAGCCTTAGAGATAGGGTAAGAAGCTCTGACATCTAGAAGACGCTCGGCGTAGAGCCGCTGCTCCTTCGCATCAGAAGGGGTCAGATGAGGTGGTTCGGACATCTGATCAGGATACCTCCTGGGCGCCTCCCATTAGAGGTGTTCCAGGCACGTCCAACTGGTAGACCCAGAACATGGGTTTACCAGGGGCAGACCCAGAACATGCTGGAGGGATTACATATCTCGTCTGGTCTGGGAACACCTTGGGGTCCCCCAGGAGGAGCTGGAAAGCATTGCTGGGGAGAGGGGAGGTCTGAAATACTTTGCTCAGCCTGCTGCCCTGCGACCTGGCTTTGGATAAGCAGTTCAAAATGGATGGATGGATGGACTTCCATAAAGTTGAGAGGAACCAATTTTCACACTAAGATCCAAAATGTCCTGAAACTCAAACTTCAAAAACACAATCCTGCATTTTCCATGATGCCACATGGTAGTCTCTGACTTTGTTTTATTTTCTGTCCTTCTGGGAAAAGGAATCTTGTTCAAATGCTACACGACCAGTTTGTAATGCAGTTGTTTCCATTAAATATATATATACAGCCTCCCTGCTAATGATACTGCTATGGTATATATCCAGTCTAGTTCTCTTCATGACGTGTTAACTGATCTTGATGTTTAAAGTCAGTTTCCCTTAAAGCACAGCTGTGAAAGCCATGATTGACATACGTGTCTCTGAAAGATGTAGCGTAAGGACTCATACTCTTCATGTTCACCTGAAGGCATACAACTACTAATGAGCTGCAGAAGCTATGCCACTTGTAAAGAATATGTAGGGATTCCTGTTTGTCATGTCATCGTCAGTATGAATTCAGAAAGGAGGCCTTGACGAGACTTCATGAAACACTGCAGGAGTTTCTGAACCTTTGTTGGATGTTTTTCTTTTTCTGTTTTGTTCTAGTTTCTTTGGCTTTGTTCTAATTTCTGCTGGTATGATCTATTTTCTTTTGTTGCACTCGTCTCTTCTCTTCAGCAAAATGCTTAGAAACCTGCTTTGCTTTAGGCTCGCTGGGAAGAAATGAATGCCGTTATCGGCTAAGAAGGAAATCATTCAGAGTGGAATGGTGCTGACTCCAGCAGGCTAAAAATCTTGCACCTGTCAACCCAGCCGCAACCTAGAAGGTTTTCCCTGAAACATCCATAACCACCCTCCCTTCCCATTACAATTAGGCTAATGGTGGGTCACAAATATATTTCCAATTTTATTAGACACAGATTTAAGGCTCCTAGGCATGTGAAATAGACTTTCAATGATTAACTGGTTTATCAAATGGCTGACTGGCAACTGAACAGCATACCACGGCAACTAAGTCGCGGGGCATTGATCATTGATCTTGACAAGTGACACACTTTCACACACAGCCTTCCAGAGTCAAACCGGATACTTCGAGAAAGCCTCAGACAGACACAATTAATTTTAGATCCATTTCCCCACACTGCCAAAGACCATTGACTGCCTATTCCAGCCTGCTCAGGGGCCTTTGACTTCTGAGAAAAGCACAACATGATTCATTCCCACGCCTCTGTTTTCCCCCCTCGATCCTTTCTTCTGCTCTCCTGCACATGTCAGCTTCATCAGACACGTATGTGGCTTTCAGGGTCTGTCAGAGAGGCTACTTTTCTTTCACGTCGGCCATGGATGAACGCTTCCCCAATCTCTTTATAGTGTCTGCTGTTGCTCTCTTTTGCTGTTTCTCTATCGTTATGAGTTGAATTAATTTTTGTCACAGCCGGAGGAGGGCAGATAGAGGAAATCAATCATGGCAGTTTAGGGAAAAAGCCACCACTCTATACTCTGTTGAATCAGCTGGTAACCTTTGATTATGATAAGTGAAACTGAATAAACAAAACATCAAATGAGCTCCTCTACTCTAAATACAACAGGGGCACTTGTCCAAATGTAGTAGGCTTTTGAATAGCTTTAGAGATGAATCGTGGGAATTGTTATCTGGTATGTGTGTGAGTGTGTGTGTGTATGTGTTTTATGTTGTGTGCTTGTGGGGGTGCAGCTTTCATGTGACATACAGCTGCAGAGAAGTCTGAGGTACAAAAAAATAACACATTTTCACCGGTTTCTTTGTACTCTCTCTGGGGTTTGTGTGTGTGTGTACTTCTATCATTGTGAGGGCCAATTTTAGGCCTGGTGAGTGAAGACATTCTTGGAAAGTCAGGACATGACTTTTGAAAAGGCTGTTTGAGGGCTTAGTCTTGGTATTCGGTTCGTCATCATTAGTTTTAAAACAATTAATTGATTAGTTGACTGACAGGAAGTTGCAAAAGATTTCAGGCTTTTTTCTGTCTCACCAACCGGCCAAATCCAAACTATATCGCATCATAAATAAGTTTTAATGTCTATATTGTTTTTCATCTGTCACTATTTCTAACATTTCATAGACTAAGGGCTCATTAATGCTCAACCTACGAAGTTAAAGAAAGATGGGGCCATCTGTCTTTAGTCTGCGCTCATTCCATCTGTATTTGTGCATGTTTTCTGAAAGCTTACAGATATGGACAAAAAGGAGCAGTGCCACAGTAGATTGTGGGGGCAATTTAGCATTTATATACATGCATATGTGCATATATTGAAGTTGTAGATCTACACATAGTTAAGGTCAGTGTTATTATGTTTGTTTAAGTGTTGTATTTTATAGCTGCATCATGGGTAACGAGCCCAAGACAAATTTCCCACTTTGTGGGACAACAAAGTTAATCTTGAATCTTGAATCTTTAGCATAATTCAAGCAGGATAAGACCATTGGACACGACCAAGAAATTTAAATAATAACATAATGGAACAAATTTGTGATATATAATGATAAATAGGCTACTGATACATAGTGAAAATAGTGAAAATAATTTTCCATCCACATGCCAAAATGTGGGCAGCACGGTGGTATGGAGGTTAGCACTGTCACCTCACAGCAAGAGGGTTCCTGGTTCGATCCCGGGAGGGAGCCCTTCTGTGCGGAGTTTGCATGTTCTCCCTGTGTCAGCATGGGTTTCCTCCAGGTACTCCAGCTTCCTCCCACAGTCCAAAGACATGCAGGTTAATTGGTGACTCTAAATTGTCCGTAGGTGTGAATGTGAGTGTGAATGGTTGTCTGTCTCTATGTGTCAGCCCTGTGATAGTCTGGTGACCTGTCCAGGGTGAACCCTGCCTCTCACCCAGTGTCAGCTGGGATAGGCTCCAGCCCCCCCGCGACCCTCAAGAGGATAAGCGATTACAAAAATGGATGGATGGATGCCGGAATGTATATAATGGCCGCACAGCCCACCACCATCTACAATGCTGCTTCCGTTTAACCCATTGAACTCTGCAATAGAAATGATCTGCCTACATTGGTGCTGTTGCTTATTGTGATGTCATTTCTTCATATCCCCCAAATCGAAACAACCTGAGCTAAAGGTTATGTTAATCAATAAATTATTATAATAATAAATGTACTGAAATTGTATCATGAAAAAAAATACAATTTTTTTTTAAATACAAAATACAAAATTTTTCAAAAACAGAAACACAAAACATATGAATCCAGAATATTTCAAAAATATTTATTTAAACATTCAGTCATAGTTTTATTTTTTTTTTATTTTTGAGAAATGCTCATTTTTATGAGCAGAGTGCAAGGGTCTTGTAATAGATTTATCCTCAATTCCTCTGGCGCAGCCGCATGCTTTTGCACTACTTGTAACGAAACACAGTAAAATCATCACAAGCGTACAACGTGCTGACATGGAAAACAGAATTCGTAGCTTTCTGCAGCAAAAGAATGAGTGTTCTTACCATTATGATTTTGATTTATGGAACAACATTCTCCCACGGCCATTAAGGGAAAATTCTGGCTTAATTACAGCAAAGCAGGTTTGCACCACATGTAAAATAAGGTGAGGTAAGATAATGATGTAATGGTGAGGAGGACAGAAGCCTTAGTTTCATTTGTCGTTGCGTGAAGCTTTTGACTCTGCCCTCTAGTGACGTTTCTTGGCTGTACCTATGCCATGACAAGGAATGCATGGAAGTATGATGGCAGTGATGTTTACAATGTTTAAAACGGACCTATCTATTATTTTTGTACATAAAGTGAGTATAAATGAGCCTCAGATTATTTATCCAGTTTAATCAGGGTTTAGGTTCAGGGCCAGGGAATGCCTTATATTAATGACTGTCTTCACAAGTACAGAGGCACGAACTTGTGTGTGTGTGTGTGTGTGTGTGTGTGTGTTGTGGCACCACCAGTGAGAAAGTGAGAAAGATGAGAACTGTGTGATACCAGACATAGAGATAGAGCTTCTCATGTTCTGCACAAGACAGCATGGTGGAGAATATTCAATTACAGCTTATCAGATGTGTGTGTGTGTGTGTGTTCATTTATTACAGTGTGTCTTCCTGCATGTGTGTGTATTACGTGACACTGTTTGAGTGCGCAAATGTGAATATTTGACCTAAGCCTTTGTTCCATAAGAGACACTTATTGATAATGTCTCATCATAATGTGCCTGTCTGACGCCTGCAAAAAGAGCTCATTAAAAAGCTATTATTATCAGCTTGTGATGTTGCAGCTCCGGTAGATGTCACCACCTGGAACAATGTGTGCGTGCTGCACAGCTATGGCAGGGAGAGTCCCTCTAAAGCTGTGATACTGTATCAGTCGTCAGTGCCTCGCAGTAGAAATCTGAGTGAATGAATTTGAATTACTGACCTTTTTTTGCCTTCTCCTTGCATTTATTGAAAGCTTAGTGATAATAATAATAATAATAATAATGCGGTTTAGTTAATACTGCACATATGCTCCCATCTCTTTAACACTAAACCTAATTGGTCCGCTTCCAAGCAAATTCTAGTGCAGTGAGATTTATTGTGCAAATCATACAAACGGTCAAGGATGAAATCTGCGATGTAATTTTGCAAGATCATTTAGTAACCATGGTAATGCACAAGTGTTGAGTGTTTGCAGGCAATTTCCACCACGTTATGAGCATGTGAATGTGGAGGTTTTCCCTGTTACATCAGCGAGTGAAAGGGGGGGGGTTGGAACAGGTGTGTTGTGCTCGTGGTGCATTTTGGCAGCTCCTTATTAAAAAGTGAGTGAATTGCAGCAACTATCCTCCACCTAAGGTTACAGTATGAGACACCTCGTTTTTGTCCTGTTTCCGTCATTATCTCTGACATGAGGTCCAGTTGCACTCTCAAATAATGACGATCACAACTGTGTTTTTCTGCATGATTAGGCTGTAGGAGAGCGCGGGGTGACTTGCTGTCAGTCACTAGGACACGTTTCTGATATCCCCCACACGGGTCCATGTAGCGCTGGTGATGCAGGTTGACAGTCACCAAAGTGAATGAGTGTCAAATCAATAATGAATATGTAAAGTCAGTCCATATCACCTCATGCTTACACCTCTTGGGTGACTTATAATGATTGTGTGTGAACATTAAACTGACTAGACTTAAATAGCAACAGTGTACAGTTGAGTTTAAACTCTCTGCGGTAACTTGACACAATAGCACCACCCTTGAGAGAAGGCCAGACCTGGCAACTTCAGTCTGCATTTTTGATGATGTTACGCAATTGACAAGTGTGATGCTTGCAGATCATGATGGACTGAGACATGCAAAATGGAAACTTTGTTTTATCATTATTTCTTTTCTTTATAAATGAACACATTAACCTGTTCAGAACCCAATTATGTTCCAAAAAACACACAAAAAATAAATAAAATAAAATAGAATCAAATTAAATTAAATTAAAAATAGAAAATAAAATTAAAATAATTTAAAAAATCAATTGAAATGGTGGATTTTTACTCTTAATACACTCATAAAGCATTAGCCAAAAAAAGGAAGTAAATCAGGATTAAGATGGACAAGGAGTCTTAATGCAGAAATCACCTAATAGTAAAACTGAAAATAAAAGAGACCTTTCTGCAACAAAAAACACTCAAAATATCCTTAATTTCTGAAGAACCTCCAGAAAACAAATGTGTAAAATTCTGTAAACATAATCAACAGGATGCTTTATAAACCGATCAATCAATTCAGAAGAGTATATCCTCGTTTAAACAGTATTTCTCTCTCCATTTTTCGATGACACTCACACCGTCCATTCCAGTGGTGGATATCTAAAAAAAAAAAAAAAAAAAAAAAAAAATCCTGAGTGAAAGTTATTTTTAGTTTTATTTCAAACACAGTTGAAGCACAACTTATGCCCTTTAACAATATAATTATTAGACTGAAACGTGCCCTGCACTCCCTCCTTTACTCAGAGTCGGCAATGCTTGTTAAGGTGGGTGTGTGTCATCTTAACAGTGCGCGATTTTAGAAAATATGAAAGTCTATTCAAGTGCAACCTTGTGTGAGAAAAGGAAACAGACATGAAAGAACTACAGAGGACATGACCTCGGTCTCCTCAGTAGTTCTAATCTTGTTCAAACCTTTCAATCAGAGTCTGAAGGATTGTTCCATAGAAAAAACAAACTAGCCCAACTGAAAATTTTTGCAAGTCTAACTTACTTTGTACTTGAAGACTTTTTGTCAGGGTTTTCATGCATTCATTGTCAAGTTAGCATTTCACTGGGGCACCTGGTAGGTCACCTGTTAGAGCAGGTGCCCCATGTACCAAGGCTGTGTCCTTGCTGCAGCGGATTACTGATAATTACCATGGCCCTTTGCTACATGTCCGCCCCTCTCCGTCTCCCCATTTCCTGTCACTCTTAAGATGTACTATCAAATATGGGGGAAAAAAGCGGGGGAAAAGTTGGCGTTTCATTTATCTGTAATCCATCCATCAGCCTGTCCCTCGCTACAAATAATAGCAATCATCATCTTCATCTCTTATTCATTTGGGAAGATAGAAGAGGGAGATCCTGGGAGACACCGACAGACAGCGAAAGAGAGAGACAGAAATAAACTGGACCAGATTCTCTTCAGAAATCGTTCCAAAGGCATGATTTGCGAAAATAAAAAAAAATAAAAAATAAAAAAAAATCTATGAGGCGTTTGCTCGTGGTATAAAAAATGATACCTCTATTTCAACACTGAGAGAGAGGGAGGAAAAAAATCCCCCAAAGTAAAGGTAATAGATTGATGCCAGTGTGTTTATTTTGCCTCTCGATGCGGAATTTCTGACAGTGATTTTCCACACCAGCAAGCAGTGGCCTCTGAAATGATCCCCTCCTCGCCGTCAGCAAATACATAATTTTCAGACAGTGAAGTTGCTTTCATGGCATGCAAATTAAACACACCTGAATGGATTTCATTATGGATATCTCCTGCAGAACCTCTCATCAAAGCTGGTCAGTGTTGTATCACAGCAAACAGATATGTGCAGTTTAATAAAAGACATGTGACACTGGTGGAGGGTAATTTGTTCATGTGGGATTTGATTTCTTGAACTGTCTGGAAACCCTATGTGTCATTCAAAACCTTAACCCTTACCTGGTGTGACAGACACTTGTCGAAATGCCAAGCTTTGCCCCCCTGAGCGTAATCTTTTGCGCACATGCACTTGAATTGCTCTGCTATCTGTTGTGACTCATGTCACTCAAGACAAGAAGAATCCCTTTGCATGTGCCCTTTTCAGGGGATAAAAGGTGGGAATATTACCACTAAGGTTTGGAGATTTTGCATCCAGATTGTGGCTCACAACCTTAGAACTTTAAAATCCATGAAAATATTGACTCATCCCAGTCACCAGAAGAAAATGTTGCCATTGTATGATTCTGCAAACCATGAATATGTAACATTTCATACACGTCGTATCAGAACTTCTAAAGTCAGGCAGTATATGAGTTAATTTTTTCATCAGAAGGTGAAAGGAATGATGGACTGCAGGACACCTAATGGTGCTTTCAGACCCAGAGTTGTCTTACTGTGGTCCGAATCAGGGACTCATGTTGTTCCAAAGTTGTATAATTGCCCAGAGCTGGTTCGTGTTCTCACGGCAGCATTTACAAGAGGACCAGATCAAATGCCTTGTGTGAGAAAGCTGCTCTTGATTGGTCAGAATTTCCATGTGGGAAAAATCCAGGAAGTAAAGCAAACGTTGAAGAAGAGTACACTTGCAAGATAAATGTGACACTTTCTAATGTCACAATGGAGGGACAACTACGCAGGTTGATTTTAGCGCTGCTCATCGTGGACTATATTGCTGTCATTGTTCATTTTAGTCAAAGCATACAGTTTGAAAACGAGGCGCGGCTCCAACTAGAAAACAATGTTTTGATGCATTGGATGTGCTGAATGTGCATATTAAGGCAGTACAGGAGGAGGTGCACATTAATAATCCTCCAGGACTGTAACATGCTCATGTTTAACCCAAACAATGTGTCATGTGACTGCAGTTGCTTCACATCCAGGTCGGAACACCTTCTCACCACAAACCAACCGCACCAGAGTTTGTTTGGAACTGAGACCACCTCTTCAAGAAGGTCTCGGCCCTGCTCTTTTGGTGCACACCTGAGTGTGATTGCTGTGTTCACACCTGCCCAAACAAACACTTAGGGGGGCAAAAAACTTGAGTTCAATTGAACCGAACCAAAAGCGCAGGTGTGAAAGCATCCTGAGTGAAACACCTGCCAAGCTACAGCTGTTTGAGATCAACAAACAGCTTCTTAGCCACCAGATGTGGGTGTATTTTAGTGACCCATTGTTGTTTTTCCATTAGGGGTAGTGCCATCAAAAGCGTGTGTTTCTTCCTGAGACACTGTTGTGTTTCCTGCTGGGATTGTGCCATGGAAATTAAGTATTTTCAGCCAAAACTTCTTTTCCTAAACATAATCAAGTCTTTTCTTGTCCCTAAACTGAATCAAACATTAATGACATTTTTGTACGGTACAGTATGTAAAATGTTAATGTATCTGCTACATTATAACATACAAATGTAACATATCCGTGGTTTGCATAAATGTACAATGCCAAAATTTATTCTGGCAATCGGGTTGAGTCACTGGACTTCAGTGAGGGGAGAGAAAATGACTCATTGGACTTCGTCCCTCCATCTGTCCTTCTCTGCTTCATGGTCTGGCTGTCTTCTTCCTTGGACTCTCCTCATGTAGACAAATTAATTCCAGGGCTCCTCAGGGTTTTCCAGCAAAGGCTTCTTGTAGAGGATTTCACTGATTGTGTGCGTCTCAGTGTGTGTGGGGAAGAAGGAGGTCGAGGTCGCTTCAGCCACCTCAGCTGATGACGGGGAAAGGAAAAGAGGCGGAATCGGCCGATAGCAGGAGAAGCTTAGTGGATGGTCTGAAATGTTCTGTGGCCAAATCAAATGCAGCATGAATCCAATCCATCCTCCATGTTCCCTTCACCAAGCAGATAAGTGTATTCTTCACACCATCTGTGGGAATGACAAATCTGTCGGACATCCATCGCCTCAGGTCGGGATGAGGAAAGTCTCTCAACCTGTTCAGTGTTGATGTGCCCCAGCACTGAAGCTGCTGCCGTGCCCGTCTGGATGTTGAATTACTTCATTAACCTTTTCACAGCCAGAGCAGGTCAATTATTTTAAGGTAATCTAATCTAAAACACTCCATTGACTGGGAGGAGAACAGAATGCCCAACCATCCAAAATAACAGACAGATGGTTCATTTCTTTGAAATTTTGCAGGAATAACTGATATATTCCACCAAAAAAGTTGTTTTTCTCACTCTAAGCCTGAAGCTAATATATTTGTGACTTAAGCAAATAGGGTTCAGTAAATGATATTTAATGCAGTGCCAAGTTCAGGAATGCAGCAGATAAAGCAGAGGCACAGAAAGGTGTTAGGTGAAGCAGAGAGTATTATTCACTTCTTACAACTTTCCAGCACTCATGTTAAGAAATGAGTCGAGTCTTGTTTTCTTCCGATGAAGATTTAGGGCTCTAGTTTGGCAGACCAGGCGAGGCAGAGGCGCAGCGCACCTGCGTTTCGCCAACTGGGTGTGGCCAGGCGGATTTTGCAAGTTTGGCACACCGTGCGCCTGGCGCAGCTACTCCTCTTTCCCACCTCCGTCCCTCCTACCTGCGCAAGTCGGAAAGAGGGAGGAGAGAAGGCGTGGAGTGGGTTTTACACACATCACACCAATCAAATGAGCCCCTCTCCTCGCCCTTAAATGCGCTGCGGGAAGGTGTAATGAGAGTTTACTCAATTCGCCATGGCAGAAGAGAGCAGCAGTGTCAGACGGCCAAACTTCTCCCAGGAGGAAACTGATGTTTTGGTCCAGGAGGTCAAAGCTCACAGTGTCCGAATATACAGAACCGCGAGCAGACCTCCACGGGCTAATGATGCAAAGGTAGCCTGGGAGGAGGTCACCACAATTGTAAATCAATGTTGCGTTTCTCTCATGCTCACGCGCGCTCTCTCTTTCTCTCTCGCAGTCTCACTCTGTTTCTTTTCTTTTGGCTTTTCTAAGATGACAGATGCTGAATATATACTCCCTATCTGATGCTGTGGCTGTTTGTGGTTGGCTGAGAGGGATGTGAACTCATTAGTTTGCAGCTGTTTAATCAAATCAGGTTGGGTTTCCATTACAAACGGTGCCAATCCCCTTTCACACCCATCTCAGCACACCTCGGTCTGCCAAACTATCAAACTGAGCGCGCCTCGAGTTACGCTGCTCGAAACTAGCTCTGCGCGGGGTTCGCCACCCTGCGCCACACTGCACTGCACCGGGAAACTAGAGCCCATAATCTGAACCAACAGCTCTCAGTATAGTATGCAAGCACAGTATAGCTTGCAATATATGCATTTCCATCGTGGTCTCACAGGGGATAACCAAGCAAGGCCCTACCATTGTAGGGCAACCTGGAAGGGTCTTGCACTAAACTCATGGGCTTGACACGTGTAGCGTGGTAAACAGCTCCAGGTAGTGTCAACTCTGAGTAGTTTTGTTACTTATTACTGAATCTCTGTGGTTTGGAGTGAAGTATTGTATTTGTATTTTTATTTTTTATTTCTTTATTCTATTTATTTATAGGGATGCATAGATTTTTCACAATATTTGATAGGCCGATATATAAGAACTCATTTGGCCAATAACCGATGACCAAGACTGATATCAATATATCCATAAATTATGCAACTTTCATCCCAAAATCTTCTGACCGAAAACAAAAGAAAACAAAACAAAATCTTGAGGAGGATCCTTCTTAAATAACAAACAAAAACTTCATATACATACATATACATACGTATACAAACACACATGCATGCACGTGTACGCATACACACACATACATACAAAAACTCTCGTAATTATGCCCCAGACTGTACCTAAAATATGTCACTCACCCTTTCCCTGTGGTATTGGTTTCTTCCAAAAGTTGCAGCTGCACACTGCACTCTGTTCGTTGGTATCCGTGCTGGAGGAGATGTAGATAGATGAAATTCAAGTAGCATTTAGCCAGCAGTAGCCATCCCAACATCCTGTTGTTTCACCTTCTGGCTTGCTAGCTTATGAAATAGGAAAGCATCCTATTTAATACTGATAAAAAGAGAGCTGTGTATATCTCATGGTGGCCGTGCTGATAGTTTTTACCACCTCTGTTATGAGTTGTAGTTAGCAAATACTGAATTCAATTTGATATCTCCAGGTAGAGGTGCAAAGGAAAATCTTATTCTTTAAAAAAATGACAGAAAGAACCCAGCCCAGGGGGTTGATAGTGCAAGAGGCAGGTTATCTTGTCACTTAAAGCCAACTTAGAAAGAGTTAGGGATTCACTTTTAGAGTCTTGCAGACAGACATTAAGGTAGGCATGAAAATCTTAGGCTATTGGTGATAATGGATCTTTCAGGGAGGCCGAGCAGTTTGGAAAATAGGTTAGTACTGCTCAGACTGAGCTTTTATTGGCAGTGGAGCAGACACTGCTACTGTAGTGATGTCAGCACAGTCTGATCTGCACTCATGCATGTTCAAAAGCACAGCTATTACCATGTTGGCAGGTTCCTCTCAACTGTCAAAATGCAGAAAATTGTCATTGTTTTCTTTTTTCTCTCTTTCTCATCGTGTCCCCCTAAATGTTGCACGACATCCTGCCTAAATTCCTCTTCTTACTGCTGATAAGTGCCTCATGTTACTATTAACCGATCACTTTACAACCATAGTGGAGCTGCATTTGAGTTGCACACTTGAGTTATGCAAATACAAAGCAGTGTCTCATAACCTGTTTGTTTAAGGGTTATGTAATTCTTAAGTATTTCAGTTAAAGTAACAATCTAATTTGCATTTACGTTTGTCGTATAACAACAGGAAAACGCTCTGTACTCTGCACTTGGTGTGGCAGGATATCTACTCCGTGTGATCACCACATATTAATAGAACCTGTATGAACGACTGAGTGACAAGGTCGTCTCCAAAGGCAGAGACAGAGGCACACATGGCTGTTCTGCTGGATGCAGCGCCCCGCCTCTGTCACTGTGATGGATCTCCTCCACCTGGCACCTCCCTTTGCTGGCTAAGAGGAAAGGAAAGGTGTGTGTGTTTGTGTACTTGGTGCAGGAGTGTAAAGACGGAAGAAAAGGGTACAAGGATGAGCAAGTGGGATGGGGAGGTGGAGAGGGAAGGCAAGAGAGGGAGTATGTGGAGGATATTTGTCTGCACTTATGACTGAATAGACTATTTATTTAATCATAGTGTCATGTTTGCTGTGTGGTGTGAGACTGGGTGATGAAGACATAGTTTTGGCTTTTGGAGAAGTCCATGTTGGTTCTCTGACATTCATTGCATTTGCAGACATGACTGGAAAAAGGGAAGGAAATGGGAGACATCAAGTGCAGAGCATTTGCCAGCTTGTGAAAGAGGAGACATATTGACAAACTGACAGGGAGAAAAAGAGTGAGACAGAGACATAGAGACAGAGGCATCAGGGGACTGACAGAGAACGAGAGGCAGAGAGGTACAAAGGGAAACAAATGGGGAGCGAGGTGGAGAGAGGCAGAAATGAAGACAGTTTGATAGCTTCTCACATGACACGAAATGTCATCAAGATTTTCAACAACACTTTAATGCTTTGCCAGCTTAAACCAGCCAGACTCCATCTTGAGAGCTCCGTTTTCTTCTAAAACAAGGTGACATACTCAGCAGCTCTCCAAATTCCCAAACCTCATTTACAATTTGATAAAGCTGTAGACCCAAAGCAGACTGTATTGTACGACTTACTTCCTGTACAGCGTACTGTAAAATGACATCTGTCTGTTGTCTGACCACAGTGAGTGATTGTGAGTTACTGCTTCATTGGATTTTATAGACCGTATCAAGATAATGCATCTGGGCTCCATTCAGAAAGTCACTAGTGCATTTAGAAAATGGAAAATACATCCTGGAACTTGATGTGTTTAAATCCACTCTGAACTGCCCAAGATTACAGACAGACAGAGAGGCAGCTGAGTCATTCGGCGATCCTTCCAGCTGTCTGTACTGAACCTTCTTTTTGTCGGTTAACCACAGCATATATTATTTATTCTTTGTCAAACTGCCATTATGTTCACTTTATTGACTTTCAGTCACTGCCTGGATCTTTTGTCAACAAAAGATATATGAAGCTGAAGTGCCATACAACACAAACATTAGTAAACTGTGATGAAAACTTAAGATGAAAAAAACAGCTACTCTGTACAGATACAAAAAGATGGATTCAATTATACAAGTTAATTATACAAGTTAATTATACATAATTATACAAGTTCAATTTAACTGAGTTAATATGCTGCTGCAGAATGATGTTTTCTGCAGTATTGAGAAAACTGAGACATTGGACCATCAGAAGACAATGTTGGTATTGTAAGTTACACTTGTACTTTTCATACGTATCATATCAGCATTTCTAAAGTGACATAGCACACAGTGGTGTAGTGGTAGTTGACGCGGTGGGTCAGTAGGAAGTAGGAAGTGTGTATACTCTCCCATGTATTCCCATGGCTTTTTGGCTGACAGGTGGGTTTACTGTAAATGACCAAAAAGAGATGGGTATAACCCGTACACCTGCCTTTACCCTCCCTGCCCATTCTCATACTGAACTTGACACCTGACTTCAAAAGTCACCAGTATGATACATGGCCAGTCAGCTGGACAGCACTTGTCGAGGCAGTTTGATAGGCTGATGGGTAGCGTCAGTTTATAACGTGCTTGGACAGTACCTGTTGCAGCAGTTTGATGCGCCGCTAGATGGCGTCAGTTTGAAATGTTGCCAGTAACAACATAATATAAGAAACTGGAAAGTCCCTATAGGGTGGGTAGAAGGGGCGGTGGATGCGTCCAGCTGAGCCTGGACTTTCACCCAGGAGCCCAGTGTTCACTTCCCTTATTGAGGTAAAACCAAATCATGTTGTTTGTTCTAAAACTACCCATGAGCTTTTGTTGCCTAAACCTAACCACATGCTTTTGCTGATGTCCTGGCATTGGTTGCGGCTTTCTGGAACGCCAAGCACTGATGCAGGAGGATACCGAGCACATAATATGTAGACATGCAAGGCCACTGACAAAGCGGCAATATGTCAACTTGCAATGAGAACGTGTTGACTGGTATTTTTTGAGCTGATTTCGCTATCAGCAGATAAAGGGGATGTTTGATGATGTTAAAGGGACATTGTGTAGCATTTTCAGTTTTTTATTGGCAAAAATCAATGTCTGCATTCATAAATATGTCATCACTGGTGTATTAGCCTGTTAGCCTACCTCCACCAATAATCTGACTCATTCTCATAAAAGGAGAATTTTGGATTTGTTTGTACATTGGGTGGGTAAGTCGTTTGGGGGGTTGCATAACGTTTCGCCATCTTGAGAATACATCCGCCAGCAAGGGACATATAGCACTACTAGGGAATAGCCCCGCCTTCAGCTTTTTCATTGAGAGCCAGGCCAGCGCTGCGTGACTGAGAAGCCGAAGGAGAGGAGCAAGAGGTGCTTCGCTACTACTGTACCCCGGCACTACTGCAGCATAACAAAGGTTTGTTTCGATTTACGTTGTAAACACAGCCAGCATGGTGAGGAGGTTTGTCAACTCGCGTCATGTGTCTGTGTAGGAGCCTGAATGAATACTCCATGAAATATCAGATGACATGGTTTCATCAGTGTTATCATAGCTTTTTGGTACACAGCAGCTACCGCTGTAGCAATACACGTTTGAAATAGTGAGGCGCCAGAGTGCACTATCCATTTGAATGCAATATATGATTTCAACATTACATGGGAGAAATTCCTACACGCTGTGGCTTTAACACTTAGGTGAGATGCATACTAAGCTGCAGACCACCCCAGACCACAGATCAAGATCAACGAACGACAAAATTGGTTGTCTCCAGTCTCCAGCTGCTTTTCAGCCCCCAAATGTTTTTTAGCAACCTGTCAGTATCTTTAAACTCAGGATAGAGCCATGAAAAGTGGTTGTTTTTTACTGAGACATTGCTTCCTTTCCTGCCAGGATGTGGCACAAAAGCAGTCAAGTTTTACAGAGTCATCACTGTATTTTCACTGGTTATAGTGCCATGAAAAGAGATTGTTTTATGCTGAGACATGACTGCGGTTCCAGTGTGGATTATGCCACCAAAAGCAGGTATTTAAGCCAACACATGATATTTTCCTAAGTAGTTTTTGTACCTAAACATAACCACACTACAGTGATGTTAAAACATAAAGAAGTTGGAATGTATGTGCTACATAATAACATACAGATGTGAAATATCTGTGGCTTGCATAAACGTACGATGCCAACATTTTCTTCTGGTGATTGCTACCTGCAAACACAACTGTTGGTTTGCAGCCTAGGTAACTTTGAACTTTTTCTGGACACTTGGGCTGCAAGTGACAGTTACAGAATAATGGGTTAGCACAAGTTGAGAAGACTCATAAAGTCAGCATGTGAGGTTAAGATGAGGTTTTTTTTTACAACATACAACTTTTACACAACACAATTTTTAATGAATCACATGGTGCCCAGTGATAAACAAGCTTGCCTGTCAGCAGCTATTAGCACAACACTGTGAGTGTTTTTGCACCCAATTACAAATGAAGTGTTTTGTCCAGCTGATTTGATGCCGGCGCTCACAAAACAAATTCTTAGTGAGAAAAGATTTGTGTGTAAGTTATTAGTAATATTTTGATACAAGCCAAAAAGTGCTTAATACTGACTTGTTAGCTGTGCCGCACACTCACAGTATGCCCAGATCTCTACAATACTGGATCTGATTCATTTAATATTCTCTTCATTTGAAGTCAATGTTAAGAAATCCCAAAGGAAGCAAATATTTCAGCTTCATTATCTCTTCTTTAGACAAAGAAACACTTCTGGGGTTGCTAAAGATAACGATTGTTAAAATTTAAAGTGCACTTGGTTTTGTGTCTGCACTCTCTCTCTTTGTGCCTCCCTCTTAACTCTGTTCCTTCTGTCCTAATTTGCAGCCACTCAAAAACCCTGTGCTTTCTAACATAGAAGGCCACAAAGACCGAACATCACTGTCAGATGTTTGGCCTGGTTGCGCTCTTATCATGAGCTGAGAGTCATTGTGGAAACAGAAAGCAGGCAAATATGTTGTCTTTTTGGTTTGTGTGCTCATGTACAAGTTTGTGCTGGTGTATCACACTGCTTCTTCACTGGCAATGAAGTTGTTTGGATTGTTTGTGAGAGTGTGTGCTCTGGGCGCCCCTCTTTTTTGATTTATAATTCTGTTCTTAAAAAGAGAGGGTAGCACAGGAAGAAGAGTAAATATAAAGAGTAAATGAATGATAGATGGGCAGAGAGGGGGCACAAGGGTTAGATAAAGAAGGAAGATACAGGAGGGGGGGGAAACAAGGACAAGCAAGACTTGCAGAGAATGAGAAGAGAGAAAGGCAAAAAGATGAAATCACTTCCCAACTTTTTTCCTTTGCTGAGAGATGATGTAGCTCTGGCAGGTGGAAGCTCTGTGAGAAGGCGAAGGCAGGCTGTAGATGTTTATTTCACTGTGCTCGGCTATCTTTTATTTGGCCCTCAGGCTGCAGCATTATGCCGCTATGTTTGAGGCTTGATGTGGTGCGTTTTATAGAATTTGGACTCCATGGAAAACAGATTTACTCGCTGTCATGTTTGTTTTTACACTTGCCTTGCATTGTGCTGAGGCCAGCCTGGGAGGAAACTATAAAGCCATGGTTAACAGATATTATGAATATTGTTTATTTATGTCGATTGACTCCAAATCAAGGCGTTAATATCCATGCAGATGTGGCACAAAAAATGCACGCATTAACAACTGCGTAGCGCCTCCACAGGATGCCAAATAAATGGGGTAAGAGCTCTGTGTTATCAGACAGTCACAGTGTAAAAGCCGAATGTTGCAGTCTTCTGATAACTTCCTTTTCCTCTGACACTTAATAAACCTCTCTAACTCATAGTGGCCTCTCAGTGACCCCAGCTTGCACTGAGCTTTACACCACTGAGCTGCTGTGTCCTGTGGGAACCTCACTGTTAGCTCATGGTATTAAGCACCTGTGCAGGGGAAAGTGCTGGTCATGTTGGTAGTTGTTGCAAAGTGACAACTGAGAACCTGTTTGAAGTGTAAATCCTTTTTAATGAAAGCTGGGCTATTTTGAGCTTAGTGTTAGTGAAAACAATGTAAGGTGTGAGTGTGTTAACTTTAGCACCAAACCAATTACCACCAGACATGTCCCCTCCTCTTTTGTGAGTCATTCCTCTCCAGTTATTATATTGCCTCAGCTAGTACTTTGGGTTTTGCTCTATGATCAGTGCTCAAGTTGCACTTGTTTCCATATTCAAAATATGGATAAATATAAAATATATATGACATCAGTATTCCCAGTTTGGTCATATGTTTCTGTGAAATTTACATCAGCGGTATAAAAAGAAACTATGACTGTTGAATAAATATAAAAATAGGGAAAAAGTAATATATTTCAGTTTCAAATATATTGGCATGAGAGTATACAGCAGCACAAAGTACTCATGGAAATACTTAAGTAAGCTACACGCACCTTAAAAGGGCACTGAGTTAATGCAGAGGTTCTAAAATTTTGTTTAATAATGCTCTTTAAAAAGGGGTTGCGGAGGGTGGTAAATAAAAAGCGTGCAAATCATTTACATTTTGGATCATATTAGTCAGTAACTGAAGTTATCAATAATGGGTGAATTATTCCTACCCTGCCTATTTGTTAACAGTAACAACTGCAACATATGAAACATCATTAAATTTACTCCAAGATATTGTTTAATCCCGTCAATGCAAGGTGCACGTTTGTCAGTTTTATTTGTGTGTTAAGCTGCATTTAAACAATGCATATGTCTCTCTGGGTTGCTGTCTCTCAAAGGACATGAACCAGTTGAGCATGGCGTGGTCATTTAAAAAAAAAAAAAAAAATAAATAAATAAATAAAAAATCAATGTAGTGTGAGTGGCAAGATGATTCAGTGGTTACCGGACCTTCACCTCTTAGCTGGAGGGTTTTGGCTTCAAGAGTTATTATTACTAACTTTTTATGAGTAATCAGTTTTGTAACGTATTGAAATATGTTAGCTATTATTTACCTAATAAGATTTACTATGTCATAGCCAGAGCTGGGTATAACGTGTTACAAAGTAACGTGTTAGAGTACTTTGATTAGTTTTTGCAGTAATGAGTAACCTAACACGTTAGTTTGCTGTTTGAGTAATCAAATACTTAAGTACATTTTCAAACAAGACATCAGTTACTTCCGTTACTTTTACAACGGTGGTCCTTCAGCTCCGAAACAGCAACGGCTGTCGTTTGGTTCTAATAACGGAGATAACGTTAAACCTATCAGTCTGAAAGAAGCCACGGAGCTTGTGACTCGCTACGTGGTCGGAGAAATGCTGCCGTTGTCTACGGTGGAGTCTAAATAGGTGGAGTAGGACTCGCTGACAGACATATTTCAGACTCAGGACTTGCATTATGCCTGGTACACGCTACACGCTGGTACTCACCAATTATCCCCGGTCGTCTTTCACGGCGTGTGTGATGTCATCGGGTTATTCTTGTCCTGTTTTTATTACTTTTACTATTATTTGAGTCACTGTGTGTGTTCATGTGCCAGCCGACATGTTGTTGTAGTCACCTAAAAGCGTCAGCAGATGGCAGGAGCTACATTTGAAGCGCCATACGTAAACTATCAAGCTACTGTATCGTCCACAGGAAGTTCTGACAACAAATGTTTCACAATAAAAGCCTATTTAGAAAATGGAGAGATTCTCTAGCCGAGGTTATAAGGGGCTTTTAATTTGAAACAAGTGTTGAGTTTGAAATGACGGTGCGATATGTTAACTTTACAAAGACATCGGAGCGGATAAAAAGTAAATATATAAACACACAGAGGGATTAATAAATAATGACCGTCTATAATGTAGTCTGTTTCAAATGAAGCTGGGAGCTTCTGCAGTTGTGGTGAGTAAAAGCCCCGCCGCTATTTGTTAATGTTATTACTTTATGTCCGACCGTGAGGATGTACCATTGTTTGCTAGCTTGATGCTAATGACAGTAAGGTTAACTCAGCAGGTTGACAAAGTGCCTCTGCTGTTTCACGCCATCATTTCCCCCTTTTACTCTGTGTGGTAACATCCCTAGAGGAAATATTAAAAACGCCGGGGTGTTGTTGTCATACAGTTGTCTACGGCAGCAGATCGTTGTGTGTTTCTACTGGTCAAAGTGACGGCTGTGATGGGAGAACTGGATCTCAGTGGAGGGCAAGTGGTCCATAACTTTAATTTTGGAGACAAAAATGTAGGCTTAGCGCCTTGTGGTCCATTGGCCAATAGGAAATGTAGAATACTCAAAAGTACTTTAAAAGTGCTTGAGTTACTTTTCTCAGGGAGTAACGTTGGAAGTACTTTTAAAGTAATTGAGTTACTTTACTCAGGGAGTAATGCAGTAAAGTAACTGGTTACTTTTTTAAAAAGTAACGCAGTAACGTACTTTGATTACTTTTAAAGTAACCCTTACCCAACACTGGTCATAGCTGGTAAATTTAGGTACTCTTCACCCAAGACAGGAGATGAAATCTATTCAAACAAACTGAGTGCAAATGTTACATTTCAAATGTGCGGAATCCATCACTAAATTCATGGAAAACCAATTTTTTTGTCATCATGCAATAACACTAAGACATAATTGTTGTTGCACTGAACTGGTGTGTTTTGATACTTTGCACTTTAGTGATATAATTATCTTAGAATGTTGCATGATTTATATATTTTTAAATAACATGTTAAAGAATTATATTCGCAGAAATGTCATATAAAATTCATATTTTCATAAGTTTAAAATCACATGAAATTAAGAATTGTGTTTTGTTACCTTAAAACGATCCTCACGCTGGGCATCATTCATTACATTCCAAAACAAATCAACACTGCATTACATGGGGCAAAAACCACTATTTCATTCATTTCTGGGGGCTGAAACTGTCAAGTGTGTGATCAGCCCTGGCTAAACTTTTGTCAGTGATAGTAAAACTAATTTTTGTTTCCATCAGGCCATCCAAAACTTCCTTTCCAAAGCTCTACCCAGGGTAGATAATCATTGTGTTGTGCACACACAGGTGTTTTCACTTATCCTGATTAGACCTCTACTCAGGTGAAAGAGGGGAATTACATGAGGCCACTGGACTCCATGCACCAGCAGCAGCAGTTAGCTGTTTTCACCAACAGAAGACAAAGTTAACGACTAGCTGGTGAAGAAACTGAAACATCTTGCTGCTTTCTAAGGACTTTTTTGAGACCAGAACAGAGCTGCAAGGAGAATTAACACTGGCTCTACAAATGAAGGCTATTGTTGCTGCTCGATGTGTAAGTAACCAAATGTTTGCTAACAACATCTTTAAGGCAGTGATAAATCAAACTTTACCTTATAGGTAAATTGTTTAAGTGGGTGGGAGAGATGGAGGAAGTAAATTAATTATCGCAGGCTCTTCCTAATGCTGTTGTTGTCCACAGTGCTTCATGTACTGTATGTGCTCTGCGCTCTGCAGTGCAACATGTGCCACTAAAATAATTGCACAGGCAGATTACAGGAGATATTAAAGACTCTCCACACACTGAAATGAACTCAGAATCCCTCGCCTCAAAGACCACATTCACTGTCGGAAGTCTTAGAGAGAGGGTTAATTGTTGTCAAGCTTTCTCTGTCTCTCGCTCTCTCTCTCTCTTTGTATGATGTGATTAGAAGCCCAGAGCCATTGGTGCCACAGAGCGAGGACAATCGAGTCTGTCCCAAAAGTAATAGCTTCTTCTTGACTTAATTAAGAAACTCACTCTGCATCCCATGTAAGCGTGGTGGTGAGGGGCAGACAAACCGATCACGCTGTGTGTGTGGGTACACATGTGGCAGAGTGCCCACAGATCTGTGTCTCGCCAGTGGATTACAGATTTAAAACATCTTGTAAAAATTCAGTTTTGTCTCAGAAGTAAATATTCCTTTTGTTCTCTTTGAATATCCTTACACGTTGAGCTGCTGTGTGAAAAGCAGATGCATAGTTTAATGAATACTTTAGAGCCATATTTGGTAATTTGACATGCCGCTGACCTTACTTTGTCTGGTCATGTCTGGAGGTAATGAGCTTGAGAAAAAGTTGATTATCAGAAAAAAAGGGTTTCACACAAATGTGCTTACTCTTGCGCAACACAGAGGAAGTGAAAGCCTTGTTTGTGAAGTAGAAGCACCAATGTGTGCATCCCCACAGACATGACTATCTGAAGTACAAGTTAAACACACAAAGGAGTTGTGCAGCCTGGAAAAAAGGGGGATACTCATGTGAAGGGCAGATAAGAAGTTTATATAAACAGTGGCTCAAGGAGAAGAATCCTGATGACTTTAATAGAAAATGTTTGCTGAGCAAAGCGGCCTCTTTCACCAGCAGACAGTCTCTCAACCTCAAGCTGCCCAGTGTCACCCCCGTCCTCATTGTTGGCTCCACTGTAGCTCAGCTGCAATAATAACAGGTTAAGTGGTTTACTCATAGGGAGCTCATGGCGACCATAGTTGCTGATGTAGTGGTAAACATTAAGTTAGAGTGATTTAAGGCTTGGGATGTCCTCTTTATCATTCTGTACTACATGTTGCGCCATATGACTATTAGCCCACGAGCTGCACGTATGCACAGGCTTCATCAGAAGATCAATAATTGGATTTTCTGTAAATCCTTTGGGAGCAATAACCTATGCATATTATCAGCTTGGTTGTCCCATGAAATCAAATAAGAACTCCCAACACTGTTGGTTTTAAAATACTACTTGATTGAGGATCCTATTAAAATGCACTGCAACTGGATTTAAGACTTTATGAATATTCTAAGTCTCTATATGATTTCCCAAAGATTCCAACTATATTGGCTTTTATAGTACAGTAATTCAAGGTCCTAAAAATTCTTGAGGAGTTTGATCAAAGGCATGGATTTAAAAGTGGAACAGAAACTACATTTCGCTGTGGAAGCAAAGTGAGGCCACATTTATATGTTGATCTAAACACCAAAATAAATGTTGGTACCATACATTTCTGCAAACGTCCATTATGTTACATTTGTACATTATTATATAGTTTCTTTATGTTTCAGTGAGGTTTGGTTAGGTTTTGCCACAAGAACTACTTGATTATGGTTAGGACAAAATCATGTTTGGGCTTAAAGTATCTGCTTTTGGGGATGTCGGTGGCTTAGTGGATAGAGCAGACGCCCCATGTACAAGGCTGTTGCTGCAGTGGCCCGGGTTCGACTCTAGCCTGTGACCCTTTGCTGCATGCATTCTCCCTCTCTCTCTCTCCCCCTTCATACCTAAGCTTTCCTATCAATTAAAGGCAAAAATGCCCCAAAAAAATCTTTAAAAGCATATATATATATATATATATATATATATATATATATATATATATATATATATATATATATATATATAAACCCTGGCTAGAAATGCAGCAATGTCTCGGTAAAAAACAATTACATTTAGGAACACTATCCCAGCAGGAAATGTGGTGATGTCTGTAAAAAAACAACTGCTTTTTTGGCACTATCCCTGCAGGAACTGCCCCCATGTATCAATAAAAAATAATAATAATAATAATAATAATAAAGTAATTGGCGTCTTGCTCAAAAACATTTTTGGTGGCACTACTCCAGCTGGAAACACAGCGATGTCTCATGGCACTATACTAGCAGGAAATGCAGCCATGACTCACTGAAATATCACCACTTCTGTTTTTTGCTGGTCTTGAACGTTGCCTCTGCAGCCTAGCAGGGATCTCGGCAAGGTGTCACACCATCATCACATCCCCTCCTCCTCTAGATGACAATCAGCTCATAAATATGCAATCACAAGTACACTTTAAAGATGCTGATATGATAGGTATGAAATGTAACATATCTGTAGTTTGCAGAAGCGTATAAATGCAACACTTTCTTCTGGGGACTTGGCTGTATGTATAGAGCACTTTTAATATACAGATAAGGTATCAAAGGCCCTGTCTCATCAGTAACATATGAATAATGTTTAAACTATTTCAGCAGGAGCCGTGGCAAAGAGCATGATGTGTGACTACATGCTGTAAAAAGTTCACTAAATGAATGTAAACATTATTGAGATTAAGCTGCCAGACACAACAGAGGTGTGAACGGTGCTTGGATATATATAGTCTTATTATACAGTAGGTACATGTGCAGCATCTTAGGCTGGCGGATGACATGATGAAGAGATATTACTGTAATGTAACTGAGCTGGTAGAAAGTACAGCAATTATATATCGCAACTAGTTTTGGGATTAAATTCTGTTGTTTTGTAGCTACGTGTCCCAAGATAATGCACCCATGAATGTTACTTGTGGACATTAGGTGAAGTTAGATTTTACAAGGTCAAGTATTACAATATTTACTGTAAGACGCTGTATATCTGTTAAGATATCTGTGAGAAAAATGAAGACTGGAATCATTGCTTTAAATTAAAGTGCTTTGTTGACAGGGGAGGAGAAGGCAGTGACCACAGGAGAACAGCAAGAACAAACAGGGATAATTGCAGTGGTATCCATTTAGTCCCCACATTATTACTGCAGGTGATTATTTCTTGAATGTTATATAGATGAGACAAATTAGCAAAAAAATGCCTGACACAGCTCAAGGTTCTCACAGAAAGCCGCAGACCTTTTGGTGTAACTTCTGTCAACCTCTCTGCATTGATTTCTGGTGAAACCTGTGAAACTCAATGGCTATATCTGCGTTACAAGATTAAAATAGAGGAATAAGTCTAAGGATAGGAGATAGCTGGCACAATTGCTATGCACCAGAGAGCCAGACTGATATGCAACACAATGCTGTGCGATTTAGAAGTGCCCTCATCATTTCATTCAGAATCAAGTAATGTTGAGAGTCACTTGACCTGAATACAGTCTCGGTGATCCAATCCTGAGTGAGACTTTTCTGTCTCCCATACTGACTAGAACCAAGATAGCAATTTGTATTTATTTAGCACACAAAACAGCAGATATGAAGTCAAAAATGAGAGACAGAAAATAGAAGGACAAGACAACGTTCAAACTCCCACAGGCCACAAAATATAAACACAGAGCAGCATGAAAAAGCTGAAGAAATACATCAACTTTTGTTAATAACTTTAGACTATTAAAAGATAAAGCTAAAAAAGTGATTTAGAAGGATTCAGACGGATTCGACGTGAAAACAGCTGGTATTTTCGTCAGCACTGTGCTGTAGTAGAAGTAGAATGAGTATTTGTTGTTGCAGTATTAGTAGAAATGGTCGTTATAATACTAGCAGGACTGAGAATATTAGTATGAGCAGCAGCAGTGGTTGCAGCATTCACATTCACATTAGCAGCCAGTTTGTGATTATAATCTCCAGTGTCAGAACGGAGCCTGCAGGGATACAAAGCCAATCCAGTGAGAGCGCGCTGGAGCTATCACCTGGAGAGTAATGAATTTCTCCACTATAGAGCCAGATGGCCAGGGGACGGGACGAGGCCTGATACTTAGCGCTATTTATTTGGCGAACCCTGGAGGTGTCCCGCGAATACGATCTGAACGGAGAACAGGAAGGAGCGGTAGGACTTTATGGGCCAGGCTGGGCTGACTGACACACAGACAGATTAGCAGTGGTAGCGGGCCTATCTGCACCGAGCAGGTGTGCTTAAAAGGAGCCACTGGAGTGTGTTTACGTGTGTGTTCAGGTCCGCGCGTGTGTGCGAGGAGAGAGTGAGAGAGGCGGGCGGAGAAAACGGGTTGTATCAGATTCCCATGATTAGCTGTTGTTGACCGCGAAGCTATCTTGACACACTGACATTTTGTCTTTGTTTGGCTGTACAGTCAGAGCACGGAGGCCTGTTCACACACATCTATCTGTGCCATGCCACACCGGGCCAAGTATCTGCAATGCAGTGGCTGCCATTGCTTAACTCTGCTGCCTCTGTGCAACACCCCTGAGTCCACACAGACAGATTGAAATGCACACACATACAGATGCCCACAGGCATATGCACACACATATAAATGTAAGAAAACATACACACAGGCACACACACACACACACACAAACGCTGGATTGATTTGGACAGCTGATGCACCTTTACTCAACAGGGAGGATCATTCCCGTAAATCCCATCTCCTCGCTCTCATCTACTTTCCCTAACCCTCCCAACCCCACCGCCCTCTTTGCTTTTCTTTTCTCGCCTACCCGTACCTCGGTCTATTGACCAGCTTGGCCAAGCTGTCTGTCTCCCATTGATCTGAATATAGAGTTGGATAGGAGAGAGACACATCTCCCGGCAAGGCATAAGACAGAGACTTGTTTCTAAAAGCGGATAGGCAGGCCGCCTCTCTGCATGTCCGCTCATTCTTTCTCCCTCACGACTTTCTCTCGACAGCATATGCGGCAGCACTTTGTGGCAGAACAATTTTGATAAAACGTTTGTGGTCGAAACCTTTCACTTAAAGCAGTCAGACAATTCCCCGATTCTTAAATTCATGAGCTTTTAATCTATTTTGTGTTTGGCCCTCGCACAAAACCTATTAAATTCAATCAAAACAATCTGCAATAGAGGCATTCAAAGTGTGAAAAAAAAGACAGCACCTCACAGACTGGAGCTCTTATCTCAAAAAGAGCCTTGGTATCTATGAAGGTGATTTGGTGGATATTTATTGGACAGCTGTATAAGAGAGGTGATGAAAGAGAGGGAGAAAGAGAGAGAGGTATGCTGTTATCTATATTGGATCATGCTGTGCAATAATGATACCCTCAAACCTCCATAGCCACCCGGTGTCCGACGCTGCATCTACAACCCTGCTTGGAAAAACTGTCATGGCTTCTCTGAGGCTTTGAGAACAGTAACGAGAAACTGAAGTGGAAAAATAGAATGAATGGGAGTGTCACTGTCATAGTAACGCAGAGGTGGTGGGGAGAAGGGGGCGTCTTTATGAGGACAAATTTCAGTTTCAAACCATCATACTGAGGACATTTCTGCATTGTGAGGACATTTTGGCGAGTTCTCAGGACCTTTAAAGGACAGCTTGAAGGTTAAGACTGGGAGATGCGGATTTTTTGAAGTGGGGTTGTATGAGGCACTTATTCATACTTATTATCATACTTATTCATAGACTGGATCTCCAGCATGGAAGCCAAGCAATGTACTGCTGTAAATGGGGTCTGCAATAAAACATTATAGCCACCTAAAAAAGCCCCAGCTAAAACACTCAAAATCAGGCTAAGTGTACACTATGTTGAGAGTATTTTTACTGCTTTACATTTTCTGTCAGACAGCGATTTCCTGCAGGGAACTGATGCCTTTATATTGTTTCATCAAAGCCAGACTCCACTGAGAAAAGCAGTGATTTAACATCGCTTAACGGGAGCTGCTGGTCTGCTGCTGCCTTGATCAGTTATTCTGTTTGTGTTATTGTGGGACTTCGATGTTTAAAGTGGTTAGTTTGTTTCATCAAAGCCAGACTCCACTGAGAAAAGCAGTGATTTAACATCGCTTAACGGGAGCTGCTGGTCTGCTGCTGCCTTGATCAGTTATTCTGTTTGTGTTATTGTGGGACTTCGATGTTTAAAGTGGTTAGTTTGATTCACCAAATTCATACCATAACACTAGCTGACTAACTGATAAAGGCAGCGGTAGACCAAACGGCAGTTCCCACGTTGAGTGAGTCAGAATTACTGTTTTTGTCAATGGAGTCTGGTGGCTTTGAAGAGAGTTGTTAATGGCTTCCCTGTTGGAACTGGTTGTCTGACGTAAAGGTAAAGCAGTGAAAATACTTTCAATATATAGCACACTTAATCTGTGATGGAACTTTTTGGGGTGGGACTTTTCATAGGCGGATAAAATGCACTTTATTGCTGAACATTGCTACATTCAGTGAATGTAGAGTCTGTAGGCAAAGCCCGGAGATCTTGCCTCCGGAAGAAGAGCGGAAGAGCCCTGGTTTCCGGTGCTAGGCTGTTTGTAGTCCGCGTGATATTGATCAATCATGTTGGAGCCGGCTGCAGTTGTTGCCAGGTTAAACGCTCCATGCGGGGAACAAACCAGGCGGAACATAATTGGCGTCACTGCAAACTCTGAATCCATCGCAATGGTTCAGCATATTTACTTATATATAAACGGAAGTCGGAAACGGAAATTCACTTCCTCAAACCGGAATGCCAAAAAATCGGGGGTCTGCCCCCAGAGGCTGTATCGCCGTCTGCCGGAAGTCAGACGCTGAATACAGCCGATGGGTTCCAAGAATGATGCGAAGGTTCACCAGGAGGGAGTAGCACACACAAACACAACTACCCCTTTCTTCCGTTGAGATAGGAGCTGCTAGTTTGGTGCTGTACCCATGTATCTTACCCATGGACCACAAATGCGGTTATGTGAGGTACAGTACTGTATGTAAGTTATAGTGACTATTACAGGATAATGGTCAGTGTTGAAACAGTAGCACAAATAGAGCGGAGTCATTAAGTCCATGAAGTGAATGCAGTTTGTTCAGCAATATCTATTGTTATAATGTTTTCTGTAGCCATCATAAGCTGCTGTCAGCACCACACCAAGTAAGGCTGTACCAACAAAACCTGTGTTAATGTGAGCAAAGACGACTTCTTTTACTTATGAATTCAACTTTTCATTCCTGTGAGAAAGAGTTATGTCTTCCTTCAAACATAACACAGTCTCATTTGAAGTCTAACAAGACCTTAAATCCAAAATTTATCATGTTATCTAACAGGCTAGTATTCCCAGTAAAAAGGTTTCTGTTTAACAAATTCAACAAAATAAAGGAAATAGATTTGCAGTGTAAAAAACAGTTTGCTTGACAATAATACCTTTTGCATAACTCTAAGGCCTAATCACCCAGCCATAGGATGTAATGACTGCACACACTGTGCAGAGTGCACAGCATGTAATAAGCCTGTTCTCTCTACAACCTGCTTTATAGACGGAAAGCAAAATAACACTTCTAACACACAGTATATTGTACTCTAGGGAGCATTTGATGATACATTCTCTCAGCTATAGTGTTATGTGCAGGTGTGTGCTCTTCCTTCCACCCACTTGCACACACATAAACGTTGATATCTTTAGATGTATGTAGTAGGTGCAGAAGCTAGCGGGGTATGCATGTGTTGCACCCATAGATATTTGCGCATGTGTGTTTCGGCTCTTTGTTCTGTTGAGAAAGAATGAAGAGGTGCCCTTGCTTTCAAAAAAGGAAATTGCCAGTGACCCCGCTGTTGCAATGGTGGGCTGCAGACGGGCAGAGACATAAAAAGATACTGGAGCAAGTAAGTGGGGGGAAAAAAGAAAAGACCGGCAGAATGGGATGGAAAACAGATGGACCAGCACAGAAGGAATATGTGTTTTTTGACCTTTTATTTACCGAGGGATTGTTTGCTGAGCATGCCTGGGGTGCGTCGAACAGTCTTTTTTGATTAGGGACGCTCCAAACTGAGTGAACTGACCCAGAAGTATCTAACTGGCAGCCATGATAAAAGCTTGTAGAATTCTTTAAATGCTAAGAAAAGGCGCTTCAGGGTTTGCTTTCCTATCTCTGTTCGCCGAGGAAACTGCATCATCCTTCATGAAAGGAAAGGAGATATAACTGTACTGGAATTCTTTGCTTCGTCACAAAGCAACTTTGGTGTTCCCAACCAACTAAGTGCTATCCCTTCCATGGATTTGATTACCGTGCCTTTTTCCCCCCAGTTAAAACTGTATTTAGAGCTTGTCATCGGTCTACATTCTTTTATATAACTTATTTGAAACAGTGTAGACAATAGAAGTCAGACAAGTGTCAGTGCAAATATGAAATTTACTTTGCTTTAAAAGGCAACAAACACTGGCCTTGCTGCACAGCAACCCAATTGCAAGAATAAATGTTGGCATTGTACGTTAATGCAAACCTCCTAAATGTAACATTAGAACTTTATCATGTAGTGGAAACATATAAGATTGGTGCTTAACCTATGGTCATGTTTAAACCACTTGTTTAGGATTAGGAGAAGATCATATTCTCAGTTGGTGTTTGTTCATACAGAGGTCTGCAGCTTGGTAGCTGTTGCACCTCGGTGTCACACCATTCAACATCCACCTCACCTCCTGAAGTCAGTTCATGTACGTAATTGGAATTACGTCACTTGAATAACCATTGTTATATTCTGTATGAAACATACAAATGTAATGTATTTGTGATTTGCATAAAGGTACAATGCTAACAGACTGAGCTGCCCACGGCATCGTGTCATTTGATTCACTTATCAAGAATAAGACAGACAGAAAAGTACTCAAGTTGCAGTAGCTAGTGTACAATCACAGCACCAATTCAAGCAACAAATGTGATGAAATTGCTGCCTCTCTCGAGTGCTGACGCTGGTAGTCGTGCATTGTAAAGCGGTAATGAGCATCTTCAGCAGGTGTGTACAGAAAACAACCAGCGCTGGTGTTTTGACATGTCATACACTTCTGGAGTGTAGCAGCCTCTCTTACATCATCCTTTGTGTTTACCTTCAATGATATTCAAGGCTGAAAAAAACACTATCAGTGATTTTCACAATTAAAAAAACACCGTAAATGTGCAAAGTGCCATCTAGTCACTTCCTTGTAGCCATGGGAAGGTGTGTAGGATTCCAACCAGGAATAGAAATAAGCACAAGTATAATCCTGAAGCATGACTGTACAGGGTTTCCTACAGTAGCAGCACTCTCTTTTATGCAGCGTGGTGGTGGCAGCAGCAGTCAAGTCAACATTGGGCTTCCAAATTCAAGTTTCTTTCCCCTGCAGTGCTATTTCTATACAGCACTGTGGTCCCTAAGAGGTCAAATTGAGGTCAGGGAGACATTTCAATCCACAATTCTGGTGTATCAAATGTCAGTACAATTTTAACCTGTAGTGCAGAATGGTTGGGAAAGCGTGCTCATGATGAATGCCTGAGTTCACGACATCTTCCCCGTTCTGAACAGACATGTTTTGAACGAGCACTGCTCTAGTGTTTTACAAATACCAACCCATCCAACAGCGGTGACACAACATCCATGTCTACCTTATCTTTCACTGCTCTCCAACATGGAGAAGCTACACTGGTGGCGATCCCTGTTTGTCCTTGCAGTCAATCACTTTCTTTTTTTTTTTTACATTAATCCTTCTTCTGAATGCTTTTTTTCTGCTGAGCATCCACTCCAGAAAAGCTTCTTGTACGCTTCTTAGGATATTCCTCCATGGGCTATGGGCTATCAGCCCATTGTCATTCCGAACTCGTCAAATACTACCGCTTTGTCAGTAATTTGGGCGTTAGATACCAATGCACAAAGGCACCTTTCACAGTGTCATGAAACTCACTGGCTTGTGGCGGTTTGTAACGCCACTGGTAAGACGTAATAGAATGAGCTGGAAAATCCCTAACAGGTGGGCAAGAGGGAGGTGGACAGGCCAACAAACCCAGATTTTCACCCAGGGACCTGCTGTTTGCTTCGTGTGTGAATGTTGGGCCAAACTGTGATGCTTTTGTTACATAAGTGAATAGACATAAATACAAGATGTTTTACCAATGTGAGTTTATTTTGAACAAGACTGTGTCCATCTAGAGTAAGTTGACATGGCGTCCTTGAACGTCAACAACAGATACAGGAAGATATCTGGCGCGTCATACGTAGACATGAAAGTCAACAGACAAAGCACCCATATTGATGAGTTGGGATGAGAATGCGTTGGGTCTTTCCCCATTTCCTGCCCCCTTTAGCTGTGGCTGGACATACGAGGCATCACTTATGGTGTGCCAGCACAGAACAGTCACCACAGACACCTGACGCCACAACCTGGGTATACTTTGAAATAGGCTACAGAGAGCTTTCCTTGGTGGTGAAAGGCTTAATCGGCATTGTGTGAATTCGTTTGGTAAGGGCTTGAAGAATGTCCCAAACTTCATATTTTTAATGAATTATGTACGTCTGTCATGGAGTAAGTTGAAGAAGAGGAAGCAGGATTGTTTCAGTGAGAACATTTTACTGAAAATCTTTAGGACTGATCTAAAATGTTTAACTTAGACCAAAAACAGAATGAGAGTTGAACAGTCATCCTCATTCACATCAATGTAGCCAGATGGTCAGAGCAGTGGCTATTTTTATGTATACCATTGCCACTGCAACCATGGCAGCGAGCCTACTTCCATATGAACATTCTACATACCAACCAACTTGTGGCAAGCTGCAAACTCACTGAGGTGAGGTTTTGCAGTAGGACCAAATGAGGAGTGGAGTCCAAACATTACATTTTGAATAAGTAGTCTGTTTCTGTTGTTGCCTTCATTTGCATGTTTGTTGAAATATGATAAAGTGTAGCCGCTTTCAAAGAAGATTGTCTGCTCAGCGTGCAGCTTCTCAGCCATCACTTGAGAGGCGTAACGTTAGGCTACGGGGGTAAACAGTATGTAGATCCAGCGTGTCTTTTTACATCTAACTCAGTGAATTTGGGATTTATGTCGACCAGCGTAGAGCTGATTGTTGGAACAGTGGACTAACTTGCTAGATGACTAACGAGACAGTTTAAGACTATTGTTTTATTTTGTTTCTGTCGAATTTGGATGCAGCCTCAGTTAACGAGGCAGTTCAGCTGACGTTAGTTTTAGTTCAGTGAAAGAGAGAAACTTGGGTTGCTATATGGTTGTATTTTTCTGTTAAACAAGAAAAATAAGATTAAAAGAGGCCAAAACTGTGCTCTCCAACTAGTGAGTGTGACACACTCTGCAGCCCCAATGACGTGTGCAGTCTCCATAACGACTAACAGCAAGCCCCTTTTATTTTGTACAAGTCAAATGACCACAGCAAACAGTTCAATGCCCTTTCTAGTCATTTTATTTCTATGACTCAGACTTCCCTGTTTGTTCTCAGAAAGAGCCGAGCTTTATTGAAGATACAGTATGGAGTATATAATCTTGCTCAGTGCAAACTATGCCTGGTAATATATTTATGATCTCTGGAGAGGAAAGGATGAAAATGATTCCTTAGATAAAACATCTTTTGAAGAACAGACTATCTGAGGCTCCTTGCATGAGTTTCTGTTTGTTTCAAACACCTTTCAGATGGTTTTCTCATAAATGGCTCCAGTATGCACCATCAGATGGCTTACTCTGTGTGCTACCAATTAAGCCACAGCCCATCATTAAATAAATAAATTATCTCATCGGTTTCAAATGTGGGGCATGAACATAATCTAAATATCAGCTTCACAGTTTCAATTATCACACCACAGGCACAGACTGGAACCACTGCTACAACCAGCTCCACAATTGGATTTTTTCACACTAGGTTATTCATATATTAATTTGGCGGAAATTCACTTTAAAAGTGAAATGCAATAGCAATGGGCGTCTTAAATCAGTTTAATCTTATCCATAGTACCATCGTCACTGCGTCCCATGTTTCGGTCCATTAAAGGACTGTCCAGTGCCAGCAGAGGGACACGTCATCTCTAATAATTTTATAGAAATCATTTGTCTCCCTCAATTAACTCCATCAAGTGTCCATGACAGTCTCACTCCTCCTCAGATACAGTCTGGGAGACACACAGCACCCACACAGCAGACCAGCGAGTTAATCAGGGAGAACATTTTTACTCCATTCAGCCACAGCTGATTGCTAGCTAACGTTCTTTGACCACATTTGCTGTCAGGTGAGGTCAACTGTTACAAAGAAATGAAACTCATGTATAATATTAGCAATGTGAGAAATTTAAATGAACAATCATAAAACAACATGTGGAGAGGGCCCCACATGACAATTACCCTGTGCACAAAGTGAGGTCCATAAACGGATATATTCTCTTAAGGCCTCTGTGCTGGCGATAGCCGGAGGCATTATATTTTTGAGTCGTCTGTCTGTCTGTCCGTCTGTCCAGTTCTTGTGAACCCAATATCTCACAAACACCTTGAGGTAATTTCTTTAAATTTGAGAAAAATCTTCACTTGGACTTAATGATGAACTAGATTGATAAGGTTTATACTGTCTTCTTATTTAGAATATTTTAAGGTTTTCTTATAGTCAGACAGACAAGATATAAGGAGATGTGTTTTACCTGCTTGACACGTTATATATGACACTTCAGCAGCACGTCGGATGACGCTTCTGAGGAAGACTGGAGTCTCAGTCGAAACAGTCAAGCAGGTAAAACACATGTCCTTACACCTTGTCTGTCTGAATTTAAGAAAACCTTAAAATATTAATGATGAACTGTTTAGATTTTGGTGATTTTGGTAGTAGTAGGTCAAAGGTCAAGCTCACTGTGACCTTGTCTCGTTCTCGTGAATGCGAAATCTTAAGAACACCTTTCGGGAACACAGTTAGGGCATTTCTTCAAATTTGGCATTTAACGTTCACTTGGACAACAATGATTCGATTTTGGGGGTCAAGGGTCAAGGTCAGTGTGCTCTTGCATCTGTCTTGTTCTTGTGAACGTGAGTTCTCAGGAAATTTCTTCAAATTTGACACAAACGTCAACTTGGACTGAAGAATAAAATGGTTTGACAAAATTTAACACGGATCAGTCAAAATTGTGACATTTTAAATCCAAAAGGTCAAAGGTCAACTTCACTGTGATGTCACAATGTCCTGCAAAAACGCTTTTTCTGGCCATTACTCAACGTCATACCTCAGGAACAGAAGGGGAGACATTTGGCCGGATACTGAATAGAAGACACTTATCTTGAAACGGTGCTGATTGTATAGATCCTCCTTTTACTAGAATTCTTTTCAGATGTAAGCATGATAACACATGCATTTTTGTCATCTACCTTACTACTGTATACAAATGTGTTACATGTTTAACATGCATGTGTTACAATACAGCTTTTTTTTTTCCAGACTAAGGTCTGATTTTTTGCTTGGGTGGTGTTGCCACTAGAGATGGAAAAGCACCATCAGAACTCTTAAAAATGCTGCCTGTCTGAGTCACTGTTCTGTCACCGTCGTCTGGGTTAAATGGCTTTCTTCTCTGTTTGTGAACTGCTACCCCTCTACAACACCACTTACATCTCAAACACCTGCAACCTGATACAGCTAATAAGCCTTCTTTCTGCACCAGAAAACACGATGTCGTCTTTTTGCTTTTATCCTTTCTTCTCTGGTCCCTGTGCCTCTGGACTTTATTCATGCTCTCAAGGCCAATCAATAATCAGGCAGGCCAGGTCTAGCCTGCCAGAGACCTTCGCTATCAGTTAGCATGGCTGCCTGGCTGGCTTGAAGCCTGGCCGGCTGCCTGTCGGTCTGCCACTCTGGGGGAATGTCATCCATGAAGGACGCCATTACAGGCCTGCCCGCGGGACTGTCACACTCCTACCCCCTCAAACACATCTGCTTATCAGTGCACATGTATGTAGGGAGGAAAGAGAGGAGGAGTCTGCAAAGATGAAGCAGTGACTGAGCGACAGACACAGAGGACGTGAAATATCTGATAATCATAATACAATCCCCGGTGCATTCAGCCATGTAGGCAGTATAACGTCTGCCTTCAGCATCAATGCAACATGTTCCCCACATCAACATGTTTTACTGATGATTGCCTGATCAGTGTTTTGCTGGGAATTGTTAGCTCTGGATAAAATATGAATTCTGCTTAAGCACATTTTGCTGAACTGGCCCTTTCATGGTAATTAATTTAGAAAAGATTGCAATACCAGCAAAGAAAAGCTTCATGTCTTCATTTGGTACAATTTGCAGATGTTCTCTGTTGGCTGGACTTCAAAATTCTTAACATTTTAACCGACCAAGTGCAGTATTTTCAACACTGAGCATATTCAAACATTCATTTATTCAAATTCTCTGTGAAAGCATGCAGAAAGGTTCGCAGTATACGGCTATTTCCTTTGGTTTGTAGCTCAGTTCAACATGGAAATAACAAAATATAACCACACCACAGAGACCATTGTCCAATATAACACAGATAAGTGATTTCCATACTAAACAATAATGGGAAATGGAGTGGAAATGGACATTGGCAAAGAAATGTGTGACAAATATCTGCTCAGAAGTCTATTTCGTTACTAATGCAAACTTAGAGTTTCAATCAAAAATCATTTTTGCTTTTCAAATGGTTTCCAAAATGGATCAGAAGTAAATGGCCGCCTGAAGGAATTGTGAAGGGGCACTGCAAACAGCATAATATTCTGGAAGTGTCTTCTCCTATTTCATTTTTGAAAGGAAATATTTGACTTGCTTGGAGAAGTATTTACTGACCGGATAGCTAGGGACCGATTGTTTGCCAAATTCAGGGCTCTCCGGTAAAAAGTCAGGAGAAAGATTTATTTCTACAGCTAGCAGCTGCCAAGAACCCTACAACAGTGAGGCATCTAAAGAATGATTCTCTGTCACATAGCAATTAGTAAACAGGTCAATATGTTTGAAAGTTGCAGATATTTGTGTTGCATTTGTACTTAAAGTACTATGAAGGTCGACTTTCATTTTCTGTTCTTTCCATTGTGCTCAGCTGACGAGTGGATCTGGGGAAAACAAGTTCCAGAGCTACTGTCATCAAAGCTTTCCACTATCAAGGAAAATGCTTGCTCTGCACTATACCTGACACCCCGGCGCTGCACCATTAACAACTATGAGCATGTTGAAAATAAAAGAATGCAGTCTTCTTACTGTATATACCACAGGTTTCCAGGGGCCCTATAAATGTTTCACAGACCACCACAACCACCATCACCTCTGATTTTTGACACCAGAGCATTGTTAAACAAATAGTTTCAGAATTACCAGGGAGTGCAGTGCTTAATTGAATTAAATGAATGAATAAAGACCTAAGGTATGCATGTAGGGGTTAGATAGAGAAAAAGTCTGCAGGGTGCTGTACCATAGGATATGCTGATGGGACACATTGCCAAATCCACACCAAGGGTATGCATAGCATAAACCCTAATCTTACCACCAGACAATCAGAGATCTCCACCTTCTGATAGTCTGGGGACACTCCTTTCTAAAGTGTGTTTAACACACCGGAGAAAACAGCCGGCAACAAAGCAACGCCTCTTGCATTTTTGAAAAGGACACGCCCTTCTGGAAATGTGCGCTCCCCCTTTTCTCATCTGCAAGGAAACAAACACACAGAGAGCTTGAAAATGGATGCCGAGAGATTTAACTCCGTTTTATCAAACGTGTGCTCAGTCCACAAGATTGTGGAAATGAAGCACTTATAGCGACTTTGTCTAAAACTTTTAACGCAGTCGGACTGTGTTTACGAGCACAAGAGTTCAGCGAGCCACCGAAGGACTGCCCTGCGGATTTCCTATTGGTTCTGCAACGTAGGAAGTTTGTTTAAAACTCTGAAATTGTATCCGCCCATCTAAACACAAAATCAGGGAGAAAGACATCAGTCTTTAGTTAAGCAAAGCGTCTAAAGACTGACTTGTGAGTCTACATAAACCCCCGTCGTCAGTGTCAATTTCCTGCTTTCATCCAAAACACATTTGGCAATCCAAATGGTGGTATGAAAACATAGTTTGGTTTCCACACATGCTGCTTTGAGGCATTAGAAGACAGTGCCAAATTCATTACGTCATCGAGGGGGATCACATACCAGCCAAGGCTGACAGTGTGAGACCTGTTAGGGCTCAGCTCGCAATTTTAGATAGATAGATAGATAGATAGATAGATAGATAGATAGATAGATAGATAGATAGATAGATAGATAGATACTTTATTGTCCCCGAAGGGAAATTTGTCTTGGACTCCATGAGCTGAGACAAGCTGCCGCCATAGTTAAAATTACAGAAGGAGAAGACAGATAAGTTGCACAGTTGCACAACAGAATAACAACAGCGTTGCACATTTGCTCAACAAACACACAGATAAACAAAAGTTGCACGTATGCACAACAATAAATACAATACTACCTATACTGCTCATACACACAGCAATAAATACAATAAATACACATATTACACATTCCCACATGTTCCCACACAAGTGCAGTAAGGGGATAGACCACAGCATCAACATACGTATATTGCACATCTCAAACTGTTACCTTATTTAATATTCTCATAGAGGTAGGGACAAATGAATATTTAAATCTGTTAAGCTTGCAGATGGGGGGCTCTGTATCGTTTGCCAGATGGTAACAGTACACAGATGGCTACTATTGCAGAACACGTTCTCATTTATTAAATACCAACACTCTGTGAGGCCCATCTGCATCTGATAGTGACGTACAGGGCACCCTTTAGCGTATCTTTGTGACGCACAGCTGAAACACATGAGAACATGTGGTTAATGTTGTGAAACGCTCGCGGTAAGGTTGAGGCAACAATACTGCTTGCTTCAGTTTAGACAAAAAGTCATGTTTTGGGTTAAAATTAGGGCTTCCCCCTGAAAGTTGAAGATTTTAATCATCAGTCAGAGACTCCTTGGTTGACTGTGCAGTCTACTTCAAATTCCGCTACAGAGTGAGCTCTCTTGACTTTAACAATACTCTTTGGTGCAATCAGCTGCGGACCAGATGCATCAGCACAAGGGAGGAGAAACTCTACACCTGAAGAAGTGGTGAATTAACAGCTCACAGCTGCTTAATATAATACACTCTTTGGCTTTTGTTTGATATCTAGTGTAAAAAAAAAAAAAATGCTGTTGCACATTTCCGATCCACTGTTAGCACAGTTAGCTTGTTAACTATATCACGAGAATGCCACCATCACACTGAACGTCCTGCTGAGCCCCAAGAATTGTAAACTTAAACTTAAAAAAGAATTGTTGAATGTTCAATTCTAGGTTGGGTACAACCCGGTTTAAAATAATATTTGTTACGTGCATAACATCACGTAAATGTGTCTCATGGGTATCGTCAGTGTGCAGCGACCTAATATAAATTACGTAACGTTATATTAAAACAACACTGACTTTTGGTTTCAAACGGGGCACAAACTGCGGTCTCCTGGATTAAAGTCAGGTTATGTGTGACCCTTACCCTTCTCTCCACGGATGACTTTACATTAGAGTTAGCTGAAAGCCTGGTGTATCTCATAAAGATGCCAGCAGGTGCTTGTTGCGTTGATACAGGGCGTGACACCGCATCAGGATTTGAGGGCCTGGGAATGAGAGCGGGCTGAGGAGACAGGGTTGCACTGTCAGGTCTCCAAATTTGAATTTGTAAATGCTCACATTGAGCCTGTATATTCCCCTGCTGATCTGGATTTACAAAACGGAAGAACAATAATTAAATCATGAATACTGCATCACCTGCCCCCACTGGTGATTGGATTCATCTTGCTGTTGATCTCCTTAGCATATTCAGCTCTTTGAAAGTCCTCTAAAGACTTCAGTGTTACTGTTAGAAGTTCAGAAAGGGCTTGATCTTTTTTTATCATTAAATTATAAAGTGTTACATAAATGGCTGCTGCCTTCGCTTCACTACAACCGAGCGGTGCCTTGATGCAAAGGTGAAAATCAGCAGATTCCTTATTTCTTCCTCATTTTCTTCCTGTAAGCAGAGAGAGGGAGACGAAAGGGGGTAAAGAGAGATTGAAGTGGAGGGTTGTGTTATCCAGCGCGCAATGCTTTATTGATCCTCACTGTGCTCTCCCTCTTTCTCTCTTCACAGTAGGGTGGAGTAAATTGGACTGTTTTCTTCTGCAGTGATTGACGTCTGCCTTCTGTGAGCAATGTTTTCAAACTTGCAGTGATATTTTCAGCAGACTGAAAAGATTTTTTCAGTCGACTTCTGGCATTGCCTCTTAAAAATGACACTATTTGAGCGCGCGCTGCGTCTGAGCTGACAGGTGACGAGTGTTAAGCTAAACAACCTACAGTGCATTGTGACAACTCTGTCAACAAAAAACAAAGGGAGAGGACGACAAATGGCGCTTCTGTCACTTATCGCCAGGACTAACAAAACAGCCCAGCCCAGTCCAAGCATGAAATCATGTCTGGAGGGAAATCCTTTATGTTTGAAAAAAAAAAAATCGAGTTGCAGAGCAAGTGTTAAGAAAGACACAGCAGTGCTTTGTAATTCTGGCCTTTGTTTGAGTGTCTGTGTGTGCAGAGTGTGTGGCACTGCAAGCCAAATGTATCATGTCAGGACATACCACATGGCATTGTTATATTACGAGTTCCCTCTCGCTCTATTATAGGTTTTCACTCTTCCTCTTTCTAGCTGGCAGCTGTTCTGAGGAAGACAATGCATTCTTCAAATTGACTTTAATCTCATTATGTCCTTGTGAATTCATGTGCACTGCAAAGTAAAGCTTTAAAAAGGTTGAACTGAGTTGATGGTTGCATTGTTGCGTGAATGTATGTTATGGTGTAGTTCTGTCATGCTATGCTGACTTTGTAATTTCCGCCTAATGATTGTTACCATGTATGCATAATATGTGCTTATCTCACAGTCAAATTAAATCAAATGACATTGGTGAACTGCATAATTCCGAGCCTATAGTCGGAAAAGTGTTAACGATGGATTATTTATGCATCTGATGATGGCAACTGTAGCATGATTGAGGTTAGCAAGAGAAAAAACAACCTTGTTGTTCTGTGACAGGAGGCAAACTCCAGTCAAATTGTCAGTTTCACACAGTTCTACAAAGCTGGCAACTCGAATTCTGATACCAGAATGAAGGTGGAAATGTCTGGAGCGAGCACAGGCAGCATGACGCACAGACCACACAGACTGCCCCTGTCATTCAGCAGCTCCACTGCACATGTAACACCACGCAGGGAAAAACAAGCCTCATAGTCAAGAATTTCAGTCAAAGCAAATATGGATAGTAATTGTAATGTTTCATTTAATTTTGTACAAAACCTGCTCTTTCCCGTGCACCTCCATGAAGCCTCTGTAAGGATTAGATTGTCTTCCGTTTCCAGAGCAGGTTAGGGCTTCACCATGGAGCTCAAGGTCACCTTAATGGGGATAAACTCTCACTGTCACGAGGCAGGTGACCCTTAACCTCGCCTGTTGAAAGCAGGCACTGAAGCCAGAAAGGAAAAACTGCCAAAGTGTCATTAGCCTCAGCGGCTGTGGTTTTAAATGAAAGATTTTTTGGGTTTTTAAATTGTTGACTTGCTCAAAAGTGATGCCTGATTGTTAGAACAACCATTCCAGCTTCGTCCTCATGTCCAATCTGTCAATAGCCTCATCTAATAAAACCATGTCTCACCGCTGACTCAATTCCTCCCCTTCTCACATGGAAACTAGTCCCCCAACAGCCAATTACTGAGGGTTGTTTAAGTTCCCTGGAGACCTATCAACACCCAGCAACTCCCAATCTAACCCGCCACTCCACACACAGACACACACGCCTCACACTGCTGATTAAGAGATCTGAGGCTGTATTAACTCTCCTCTCTTCGCCCATCTATCCCTCCTAAAACACTGCTTATTATAAATCCATCATTATCTCTTGATTGAGAAATATACACTTCATTCGGATGTCTCTTCCACGCGCCATTAAAGGACAACCTAATACAGTAATCAATATGCTCGTGGTAATAACAGCATTCTGTGAGTACAACTGATTTTTAATCACTGAAGCATAAAGTTCTGGCTCATCACTGCTCATCCCACTATTTTATAAAACACAGTTGAGGATGGGCTAATGAGAGCCCTTAGCAGACTCATTTTTCATTTGTAAGCACAAAAGAAACCATCAGCAGTCTGGCCTGGTATTAATAAGAACATCATCTGTGCTGCAGATCTGATTTCTCCACACGTCTGAAAGCAACACCCCGACCAACTGCATCTCAGGCTTTCAAAACACAGCTGATGGATGACTGCCCATGAACTCTCTGCAATCTCTCCATTTTCAATTATCTTTCTTGTTTTATAAATTATCCTCAACGAGAACAACAATGCCTCCAACGCCATTAATTGCACCGCGGTTCTACTGTTTTTCAACATCAGGTCACTTTAGTATTTCCATATTTCCTCTTAAGCTACTGGCGCTTCACTTATTAATTTCCGTGATAAGATCATCCATTAAGGTATACGCCGAGCAGATTCCCTCAGAAGTGTGTACTGTCCACAATCAGCCATGCATGTTGTGATAAATCGCTGGGAGAAGTCAAGCTCTCCAACAGCACCACTGTGACCACACAGTATTAATCACAGCAGGACAGATTATTACCCGTCCTCCATCCATCTTTTGCTGGTGACATTGCGGGTCTAAACAAACAATAGTGTGTTGGTATTATCCACAACGTGCAGTATGTTATGAGGCAGAGGCAGACGCTCGTTATGGATCCTCGGGTGGAGACTAAGTAGCCTCTGCTGGAAAACTGACTCGCTGTACTTTTTTTTTTTTTTTTTTGTGCTGCAATTTGGGATGATATAATGATTTATTCGCAGAATGGTCGAGTAAAGAGAAAATAATGACGTTTGAGAAGTAATAGGCCGCGAGAAGACAGTGAGATGAATTATCACTGTCACTTAGCCTGATTGTTGGAAAGCGAACGCATTCATGAAAAAAAAAATATTTACGGGTTGATTATGACTAACAAGAGTTTCTTTGTTTGTCCTGCAGCATCTCCAACTGTCCCTCCGCTGCACTCGGAGCATTTCAAACCCTGTCATGAGAAGGACCTGGCCTACTGCCTGAACGGTGGCGAATGCTTTGTCATTGAGACGCTTAGCGGGCCTCACAAGCACTGCAAGTAAGTGACTGACCTGCTGTTTTTATACTGTATTATTCAAATGCCTCCTCTTCCTCTCACCTGCTCTTTACTACATTTATGTTTTCTGTTTCTTCCTGCTCTTGATTATATATTTTTCAACAGTAACATTCAGGGTGTGGCTGAGACTAGTTTGTGATGTGGCTTCCTTGTATCATGCTGCGATGAGACTTTGTTGGATTGTTGGACTGGATGTTGTTTGAATGTGATTACTGAGTTTGAGAAACTTTTTAAAGGCTTACTGCTATTGTGCACGTTTCTGCTGTGAGCTGACACAAGAGTTTTTTATCATGCCACCATGCTGGCAATAGCCATAGCCAGAGGCATTTTGTTTTGGGGTTGTCTGTCCCATTCTGGTGAACAAGATATCTCAAGAATGCCTTTAGGGAATTTCTTCAAATTTGGCACAAACGCCCCCTTGATCTCAATGATGAACTGATTGGATTTTGGTGGTCGATGCTCAGAGTCAATATGACCTCACATCCATCTCATTCTTGTGAATGCAATACCTCCAAAACACCTCAAAGATCAAAGATCAAAGTCCTGTGACCTCACAAAACATGTTTTTGGCCATAACTCAATAATTCTTACACTAATTATGACAAAACTTCACACAAATGCCTCATAGACATTATATATCCAAAAGGTCAAAGGTCAGCTTCACTGTGACATCATAATTGTAAGTGCTATATCGTAGGCAACTGGACTTGCTTGCGTTGCTTGAAGACGTTTCGCCTCTCTTCAGTTCAAAACCTGTGTGGGTGGGAACCCTTGCAGAGTTGTAGTCCTCCCCAGACGACTTCGCACACATTCACCCCTGGTCCCACCTGACCCTAACGACTCACATGGTGGCCAGGTGGGTCAACGACTCACATTGTGACCTTAACGACTCTGAAACTAAGAGCTCACGTGACCCCTACGACTCTGCAAGGGTTCACACCCACACAGGGTTTATCGCCTGCAACTTCGTACCAGTCATTTAGAACTGAAGAAGCTTCTTGGATGAGAGGCGAAACGTCTTCGAGAAACGCAAGCAAGTCCAGTTGCCTACGATATTAGCACTTACGATTACCGTGACCTGGATGACTGAATCTTCACCGACAAGTGACATCATAACATTTCGCATGAAAACACTTCTCTGGCCATTAGTCAGCGTCATATCTCAGGGACAGAAGAGGGGACATTTGGTCTGATACTGAATTGGTGACACTAATCTTGGGTGTCCACCTTGAGACTGTGCTGATTGTATAGATCTTCTTTGCTGCTGTGTGTGTGTGTGTGTGTGTGTGTGTGTGTGTGTGTGTGTGTGTGGAGTATCCACGTTGTCATAAACTGTACGTAGAAGAAACTTGACTGGGGTGCAGAGGCGTACACACTAGGGCGGTAGTTCTAGTTTATTACTTCTGAGAAAAGGGCAAGAGGAAAACTATGTCTTTTTCTTGTGCCTTCTGTTTTTTGGTCATGGGATGTTTGTTAGATCGTGCTGTATAGATCAAGTATTGAACAGATCGAGGACTAACACTCTAGTTTGGAGATTTTTTCCACCAAAAATCTGTCCTTTGAGTTTCAATCATTCATCTCACTCACTGGGTTTAAAGAGTGGCTCTGAAAAGTTTCTAGCTCGTTCCTTCGGGGAGTATGATGTCAATATTGTGCTACAATGGATTTCAATGTTGACCTAGAGTTCTGGCAAAAAAGGCATTATTGAACATATAAAGTTTCAAACCCTGCACAATCCACTTCTCTGCTGTTGATCTGTATGTACAAACGGTCATACACTTTTTCCACCTTTTGCTATTGCCATGCTTTCCGGCAGCTGTGATGGAAGTAGCATATTTAGCAATGTATTAGTCTAGTTAAATAATGTTTGTTTGGATCATACCCAACATATGGATCAACAGCTGAGAGGTGGATTAAACAGAAACATGGAAATGTTTCTGTGGAGATTCTGATGCTTTCTCTTTGCCATGACCCTGCGTCATTGTTAGAATCTCAAGTGCTGTAAAACCAATGTGGCTACAGCTGACGTAGGTAGGTAGGTAGGACGTGTGTTTCACGCATACAGACTTTTGATTGTTTGATGCTTAGATGATTTAAGTGTTCATTTAATTCACTCTTTGTTGTTGGTATATATCTATAAGACCTACACTTCTGAAAACTCTTCTGATATACAGAATGGAAAGATTTTCTGCTGCTCAGTGTTTGTGTGTGTGTGTGTGTGTGTGTGTGTGTGTGTGTGTGTGTGTGTGTGCCTTAGATGTCCCAGATTTGAGAGTAGAGCTCATGGGCACTTAGCCTGTTCAAATGTGGGGCCCTTTTACTAATTAAGTCCCAGAACAACTTCTTCCCAAAATCTAACCGCAGGACTTCCACCCGACCTGTTTTTCAAAGAGCCTGTTTTGCCTCCCCTGAGGTACGAGTATACATCCGTATGCATGCACCAAGCGTGTACAGTGTGTGGATGATGACGGGGGTCAGGCTTTGGCTCAATAATGCAAGTAAGACTCTGAATCAGAAAATATATAGAGAGCTGGACACGAGATGCAGTGATGCATGTGCACGGGAACACACATTATGTCATAATAATGTATACACATGCGCACAAAGGAACCAGAATACTGAGAGAAGTTGAGTTACAGAGGACATGTGTTGATGCATTTACATGAACAGTTGGTATGAAAACGTCTTGCTTGCTGCAGGGCCAGTAGTCTGATTTCTCTCTGATATACAAATTTATTTTGGAACCATACTTGTTTGAAATGCTCTGAAACAGACGCAGACTACATTAGGTACCTACATACAAGTTGGCGTAGTGTAAGGTGTATAGTTTGCCAAGTCATACAGCTTGGGCAGCGCACAGACTCCCTTCGTCAACAGGCTCAAATGACAAATCTGTATAGTTAGAGGGTGTGTAGCTACACAGGCGCTGGAAGTATAATTTGGACTTCAGTGATACAAGATGCTGCTCCTAAGGATTGTTTTTATGTCTGTTGTTGGAACAAGTGACAGTGCAGTGAGTTGACAAGCTCTGTGGTCAAAGAATTAGGTTTCTGCAGCAGAAAACTACCTGCACACAGTTTCTCTGTAATTCTCTTCCCTGATGACGACAGTGGCTTTTGTTAACATAATGTTTAAGGAATCATATTACTGCTGAAAGCCAGCTGGACAACTGGTTCCTTGAGTGAATGCACTCAAAGAGCTATCCACTTCAGCCTGTCTTCTGCAGTTTTCGGTACAATATCCACCGTGTTATCCAGTCAAAAGTCAACTGAAGTCCGCGACACACAGACGTCTGTTTTTCAGCTTTTATTTCAGAAAGCATTGATGGTTGAAAGAGACGAGGGGAAGCGGGATAAGAGAGGCAGAAAACAGACAGAGAGCAGGAGAGAAAGACCGAGGTGTAGGCGGACGAGGAGTCGGCGATGAGAGGAGGGCTGTTGCCCTCCTCCCATGCTGGCTTCCGTTGCCATGACAACATAATCTGTCGACAAGCGTAGCTGCTAAAGAACGAGGGTTTGTGATGTACACTGGGATGGCCTTGAACACACTGTCTGTGCATCTTAATGTGTGTGTTGAAGCACAGAGGAGAGAGAAATGTGCACCGGGTTGATCTCGACTGCTTAATCGTGTGGCAGTGAGCTCTCAAAAGGAAAGATACGGACCATCAAACAATATGGCACTGGCTCTTAATTTGAATAACAGCTGGTATGACCATGAAGTAAAACTATGAAGTGTATTTAGTACTTTGCTTAAAAAATAACATTTAGAGTGTAGAAGGGGTAATATTTTATAGTTTGGAACTCAGGAATTAAACTAAGGTAATGACTCTTTTTGGAATCAAACGCTTTTACATGAATATTTTATGAATGGATATACAGTCTGAAAAAGGCCCTTAAGTGACAAAAGACCAGGAAGTAATTGCTGCATTACTAAAATTCACCATAGAAGAAAAAAAAGAGGATACATTGTGCTTCACTTGGCATGCTGTTAGACATTAATTTATCCTCATTAACAAAAGAATGACAAATTTCACCCCAGGCACAGGATCAATGCATAATCTGATTCAATTTGTGTTTACAACAAATTGAGACAAATCAGGTTGTAAAAGTGTGATCAATCCAGACATTTAATGGGGATGAATTAAGCCGGTTTGTGGCATTATTTGTCACAGAATTAATCATTTTTATTCGCGAGATGAAACTTGATCCTTTTTGCAATGATTTTCTCCAAAGAGTCATAACTCAAGTATCAAGTGCCATTCCCGACCAGTTGTAAAACAAGTGCCGATTGTCCCCCAGAGCGCTGTTTAGTGCTGTCGCTGTGCGATGGTTGTGTTTGTCAACCCACGGGGACGGCTGCAGAGAGGGGAGGGGACGTGACGTGAGTCATACGGCGTGCTCGCTCACTCTGGCACACACACACACACACACACAAAGGCACTTGCATGCATGTGTGCACACACGCCAGTGCTCACTGCTTTGGGCAACATATTCAGGCATTCAATCATTAGTGCTCAGCTAACCAGTAAATTAGTCAGTGTGCTAAGATAATATTTTCAGAACATGGCAAGAGGCCAAGGCATTCAGTTATAAAAGTATGTGATGGTGAATTTGATTAATTACTTTATCAGCTTAGCAGGATTTTCCCAAAAAGAACAAAACCTCTAATGATATTTTTAGTGTAATTACTGGTTTAAATATTGTCTATTTAAGTGTCTTCCCTTTGTGATTATATTTTATACTCTCATTTTTCTCTTAACTTCTCATATTCTGGCTTTTGTGGTGACTCTCTGAGTAACAAATCCACAGTTTCATAATTGTCTCGGTCACTCTGTTGAGCCAGAGGACCTGGGGATTTAGCTCTGCCTCTTCTCCGTGGCCACTGTTTAATTTATTCTGTCTTTGGAGGTGCGATCGATTTGATTTCTGGCCCATTTATTATTTATTTCCGCCTGCTGGTTTGACCAGGCAGAAAGGTTCTCCCTCAGTCTAGTTGGCAACAAGGGCTAGCTAAACCCATCTCATTGCCCTCTGTCGAGAGGCTATTTCAGAGCGATAGAAAGGCAATCTCACCTGGCAGGTGGAGGTAGCGGAGTTTTGAAAGAGATTCCTGCAAAGCTCACGCCAATGAGACCTGGGTCTGGGATACAGACACTCTCCGGAGGGCAGAAACAGATATACAACACACACACTCACACAAACACACCTGGCGTGTGTGTGTGTTGGAAGCTAAGATGTTGGCCCAGACTGTGTTGCAGGTTGTGGAGCTGACCTCTCACCAACTGAGGGGCTTTTCAGAGAGAAATGATAAAATCCTCCTCCGGGTTCAGGGCTAACATTTTTTTAAACATAAATTGTGAAGGAAGGACGGCTGCTGTCGAGCTTGATGTGAGTAATATGGGTAAAAAGCACACCCTGTCGTTGCACACACATCTTGAATTGAATGATAAGCAGTATTTGACTCAAGGATATTTTAGATAGAAATGATAAACAAAAAATTCAGTATTCCTCTTTATTTTGCTCAACAACTTAGCTTCATGAATGAGAGCTTCTAGCAAAGACTTTCAAACAAAAAGCACTGCTATTCTCAATGACGTCATGCGTGCCCTTTGCGTGCCTCTCTCGCCCCTCGCTATTCATCTGCTTTCCTCTTCGTTTACATCATTCACCTGTTTCATCACAGCTTCCTCCCACTGGAGTGATAGGGACTTTTGCCTAGAGCATCACATTTTAGGAAATATTGTCTCCTGGCGACTCAGTTGAAAGGCAATAAAACTCAATGGCAACTTGTTCTCAAAGGAATAGAGAGAGCTCGACCAACATGAAAGAGAGACATAGATATTTAAATAGCAAGAAAAACACACATAACCTTGAGAGAGCTCATTCTCTTATTTCTGTGACAAATAAAAGTGTGAATGGAGGTTATTTGGAAGACGGTAGAAGTAAAACAGTTCTGACAACAAACTCGCTCAAGGAAGAAAAGATCAGATTAATCAAACTGTGACGTCCCAAGAGCTAAAGTACACAAATCTGGAGTGGCTTTAAAAATGTTAATGGTACTGTAAGTGCAAAAAAGTCTGGCTCCTGCATTTGTTTGCTCAAGGTAAAGAACAGGTAAGGAGGGGGAGATTGTGCAGCAGGCAAACCTCTTCATCTGGAGTGTAATCCTCCTCCCTTCACTCACAATCCTCCTCATCCTCCCCTCCTGTCTCCCTGGACTCCAGCCTTTCCTTCCCTGGGCGACCTCAGGCTTTTTCTAAAGCATTCGGCCACGGACCAGCGCCACCAGATTGACTTGGGCCTCACAGGTGCACAGAGTGGCTGCTCCGCCGAATACATAACGTTGCCTTCCACACTCACACACACATACACACACTGGCGAGCCAATTAACAAGAAGCATGCATGAAATTGAAAACATAGCAGCAATAACACACATCTAAGCTGCCAGTAAACAAGGAGATTAAAACGCATATGAAAAAAGAGCAGGCACCTGAAGCATCTGGGAATGAAAGCCTGTACCCCACTGCCACACTAAATAATCCTAAAATTATTATGCATGTGGCGTTGACAATATTCAGCCCAGTCACCAGAAGAAAATTTGGTTATTGTACATCTATGCAAAAAGATATGTTCCATTTGTACGTTTCATATGTATTATGGTGGAGGCGTGTCACTTAGTCGAGAAGCCTACAAAGCTGCTGACTGCTGCACATGCACTGTTCAAGTCCAACAAACAACCAAAGCAGTTGTTCAACGAGTCATTGCTGTTTTTCTAGCAGCTTTCTAGCCACCAAATGTTGGTGTTTTTTCTTGACCCGTCGCTGTGTTTCCAGCGCAGGTTGTGCCATAAAGAGGTTGTTTTTTAGTGCGTTGTTTCTGCATCTTCTCACATCTTTTTTGTAACCAAACGCAGTTGGTTTTTAGCAACCTGTCACTGCATCTTCTTTGGGTTTTTAAGCATCTTATCATGGGTGTTTTTTAGCGATCTGTAACTGCATCTGCCAGCGGGGATAGTGCCATGAAATGTGGTTGTGTTTTTTTACAGAGACATTGTTGCATGTGTCTAGCCAGGAAAGTGCCACCAAAAGTGATCATTTTTTAACAAGACATTCCTGCATTTCCTGCTGTGATAGTGCCACCACAACTGGATCTTTAAGCCAAAAAGTGAACTATAACCAAATGGTTTCTGTTCCTAAACCTAATCACACATTGTCACAGGGTTGTTGAAACATGAATTTTTTAACATATCCCCTACATAATAACTAAGGGGCCGTGTACATGTCCTGTTTTTGCATCCTCAAATTTATGTAGATGCGCAGCAGGCGTGCTCAAATGCCAGAGTGACACCATAGCTGGGTGAACATGTGCACAGTTTTCAAGGCGCGATGGCTGCGCCCTGAGATAATCAGAGGACAACTTTTGGAACGCAGCAGCATGCATGTCACGTGACGAGGAACAACCAATCACAGCCGACAGATATCTTCTCTCTTCTTCAGTAAATATCAGTCTGTGGTAAATATGGAAAAGTTCATCACGTTAGTGCAGAGCTGCCAGAGCTTTACATCTTTCCAATGGATGATAGGCCTACACACTTTTAAACAGCACCTGGACAAAGATCAGCTCTGCTCTCAGGATTTCAGGTAAATAGGCTTTTATATGGTGCTTGTTAAGGTTGCTAAGCAAACTCAGACGCAAGTTTCCACCGTGCTCTTGAAAGCTGGCTCAAAAAAGGCACAAAAGTGGTGCTCGGCACCCGACCTCGCGTTTTCCAGGCGGTTAAAGATGAGGCGTGTGTACAACCCCTTACAAATGTAACATATCCGCGGAAGAAACATATAATGCCAACATGTGATAGGGTTGAAATTTATTTTATTATATATGTAACTTATACAATTTCATAATAATATAATAATAATTTCATTTGTGATTTTAGAAAATGCTGTGCATCTGGTTGAGCAAAAATAGAAAATAAAATATTTGTTACCACTTTTTTTGTGCTGTCTAACCCATGTCGAAAAAAACGTAGACTTAGCCAGCTTAAGCTACATGTCCTTTAACAGGCAAGCCACCAAATCAGTGCTTACTGGGCTGTGAACATAGCACACACTCAAAACCTGTTTAAATTAAAATAAATTAAAAAGATAAATCAAAAAAATAAATATGAGAAGTTCAGTAGTGAGAAAATGTCGCTGTCCAAGGTCCTGAAGTCTCCTCTCTGGGCATTTGGAAGGACATTTGCAGTGACCAACACAAAAACACACACATGTGAGTTTCTGTCACCCCGAGAGACCCACAACATCCCAACAGTGAGCATAACAAGAGTCAAGGAATTCATGGAGGGGTCAGTGCATCCTGTGCATTATTGTTTCTGACAGCAGGGATTTACCTTGACAGGAAAAAGCCTCTGGGATGGGTGTGTCGAATGCTCACTATATAGAAGTGCACGTTTGTGTTTGTGTGTGTGCATGTGTGTTGTAAACAGATCAGTGTAAAGGGGCATTGTTATTACAGGGGAGAAAAAAAGGGATCTCTGTCTGCCTACATTCAGAAAACCATCTGGTTGTGGTTAAAGTGGAAAACACCTATTTTTTCACTCCGCTCTCTTTCTTTCTTCCTGCCCCCACATCCCCCTTCTTCCCCTGCCCTCCCTCTCTGTGTTTTCTCTCTCACTGTATCTCTGTTTCTCCGTCTATCTCTCTCAGCCCTCATCGCCATCTGCGCGATAATAATGGCACACCAGTGGGAGTTCGACTGGTGTCTCTCTGACAGTAATAAACAAGGCTGATGCCGTGGCATGCTTTCGAGGTGGGAGAAAATTAAACAGATAAGAGACCGCATATTGTGGCTAGAAGGCGCCGCTTTCGACAAGTGAATCCTCCAAGACGCCAAGAGGAGCACTCAGCGTGCCTGAGAATGGAAAACAGAAGCTGGGAGGGAGCCAAGGAGGGAGGAAGACAAATATAAACCAGGAAACAGGCGATGAGAAGGCTTTTATTTTTATTTTTTTTGGTGACATGGTGACTGAGGGAAGTTGAGAGTGTGAGCGATGGTGGCCAAACATCAGTATGTCACAGTGTGCCGATTTAATTAGCACACAATGAAGGCTTAATGATCTCTTGGCAGCTCAATCAGGGTGTTATATAAAGAGAAGTCAGTGCAGTACAGAGGGATCAGCCATCATCTTTCTCTTATTTAATCATCCTTATTGTTTTATATTCTTCTTTCTTGCTATCTTGGCTGTATCTAATGCAAATGCAACAGTTGCTCACTGCTCTTGCTTTAAAGCTTCACAAATCAGCATACATTTTTGTATTAACACTGACGCAAATGACTGCTTGAACCCACTGAGAATTAATTATGCAGCTTGAAAGAGCCTTCGGCCTATTTTAGCACATTGTCTTGGTTTCACAGCACATTTGCTGTTTTGGTTCATCTCACTGCTCTCAGTTTTTTCAGCAAAACAGTTCTGATAAACCCAGTGTACACTACCTGCCCGGCACCAACTGTCACAGAGACAAATATAGCAACCAGCTGGTGAAGTAGGCCAAAGTCAGACCCAGGTATTTTCTTTCTTTTTTTTAGTGTTGATGGAAAGCAAACCAGAGCTGAAGGGAGAGCACTGACTGACTACAGTGCTAATCTTGCTATTTTTTGGCTTGATGTTCAAATAGCCAATGTTTCCACCCAGCTCTCGGATTACACACAGCTACAGGTCATTCATTCCCTTAAATATCCAAATCCACACCATGGGGACTCTAATGCATGGGTTGCAACTGAAATATGATCATGGGGACCCTCTGATGCCACCAGCACTGTGCACAAGTGCTGGCTTTAATGCTTAAATGTACATATACTGAGTGTATAGCCGTACGTGCAGGACTGTGTAGCACGCACTAGTTAACAGCTAACAAGTGTGTGATTTCCTGTAATTGTGAGTTTCTCAAGTCGACTTCTCAATGCCATTTCCTCAGCTCTCTAACTTCTTGACTTGTGATTGATTTGTATTGACGTCTTTGTTGGTTTTAATTAGCAAGATTTAACAAGTTTAATTGTGCAATTGCATTAGCTCACTCAGTTTGGTAAACAGCACCGAGTATCCAATTAAGGCCCTTTGGCAAACATGGACATATACAGTTTACGTTTATGTGTGTGTGGAGGAATGCTCAGTCTCCCTCTGACAAACATAACGTTGTAAATATGGTATGCTCATTTGGGACAAGTGTGACTGAATCTGTCAAAGCCGTCGGCAGAATTAATAGTATAAGACTGGAAGCTGTTGTCTGTTGTTGGAGTCTGTGCTGTTATGTAGGTGTGACAACACACATGGTATAATTCTGACAGAAAGTGACAGGAAATGGAGAATCGGGATTTGAACAGCGGGCGATCATCTTTGGAAGCTTAAAATAATTGTCAAATGCAAAGCTGTTATGAATAATAGTACTTCGACTAATTGCGATCATTAATCACGGTGATGTTTTCCTGTGAATAACCCTCACAGCCTGTGGCAGTTGGACCCTGACGACGCCAACTGCAGGCTTTTTTTTTTTTTTTTTTTTTTAAAGACTGTTTGATAAAGAATATCCCAAAGCAGTCAGATAAAACACAGTGTTTTAATATTTTTAATTATTCATCTTATGACTGTTCTAGTTTTCATGAGTTCACATCAGAGATTGCATTAATGCTCAGCAGTGAAATAACTTTTGCAAACACCAAAAGTGTCATCAAAGACAAAAAACACACTTTTTGCATTAAAATAAAAAAGGTGGATGCAACTAGCAAACAAGCAGTATTATATAAGCTGACATGTGTTGTATTGAGAGAAGCCTTAGATGACTAACAGTGCACTTCAGCATCATTTTTTTCCCTTACTTTTTCCGTGTTCAGGGCCGGACCTAGCACAATTGGTGCCCTAGGCAAGCTTCCCCTTGACCACCAACCCCCCTAGCCCCACCCCAAAGTTTTGCTAATGCGGTGATAAACATTTAATTTTAAATTCCTCACAATTGTATTTTATTTTATTTCAGCCATATTTAACCAGGTAAGATCCACGTCTCCCTTGTTAAACAGATCGACGATCTGTTTAACAAGGGAGACGTGGCCAAGACAGCAGCACACAAAAAGTTACAGCCACACAATATGAAATATAAAAGATATAGAGTAACATGTAGAAATATTAGAACACCTTCGCACAATGACAAGAACCAATTGATTCATTCATCCGTGTACATATGAGAACTTTAAAGACAGGCAGAGAGACCAGTTCACATAAGTCCCTTGTTATTTTGTTGTGTAAAAACTTTTATTGTGAAGCAGCAAAATAAGGAAACAGGAAACAGTAAAATAAAGCAGATAAAACAGGGACGAAAGAGAGAAACTAAACTTCACACCACAGAGATTCAGTTCAAAGCTACAAATGTACCTTCTCGGACACTGCTTGCCGTGGCATGGCATGTTTACAGTAACAAAGGAAACGCATATCTGTGCGGCATGTTTTGACTCTGCTGCCAAAAGTGGTGATGGAAAAACCCTAAAAGGTGAAATGCACTGCCAAGACGAAAGGTTGTGTCTACTACAGTCATTTTTTAAAATTATTTTTTAACCAACTGTGTCAATCTGCCATATAAGTAAGTGTACATGTTGTGAAGTAAAGAAATGACAGCAGTCATTTCTCATCAGCAGTGTCTGAGTCAGATAATATCACCAAGTTAGCAGTGTTGCAGGTTGAGTAGCTGATGGCCAAATTAGCAACAGTAAATAGATCTATTATACTCATGAGCACTTAATAATTTCCTTGGGAACGAATTAACACCTTAACACACACTTTCCCTTTTAAGATTTGAAGTTAAATCATCTTAATCCACACAGTCAGCAGCATTATTCATTCTGTAAAAAGAAGCTATTACTGTGAGTAAAATATTTTAACCCAAGAATACATCTTTTCACGGCTGCACCATTCTATCAAATGGAAATATTCTAGATATCTTGTGAATGCATCATGTGTAGCTGCTCAGTGTGAGTCTTGGCTGACCTGCTGCCAGTTCGGTCGAGTTTTTTATAGTGCCAAGAGAAAAAGAAGAAATGAAAATCTAAGTTTCTACCCAAATATATGAATATAAAGAGAGTTTACACACTGTCCAGGACTATTTTCCAGGAGTCTAAAACAGTGAAATAAGATGTTGTAAATATCATTTCACTTCCTGCTAAGCTTTTGAAGTGAGTGACAGCCAGGATGTATTTCATTACATAAATCAGTGATACAAATCAGTGAGCTGTGATACGGGAGTACATTTATATTCCAACACCCACACGGTCAGCTCATCTTTAGGAGGCTTATAATACATTCGGTCATGTGTATAAGCATTTTGTAGGTGCGCTTGGAGGCATTATATACATGCACACACAGATTTAAAATGTTTGACAGCTCCGCCAAACGTGTCAGTGATGCCCCGAGGAAAGGGGAGGGAGAGTCATGACCTCATGGTGAGAGACAAAAGCAAGAGGCAGGGAAAGAGAGAAGGCAAGAGACAGAGATGGGGTGATAGGGAGTGTTTGGCACATCAAAGGTTGGGGGATATTCCAGCATAGTTTTCTATAATGATGCACAAATGCACACAAACAGTACAGTAACAATACTCAGCGGTGGAGCAGAGGAGAGCAAGCTGAGGAGATAGTGAGAGGACAAGGGGGAAGAGAGGAGTGAGGAAGTAGACATACAGTAATTTGGTGGTGTTCCTAATCAAGGCATCCCTTTCAAGTCAGCAGGTTTGATGTGTTAATGGGATGCAAATGTATGCAAATGAACCCTCCTTTTCCCTCCAAAACTCTGACTGAGTTTGCATTGCCCCCTCCTGCAGGATGGAGAACTCTGAATAAATACAAAAAGAGAGCACAGAGAAGTACTATTGATTTTTTTTTTTTTTTTTTTTAGGAGGGGAAAAAAATGAGGGAAAGTTATAAGCTGGCCGCGAAGATACTGTAATTTTCCACACCTACCTTGGGGAATCTTTCCCCAGCGACGAAACTCTGGCACAGCGGTGAATTTCAGCATGCATGAGAGGGAAAATGAATGTGACAGTAAAAAGAGGAAGACGCAGAGTAAAATATATATTTACATGAAGGATTGCTGAGAAAAGAAGAAACAGGAAAAGAGGGCCAGAGATTGAAAGAGACAGAGAGGGAGAATAGAAAAGAGAGAATAACTGAAGACAAGCTGCGTCTGCAATATTAAGCAGGCCTGGAGTTCCTGTGCTACCTGGGAGCTATACCAGCCCACTGATGTATGTTTCCACTGTAGTGCACTTCACTCTGAAATGGCAGCGGTGCCCTGAGCCCAGACATGTCTGTCTCCCACTCTGACTAACAAGAAGCAGTGCTCCGTCGGTGTGTTTCCAGAAGAGCAGGGCTTGATCACACACACCTAAGCACACGTGTAGCACATGTATCCTACAGTGAGGCACCCACACATGGATGTTTCACGAACGTAACAAGGGTTCACGCACAATCCCCACATACAGCAGCTCCCTCGTGCACCTCCTCCTCTCTTAAGTGTTCATGAATATTTCATGCTTTTCTCATTTCAAAATCTGGTCAAGGTGACTGTCACGCTGCTGACACTAACACTAATGGCCATTTTGACATCTTCAACTAGAGGCTCTGTAATTGTCCTATTAGGCTGTCTTTTTCTAATTACTGGCCTGTTGAAATGCTGTTGCTCCATGGACACTGGTGTCTTTCAGTTTACTGTAACTCCATAGTTTTTTGGGTTGTTTTTTTTTAAGTCTTTCAATCCCATTTGTTGTAACTGCAATTTCATTTTCAATATGGAGCACTCTTGAAATACTTGTTTGTGACTAAAAGTGAAACATGAGCAAACTCCTGTGAAAGATGGCGACATATGGTTGAAAGCTTCAGGAAAAGCGACTATTCCCAAGGTCAAGAATGAACAGTTCTGCAGTTTATAAATTAAGACAGATTATCCAATCCACTTTATCCGTAGGTAAAACTAACATTAAGTGCACCTGTGATGTGGGTTATAAACCCTCATTGCCAGCACATTCTCACTCCCAACTTGTCAAACACATCAGTGTGGTCTGTGGCCTTATGTATCAAGCTATGATGCTCACATCATTCCTGGACTCTTGGGGATGGAATGTAAATTTCTGCTTATTACATGAATACAGTCTCTTTTTAAAATAAGCTTAAACCAATGCATGCTTACTTTATTTTTAGGCTTATTCAATAAAAGAACTTTTGGTTTAAAGAAAAGATCCATGTACCAACCCGGTCTCACTCCAAGGTCATTGAAAACAGGCACTTGGTCAGTGACTTCTGGCATCAGACACCGCCAAAAAAAGCTGTCCTCTCACGTTGACATGATACAGGAGGAAATGCAGTGGGACAACAACAAAAGTAATGGCGGCTGAAGTCCGAGGAGGGCAGGCGGAAGGGGTGGTGGATGGGTCCAGCAACTACCAACTTTCACCTGGGAGGCCAGTGTTCGCTTCCCATTAAGCCAAACCATGTTCTTTTTTTACTAATCCCAACTATGTGCGTGTGTCGTCTAAATGCTATCACGTGAGTTTGCTGTTGAAGGAAAAAAATAACATCAGTGGTCATGTTCATGGTGTAGTAGCAGCATAGTATGTTTATTTTGAAAGAGACTGTATGCAAACTGTACATTTCCTGTGAAAACAGAAGTGTATTTTGAAAACAGACGATGCATGTAACAGGCTGAAGTTGACACGGTGTCCCAGAACATCAACAACCCACTTACCCAGGGTACCTTGCACGTCATGTGGACGTGAAAAGTCCACGGCCAAATGTCAAAATGTGACAAGGTCGGAGTGAGAATGTGTTGCACATACACCTAACATGCTATGTTAGGGCTGGGGAATATGGAGAAATTGAATGTCACAATATTCTTGACCATTGATATTGTGACGATATGGCAGGGTTGGCTGCCATATCGTTAGCTACACGATGAAGGATATAATTACTGTTATGTCCTATTAATTAAAAGCAAATAATAAAACGACATCACTTTACTGTAATGCAGCCTTTAAAACCAGGACACCTCGATGACACATCACCCACCATCCCCTCCACCCCCCAGTGACAAAGTCAGCTTATATACTACCTCACTTAAAAAATGTTGATATGATATGTATTAAAATATGCAAATGTATTTGTTGTTTGCAGAAACATAAAATGCAAACACTCTCACCAGGTGATTGGGCTGAACATAGTTTTCCATTATGTACAGGACTCCTCAGTTACTGGTATCAAGAGACTGAGGCAGAAATCAGTACACGCATGCTGTCTTTTAAACACCATTGTGATCTCAAAAACATCCCATATTAAACAGATTTCACTCTATACGTGAATAATACATACGTTCAAAATATTCTCATAAGATAATGTTAAAGATGCACACACTGTGGCTGATGTGTCCATTCAAGCAGTAATCTTTCCTGTAGCTTACTGACAGTGCAGGGAGCGCCTGGGATTCAATGGCACATATTCCAACACATATTAATAGCAGCGATACTTTTAGAAAAACCACGACGTAACATTTTATTATTGCTTTTATAGAAACCATAGGAATAAATAAATATACGGTGAATCATGCTGCTTAGTCACAAGTTGCTTTGTGTTGCGTTTGAGTCATGAAAAATGAATCAGCTGAGGGAGAACTGAGAGCTGCAGGCTTCATGTATTATTATTATTACAGGCTGAAGATGCTGAAAGAGTTTGTTTCAATTGAATTGATTCATTAAAGAGACAATCCATATGATTTCTAATCAGCGCTTTCTAATCTGCACATAATATGTCTCTTATTGTGTTTAATGGTTTATCAGAGTGTGCGCATGAGTGTCTGTGTGTGTGCATCTGGGTGAGAGTGTAAGTGTGAGCGTGGGTGGCTGTGTTTATGTGTGTACATAAACACTGCTGGCTATAAAAAGATAATCATGTGCTGCAGAAACATAGCCAATAATGGAGCCATTATTTCTCTTTTTTTTTTTTTTTTTTTTTTTTTTTTTGGTCGACTGTGAGGCTGTTTGTGTCTGGCCAAGGGTGGAGAATGTATGTCAGGGTTGCAGCCCCGCGATGCCTTGCTCCAGGCAAAGTGTATAGGAGTCCTTCCATCCTCCAGCTGTGGTCAGGCAGGGCATAGGTTGAATCTGTCAGGAGATGTCATGGTGTACTGTTGCTCTGCCTGACATCCGTTTGTCTGTTGTCAGCTTGTTACTGAGAGAAAAGAAAGGCACGTGTATGAGTGATGGAGTGAGTGAAGGAGGAAGGGTGGGAGGTAAGTGTATGTGTGTTTGCACACCTTTGCACATCTCTCAAATGTGAGTGGAAGAGACAGTATCTCCAGAGCATTACTGCCATATCTGGACGAGAGGAGAGGAGAACAGAGGGGAGGAGAGGGGCTGTGAGGAGATGATGGCAGTGATCCTGATGGATGCAGACAAGCTCCCGTGTCAAAGTCGAGCACTTGTGTCAGTGGAGCTCAGCCTGTCACACACACACACGCACACACACACACACACACACACATACACATAATGGCATGCACAAGCTAACAGACAGTGCAAACACACACAGGTGGGCACAAACATACCAGCACACACACACACTGTCAACATTCACTTATATAAAAGTAGAGGGAAGAATGCACACCGGCGCCAAAGTACACATGTAGGGATGGACACACATACACACTTTGACACTGGATAAGTGGCTTTTTTTTTTCCAGAACCATTTACAGTTCTCATTATTTACATAGACCAACAATGCTGTGCTTAACATGTGGTTAGGTTTAGGCACAAAAACATTTGGTTATGATTAGGAAAAGATCATATTCTGGCTTAAAATACCTTGTTTTGTGGCACAAGCCAGGCAAGAAATGCAATGATGTCAGCAACCGCTGTTCGAGGTGTTACCTCGGCAGGAAATGCAGCAATGTCTCTGTAAAAGAAACAGCCACTTTTCTTGGCACTGTCCTCTGTGAAAAGCAGCAATAGAATACTAAAATACACCCACATTTAGTGGCTACAAAGCCGCTGGAAAACAGTGAGAGGTCGCCAAAACACAACCGGTTCATTTTGTTGGTTTGAATCAGTGGCCTATGGCTCAGTAGGTGTTTCACATAGGTGACACACCATCCACTGTCCCCTCCACTCAGTGGTGTATGGTAGTCAGGATGGGCCCCAGTGACACTATTATGATGGGCTCTAGAGCCAGATTATGCATCGAAACAGCTACCGTATATTTTATTGTATTGCTACATGATCAAATGCAGACTAGACGCTGGGCATCATCAACAAACATATTATCAATCATCACTGTTAATCTGTATATTATGAATCCCAAAACGTCCGGCCACAGGGTCCAGATTTCTCCTTATCATTAATTTAAGATCCACACAGTGTAATACATTCAGCATCATACTTGTGTTCGTCTTCGAGATAGTTTGCTGTTTCCTGTAAGTAGCTGTCCGTTATTCATTTACTCCACAGGTGGAAACGGCACTTCAAATAAAATCTGTGCTGGAAATTGACGGTACTTTAAAATGAAGTGCGTTTTTTACAAGCACATCAGTGGTCATGTTTTCAAGTCACTCACAGTCCATTCAGAGTGGACCTGTGACCCACTTTTGGACCAGTTGGGAACCACTGCTGTAGAGGAAGCCCCACTGCAACTGCACTGCCTGCGCTGTCTGTAACAACGCCCCTGCCTCAACCGTCAGATGACAAAGTCAGCTCATAGAATACGTTATATTAGAAACGTTGATATGATACATGCAAATGTAACGTATTTGTGGTTTGCATAAATGTACAATGCCAACATTTTCTTCTGATGACTGGGCCGCCCAGACCTGAATCTAAGAGGGTGATCACACAGAAATGAGACGCTAGAGACGCGGATGCTTCAAAGTCGCTTGAAACGCTGGAATCGCTTATCCAATGCGCGCTAGCTACTGGCGTCTGATGCTCAAAAGTTGAAAATACTTTAACTTTTCAGCGTCTACGTGTGTCTAAAAACGTGCGTCTAAAAAGACACTTGAACGCCGGTCAGACACGCCGTATCATAGGAAAACAATGGTTTTACTGGCGTCGCATTTCATCTCGGTGTGATCGCTCCCTAATGGTTCTAAAATCAAGCCTCAGCCTCCTAAAATTCCTTCAAAGAGAAAAGGACTGAAGGACTGCTATAGTGCACCCAACTCCCCAAAATGTCCCCGCTCTGGATATAAACGCTCAAGAGACACACTCACACAAAACAACTGCAAACACACATTGTTCCTTGTGATATAAATGTATATCATTTATCATTGGGTAGCAGTTACCCACAATGACGTCATTGTGCCAACACTTGATTCCACACTATACCAACACTACTAATTATGTGTTATTAACTGATCTTCATTGTAGCCGTTAGAATCCAAGAAATTAAACTATGTGTTCAGTCAAACAATTTTGAAGCACTGCTTCCGGTGAAAGCTGCACAAACGGAAAGTTTTTATACCAACCCAATCATCTGTAATTCTTTTGTCATCCATCATCCATCATCCATAATTGCTTTTAATTTTAGCTCCTCCATTTCTGTAGCACATTGAATTATGGGACAATAGTGTCCATCAACTCTGCTATTCAGAAATCAAGCACATTTAGTCTGCATGCTGACAACTTTGAGTTTCTTACATTTGTCTGGTTCCCAGTGTGAATGCACTGCACACAGATAAAATTAATATGTAGTGTGGAATTAGGACACAGCTGCTGAAAACACCCTGCTGGGACCATTTAACAAGTCTGTGTTCCTTTCTGTGTCTGTGTGTGTGTTGGGAGCCAAAAAGCAGAGGCAGGTCACGTTTTGCTGCTCCGTGTGTTTTCTTCACATGTACAGTGTTTCTCTTTTTGCTGCAGCGACGTCATTGGCTATCACAACAGTCCAGGTTTTTAAAAAAGTCCTCTCCTGTTGATGCCCTGAAACATTTGTTGCCTCACAAACTGTACTTTTATTGTGCACTCCACAAGATGCTTCTGAAACTTTGTTGGCTGATGATTGGAACATTTTTCAGGTAGTTTTCCTGTGATGGTTCATACTTGACCAACTGAATGACACTGAGGAAAACTGTAGAGTGAAGTGTACTGCTAGTGCGCTCACAACCTACAGTCTTAGTCCTTTAAGAGGCAGCTGAGCTGACATTTAGCTCTGGCAATTAACATTAAAACTCTCGAACTAGAGACCTCTGTCAGTCTCCCTGTCCTCAGCTGAACCATGAGAGAGAGTTAAATTGGAGAACATTTTCTTTTATCTCCTGCATTGCACTCAGAATGGATTAATGTTAACCACATTAATACTCGGGCATTAATTCTGAGCTCAGAATCCAAAACTGACTGATTTAGATTTTCTAGTCGAGGTCCCGGGCACAATGAAGATATTTCTTTTAACATCAAAAGTGGAAAAGCAAATTCACGCTCACTGATTAAATATTCCTCGTGTTAACCTTGCGGAAATTAAATGTTTCTGCATAAAGTCTTTCAACTCAAACGTTATCGTGTAGCTAAACAAATGTCCAGCTGGTTCCCACTGAGCACACATGGGATCCACGCTGCCGACTTTATTAGCTGCGCTGACATGCCCCATCCTGATTGTGTATTACTGTATTTCTGCATTAGGGCCGTAGTGAACAATTTGTAGAGGGAGAGAGATTGCTTCATCAAACTTTCATTCTCAAATGGAGCTGCAACACTGGCTTTGCATTGTGAAAGAGCGAGAACAAAGCCCCCCCGAAAAGTCAGCTGTGAATACAACCTAAACGCTTTGTTGTGCTTTGGGAATGAGGGAAGTGCCAAAGAAATAAGTTCTACTATTAATGCTTTGCTGAAGGGCTCAGTGGTGGGACTTGCTAATTACAAATTTTTCAAAAAACCTTACTTACTATTAAAACCTTGAAACATTTCAGTGAGCTTTATTTTTCAAGTGTTCCCTGCGGTGCATCATACTGAGAAATTCTATTGTTGAAACAACATGACCTTTGGCTTTGGCCCTTTTCTGAAGGCAGAATATTATATCCTTTCAGGGAAACACTTTGCAACATTTTCCACATGGAAATTGAAAAATGCTCAAACTGAATCCTTCACTGTCGTTTCAGTGTAACCCCTCAAACCTTACCTCACTTTTTTTTTTTTTTTTAAAATACTGAATGATTTCCTCCTCATTCGTGTGTACCCTGTCTGTCACACTCCAGGGACAGAAAAGGTCTGGCATTTTTATGTGTCACAGCATCATGCAGAGCAAACAGAATGTCAAAGCAGGGAGGATAGGAGTGAATCTGTGTGTGCTGAACAGATTTACAGTGTCGGTGCAAGTTAGGATGTTTGCTTTTATGTCGACGTGCTGCTGAGCCGCTTGATTCAGGAGGCGGCAGCCAGCTAAAGAACGAGGTGAAGGTTTTATTAAGGTCACAAAGTAACTTTACACCTCCTCTATTAGTGTACGGCAGGCTGGCTTATGGAGATACAAAGGGCAGATCGATCAGCATTGCAGATGGAGCGGCGTGGGGCGGAAGTTGGTGGAATTAGCTTTGATATGTGTTATAAATCAGCTGATAGCGGCTGGCGAGCTCGCAAGGGTGGTTGCTTATGTCTCCCAGTGTGATAATATAAAATGTCTTTGCTAAGATAATGTCATCACACACATGCTCACGCACTTAATTATCATATATAATGTTGTTAAGAGAAAGAAAAGGAAACACTGAGCTCATTGTTATTTTGCAACCTTAGACACTCTTTTCACACGCCCTAAAATTTATAATTATGCAGCCATATGTATTCATACGCAGTTGATTACAGCATATTTTCAAGCTTTTTAACTCTGTACACCAGCGAGATATAATTACACAACATCAAAGCTTTGGAAGTTGTGCTGTGGCCAGCCGCTTATAGGAACAGTACATAACAACATAACCAAATGATATGCAGGGTGGAGGTTTCTTTACTGTTGGAATGTGAATGTGAATTTTAATTTTACTGCTCTTTGTTTTTAATTGCTTTCTACTGCAAGACCAATGCAAGACCTTTTTTTGGTACTTCTTTTGTAGCTAATGACCATGTATTAAATGTGGCATTATTTATTGGTGGATACATATTGTACAGCTCTGTGCTAATTTATTCTGTGTATGAATTTTATGAGACATGTTGCACTATTGTGTTTTGAGGATGCCTTATTAACATATGGCCAGCAACAACAAATTAGAGCCCAACATTTGTTATCCTGTGGTAAAACAAATTAACAAGTGCCCATATAGACCTATTAGTAGAATAGTTCATAGGCTGTGCTATCTTTATTATAAGGCTTTTGTTGTTGTTTGTCCAAAAATGTCTCTTTAGCCTATAGTAAAGGTTGCCGACCCCTGGTTTAGACAGAAAAACCACCTGGTTATGGTAGCAAAGGTCATACTTTGGCTTTTCGTGGCACCATCCCCAGTGGAAAAACAGTGAGCCTAGTTCACATTACACGATTTTCACCACAATTTTTGACATCGCAGAGGATCTTGAGAGCCACCTTGGGTCAGAGGTGAGTCGGCAGACAGTCTGCCACGACGAGTCCTCATGTGTGAACAAGCCTACGAGCAAGTCGCCCCCTCGTCTGTGACTGGGACTGGATATCTGGCATGCTAGAAAACTGGAGAAGGCTGACACGACTAACAAAGAGCATCAGCAAGCAATGTGAGGAGGACAAGCCGCAGGGTTGCCAGGTCTGCTTATTAGCCGCAACTTTGGGCTTGTTTTTTTTGTAAAGTCGCTTACAAGTATTGGTAGTCATGGTTTTAAATATTGTTTCTAAAGTGGAGTTGCTTATTTGGGCTTGCTCTCTAAACATCGCCTTTCTGTCTATATACCCGTCTAATAAGTTATTTAAACGCATGATAGTCGCTTCTTTTGGGCTTGTTTCCATAGCCCTGGTTGCTTGTTTCTCTCCCAAGATCTGGCAACACTGACAAGCCGGCAAGCAACAACAACAAAGGCAGCATCCACAGGATCACGGGGAGCGCGTTGTGTTTGGACCCAGGCCCTGGAGGCAGATCTGATTCAACACTGGGAAGAATATCCATGCCTTTACCATGTGTCGTCTCCAAGTTAAAAAACGTAGTTTGGTGACGTCACCACGTTATCTGGGGCTCTGTCGGCGAGGGCTCGGTGGAGAAATCTTGTGGTGTGCACACACAGGTCGTAACGCAGTTGGCTTGACTCCCGCTGACAGAAACACACGTCGCCAGGTATGAACACTCAAAAGATTACAATAGTCTCTGCAACGCATTTTGTGGGGTGAAAATTACGTGATGTGAACTAGCCTTAAGAAACACCGTCCACCATTACCTTCAGACAAAGTCACCAGATCTACTACAGTACATCACTTTAGAAACATTGATATGATATGTATGAAAGATACAGCATATTTGTGGTCCGCATAAAAGTACAATGCCAACATTTATTCTGGTGACTGGGAAGCTAAATCGGACCTGAGAATCATAAATATGTATTCTTACGGGTAAATATGTGCAGAGAAAGTAGTGGGTGAGCCTGACATTGAGGTCATGTTAGTATTTAATACAGTGGAGAGCAGCAGAGACAGTGAGTGTAGATTTGTATCTGTGTGTGTGTGTGTGTGTGTGTGTGTGTGTGTGTGTGTGTGTGTGTGTGTGTGTGTGTGTGTGAGAAATGAGGGGTATAAAACCTACATCAGGTCGGCCGGTCACTCCTCGAGAGCTAATTAAAGAATAAAGACCTCGGCCAAGTTCAGCGCTCAGGGGAAAGAACAGGACATTTGTTGAAGGATATTGTGTCGTGCTCTCACAGTTACTGCGGATGTGTGTGAGGATATTTCACAGTAAACAGGGTTTTTCATGTATTTCGACGAGGGTGATGAGACAGACTATTCCTGTGAGAGAATAACCAAAAGCTGGTCCAAGCCAGTGTGTAGTTTTCTATTATATGCAGAGCAGATGTTTGTATTTTCTAACATTATGGTATAAAGTTCAGTGAGATCATGTTTTTCATTTGCGATCATCTGAAGTTCACATCAAACTAACGCATAATTTACAGGGAGAGCTATTTGCAAAAAGTTGCAGACCTATTTGGATATTTAGTCCAGTAATGATGTGTAGTTAGCCTGTAAAGGGCACTTTAGCTGTAGTACCACCATCAATTATTAGTGTGCTTAGTAACTGCTTTCCTTAGTTGAAGGAGCCGTTTTCAAAATTATGCAAAACATGCAGCAAAGCAAGTTTACACGACTTGAAGCAAAACGCCTGAAGCGAGATCAGAGGCACAACTGACTCCTCTGCCCCCTGTGAAAATATTGATGCAGGCCCATCAGAGTCTCCACTAATTGAGTCAGAAGGCTTTTTTTTTGCCTTTATTCTCCTCTCTAGAGATTGTTATATAGTCAAATATGTGAGCCCACTCTGCCTGAAGGAAATGGTGCACATACTACTAGTGGTTTGATTTTAATCAGAACTTTTAGAGTTAAGGTAAACCAGGGAATGAAAATGTCTCTCTGGAAAAATAATTACCCAGCCTTGAAACAGTGATTGCGCGGTGAATTAAGTCCTTTCCATCAATCACACTGCACTTTCCTCCGCAAGCAATCAAGCAAGACTTTGGCTTACTGTGTAAATATCATCCACTCATGAAAACAGCATGAGGTTCTGGAGCTGACCACTGACTCTTGTGTCATTATCTCAAACCATAAACTTGTTTCTCAGCAAATGTTTGTTGACAAATGGATTGATTGCAGACGATCGGTGTAATGGTAGAACAGCCTGCAGTAGTTCAAACAGTCACATTAAGGGGACTCAGCTACCTTCTGGGGACACACAGTGGATCCTCCTAGGGTTAATCATCTATATCAGGGTTACGGGTGAAGGCTAAAAATATCTGGCTTAGATTAGGTTGATAAGTTCACAGTTCGGGCATTGACATTATGGGGACACACACGGTAACCATTAAAAGTGGGCGGATCAATATCAAAATATCAATACTGTATTTTCATTTTGAAGATCCATGCTAGTATCAATAGGATTGATCTCAAAAACAGTGATTAGTTTCTTCTTTCTACATCATACCTATTTATATTTCCAAAGTAATACTGTCTGCAAACAATGTTCCTTTGTTGTGCGCACATCTAGTGTATGTTTTATTTACTCCAGACCCAGCAGCATCTTCTCAGTTCCACTTTCACCCTATGTCGTCAGTAGGAGGACGCTGAGCTCACCTCCCAGCCCTCCTGTTTATGCCTGGGGCAAACACGGACCCTTTGATTGTACTATGAATAGTTTTGTGCACGTCTGCATGACCGTTAACTGTCCGCTGACGCTCAATGCGGAAAGTATGTCTGAGTCTTCCTGCTTTGCACGCATGCAGCACACTGTGACGTGCACCCTGATTAGTTTAATCCTACACATAATAGAAGTGATGGCTAAATGAATGAAGAATAAAACCATGAGAAAGAAAACTCGGGGCAGCAACAGAAGACGAGGGAGGAGGAGAGAAATGCCTCAGTTTCCAGTTGAGTTCAGAGAGGCTCAGGCAAGGAATATCCAGGTATGCAGTGGTGAAATTAATATTTTACTAAAAATCTGATCTTAAGCATTTACGATTGTGTCCCTTGTTTTTTTTGGTATTGGATCAAACCCAAATTCTGTGGTATTGTGTACCCCTAGTAACCGTTACATTTTAATGATGTCACCTTTAACTTCAATCCTGTCTGGTTAAACTTAGTGAAAGATTGAGGTTTGGTTTCAGTTTGGAGTTCGCATGTGACGTTTCAAAACACCCACCATGCAGGCCCAAACCCCTGTGGCAACTTGATGCATGTCATTGGTGGTTGGTTAGGTTCTCAGCACTATTTGTGTGTATACCTACAAAAAATATTGCACCAGAATTCATAGATAACCCCTGTAATTTGGGGGGCTGCAATCACATGACCAGTGCGCTAGGAAGACTAAAGAAGGATGTAGTATAAAGAGTGAATAACTGCATAAGGAGGCAGGTACGGGTTTGTGGACGGGTGAAACAAACACAGGACTTTCCCCCATGAGAACAGTGATCATGTTCCAAATGAAACTAAGTGAAGTTTGAGTTAAGTGTGTCATCATTATGTTTCTTTTCCTAAACATAACCTACGTAATTTTGCATAACTTCATGCTAAGTATGTAACATAATGATGCCCAACCATGTTTCTTTATCTGAACAAAACCTACATGTAAGTAACTATGTTTAATAACGTCTTTCATGGGGCACTAATTTGTTAGATAAAATACAAATCATTTATGCATTTTCATAACATATCATGAACTGTTGTATAAGGATATAGTGGGTCAGTATGTTTCAACACACTTAGAAATGCTACTGTCCTATTCGACTGAGTACTCCCCAGGTTAGTATCTTCCAAATGATGTAGAACTATTTTTCATGTCCAGAGGCGCATTATGTGAGTGCTACAGGTGTCAGCTGACAAGCGTACACTGACATGATGCAGCTCGTGTGTGTAGTACTTAAGTCTCCAGAGAATTAATGTAAGGCAAATCAATGTCATCACAACTGACAGAAAAGAGTGCATGCATGTACTGTAGATCCACTGAACCGTGTTGGGGCTGTGCAGTGATATTCACAGCACATGGGTCGGTGAGGGGGGTCACTGCTCTGCCTTTGCAGAATAACACACCTCTCACCTGCCCCTGTGCCTGCATGCATGCTTATGCATTAAAATGCCTGTAATAATGTGACTAACGTGCCTAATGAGGAAAAGAGTGACTCTTTGGCTCAAAACAGATGTTTAATGTTTTATATCCAGTTCAACTTTGAAAGCAATTAGCCGCAAGTGAGAGACGTTTGGAAGCATTTAGGGTCATTTACCACTACTTCCAATAATTAAAGTGAGATAAAGACTTATCTGATGCAGAGCAAACTGTTGCACTGTGCCCATTGTGAAGACACTCAGTACCTTATAATAATAATTCTAAAACACTTAAGACATCACACTTCATGTATTTTAGTTCATCTTGTTCCTCTTATTATGGAGCCATTACAGGTTACAAGGTGCGAAAACATTTTCTTGGAAACAAAGTGCATCTTTACAGTTTCCCTCACTGTTTCCTGAATATTTTCATGCAGTTGTTTACTGTGGTTTACTTATCTAGGAAAATGTTAAATGCCTTTATTTTCAATTCATGACACTATAGTGTTTACAGCCCCGTTTCCACCAAGCAGTACAGTTCAGTTGAGTTCGGTACGCTTTTTTTCTGTTTTTACTGTGAAAAGTTGTGAATGGCACCAATAGAACTGTTCTGTACCGCCCTCATTTTTTGGTTGGGGTACCTAGCACACAGATCTGGTACTAAAAGGTGGAGCTGTGAACACTGCAGTCTGACTGGTCAGTAGAGGACGGTCACTCTGCTCAGGGATGAGTTGTGACTGGTTTTGAGGCTCATGCATATATTCTAACCCTCACTCAGAGAAAAAAAAGCATTGTGGAGTGTTGTTCCTGTGGGCTTCAGCAACACTAAACCCCTGAGCTTGCCTTAGAAGGACTAAATGCACAAAGCTACTATCTTTAAATATCCCATGGAGAGAGACTCTCACTGCAGCCTGTTCTATTTTGTTCTGAAAATGTGGGCGTGCAGCCTTGTTCTGTGGACAATAAACCAGGTGCAGACTTACATCTGTGTCACTGCTGATGAGGAAATACAGTGAGTGCTTGACGGAGCAATGAGTGACAACAACCCCGTCCACATTTAAGAATACTGTTTGCAGTGGAAACACTAAGTGCACCTAGGGTCTAGGTACCATGTCTGAAGGGTTACTTTTGGTTCCAAAGGTACTGTACCGACAGTGGTTATGTATCATGTTCATCGAGACATTAATACCAAACAACCACACCAAGAAGAAAGGTGTCTTCCTCGCTACAACTAATCAACCATTTGCCAAGCTCTCTACATTTAATTTGACATGGAAAAGAAGATTAAGGGGAGCAGGAGGCATGACTGCAGTGACAGCACTGTTTGAATTCTTTCTCCACTGTCGCCCATTATTCTCCAACAGAAAAGCTGAAGACATACACCAACAAGGTTAAGTGCCTGGTCTCCTTTAAAAAAAAAAGAAAAAAAAAAAGATGAGCCTCTTACACTGCCAGAGACCATGAAAGACTTAAATTACTTAAGAGCATCTATATCTGTGGTATGAAATTGAAGGAAATTAAAACCTGGAGTTAAAAGCCTATATGGTGAGGCTGGGGAGGCAGAGATAGCTTTAGTGGACTGGTGGAGGGGAATCAGTGTGTGCCGTTGTGTGGCAGTTTTTGGAGCTGGCTCACACGCCAAAAGGTGCACATGTGGACACGTTGTCAGTGCGTCCAGGGTTCACACGTTTGAGCAGGTGTTTTTGTGTTGTGCGATAGAGGTGAGAGAGACAGACCGGTCGTTCTGGAGGAATGAGAGAGGGAGAGAGTGAAAATGAGAGAGAGAGAGAGAGAGAGAGAGAGAGAGAGAGAGAGAGAGAGTCAAGGTCAGAGAGTAATTAGGCTTTTTCTGTCAGACCAGGGAAACTGTCAAGCCTTGGGGATGAAAAGTGATTATATGGGAGTATGAGAGTAATTGAATTCTGTTGCAGAGCCAAGAGAAAGGATGGGAAAGAGAGGAGAGAAGGAAAGGGGATGGACATGATATCAGCAGTAGCTTCCAGTTGTCTTTCCATAATTTCGAATTTATACAGATGATGCAAAAGACAGCAAGGCAGGTCAAAATAAAACTATATTATAGGGGATTTTTTTTTTTTTTTGTAGGGGGGCTGCAGGGGACAAATCCCCCTCCATATTTGAAACCTATGCATTTCAGTGAAAATAACAGAGGAGTTTTATTTTGACTAAAAATGAAACTGACATTTCCCCCATAAATTGGTGCATAAAATTGACCAGAATTCAGGAGATGAAGTGTGTAACCATAGTAAACGTAATGAACATAGCTACTGTAACGTCACCCATTCCAAAGTCGTCAAAATCTGGCACTTGGGCAATAACTTGCGGTGTTAGACACTGACGACAAAGCCGTTCTTAAACGCCGACATTATAGGCGAGCAGTCGGGGAAACGCGGCAGGAAACGAACAAAAGCTAAGACAATGAAAAGAAAGTAGGGCAAGCGGGAGGGGTGGTGGATGGGTCCAACAAACGTGGACTTTCACCCGGGAGAGTGGTGTTTGCATCCTGTAAGGTTATAAAGCCAAATGTTGCGTTAGTTGTTGAAGGAAAAATATGTCAATTCATGGTGTTGTACCAACGTGGTGTTTTTATTTTGAAAGAGACTGTATGTAAACAGTAAATTTCCTGTGAAAACAGAAGTGTATTTTTAAGGAAGGCAATGCATGTAACAGGCAGAACTTGACACAGCGTTCCGGAACATCAACAACCAACGCACCCAGGGTACCTTTCATGATGTATCTCGACGTGGAAAGTCCATGACCGAACGTAGATATGTGACGAGGTCGGAGTCAGAATGTGTTGCCCATTCATTTATGGACTCACGTTATGAAGCCTTGACTTTGACATTTAAGCCGTTGCCATCTTGGTTTTATGGAGCTAGAAGTGACGATATTTGGGTGAGAGGCTGGAGTTGCAGAGGAGTGAGGGATGGATCTGACTGAGTGACAGGCTGTCTAGCAAAAGTAACCTCAGCTTCTCAAAGTGGCCTGCTCTTAATTACATGTTTATTTCTACTGTAAAGCTGGACACTTTAACATGGGGGTCTCTGGGGACTTAAGCAAGTGTTCAAAGAACCGTGGTTTTTGGCATTTCCGTGTTGGCTTTATTTTACAGCCCTGCAGGTTGCTGCTTGTGTTTGACGCTTAAAATTTCCTAAGGAGGACCCCGAACGTCCCAGTTAATATGTGCCCCCCTGCCCCCAGTGTTAAAAGGAAACTCATGCCCTTGACCTATTGGATGCTGCTTTCTACTGTGATCAACAAAACTCCACCAAATATGTGTTGGAAATTATGCACAGCCATTTATTTCATTACTCAGTAGTCTGCAGAAATAATCCTCTCATTTTCCTCTGCTATATGAGCTGCATACAAATAACTGGACAGATGTGTGTGCCAGAGCATATGCAGTTTGTCTTGTGTGACAAAATGTATAATGTAAAATTGACACAGAATCACAGCGTATTAACACTAATCAGTCGTGGCAGAGATTCAATCATCTGTCAGCCATCTTGTAATCCAGTAGCTGCAGGAGCGAAATAAATAAATAGAGGATGTCTCTAGGTGAAGTATCCTGTGAGCTCTGTGTAGTGAGTAACTGCACTCTGGAAACTGTGTTTTAAAGCAGGAAAAAACTGATATTTTGCATGTTTTTGTAACTTCCATTTCATTAGCAGCACACTGCAACCTCTGTGCAAGCATAACGCTGTGCTGCTTTTAATAAGCTAACCTTTGTACATGTGTTGTTAGTTGAATATAATTTACAAAGGCTTCATAGATCAGTGAGAAGCCATGAATAAGGGCGACTTTGGGGTGTGAAAAATCTCTGTAGCTGGTGATTACCCCTCTAATTAGCTGTTTGACCATTATACCTTCTGACAAAGACCTTGGATACTAAAATGCTCAGCGTCTTTGGTCTGATTCTCTGCAAATCCATGTTTTCCTTTTACAGATGCAGAATTAATAGATTACGGTACAAAACCTTAGGATTTATGACTGCATTAATTAAGCAAGTCTCAAGCACTTATTAATGAGGCGCCACAATTAGGACTGCATTATGACTAAATACAAAGCATAAACCAGTCAAAGGGAATTTCACATCTTGACAACCCCAAATGAGCTCCTAATAATGTAACTGATCTAAAACACATTATTAATGATTTTACTACTAATAAAGCCATTAGTTATGACTTTCATGAGCATAGTCTTACTAAACAGTAGACAGTAAACAAGAATTTGTGAAGACCCTCTTGTCTTTTCAATGGATTGTTTAGAAGTTATGAAGTGGAGATGTATGCGGTAGTTATCCATAGACTGCATATTAAATACAGTAGATGTCAGTCGGCACGTTCCGATTTGAAGAAGCAGGCTGGAGTCTGATATGGAAGCTAAGCAATGTAGTGCTATAGAGAGAACAGTCACAACAGGTATTTGAGCCACCTAAAAAGGTCTATCTACTGAAACAATCAGTAGCCTCTTTTACACTGCCAGATTTTCGGGGAATGTTGGGCCGTTTTGCCGGCAAGCTGTGAGTGTTTAGACACACAGAGCCGACTTGAGTTGATCCAAGGTGCCCAATTTTCCATTCATATTGGCGGAACCTTTTGGTTTAAAAAGAACAAGGGGCCTTCTGCCACGGGAGGGGCTGTTGATGACTTGTGGGAGGAGCTGTTGATGATGCTGCAGATGCCACCCACTGGCAGTGAACTCCTGGACTAACAGGAAACAGCTGATAGCAGGAATGAGCAGGTAGTAGCAAGAGGGAAAGGCAAACCTGAAAGACACTGTAAAGATGAGCAACTGGGGAGACAAGGAATTGCGCACCCTCCTTGTCCTTGAAACGACATTAACCATCAGATGACGGGGACGGTGAGGCCGATTTAGGAGAGAATCACTGAAGGACTGACCAGCCGTGGCTTCCCTCTGAGCACGTCACTGTTTACGTCATACGCTGAGCTACACGTTTTGTTACTTGCTCATGCCCCCCATTGCCCCGAAAAAGGCACATTCTGTATGAATAAAAGTAGGTAGGTGGCATTTCACTGCACTCCCCAATTTTGTTTTTATACTGCCAATGCTGAAAAAAGACTGATGGGGCTTTCCTGCAAATTTGCACAATTCCTATTTAAAAAGGGCAAATGTAAAGCCCAGTTCAGACCAACAATTGCCGATGAGACGCAACTGTTTAAAAACGTTGCAGAGAAAAGTTGCAGTGGTGTGAACTGGCAGGTCTGAGCTCGACTCAGGCTGGCTGATGGTGTCACCTGCAACTCTGCGGGTCAAATTGCTGGCTCATGGTTTTAGAACGTAAGGCAAATGTACTGCTTATTATGACACACCTTGAAGTTTATTTTCTTGACCTTGCACTCAGAATTATTCAGTAAAGAACAGCTAATCAACTGATATTACGCAGCAAAAAAAGATTTAAAGGCGCTGTATGTAAGAATGTGGCCAAAACGGTTACTGCACTCAAATTCAAAATACTGCCGTAAGTCGTGTCCGCCCCCCCTCCCCTACAGATTTGAAGTTGCTGGACAGCGGCAAGCTGGAGACTGATTTGTTTGCCCACGGGCGGCTGCCGTCACAGCGTCCTTGATCTTCGGTTTTCCAGCGGACCATTCAAGCAAATCCGGCTCCTCTGCTGCTAACGCTGCTGCCGGGATACAGCTGAGGAGACTGCTAATGCTATGTACTGGGACACTGCTAATGCTGCTTGCCGTGCTGCTGTAGCTCAGTCGTAACTGTAACTGATGCTGAGACTCTACTGACTGTGTGACTGGTAGACGGCGGTGGGTGGCGCAACAGGCCAAAACACACATTCAAAACCTAAACATGATTTGCGGACCGTAAAAATGTTTTTTAAATGCGAATATTTTGGCTGTACTATTGTTGTTGGTGAGATCAGTATGTTATATGAACATTATTCCTTAGTCTCTGTGACATATTAGGAGGATTTTACGACGATTTCTTACATATAGTTCCTTTAAAAGTGAGCCTTAATCACCCAGATGATAAAAGGGCCTCGTCATATAATATTTCCTCATATAAATCCAGTCTTTGTAGTGTCTTTGCCAGCTCTAAATATAAGATGTTACAATGTTGAATAAGTGCCTCATTAAATGCACCCCTGGTGCATATATCGGGTCTACGATGCCTTTTTTCTTTGTTTGTTTTCATAGAGATGCACATTATCAGGAGGCAAATGTCCCTGATGGCAGATTTATGGCGGTATTGGTAAAGGTTTTATAGGCCAGTTAATCGCAGCTCAGTCCATAGACTGTCTAAATGTGTAAATAAGACATTGATCCCCCCTCAGAGTGAGCCCCTTCAATAAATATGACTAATGAATTAGTAATGAGAGGAAATAGGCTTAGAAAGGAGGAATACAGGGAGGGGAAGTGAAGGGATGAATACTGAGCACAGCGGGAAGGAATGCAGAGCAGAAAGGAGTGGGGGGGCAGAGGATAGAGGTTTTTCATGAGTTTTTCATGAGATTGGAAGTGTTGGTTCTATTGTTTTGTAATTCTCTTTGAAACCGGTAAATATTTTTCATTTTCACACTGCAAGATTTATTTCATTGTCACACTATAAGTAGCAATATTGCATACAGTCTATGCAAATGACTCCCTCCCCTCTGCTTCCTCTCCCCTCCTCTCCTCCTCTTCCCTCACCCTTTCCTCCCGTCCGACTCGCGCTCCGTTAGGAATTGAAGCTGATTATATGAGTATAATTGAATCTCTTTGATATGCACTGCATCCATTTCTGCTGCAGTGCAGCGATCGATAGAGCTAAGGCTAATTTAATATGCACTTTATCACCCTGCTCATGAAACACTTTATCTTTGTCCGCAATTATACACTCATTCTCACACTGTCACTCTCTTCTTGTTTAGTCATATAACCTGAGCCCTGAGTGTCTGTCTGTGCATGTGCGTCTTTGCATCACATGTGCATGATTGCTAGCTGTGTGTTAATGTGTACTTATTTTCCTTTCTGGTATTTATGTCTGCAAAGCTTTCTGGAATAAAAAATAGTTTATGGTATAATAGCTTGCAAAAATGGGTAGCATTCTCTGTATGCAACACCACTCTCCTCCCCTCCTTCCTCTCCTGCTTTCAAATTCAAATATTCTTTATTGGCACGATGGGAACAAGACATTTACTGCATCTTATCAGCGCAGTATTTCCTCTCTCTCCTCACACCCTCTGTGTCACAGTATCTTTCTCATTCAACCTACTCGAACCCACTATATTAGTTTCATCTCCACATTACGAGCAAATCTGACAAATGTTGTCATAATTTTTTATTTGCCATTCTGTTCTCATCTTCCACTTACTGTGTGCATACTTATCTTTCACCGTTTAAATTCTCATTACTCCGCCTGTGAAAGATATTTTTGGGCAGCGTGGTGTGCAATGAAAACAGAAACCATTTAAAGTTTGGGGAATTTCGGGTTCTTGGGCAAGGATTTGTCTCCTTTGAGGAGTAACCCTCATTTCCATTCCTGTCGTACTTTGAATTAAGTGGAATTATTTCTCCACAAAGCCTTGAAATGAATGAATTCCCTCAAAAATGGAGGGTTTGTGGGGCATGATTCCTCTTTACCGCCTCTTATCTCGGTATTGCATGTCTCAGCTGAGCCGCTACCACAGGCTACTGGGCTTGAGGTGTGTGTCACCAGTCAGGAGATGTTATTTCACTTATCATAAGGGTCGTCTATTTTGCATTCTCAGCTGCAGCTCAAGTGTAGAGATCAGGGACTGAATGGATTTGTATTTTGTACATATTGCAGCTTTATTAAATATAATACAATGGAGAGTGACATGATATAGAAAAGTGGCAGTGGATGAAGGTCATAAGAAATAATCAGTACAGAAAGTACCAGGCATGTTATACAACTGAGCTGTGTGATTCCCTGATAGGAGAAGTCTGGGTCTTATTTAACACAGGCTGTGTTATGTAAAGTCTCTGGCAGGCTCGTGATAGTTTCAGACACTCATTGATTAAATTACTGTTTACCAACAGTTGTTGTTGAGTTTTCCCCCAGCTGCTCCGTTTACAACCTGCAACCTCATGGCTGACACACCCGAAAACAGAAACAACCGCACAAGCCCACTCCCCTCTGACTCAACATGACAAGGCTTTGAAAGGGGCCATTTAGCCCTGCTGTCATTGTGTTGTATGACAAAGAAAGTCAACACAAAAGCATGTGTGGAAAACACAGAATTGTGGGTAGAAAAAAAAAACAGTGGCTATAGAAAAAAATGAAGGCATCTTTTAAACCAACATCATTAATGGTCTAATAGCTGCTTGGTAAAAAAGACTTCAAAAGCAGAGCTTAAATAAAAAAAAATAAAACATGGTTATTCTTTGAAATCGGCATTGTCCTCCAGATTCACTCTCACAGTCATTAAATGCGGGAAAACTCCAGGGGCCCCGAGGACTGCCGTAAAAGCCAAGATAGTGCCAGACGCCCAGAGAGCAGAAATGGAGCTTGGTGCTAACCATTTTTATGAGATTGAAAGCTGTAGGCAGTGCAGCTTTTACAAAATCCCCAGCTTACATCTCAGTTGTAAGAATACAGCCATTTCAAGGTGATCTACATGGCCCTGAAATGTCAACTGCTATGCATGACCCACAGATTACCATGGATTTACAATTTCATTTAGAGCATCCAAGGTTGTTTGCAAAATAATGTCCCCAATAAATTCCTCTGAAATCAGTCTAAGCAGTTGTGCAACATGCTTATCCATCCCAACATCTGCCTGCTATCATCATATTTTATTTGACTGGCATTTGTGCGTGCATGTTCTTCATGCTAAGAGCAGTGCAATCAAGTTGTTCGCATCGTGGTGATTGCCTGTAGCAATTTATGGGAGCTTTCCTTTCACGTCAAACCCCTCTATAGAATATATCCTCGCGGCATCTCACCCCCATCAGCAGCAGCAGCACACAGGCTGCGTGAGATGCCCAATGTGACCTCATCGTGACTGTTAGCCTCTCTGATAAGCCCAATCTCCCCAGCCAGCCGATGGAGTTGACCCCAAGGTTTGAGGCCGATACAGAAAGCATTTGATAGCTCCAGAGAGGTCAATAAATCAAATCTCTGCTGGCTGACCTGATGAGGGCCCTCCTGGGAGTGTGGGGAGGTCAGGGTTCATGGACAAGCCTTGGCCACAGGCAGCAAGGAGGAATATAAAGGGCATGAGAAAAGAGCTTGTGTGTGGGTGGGAGGCGTCTATGTCACACCAGTGCTGCCAATTATTGGTACATAATTACCGTCACAATCTGTCAGTCCACGTCTGAAGGCTCGACCTGTCTCTGCAAAAATATACTGTGATGGGTCATACCTGATGAGTATTGACTTTTATCGCCAATGAGCTCAGGTCAATCACTGACAGATCAGCTTGAGCAGCCGTAGGGCAGCTGGGTTTGACAGGTTTAAGATCAAGGTCATTTTTTTTTTATTGCAAACCTTGGTGAGATTGGCCACTTTTCATGTGCTTTTCATGTTTGACAAGCAAGTCATTGCTGTCCAGTAAAAATCATGTGTCTCCGAATTCTTCAAGACTATTAGGTCTGTCCTACTTCTCAAGATAAATACATCATTTAAAAACCCACTGGATCACATATGTTGTCTCAACAGGGCTGTTTTTCCTCGCTCATGACAGACCGACATTTTGAGGAAGCATAGTTTTTTTTCACTGGACAGGTATGAAATGGTTAATGTGTAAAGAATAATAACATCTGTTTGCTGTAAAATTGTTCCATGAGCAAGGACCACAAGAGGAGGTCGACCGATAGTGGATATTTAATGGCCGATATAATAATGATAGCTAATAACGATAGCCGATTAATCACAGATAACACAATTTCACACACCTTTGCTAGTGGCTTGCCACTCAGTTCAAGGGAAACTATACCGACCATTCTTGCTAGCAAGACAGAGGAAGCGAATAATGCAATTCTATAACCAACCGACCCGTTCGGCCATTAAGCATAGTTTACACAAAGTTCTATCAGCGCTGATGAATCAGCCAAACTGATGAATCTGTTGACCTCTGACCACAACATCAACAAGATGCCTGAAATGGTTTTATTGAAGAAAAACATCACTGATGAGCAAATCTTTGACTGCTTGTAGCCCATTAGCTGAGCCGAATACGTTTCGGGGAAGCTTTGACAGGGGATCAGCCTTAGCACCTGGGCATGGTGAACCCCCTCAGGACCCTACGTAGAGCAGAGGAAGAGAGAACGAGAGAGAAGGAGGAGTGGGTTAGGCGCGTATTTATGCAGGAACTAACATGGTTGAGGTGTGGTCCTGCTCCTGAAATTCTTCTACGTAGCTTCAATAAGAGCTGCAGCTACTGTTTTTGGCCACTAGGGGGCAGAATAACACTACGTTGTTACTGTTAACGTGTTCACGAGCAATCAACTAGACATTGTGTTGTGTTTCAGTTCACATATACGTCTGTTTAATATTCACTCACCTCTCTGGTTTTTGTAGATACAAGCTTACTTCTCAACATCTTTGTCTGCCATTTTGGTTCAAGGCAGGGAGTGTTCAGTAGATTCATCAGAGCTTTTTTAACCAGAAAACTGCTGCCTGCTGCCCCAGGAAACAAGGTTGATGACAGATTAAGATTGATCCTTACAGTAAATGTAGAGTTAAACCAAAACAGTAGCCCAAATCATGCTTAAAAGCATTGCATTGTCACTTTATTGATTGCTAATACAAAATGCTGCTGTTATGCTACTGTTCTCTCTCTAACAGCCTCAGTGTTGACTAATGTTATGTCAAAGCCGCCTGTCAATCAGTAGCACAGTGGCAAAATAGCAAACAAGGAGGCCATGTCAGACTAAGTGATGGACAAAGTGGCTGAATATCTCACAGGAAACGCATGTCAGATATACACTGTAGCATTATCTCTAAATTTGGTTCATATGCTGTCTGAGATAAACAAGTTGTTAGTGCCTTTGCTGCAGGCCAACAGTTTGATCTATTTGTGTCTAAGGCAGGCTGGAAAATATGAACACTGACAAAACCATGACTCAGACATAATAATCTCATCTATATGATGGCATTTACTAGTTTTGATTTTTTTCCTGCCCTGGCTTCTCCCTGCCAGCCGTGCAGTCATTTATAATTCGCCATGTGAAGTGAGCACATACTGATTTATGCAAAAGTGAATGGGGGATAGGTTGTGATTGAGTTTTTATGCAACTGTGTAAAAGCTATTAGATAGACACACACATAAAGAGAACGAAGTGAAAGGCCATGTAATAGGACTCCTGCTGGGAAGGAGATTGGTCTAGCTCTGCTCTACTGTGCTGCCTCTCGTCCAAACCTCCCTAAGGCTTTTGCCCCAGCGTGAACACACTGCACCACCTCGCTGATTGACACACAGTGTTTTTTTTTCCAAGCATAATGAATGCAACAATCACAAATCAATTTTACTCGGATTGACATCGAGCCACGGATGAGGGTTGCCGATGCTGTCTCTGTTCCGGGGAGCAAACGGTTTGATGTCATCAGTGAGATAAATGTCTGCCGTGGAAATGTTTAGGGTGGAAATGCTTCATAATTGGTTACAGAGTGGAAAGAGAGTTGTGAAGATGCTCTGGGACGGGAGCTGCTGAGATGGATTTATGTAAAGAGATGCAAAGTACCAATGAATATTCATATCAGTTAATTGATGAGGACTCTGACTGCAGCTGATGTCTGCAAAATTCCATCTCAGGAATGTTTGAGCTCTGACCACGTCTGCCCTGACAGCCATTCCAGTCTTATGAAACAGTAAGTGGATGGTGTAGTGCCTCTCCAGAGTGCTGCTAGGGCATCTGATAACATCTAACTCTTCACTTTCTACAGCAAAGCAGTTTTGTCGGTGCTGGGTGACAATCATACTGTGTTTAAACACCAGACTGCATTTCAGAATTTACTTACAATCAATTTAAATAAAAGATATTCTGCTTAATTTATGGACAATGAATAAATGTTACATCACTGGTCAGGCATCAGTCATCACCCTATATTGTATGTGAGTCAAAAATATGTTAGAAGTGAATACACCTCTCAGCAGTCAAGAGCTGTTGAGGAGTTTTGTAAATTCTGATGTCTGAAAGGATTTCTTACTTTATAAATCAGCAAGTTGACTCCATTGTGCTACATGTTGTTTACTGGTTATAGAAAACAGATTCATGAGCATACCAGACAGTCTGAAAAAAATATTTTCTATCCAAGACCAGAGGTTTTGATGATTCAGTGTGCACACCAACAACAATTCTTTTTGAGAACAGTGTTTTCAGCACAGGTCCCATTTTAACTTGTTCAGTTTCAATGTCAGAGGGAGGTTTAGTAATGCAATGATTGCCTGTGACTGCCATGTTTTCTATGAGTGATGTTGAAATGCAGCTATTTTACATGAAAATAAGGTTTGGAGGAAATACATTAGGCTGCCTGGAATTCATTTTTCTTCATTGTTCTGGAAATAAACTTTCATATTGTGAGAATCTGCAAACTATTGACAACCAGTATTTTTCACATCAGTTCACATAACAGTGGTTATTTCTACAAAATCTATGCATGTCATCTGAGCTGTCAACCGATATGAGATCAACACTAAACACATTCCACAAGGCAGCCTGGTCTCACTCCCAGGGCGTCAAAATACACCATGTGGGCAGTCATTATAGAGGCACCAGGGGCACCGTTTAGCATCTGTGTGAAACGCCCTCAGGCTTTCCACCAGCTCCAATGTAAACCCATCCACATTATTATTAGACGCTCTGAGCAACAGACTTGGTTTAAAGAGCGTGAAAGTCCGCTCATGAGGAGGATGGGTCCATCAAAGTACTGGACTCAGGAGAACAGTGTCAAGACCAGTGAGCAACAATATTAGATGTGGCGTTTTTGCCATTCAAAGCTGGGTGCTTTTTAGTGCCGCAACGCTGCCTTTGCAGTCACATTAGTGGCACTTGAAGCTGGGTGCTTTTTGTGATATCCACGATCTTTTCCTAACTTTGAATCAAGTGTTGCTTTAGGCCCTGATCACACAGAAAGCATTTTGCGGGCTGCAAAACGTGAGGTGCGCCGTACTGCCCTTTTTTTTTTTTTTTGTTAAGTGACTGCCACTAGTGCGAAGGGAGAAAACCTTGCTGCACCTTTTTATTGTTGCCATGAAACCACCCCATCACATCCATACATTAACCTTGTCATGTCATCAATCTATCCTTTATTTATTTCTTATTTCACAGTATTTAGTCGCTAGTTGCTGCCATGTTGAGGCAGAGGGTGCTGTCTGTAGCTGTGGTTGAGGGTGAGGGGCTGTCAGCAGATAAACAGAGATCTGTGTGGGTACATGAGACCCTAAAAAAGAGGCTGGATCATGGAGAGTACCACCAGTTGGTCCAGGAGCTTCTCCTCCATGATGGACGTTTACAGGCATATTTTAGTCGGGCTGTATAGCTCTGGGTATCCAGCAACGGCTACGACCAGTTTCTCCTCCATTGTTTACCAACTGTAAACTTGTTGTCGTGACCACCACAGAAGGCCCGCCTCTCGAATCATCTAACTGGACAATGAGAAAAAATATAATGAAAAAAAGAGATGACGTGGGGCGTTTTTCTGCTGAGTCAAAGTTTTTTCAACTGGAGGAGTTCAGAGCGCTCTGGCAAGCGCAGAGATACGAGGCACGCTGCAACGTAAAAAACGTGAGCAAAAAACAATTGTCATTAAAAACAATGACAAGAAGCCACAAAGAGGCTGCTCCCAGTGTCATTTTAGTGATGCTTCTGCCCAGATGGCAAAATATGATAGACAAGGATGAGATCACGTTGCACATGGACATTTAATCCATTTTCCATTGGTTTGAACTTGGATAAATTTGTCTCAGTGATGCAGAGTAGTTTTTTTTTTATCAAAGTATCACGGAACTGCTATAAATGCATGGCCACATGTTTTCAATTGTCCCAGAACTCTTGTGTTCACAGTGCTTGTATAGATATTGGTAAAGTTGCACCTCGCCTGTGTAAATCACTCACACATTTCAAAGGAATATTTTGACATTTTAAATAGAATAAAACCGAGAAGATTTTTAGACAAAATAACTAACTGTGTGGCCCTCATCTAAGCTGAACAAAATGTGATTGCAAAAAAAAAACCCTAATATTTCTTTAGTGAAAAGTAAAAAACAATTCATCTTAAATGTTGGGGAACACGCTTTCATGATGTTATGGACTTGTGGACATGGGTTTTGCCTTTGCTGTCATGATAACTGGCTTTGAGTATGACTTAGTTAGAGTTTGCTCTGTCGTCACTCTGTAGATCACAGTCTTCAAAGCTCCAGCTCAGTGTTTTGATTGTGTCAAGCTGAGCACTGAGACTTTCCACTGATGGGACACAATGATATTAATGAGCTACGAGGAAACTGGTGAGAAGAGCAGGAAAAACCATGTTAACAATGCATTTGTTTAGAAAAAAAACTGCTGCTCTTATTTCTGTCATGATACGGCTCACTGTGGCAGAAATTGACTAAATAAATTCAAGGCACACGGCTTAAGAAATGTCCCTTTTCCCTGCTTTAAATATTCATTACCTCTTCAAAAAATCTTTTTTTTTCTGCTTTCCTTTTGTCTGATCAGAGGTTGCTCCCTGTCTTGAATTATGCAGCCGGCTATGTCTGAAAGGAGAGAAGCATAGTTGAGGAAAAAAAAGATGGTGAGGAAGAGAAGGCAGAGACAAGGCAGATAGAGGTTAGAGACAGAAGTCAGCCAGGGAAACGTGACAAGCATGACCTCAGCGGTCACATCTTCTATCCTCTCTCTGGAACCTTGAAACACTGGAAGACTGCAGAACTACAGGAAACACCTGGGTCTGCTGTCGCCTCTGCAGGCCAATGGACCGGTGGAGGAAGGGGTGACCAGCAATGCATGACAATTATCCTCATAGGAACCTGCTGCCACTGCCTTCTGCAGCTTATCCTGACACACAGAAAAGGACTCCAGCAATGTGTTTCCCTGTAATGTTGGTGATTTTAGAGTTTAACCTCATTCTGCTGTTATGAGTCAGCCTGGGTAATAAGAGCAGTGGTTGTGTGACTGAAATGCAGTGACATTCACAAGATGAAAAACACAGCTTTGAGGGACAAAATGCAAATATCTTTGACAGGGGACAGATGGTTTGAGACAGGTGCAAAGGTGTGCTAGGAATGAATGTGAAGCAAATTAAAAGGCAGTGTGATGGATACGAAGTCACTGGAAAGATGAGACTAAACACCAACAGATGTCAATTTCCTTAATTAAGACAAAGTTGCAATCCACATAACTTTAAAATACCCTAACTAAACTGAAAAACTAAGAAAACCTTGTGCTTATCCCAAAGCTATATGACTCTGCTTCATGACTGTACGGAGAAAAATAGCAAAAAGGCAAGTCCTGGTTTCAATACATGAAGCAAAGTTCACGTCCTATCACTTCCAGATAGTCACTTTACCTGTCCAACAATAAGCTTACGCAGGAACACCTCATGCTGGCTAGATAATTTTGTATATTGTGCAAAGCTTCAGATCCAGACTTCAGACTTGGGTGCTTTCAGACCTAGAGTTGTCTGTCTTGAACTAATTTTGTTCCAAAGTTGTATAATTGCCTAGAGTTGGTTCGTGTTCTCACGGCAGCATTTACAAGAGGACCAGATCAAATGCCTTGTGTGAGAAAGCTGCTCTTGATTGGTCAGAATTTCCATGTGGGAAAAATCCAGGAAGTAAAGCAAACGTTGAAGAAGAGTACACTTGCAAGATAAATGTGACACTTTCTAATGTCACAATGGAGGGACAACTACGCAGGTTGATTTTAGCGCTGCTCATCGTGGACTATATTGCTGTCATTGTTCATTTTAGTCAAAGCATACAGTTTGAAAACGAGGCGCGGCTCCAACTAGAAAACAATGTTTTGATGCATTGGATGTGCTGAATGTGCATATTAAGGCAGTACAGGAGGAGGTGCACATTAATAATCCTCCAGGACTGTAACATGCTCATGTTTAACCCAAACAATGTGTCATGTGACTGCAGTTGCTTCACATCCAGGTCGGAACACCTTCTCACATAACCAGACTGAGACCACCTCTTCAAGAAGATCTCGGTCTGGTTGTTTTGGTGCACATCTGAGTGTGATTGGCCAAACAAACCGCACTCAGGGGGCAAAAGAACTTGAGGTTGATTGAACTGAACCAAAGAGGGCAGATGTGAAAGCACCCTTACTATTAAACTGTGGCGGGTAGAAAAGTAGACTGCGTCATCCCCTAATAGGAAGATCAGCGGTTCAATCCCTGGTTCCTTCAGCCCACATGTTGAAGTATCCTTGGACAAGATACTGAACCCCAAATTACTCCTGATGGCTGTTCCATCGGTGTGTGAGTGCATGTGAATGGTTACTGAGTAGCAGGTAGCACCATGTATGGCAGCCTCGGCCACCATAGTGTGAATGTCTGTGTGAAATGGGTGAAAGTGACATGTAGTGTAAAAAAAACGCTTTGAGTGTTCGGAGGACTAGAGAAGCACTATACAAGTGCAGTCCATTTAACATTATTGAACCCATTTATACATACATGTTAGCAGAGCTAAGTAGTATGGAGCTGTTGCTGAGGTGAACTGTTGGTGTTGAGAGACACTGAGACCACATAATGCCCCCTGTTGCTTGCCTGGATCCCTCTTTGTGGGGCGAGTACTTCCAAGTTGTTTAACAGTTCAAAAATGTGCATCTGGGGAAGATTTTGCTTCATGTTGAATTAACTTGAATTCCCTATTGTTGGCTCAGTGCTGAAGAGCTAATGAAATGAAGTAGGTGAAATCAAGGAGGAAGGACTGACCGAAGGACCCGCGGCTCCCCGTGGTACCACTGAAGGGGATACTTATAAACTAATCATTACCTATAATGATTCTGTTCTCCAGTAACTCATAATTATGGCCTTCAAAATCAGAGTTATTAAGGAACTTCTTACGAACAATTCATTAATTATTAGGTGTTTCCTTAGCGACTGGTGACTTTTTTGTGTGCTGTATTGTAAAGCGCTACCCATAAACACATAGCACTTCATCACTATAAGTGACTTTCTATATATATACAGTACCTTGATTGCTTTATTATTGGGCTCTTGATTCTGACTGCTTCACAATTGGTGTCCACCTTTTAACTGTGCTGACTGTATGGACTCTGTGCTGCTGGGTTGAAGATGTGTTTGAAGCATCTGTGTTTTAAAATTGGAAGCTTCTTAGCAGCAACATTCATATCAGAAGCATTGTCTACTGTCACGGCTGCCTATGAGTCTGGACAGACATGGATGTAAACTGCAACTTTGACTGGCTGGCAGAGGCACACAACTGCTGCTGACACCACAGAGAGAAACTGTCTTTATGCTCACCCAAAGACCCCACACATGAACCTCACACATGGCCACACGCGCGCAGAGTCACACTAACACAAATCCACAAAGTCAAACACACATACGCACACTGTTAAGCCTGTGTGTTTCCCTCAGTATTAAATGGGACTTAGTACACAGAATAATGGCGTCCTGGCTTCTTAGACAAGACTAATCCACTTTCATGCCATGGCACTCTGACGTGTCAAGCCTTGTTCGTCGTCCCTGCCTCATTAATGAATGGAAGCATCAATTAATCTTCTTATTAATGATTCATGGAGTCTATATGCTAATTCTTCTCTCTGGTGGCAGAAAATCCTTGTGGCCAAAGTCAACACGTTGAGATTACATACGGTACAAGGGTATGTACTCTTAAGTGCTGTGTTTTATCATGAAGCATCTTTCACCTACTGTATAAGACCTTTACTGTGCATATGATTTGTCAACATCTTGTCATGTGGGCATCATGTTCCTGCAGATAGCTTTGTAGGCATTTTATGGTGTATATTATAGATTGACTTGTATAGTCAATGCAACTCTGAGGCAAATAATGTGCAGATCATCTTCACTGTGTGACCCTGCGATGTACTCATGTCCTCATCAATAGGTTGAAAGGGTTTGCTAAGGCATTACAGTAGATGCAGAAATGTGCATTTTCCAGAAGAAATGCCAGCATGTATCAGAAAGAAATAGGTTGACCTGCAACATGACTCCCTAAACTGAGAAATTATAGTTTGCTGTGGCAACATTTACCTTTTTAAATACAGCTAAAAGTAGGACTGCAGTCGACCAAACTTTAGTTGACCAGAAAGATCATCAGTCAGCAAGATTTCATTGGTTGCTTGGTCACAAAAAAAATAAAATAAAATATAAAAAACAAATCAAACAAACACAAAACTCTATTAGGAGCTGCACCTTAAATAAAATAAACCAAAACCTATATGACTGGACCATGTGGGAATTTAATTTGAAAGGACAGACACAGGAAGTGGCCATGCTCAGCAGTCAGACAGGAGTCAGGTTACAAACCAATCACAGCTGACAGATATCTTTCCCTTCTTCTGTAAAAATTCAGTCTGATAAACATGCTACCCAGAGCTTTACATCTGTCCCACGGACGATAGACCTACACACTTATAAACTGGAAGAAGATCAGCTCTGCACTCAGGTCTTCAGGTAAATAAGCTATACATGCTAAGATGGGACAGAACCTGCCACTATGCTCTTGAATACACAAAAGGCACAAGACTAGCACCCAGCACCGGTAAATGCGGCTAAAGACATGGCATGCATACAGCCCCTAATTTCCAGGGCTGGTACCTGCGGTTATTCCACAGGCTAGTTAATAACATGTCGGGCAGGAAATCCAAAGTGTGGGATCATTTTGAGAAGGTGAAGGACGAACCCAAGGTGATATGTAAACTCATCTTCATTGGTCGACTACAAACATGACGTATCATCTGAAACATGGAAGTAGCTACATGCCCATTAGCCCACAGCGTCATTAACAGGCGGCTCGCTCAGTGTGTGACGTGCACTTGGAGATAAAATATAGGCCTATATTAATGAAGGTTCATTAGTACGGTTTGTATTTCTCTGTAATGTAGCACAGTGTTAACAATGTTACTGATACTATTCTTTCTCACACCTTCAACTCAAACCACCAAAATATATCATTTCATCATTACATTCATATCAGAAACATGCAGGAGACTAGTCGACTAATGAACCTTCATGATGAATATGGGTCGACGGGGGCAGCCCTAGCTAAAAGTTTGCAAGAACAAAGAAATCATAAATGGTTGTGTATATATACAATACAGGCCAAAAGTTTGGACACACCTTCTCATTCAATGCGTTTTCTTTATTTTCATGACTATTTACATTGTAGATTCTCACTGAAGGCATCAAAACTATGAATGAACACATGTGGAGTTATGTACTTAACAAAAAAAGGTGAAATAACTGAAAACATGTTTTATATTCTAGTTTCTTCAAAATAGCCACCCTTTGCTCTGATTACTGCTTTGCACACTCTTGGCATTCTCTCCATGAGCTATATATGTATGTATATATATATATCTGTGTGTGTGTATATATATATATATATATATATATATATATATATATATATATATATATATATATAGACATATATGTGTGTGTGTGTGTGTGTCTGTGTGTATATATATGTATATATATATATATATATATATATATATATATATATATATATATATATATATATATATGTATATATGTGTGTATATATATATATATATATATATATATATATGTATATGTATGTATATGCAATGTTTCCCACAGGACAGGAATCTATTCGTGGTGGTGGGGGGGGTATTAAAAATATTTTTCAATACTCATCTGTGTGAAGAAGTGAACATCCAACGTCAGAGTTAATTACTAACGAGCAGAACCACACGGCCGGGCTCCACCGGCTGCAAACCTACGTCACGTCAGCGTAGCGTCGTGGCGTATTCATTTGGGCTCCACTGACTGCGTCAGGCGACACGTAGATACGCCAGCGGGGTTGTTTACTGTTTGCCAAGCCGAGAGGCTGCATGTAGGCTGCATGAAATGTTAAAGCATTTTCCACCTAAGTTATTACATATATTTGAGTTATCTACAAGTTTACTGTACTGTTTGTCATCTACTCGCTTTCAAATGTCCGCCACGGACATTTACACAATGTCACGGATAAACATGGGTAAATGCATGGAAAAAATAATCACATATCACCTCTGATAATGGTTTATTCATTTAAAAACACATTGTGCTCCTTTAGCACACTATTTCATATAGTTTTTATCTGCTGGAGGGTCGCGTAGGGGAGCATAGCGCGACAAAAATAGAAGAGTCGCGTAAAATAGAGAGTTGTCCCGCGACAGACGGGGGTTGTCATGCCGCTCCCCTTGCCAGTGGAGCCGCTGTAATTGATTAACAGGGTGGCGAGCTGCTACGGGACTCGCTCTGCAGTTAACACTACTAACAGCGTGAGTTAATGTCTCTGCACATGTTGAGCTTCCAGCTATGTTAATACAGACACAGGCTAATAAAACAGCTAATATAACATGATGAGTTAGAGTTGTTCGGACCACTTTTGGACTTGTTTGCCCACATATTTGTACCGAGAGGTCTTTGGGTCCGTTCTGCTACTACTTCTTCTAGTGGACCAGGTGCGTCTTTACGATGCATACCACCACCTATTGCACCGGAATTGTAAGGACAAGCTACATTCACAGACACTGAGTCCCATTATAATGTGTTTATGAGCGAGGTCGAACAGGTAGCGCCAAAAGCAGAAAAATCTATATGTGGCGGAGATAATTTATTCGTGGCGCACCGCCACAGATAAATGAATGTATGGGAAACACATGTATATATATATATATATATATATATATATATATATATATATTTTTTTTTTTTTTTTTTTTTTTTTTTTTTCAGCAAAGGCATTTTTTACTAACAGAACATAAATGTAGCTTCGAGAATATGTAAGTCCATGCATTGATTAATAATAAAAAAAAAGTTATCATAATAAATACAAAACCAAAATCATCTATTATTCCCTATAAAATACTACATATTCACATACATTAAAGGAATCATAGAAATAAAGATTATGTAAAGAATAACATCATTGGCTTTAATCTTTCTTCCGAACCTTTGGCTTTCATCTCATAGTTTCCAGCACCTCTCGCTCTCTGCTCTGTTCTCAAAGCTCCTTTTTCTTCTTCACAGCCAACTATCTGTGTTTGAGATTATAATGTGTGGGGAAAAAGTGGCAATTGATTGCTCCTTAATACTTGAATAAAGCCGTCTTTCATGTTTCTTGTTTCAGCTTGTCATGGAGCCACACTTTGATATGTTGCATATGTTGAGCTGTAAGACAAGCTCTCAATCAGCGAAAGTAATTGCAGCTCATTTGTACTCTTTGTGGAGTTCTTTGCTTTGAATGACAGAAAAGAGAAATCAAAAGGAAGAACTGGGCTGTGGCTGTGATCCTGTTCTCAACTTGTTCTCGCCTTCATCCAGTTCTTTGTCCTTTGCCACTGATTTATTTTGAAATGCAGGTTAATTGATGCTAATTGTTGCTTTGATTCTGTTGCTCCATTTACTTGGTTGTTATCTCCAGTGCAGACCTCTTGAACTGCAAGTAGGCGGATGGTAACCGTTAGCATGAAAATCAGTATGCAAACACGAAGACTAATACTTTGATTAGAGAGTAAAACTCTGAATATTCAAACTGCCATATAAACACCCTGGGCAAGTATTCTTAGATTAAGTTTGAAGTAAACAACCTGATTAACATACTTGTCAATGTTCTGAATAAATACACTGAATCTGTGCATAAACAAGAACACAAAGAGAACCAGATGTAAAGTGTCTCATACACAGCAGCATAGTTGAAAATGTAGTTGAAAGGAAGGAAAAAAAGAAGATTTATCAATGCAATAAAACCAACAGCAGTCCCTTCATTTCCCCTTTTTATTTTGGCAATGCTAATCAGATTCCTGCAGGCTACCTCCCATCTTTCTGCACACTAAACAGATTATCACACACATCATGTAAAATTTGGGAAATCAGGTTAGTGGGAACCATGTAAACACTTTAATCAAACAATTACCTAATCTCGTTATTCACAGTAATCACTGGTGTATACAGTGTGTACAGTATTTAAATGTGACGCCTATCTTCTAAAAAAAAAAGGGGGGGGGGGGTATCGCACACATGTGCATCACATGTAGTGACAGATTATGCGGATTCTTTTGTCTCTTTATCATAAATACATGCACACCAGAGCCAGAGCCAGCCAGGGCGAGATATCAAACATGATATAGCTGAGACGATCCTGCTGACTCCTGGTGTGTTGGATTAGTATGAGATTGGAGGTCCTGACATCGGTGACTTGAGTCAATATATATTCATTTGCACATTCATGAGCTGCCCATTGATATGCACTGCAAACATATTAAAGCTTTTATATATAGTCTTATAGTCTTCATAAAGTCAACTGCTGTGTGTCAGTCTGTCACGGGCCATGTTCACTTTGGATATGATTCACATGAATCTGAATGTTCAGTAAAAATATCAAACATGATTTATACATCAGATCAGTGTGGTGCAACTCAGTGTGAAGCAGTGTTAGTTATGATTGAACTGTACTGGAAGCCAGCAGAAACCAGTGTGGGACTGTTGGTACCACAAAATGGTGTCAGATGGTGTCATAATCATCACATGTGCTTATGACCCCCAGACATCTTCTGTGGCGCAGCAAGTCGATTTGTACAGGCACAAGCTGCACATCGCTGTCCGTGGTGCTGAATCTAGCAACACAGCTGGCTGCTGCTGTCTGAGGTGCTGAGCTGCGAGCATGAAGTCATGAGATGGACCAGGCTCATGTGTCTGAACTGTGAGGTGCTTTGTCACAACAGCACAGTCGCTCAGTATGATTTAAATTCAAATAGCGAAGACTACTTTAGCAGTGTGACCTGACCAGATTACATTCAGTGAGGCTGTCCTCACCAGAAATAACTTCATTTGTCGAGTTTTCAAATGCTTAAAATCTACATTTAAACATTACATTTTCTAACAAGCCTCTTGTGGTTGTGTAAAAAAGATGTCATTGTTTCGTCAGCCAGATTTTTGTGTGTATTCACAGTGTTTTACTTTAACATCAGAGACTGCGATTCTCATGCTGTTTTCCCAACAGTCAACACTGGTTTCTTTTAAACAAAAAGTGGATCTTTTCTTATTCGAAAAATCCGCAAACACTCATAACGCCAGGGCCACACTGCCAGCATAAGTAGTGTGACGCCTACCTTGCTGAACTGCTGCAGCTCGCACATGTGCAGTGTTGACACAGAGCTGCCTGCTGCTGTACATACTGTATTTCCACAATTAAAAGCTAGTACTCCACTTATTTACGGAGCAGTGCAAGTACCTGGATTGTCAACAACACAGCCATGCAGATATTTCATAATTAAAAGTATTTTGAATTAAGGGACTCTGTCGACAGAAATGTTGTCAGAGGGTTTTTACTTGAGTTAAAGGGAAATTTTTGTATTATTTTCATGTCTGTGAATGATTGAAGCTGTAGCAAAAGGTGATACGGCGTCAGTATGATTATCAAAATACCATCTTCATTGTCCATTTTGCTGAAATCCATGCACCTCACATGTCAAAAACAGGCAAGACTCTGATTATCTAGATGTTCATTAGCCGACCAGCAGCCAAGATTGCCTGAGCAGGGCTGCTCACGCGGGCAGTGTGGCTGCTCTTACAAAGATACAAGAGGTTCAGTGATGCACACATGCTGCTCATGCTGGCAGTAAGTCCTTCTTAGACATAAGTCATAAGAGTTGTAAATAAAAGCCACTGACAAACAAAATGTTTTGTCCAGAAGGTGAACTTTTGCTTAATTCATTTTCCAGATAAGTTATTGGGTTTAATTGGAAAAACATGTAGAGCTGTTCTGCAGTTTTAAATTTGCCATATTTATGATGATTTATTTTTTCCCTGGAAAATCAGGAGACCGTGAGTTGGCCAGCTTTGTAGGTCACATCACAGAAAAGAAATTGTGAAAGTAAAATATAGCATTCACGTATCACTATCAGCAGGCATACAGCTGCTTAGGTGCAGAGAAATGCATTGAATTTCGGCACAGAGCAGGAGAAGCGGGAGCCCTTTAGTTTGCCAAGTAGGATACAGCAGATGCACAAGGAATTTGACCTGGTTAATTGGGGCTGGCACATTCGAGATAGTTACATAATACAGGATTGACACAGTAACTGAGGGGAAGAAAAATAGGAGCTCATGTGTAGTACAGTAACAGATGAATCATATTATGTGACAGAAGCCCCTAAGTAAACACAAGACTCAGGTATGAATGCGCCAAATCCCCCGGGGTTGCAACCCTGCACGTTTTTAGGAGATTATCAAGCACACACACACCCACACACACACACACGTCCATGCATTCAAACATGCCAGTGCCTGTTCAAAACATGCCTTTCAAGAGAGGCCGATTGCTTTGCCTCCTTCATTGCTGCTTGCAGCTTTCTTAAGAACCGCTCATCCAAACAACTTCACACTCGACACTGTGCTTCCTCAGGTCCTCACCCGCCAAGTGTGAAGTCGATCGGATGAACGGTGGTCAGGAAAATCGAAGGACAGGCAGGCAGAGACTCCATCTGTCTCCACTCCATTTTAGTCAGATGAGTGTCTTTCTTGCCTTAAAGTTGTGGCAGTTCATGAGCAAAGTTGAATTAAAAGTGAAGAGACGAGGAGACAGTTTGCAGCTCCATGGCCTCTCTCTCCGCCATTTGCATGCAAATAACCACCTGACACTTGTACATAACCCCCCACCCCCCGGTTGTATCGTATAATCCCCTTCTACTGAGAGGATTTACAAAAACACACATTGTGCACACACATGAACGCTAACACACAGAGAAAGGATTTTCATGATCTGCATCTCTGTAACATGATCTCTGTGCTCGTGTCACATGACGTCTCCTTGTTCACCCCATTGGCTGGGTATGTTTGGTCTCCCGAGGCCCGAGCAGGGAAGTCCTTTAATGTTCCTCATCTGTGTGACAGGATAAGGGATGAAGCCACTGGCAAACATGCTCATCTGTGTCGATGATATGGGTTTGATCCAATAGCATATGCATGTGTGATTTATGTTTGTGTATGTGTGATATGATAATGGGATAAAGCAGATGATGGTTAGCTTAGGTGGTATAGGCATTGCTGCATGATACGATAAGGCTGATGATGTGGCTTGTTTCTTTCAAGGCAAGTCAAGCTCAAATGTTTTGTTGATATGACCCAGCTTGTAAAGGGAAAGGAAACACACAGATGTTTTTGATAAACTTAAGTTATTTATTGAAAAAGGAGTTTGGATAAAAATGTGAGGCAAACTGAAACAGAGGATGAAATGACTCTTGGGTGCTGTTCAGCTCAAAGAAAGGAAAATAACAAAAAGAGCAAATAAGAGTCAGTAATCTTAACTAAACAAAATCGAAAGCAACAATAACAGCCTAGCTATCCTAAAGTACTATCAAAGTACTAAGTACTATCAAAAACAGGAGTCAGTATGTACAAGTGGGCAATGCCATGTCCAAGCTAGCTCACATCACGTGCGGCGTGCCACAGGGTTCGATAGTTGGACCAAAATGATTCATTATGTACATACAAGATATTTGTATTGAAATATGTCATTTTTGCAGATGATACCAACATTTTCTGTTCAGACGACTGTTTACAGAGGCTAATGGAGAAGGTGACAGTAGAACTAGGTAAATTGAAACTGTGGTTTATGATTTTTGGAAATCGCTGAACACATTTAACAGCTCAGCTAAGCTTAAGGATAGAGACTGTTGAGTTAGAGAGAGTATATGAAAATACCTTTTTAGGGGTAATAATAGACCACAGATTCAGTTGGAAACCACAAGTAAACCACGTAAGATCCAAGATTTCCAAAGCATCGGGGTGTTGAGTAAAGTCAGACGCTTTCTTAACCACAGGTCTATGAACACTCTCTACAGCACACTGATTCTACCTTATTTAACGTACTGTGTTGAGATCTGGGGTAATGCCTACAAAACCACTCTACAGACAGTGTGCACAGTTCAGAAAAGAGCAATACGAATTGTGAATAATGTTGGCTTCAATGATCACACTAATTCATTATATCTTAAGTCAAAAACACTGAAATTCATGGACCTGGACCTGGACCTTGAATAGTAGCAGTTAGCGGCTAACTCAAGAAAGTAAAACAGCAGCCGAAAATGTCTGCAAATTGGGAAAACAATGAGACTCCAGAGCTCTTTACCCCTGGAGCAGAGGATGAGATCAGCTTCCATATAGTAGGGATGGTAAATGATTGTTATTGCCATGTTTTCCCATTGTTATTGGTTATAAAGTGTTGCAGATGTGTATATTTTATGTCACACTGGAGGTCAAGGCTGTTGTGTTCGATGTCATGCCCATCACGCCTCTTTTGATTCCGCAATTGTGGTATACGGTCTATGATTACACACTGGAGCAGAATGATGCTGCCATCATTTGGTCTTGTGTGAAAATCCAAAGGAGGCTTAAAAAGGGACTTTGTAGCATCTCTTTAGTGAGATCTAGGGCTATTTGTAGATTCTGGCTTCCAGCTGCACCCTCTCGATTGCAGAGGCTGGATCAAATGTAGCTCCAATCAAAATCTTAGCAGGAGGAGCCAATCCAGTGCAAGGGACCACGCATCCAAATGAACATACATAGAACTTTAGGATACCTTAACATGTGGAAAGAGCCGAGGCTGCAACAACTGCCTTTTTTCCAAACACGTGCATGAAATGTCACTCCTCTCTGAGGCCATGCACGTCTCTAGGAGGGGTTTGTAAATAAGCGAAGGTGTGGCATAACATATTAAATATTATGCAAAAAAATACAAGACACGCATGAATATCTTAAAACATAGAACAGAATTATTAAAATATTTTGTGTCTTAAGATGAAAAATGCAGTTAGTATTAGTAAAATATTTAGAGACTCTGATGTCCACAGTGTGGTGAAGAAGTGTCTTTGGCTTCATCACACAGCATAAATTAACAGCCACACAACAAAGAGAAACAGCTAAATTAATTTAGCACAGACATCAAGAGCAGAACACCACCAAACGACCTTTAAAAGACATGCTGTTTAAAAAAGATGGGTGCAAAAATGTAGGCAGTAAAAGAGGCTTAAGGAGGTTATACACTCAGTATACAGTAATTGAATTTCACTCGAATTGCTGTACACATTTGTAGTGGCTCTTTTTTCTATAGCGGCTTTCTGAGGGTAAAAGTTGGAGTGCAAAGGTGGAATGGATCCTTTACAATCTCAAAAAAACATCTTTGTGTTAAATTCATATTTCTGGCTTAGCTGTCTCTGGTCTGCTTGAGTCTGTATCCTGCAAGCTAATACAGCAATCTACCTGCGAGATCCAGAGATTTGTGCAGAGATGCAAAATTTAGCTTGGAGCACAATTGGAATACCCACAAAAAGAGCTCCGCGAATGGGTGTTTCATTTGTAAGTCAAAGGCCTTAAACCCTTTCTTTGATTTTCAGCCCTGAGCCCAAGAGCTAAAGAGCACAATTTCAGCATAATACCCAGAGAGGCACTCCTCGAACATTTGTCCATATAAATAATATAGTGTGTCTCCTTTCTGAGCCAGGGTGCCCAGAAGCATTTAGCTTAGGGATCAGCGCAGTTCATCAATGGAGATGGGAAGATTTAAGGAATATGGGGCTTGTGGGAAAACAAGCTGTAAGCCCTTAGAACATTTTCTGGGTGAATATAATGTAGTGCCATATGCCCACTGTTTTTCACCCCTAATGTATTATTCACAGGAAATTTCTTTATGAGCAATATATCCTTCAATTTAGCCACAACCCTGAGACCATAAACGCGTATTTACCCATTTCTTAATTTACTGTAGTCGTAAAGCTGGCACAGTGGATAGGTCAGTTAGTAAATCGACAGGAAATGAATCAAAACAATAATTTTGAAATAACTGATGGATCAATAGATAATGGAAATAGTTGTTACCTTCATTTGGCAACAAGCAGCAGTGTTAATTAAGTCAACAAAAATTGTGGTGTTTGGCGACGTCCTTTTATTTAATGACCAAATTGTAATGTCACTGTAAATGAAAAAATATTATTGATAACGAAACAAACGGCACAATCTGTTTATTCAGTAGAGACGAGATGAAACAGTTGGCTCTGTTCAGGCAGAGAACCTCAGTTAGGTCACACCAGTCGTCTCAAAACACTTGTTGTTGTCCATTTTAAGCTACCTCGTTAGCAATTAGCTTACCATGCCCTGTTAGCATGTTAAATTTACCATAGTGGAGCTAGTTCATGGTAAACATTTAAAAGATGATTTGTGTTTTCTTACAACTCATAAACAGACACAAAAAGACATTTAACATGGTCCTGTATTAATTTTGACTCAACGTAAAGTGAATGAGCATGATGTTTGACAGATAATGTTCCGCTCGTCTGCATTAACAACCCACTTTTTTTTTTTTTTTTAACAATGGCTGATTTATGAATTTGTAAGATGCATGAAACATGATGCAGACTTTAGCAGAAGACTTCAGCAATATTAGTAATACAAAGTAGTAGTTATAGAATTAACTTCATTTTTATATGAGATGAGAAGTTCGTTAAGTCATTAATACATTATCAGATGCACATAGTTAAAGCTATGCCTACTTCTCATTTGATTTTATTGTGTATTTTCATTTATTTATTTACTGTACAGCCAGTGAAATATCCAGCAAAATCAATTACACCATCATTTATAAACTATCTGACAAAATGATGACTAAAACATCCAAAAAATTTGACTGAAATTTAAACTGAATACTGACTGAATCTTTACCTAAACAAAACATAGACTAAAACATGACTTTAAACCAACTACAATTTTTAGTAGGCAGTCCAGGAGCTGCTATAAGGCAGGGGGGTCAAAGTCATTTTAGTTCACGGGCCACATACAGTCTGATTTGATCGCAGGTGGGCCGGACCAGTAAAACCATTGCATAATATCCTATAAATAACAAGAGGTACATACCACACTTTTTTTTAACACTTATCCATTTACAAAGTTTCAACGATATTTCTCAGTTTTTCTACAGTCTAATACTCATTGTCATTACATGTGCATTGTTCCATACATTTCCACTCCTGTGTAGTAATCCCGACATCACAACACCAAACATAAGTGAAAGAAAAGAACTGTATTCTGGTCAGAGTGGAAAAGTCTCTGAATCGAGCCCGGTCTCACTCCGAAGTTGTTTTAAATCTGACGCTTGGGCACTTGTGGTGTCAGAAACCAATGAAAAAGGCGTCCTTTAAAGTCGGCATGATACGCGGCTGGTTGCCGTTTAGTTTAATTGTGCCCGGCGGCATCAAGGGGAAACACAGTGAGACAAGGACGAAAGTTAAGGCAGCGAAAGTCTTTGCAGTGCGGGTGGAAGTGGAGGACGAGTCCACCTTCACCCAAGAGGCCGGTGTTCACATCTAAAGCCAAACCCTGTTCTTTTTTCCTAAATCCAACCATGTGTTTTTGTTGATGAAGGAAAAAAACATCAATTTGCGGCTTTGTACTGACGTAGTGCTTTTATTTTGAAAGAGACTGCATGTCAACATTAAATTTCCTGTGAAAAACAGAAGTGTATCTTGAAATAATATGATGCATGTAACAGCATAACTTGGTACCTCTTAGTCTTCACAAGTACATCATCCAGGGGCCCACATTGGACCCTTTGGAAGGCTGGTTCCGGCCCTGGGAAGAGTTTACATGACATACTTAAGCATCAGCAGTGGAAAAACAGCTAGAAGATGTTTTTCTCTTAATTTGCTAAATTAAAACATTTGTTCCTCCCTTGTTAGAGACACAATGGCATCCAAATTATATGTATTTTCCTCTTTCACACACATCACTCCTTTCCCTTGTCGATGTGCCTTTTTACATTACAGACATGCTTCTGTGATCACACTTTAGGCTACATCTGAATTAAATGCCAGGGCGTTTATAGTTCCTGCTTTTTTTATGCAAAACACCCGCACATCAGAGCTGATGTGTGACAGTTTCACAGTGCTGAGGTGGAGATCTTTGAATGTAAATAGTGTACGTGTTTGAATAATTCATGACTCCCTCTGTGTCATTACTTCACTTGAAACCTTCCAATTTTACTACATTATTTCATGCGGCATGGCATACAATACAAACATTACTGCCCTCCATATCTGATGTTAGTGATGGCTGTGCCTGACAGTCGTAATAAGAAGAGCAAGACATAAGGAAGTTTCAGCTTGCAGCAGTCACTGGATAAATTATATGGTAGCATTTAAAATTATACTGCAGACAAACCACACACATCACTGGTTTCTGATTTACTGGCGCTAGTGTGTGAAATGCATTCAAGTACTCAAATAGAAGTGGTGGAAAATCTGCCTCAGGAGCCTTGAACACCTCACCTGTGCGGGATTGAATCCCAGCGGAACATTGTCTGTGTGTATCCCCGAGTCAGTTTCCTTTTTTTTCATGTTTCTTATGAAAGGGTGCAGGCAGAAAGTGGATTTTCCTTTTGCCCTGCAAGAAGAAATATGCAGATATTACACGAAAATGCATTTTACTGTAATAGCAAAACATGCACAGGAGGCCGTGCTCGACAAATATTTGCTCTTTCATGTCCAAAGCCACTTACACGGTGAGAGGAAACCATTTTTCAATGTCAAACCTATTCATTATTAGACAAAAACATTTCTATGACAATTTGTCAGAGTAATTTTATCCAAAGTGTTTTGCATAAAATGCTTGTGCTGTAATGAAAGTTTGATATTTCCATTTAAGTCTACTAAATGCTTCATTTGCATAAAAATAGAATGTGTTGCTTTCACAAAATGGCCGTAGATGAATTTGAACTCAAGAATCAATAATCAAATCCAGCTCAGTTTCATACAAGAATAAGAGCCGGGTTCTTTACTGTTGTGGTGCAGCTCCTGTGTGTCGTCTTTTCTTTACTGCTCACTAAAATCAAAGGAAACTTAGTGGACTCCCACAGAACATAGGAAGTATTTGAGTGTGTGTACTTGTGTGTAGTTGTAACACAGACAGCCTCTGATAAGGGAAAAGCCTCAAGGTGGTAAGACAAGCGACCAGCAGACACTTTTCCAATATGTCACGTCTCTCAGCACGCACACACTCTTACTTACTCTCACACACACACACACACACACACACACACACACACAAACTTGCTCACATCCAGAACCTACACACACAAACACACGTTCACGTACAAAGTGAGGGTGGGTAGGTGGTTACTATGGCAACCGTGTGAAGGTGGCTGGGGAGTTTTACTGCACTGTAGAGACAGGCAGAGACAGAGAAGGAAAGAAAAAAATATATAGTTCCCCAAAGACCTTGTATTTCTCAACTTAGGTTCCAAACAGCCACATAGAAACCAAGAAAGCAAAACAAAAGATAGAGCGGAGGCAAAAATGAAGCAAAAGCACCAATAAATCAGACCAATCTACATTGCTGATGTGGGAGAAAAAACACTGAATTATAAGGGAAGTGATTTATTTCAAGGCCCACTGCCTGATGGTGGAAATGGGTGAATTGAAAAGCCATTAGAGATGAAAACACCAAGGAGAGGTTGAATGGACCAATTACTGTGGGGGTTTACTGCGGGCTGCCATAGAATATAACCTTGATGGATGATTAGTTGGATCCAGTTCAATGAAAATGTACACAGTGTCTGACTTCCAGTGCTGTGTCAGGTGTGAGTGCATACTGGACAGCCAAGGACTCATGTCACCTTTTCAGTGAGGACTTAGCAATCATGAAGAATGGGCCACAATAAGACCCATGCATTCATGTCAACTCATGTTGAAGAGAGACTGTGTCAGCCCAGTCGCCAAAGAAAATGTTGCACTGTACGATTATACAAACCTTGAATGTGTTCTATTGGCATGTTTCATATGTATCAACATTGCATATGAGCTCATGTTGTCATCTGGAGGAGGAGGGGATTGTGGCTCGTGTGTCACAGAGGCTAGAACTCTACCAACCTGCAGACCACAAACGACAAAACAGATGGTGATTTAGCAAGTCATTGTTTGTTTCCGTCTGCTTTTTAGGCACCAATCATGACTGTTTTATCGCTACACATCTCTGTTTTTCCAGCAGCTTTTTAAAAACCAAACGTGGGTGTTTTGTAGCCACCTGTCACTGTGACCCAGACTTTTAGGCACCAACACTAAATGTCTTGCAGCAACCCATCACTTTGTTTCCAGCTGCTTTTTAGGCGCCAAACAAGGGTGTTTGTAGCAACCTCACACTCTGTCCTTCCAGCAGCTTTTTGGGCACCAGACGCAGATGTTTTGTAGCCACCTGTCACTGTGACCCAGATTTTTAGGCACCAACACTGAATGTCTTGCACCGACCCATGACTGTTTCCAGCTGCTTTCATATTCATACATAGGTGTTTTCAAGCAAATCTTGCTGTTTTTCCAGCTGCTTTTTAGGTGCCAAAAGTGGATTTCTTGTAGTGACCCTTCACTGTTTTTCTAGCTGCTTTTTAGGCAACAGATGAGGGTGTTTTGTAGCAGCCTGTCATTGTTGTTCCACCAACTTTTTAGGCACCAAACGCAGATGTTTTGTAGCAACCTCACGCTCTGTTTGTCCAGCAGCTTTTAAGGCTCCAGATGTGCATGTTTTGTTGCGACCCATGGCTCTGGTTCCAGTGGCTTTTTAGGCACCAACCATGGATGTTTTGTAGCAACCCAACGCTGTTTTTCCAGAAACTTTTTAGGCAACAAACATGAATGTTTTGTAGTGACTTGTCACTGTGTTTTCCAGCTGCTTTTTACTGAGACGTCACACCAGAGGCAAGTTTGTTAAGCCCAAACATGATCTTTTTGATTGGGTTTTTTGAGAGAGGATGACCAATCAGAGCTTCAGTCATTTTATTGTGTCACTAAGGTTTGGACCACTCCAAGACCATCACTACTCTCATCTACTTACTCTAAAAGGTATTTAACTTAATCAACAAAATCATTATTTCATACTGTAGACTCACATGACTAAATATAGACTGTACAAATGGTTGAAACCTGGTAATTTAGTACACACATGGCTTATTTTATTTTACAGAATCAAGGTTTCCTGGTGGATTTATTGTGAGAAATATTGAAAAAATGAATAGTCCTAGTTTTAATGGTGTGTTCAAATGTTAGTGAGAAGCTTTGACAGCCACGATTCATTAGCTGGCTGCCAAACAAAAACCTTTTCAGTGGGAAAAATGACAATCAACGGTGTGCTTGTCATGTTTATTTCATGTTCAATCATTGTTTTCTCACTAAATTAAAAGAACTGCTCTTGACTGCAGTGCTCTGAAGCTTTGGATACTGGTCAGCAGTAATAATAATTTATGTAAGAACTGCTTCAAGCGTGAAGAGTAAAGACGAGCCTTACGTCCTCCTAATGCCTCTAATTTGCGTTCATTACAATATATTAATATATTGTTTGGGCTATTTCTGGCATACGCTAGATTAAAATAAATGGTCATGCAGTGATATTTTGACACTGAGTAAAATGTTGCAGTGTGTTTTCTAATTAAGAGGCTTCATTACCATTAGCCACTTTTCAAAGTAGCTTTACTGCTTTTCTCTAAGTTGTAGCTTTGTTAGTTAACATGGTCTCTCTGTTTATGCCTGTGTGTTTGTGTGTACTTCTTTCTGTGAGGACTCAGTGTCTGCAGTCAAACCCCATGGCAAGCCTCGCTCTGTCATATCAATGCCAAACCTCCCAGCAGCTGGCAGCTCGTCCTCACCGTCCAAATCTCACAGACACACACATAAAATGCACACTCACACACTCTCTTCCTCTCTGTCTCTGTTTCATGATCTCTCCTTTTTCTCTACACCCCCTTTATATCAAACCTGTCTCTCTCATTCTGTTTGCCTGGATGCTTGTGATATCTTTGGTTCCCAGTTGCTTAATTCAGTTATAGGCATACATAGGCTACTGTGTGTGTAAGCGTGCACGCGTGTGTGATCATGCATGTGTGGAAGCGCAAGAGAATGGCAGAGGGCCTAAAGCCCCAGTCTGCCCATTAAGTTGATCAGGGAGTGGAAGCATGGTTATGGGGCTGTAATGTGAGCTCTGAACAGCTCTGATAAAACAGCTTCCTCCCCACAAGTCCCTGCGTCCAAGTGCTGCTCTGGCCACAGTCACTCCCTCCCTTTCTCTCCGTCTCACTCTCATAATAATCTCCATATTCAAAAACCTGCACACCATCTCCACTGTTGTTCTGACCTTGATGCTAAGTAAGATCGCTCTTTGTGGGAATTCTTTGCTCCTCAGTTGCTCAAGTTAATAGCACAGCTTCCATCTTACTTACTGAGAAATTTATGTAAATCAAGTTGCAGTGCAAACACGCCCACCAAGGACCACCGTGCACCCAAATAGCCCTACTCGATCATCCTTTTTTATTTGTACTCTGCATGCTGCATAAGCATATTGCACAATGGGGTGGCGAGCTTTTGTTTCACGCATAAATACAATGATTCAATAACAAATTTCCCCGTATCATCCAGTCATTCAAGTTAAAGGATATTATTTTAGAGTGAGTAATGTCTACATTCTTGCCTGACATTCAAAGAGGCCTGCTTTTGGCAGTGGGTGATATTACCGACTCTTTGCCAACTGGAACACACTCTGCAGACATTTCACTTATTGCAACCAAGCGTTTGATATTTTAGACATTGTGACAGTAAGCAATGGATTATTAATACATGTGCAGACATACCAGCTTTTGTGTGATGCATGTTACTGAGGCATCATGCATAGTGTGTTAAGGCAGGCAGATGTTAATGAAGAGGAAGCACTTTAAACCTCATTAATTACCTTTTTTTTGGATCAGCAAGGCTGGAGGGAACTCCACGACAAGCTGACAGACGCATAAGAGGTCTTCAACGGTCCACGCAGTTCTAAGTATCCCAAACTAAATTATACTCAATCTAAGAGGGTCAGGAAGAGTTTGTGTCACTATGTTTCACACCCGAGGGGATCCGAGCAGACTCGCTATCAGCTCTGATCATGTAGTGGGTCATAATTATAAGGAGATAAAAGTGTTTTTCTGACACAAGATGGAGAGTTACTGCTCATTAGTCGGTGTAGCATTACACTGCTGCCAGTGTTGGTGTTGTATCTCTATTGGGGTTTTTTTGGATCAACCACGGTTGCGGCTAGATCCATTATCCCTGGATATATTTGTCCTCAGGTCCCAGTTAATGAATGTTATGTTTGCAGAGGTTTTTAACAGGTTCATTTCTAATTTTGTCCAATCTTTCTGAGCTGCAAAGATCTCTGATACAAGCGTTCCTTATATATTATTGCCTTATGAAGTTGTTATGGCTAACATGTCAACGAAAACCTAATAACACAGCACCGTTAGCATTTACTTATAGTTGTGATTTTGTCCGCCTGATTATTGTAAGTCCAGTATTTACTTTTTCTCAAAATCTGGTTCAGTTTTTGTCAATTCTTGGGAAATATAGCTGCTACAGTAGATACCCCACTTTCTTACCCAACTAATTCCCAACTAACTGTCTCCTATTTGTTGCTAGGCAGGTAGCCAACAGCGGCTTTATCAGTGCTTGCTTAGCTGCACTTAACCACATAGCACATAACTTAAAGGGATAGTCCACCCAAAAATGAAAATTCAGCCATAATCTACTCCAGAGCATGTGAGCGGAGCAGAGCGGGAGGATTTTGTGTTGGGCGAGGAGCGGCTATTTTTTTAAAAGGTGGAGCGGAGCCTTATCTCTCGCTCCAATTTCACTCCGGTCGCTCATGCCCCATCCAGAATGCATCTTTGCACCTGCGCACACCCACACTATTTTCTTTCAGAACTATGAAGTTTACTGTGTATTTCAGAAAAGAAACTGAGAAGAGAAGCAGCGGTACCTTGGAGAACGGTCCCTAACTGCGGGGAGAGGCGAGAGGGCTTCGGAGGTCGGCAGCTTAACCTGGTCCATCTCCTCCACACTTTGACTATTTCCACCCTGCCAGCGGTACCGTGTAGAACGGTCCCTAACTGCGGGGAGAGGCAAGAGGGCTTACCCGGAGAATCTACCAAGCTCATGTTTTATTGGTGCTGTAGCATTGTTCCGACCTCTCATTAGTCCGACGTCCCGTTGTTCCAATATGTGATTATTACTGTATTTGTGTACCATAGAGGATCAGCAACGCAACAAAAGTAGGCTACTGGTCGAGATACAAGTGTCACAGAGAGGAGAGAGTGAAACACCATAACCTCCTGTTATTAACTCTGGGGTCTGGGTTGTGTGGGGAGTTCTCCGCGGTGCTGAACGGCTCCCGGCGGGCGTATTTCTGCCTTGATGGTGCGCCGTGACTGCGGAGCTGGGAAAGGCTTGAGGCGAAGCAGGCTCACAGCTTATGTGTTTGCCACTTTCTTTTTCATTTTAACCCACACCATGATCTTTTCCTGACCCTAACCAAGTGGTTTTTGTGCCTAAACCTAACCAGACCTTAACCACAGGGCATCATGATGATTTCGGAACAACGGGACTTCGGAACAATGAGTTTAATATGGTCGGAACAATGGGCAGACCCCGTTTTATTTGTGAATAGAAGATTACATGTTAGGGTAGTACGACGCAGTTGTTTTAAGTGGAGTGGTGAGCAAGTGGAGAGGGATAAAATTTATGATGGAGCGGAGCGGAGCAAAGAATGCACAGAAGCAAGCGGAGTGGACGAGCGGCGCAAAGTGACAGGTCTGCGAGCGAGGAGCGGAAATTTTCACCCGCTCCGCTCACATGCTCTGATCTCCTCACCCATATGCTGATGGAGGCTCTGGTGAAGTTTTAGAGTCCTCACATCCCTTGCGGAGATCGGCGGGGGGAGCGGCCAGCACACCTAATGGCTGACAGCACCCCAGACTAACGTCCAAGAACACAAAATTGAATCCACAAAGTATCTCCATACTGCTCATCCGTAGTGATCCAAGTGTGCTGCAGCCCCGACATAAAAAGTTGTTTCCAAAAACGTCATATGAACTCTGTTTTTAGCCTCACTGTAGCCTGTAGCTCTGACTGCTTCTCTGTGCTCCGCGTTCACGTGTGCGCGCTTGCGTGAGACCAGTGAAAGCATGAGCTTTGCTCACCCATGTTTACATCACGTGACACGTACACCACAGGGGGAGACAATGTAACCACAGAGCTAAAAGATAATTTGCACTACGGCCTTTTAGCAAAGGACAGCCCAACATGTCTGAAGACTTTGAAATTGAGGAGGAACAGCATTTCTTTGTTGAGCTGTATTTGTTTGAGCCCGAGTATACAGACGAAACTCAGGCTACTGGACGAAGCAGCCGCCGCAGCTCATGAGCCTAACCCTCAGCCAGCCGCAGAATACTGGAGTCGAGCACTGGAAACCTGGTGGTGTAGTTGTTTCAGATGCAAAGCAATGCCAGCGGATGAGGAAAGTCTTTGCTGCTCAGACTGGGAATTGGCGATGCCTGCACTTGAGAATCTGGACATCAGTACTGACGAGACTGCTGCTCTTCAAAGACCGTGTATCACCGATCACCCTGAGCGCGCACACGTGAGCGCAGAGCACAGAGAAGCAGTCAGAGCTACAGGCTACAGTGAGGCTAAAAACAGAGTTCATATGATGTTTTTCCAAACAACTTTTTATGTCGGGGCTGCAGCACACTTGGATCACTACGGATGAGCAGTATGGAGATACTTTGTGGATTCAATTTTGTGTTGGACGTTAGTCTGGGGCACCGTCAGCCATTAGGTGTGCTGGCCGCTCCCCCCGCTGATCTCCACAAGGGATGTGAGGACTCTAAAACTTCACCAGAGCCTCCATCGGCATATGGGTGAGTAGATAATGGCTGAATTTTCATTTTTGGGAGCACTATCCCTTTAACACGTAACCATTTATGTACTGTTAATATAAGAAATAGTGGTGTAGCTGTTCTGAAACAGAGACCAAAACCACGACACACGGTCATGCCTTCTGTCAGTGTCACTCTCTCACACGAACACACTGACAAAGGACCCATCTGCATCTATTGCTTTTTCAAACTCCTTTAGATGAAACCGGCAGCATTCCCTTGGGTGGGCTGGTGTAAAAATGTTCATTCTACTCTTGAATGGAACATAATGTCACTGTGTCCTAACGGCGAGGATGTCATAGTATCTCATCACATAACATCAGAGCTCTCTGTTCACATGGCATCCATTAAATATGGACTTCTTTACGTCATGTAAATGAGCATAGACAGACACCAGCTGTGGGTTTGAGACGATACTGGAGAGATCTCCCTCCACCCAGCTGTCACCTTATTTTGTCTTTTTGTAGTGAAATGAGGCGTTGTATAGATAATTCCTCATTCCAACTTTATGAATCAGCTTTTTTTTGTCCATTGCAGTGCTTTCAAAGCTAGCAACAAAACTTCAGCTCAAAATGGCATCTCTTAGGACACGTCTTTCATTGGCTTGAAATCCAAAATGTTATCATATTGGCGCAGTTTTATTTGTCCTGAGAGGCTAACTCTGCCATGTCTCATCTCATCATCCCAAAACATACGACCTTTTAACTAATAAACACAATGCGTACCACTCTTGCCCCTCACTGACCTCCAAACCCCCTATGTCCACCATCATCCCAACTACCTCCCTGTGAATCCAGAGCAGTATATGAATGTAATATTTTATTAACTCAAAGTAACGTTGCCTCGGGACATAATGCAGGCGGTAATTTCATTGTCGCCACAAAGTAATTACATCAATAATTTAGTAATATACTAAATGTCATTTGTCTGAGACAGGGTTGAGCTCATATGCAATATGTAGATTGAACTCGTTGGGAATCAGGAACCAAGTCAGTATTTTGTTCTTAATGTCTGACCTTGGAGTTTGTATTGTGTGTGCATGTGTTTGTGTAGGTGTGTCTTTGCGTGAGTGTTCTTCAGTCTGCTGGAGATGAGCCCGGGATAAGATCTGCTCATTTATTATTCAATTAAAGATCGCTGAGGTCACGGCAGATCATTAGCCATGGAGGTTATTTCAAAGGAGGGCGACACACAAACACAAAGACAGACAGTGAGAGGAAGGTAAATACAAGAAGAAAAGAGAAAGAAAAGACTGAGAAAGACAGACAAAAGTATCGATTGAGTGATTGATTTGTTTCGTTATTTTGTCAGCTCTTATTTTGAAACCAAAATTTGTAATTACAGTGTCATGTTGTGCCTCCCACTGACAGGTCCTGATTGGCTTTGTCACTGGCGTTTACTCATTTAACTGAAGACACTGGCAAAGATCTATCGGGAATGTATCAAAGGGATTGCACTGCAATTTCTGAATAGGGCTTAAGTGATCTATGCTCTGGGAACAGATTGGGAAGAGCTCTGTAAGACAGAAGTAACCTCAGCTCAGCAATAACAACAGCTCAAGCACACAATATTTCTTGTTGCACATCCAGCACATAATAAAATCAAAATAATTTTCAGAGCCGCAGCCTTTGGACGGCGACAACAATAGAAACTTTAATAGACTTATGTGCCATTGATTTTCTCTGGCCATCAAATGTTTAGTACGGAGAGAGATAAATAATGGAATGGCATGTGCACACTAGCACAGGCACGGACACCTGAAGTAGCTGTAGATGTCCTGCTATGAACAGGGTGAGAGCTCCCTTTAGTTTCCATGGAAACAATTACAGAATATCCTTTTAAAGTGACTGTAAACACATGGCTGTCATTTATTGTAAGACCTTTAGGGAGATTAAACCCAAAGGGTAAGACAAGCCGCCCTGTCTAAGTGACAAGGCCGACAAATTGATTCATTTAATGATGTTTTTACACAATATTTTCAATACAGCTGACACAAGGCTGGATCTGTTATTTCAACAAGCAAAACAGTCAGAGACCAGTTGCACAAAACACCTTAAATGTGACAGATTAATTTCTCCTCAGCTGAGGGACTTACACAATTGCACAGAATCCCTTAAATTGTTTCCTTAGTTAAGGAGAAATCTTAACTCATTTACTGTGTTGAAAGAGATGTTACAGCAGATTGCTTGTTTGCTCCACCTCATGCTTGGGATGCCTGCATTCATCTCACAAAGTTGACTTATAGTTTGAAAAAATGGCAAACCAAAAGGAGATAAGGAAACTATGCTGGTCAGAGGAGGAAAATATTATACTTCATGCAACACATAATTCATACAATCATTCAATCAATTGTAAAGTATTTTCTTGTATCACTGTTTTGATATCTATTTCTATTTATATTGTATGCACTCTCCCTTTAATATTACAGTTAGGCTATGTACTTTGTATTTGTTTCTCATTGATTGAATGATTGTCTGGTTGTTACTTGCCCTGACTATTTAAGCATACACCTGATGACAATCAAGAGCGAATCTGATGACGCAACAAGTGAAACGCGTTGTTCGCTCCTTTTGTTGTTAAACAATTTTGAATAAACTCTGTGTCAATCCTGATATTCTAGTGTGCGCTGGAAGTTTTTGAACTCTTGACTGTGATTTATCCTGCACCAGCTGGCACCTAGAAGAAGCACTGCGCTGCTGTGCACAGGGATTTACTATTTTTTTGTACATAATTCATACAGTTTAACAATTATGTACATTATGTACATTCAAATTCAAGATATTTGAAACAACAACTTGCATTCAAGATTCCACAAGTTCCATTATTTCATTTGCTATGCATTCATACAGTTGATTGCATTGAGCACTCTTTTAGTGTTTTCTTTATTTCAATATTGTGGTTTGGTAAAGAGTCATGTCTCTTAATGGCTCTGTAAGTCACAGTAGGGTTGAGGAGATTTGTCCTTGGTCTAGGTGGTACTTGAAATCTTAAATTGGCCTGTCTTGTCAGATACCTATGTTTTCTGTGGATGTACACGGCTTGGTTAATAAAATACTGTGGTTTCTTATTATTTAAGAAATTCCTGAAGAAGTTAAGAAGACTGTATTGCAGTCCTTTCTTGACAGGAAGCCATGAGAGATTGCGGTGCATTTGAGAAACATGTTGGTATTGAACAATGAAGACCTAATTTAACTGTTCTGCTTTGAGTTTTAAGGCACATTTATACTCCATATATATGTACCAAAATAGATAGGTCAGTTTCAAACATTGTAAATGTGATTCCCCTTATACTGCCATGTGTCTGTTATGATGACACAGATACAGCCAATAAGTGGCACTAATTGGCAGAGTCCAAAGTGAGGCAACAGTGGAGGAGGTGTTAACAATGTACATTTAAATGGAGGCAGTGTTGTAGTTAGCAGAGGACTGTGCAGCAGTTATATACATCCTGACATGTGGACGAAGAATTATTTTCTCTGTTTTTATTATATATTACTATGTATCATTACATATTAGTGATTCAAAGTTCTTTGTCACCTCCTGTGGTTGTATCTTTCTTGAACTACGCTACACTGCACCCACGGTCAGTAATGCTGCTCCTTTACCTCCGTGTCATAAGCTAAATACGGACGAATTGAACACAGAGTGTGGACAGAAGGCTCCATCGGTCTCCGCTTCGGTATCTAACATTTAGCATAAATGAGCGCTTTTTTTTGTTGACCAAATGCCTGGACAGTACCGAAGGTGTGACACAACTAAGGCTTGGATCACTTCGCTCAGAGTATTTCCTCATTTTACTTACGATTTTATCAATGTGTTCAGTCCATGTAAGTCTCTCATCCAGCACAATGCCAAGTAGCTTTGTCTTTTTAACTTCCTATACTGAATTTCCACCAAGTGATAAGCTTAGCTGAGGATTACTGACCAGCTTATGCAGAGATAAAAACACTGTACATTTTGTTTTAGCAATATTCAGCACCGATGTGTTCTCACTTACCCGCTCAGCCACCGATGTAAATCTAAACAAACTGTAAAAGCAAGACATGCCTATTCCTTTTGCTTTTGGTCCTGATTACATATCTGCTTTTTCTGGAGGTAGCTTTTGGATATATATGCACTGTTCATAGAGCAGGAGAAAAACAAGAAAGCAGCTCATAATTGCAGCATCATAATAGTTCTTGTTTGACCACCAAAATGAATAATGGATGCTAGGACAACAGGAAAAGCGGCCTCGAGGCAGTGTGCAAAAGGCTCTGCTATCCAATTATGCTGTAGACAGCAAGGTGCATAGGACTGTGTATATTTGGACTAATAATGTTGCATCGGGATGATGGCTGAGATAATTGTGCTGTACAAGTTGAAAGCAGGATTTTAAAAGTCATGCCAGGTAGTGTCAGCGACTGGTGCACAGAGGTCAAAATGGGAGACTTTGAACACGATGTTTGGTTCGCTCAAAGCTATTTAGCAGCTGATTTAGGCAGTAAATGCGAAGAAAAAGCAGTTTCAGACTACATAAATGTGTGAATTAGGATATTTGTTTCATAAGATTGGACAGACTTTAGTAATTCTGCCCAGGTGGTAAATAAAAAAGCTGTGTTGGCGGTGGCCTTGATGTGTGGCTGCAAAGATGGAGATGAATCAAAAACAACACTGAGGTTTCGAGCGGAGGAGTTGTGTGTAATTGTGCGTCCGTTGAGGTTAAGAGTCAAGAAAAAGAAAAACAAAAAGAGAAAGATGCTGTGTTGGAGTAAAGTGGGAGGCCTGCGTGGATTGGTCGTCATCTGGGTAACTAACTGTCACGCCCCTCTCACCTTCAAGAGCAGTGCTGCAGAGCGAGATTGGTGTGAACATTTTTAATGAAGCTTTTGATTGCGGTCAACATGCCACTTATCACTGCAATGTCTCCGAACACTCTCTTGAATGCTAATCATCAGGAATGATTGTACTTTATATATGTTCTTTGTATAGGAGTCTCATTTCATGATACTGTGTGCGTAGTATACAAAGGCTGACTTTCCAGTAGAAGACGGAGTGTCAAGTTCTCCTTAGCCTCAGGATGAACTCTGTCAGCCATGAACTCTATTTTACTTTGCTGCACAGACACATCAGTTCAAATCCTAAACAATTCAAGTCACGTTTGTTATAATACTTAAAAATGAATGACATTTCTGCCTCCAACCTGTTTGCAATTAAAATGATTATTTTCACACAGTTACTGACTGTTAGCATCCTTTTGAGCTCGGAAGCACCTTGACGTGACACCGACGTTGATAAGCAGACCAATTACCAGTAGACTACTGTAGGTCAGAAGTTGATTTGAGCGTCAAGAATTTAGGAGAGAAAATCCTCCCTAAGTCTGTGCTGGCATCCACAACAATAATGACTGCAGTGTTCCTGCCAAAGGGATAATTAAGCCTGAAGACAATGTGAAACCACAACTAGGCCCTCTTCTCTGTCTGCCTCTCCCTTTCTCTTGGAGTTGAAACAGTGACACTGAGGGACAAGATACTCAGCCTGGGAATGGGTTATCGACATGGAGTAAACTGTGTCACATAGGTCCTGGGGCCTGGATGCAGGCTGATGAGGACCAGTCTATTGGCCCCACTAGGGAATGCCACTTAGTGCCAATCACTCAGGAAAAGCTGGACCGGCCAGTATTGGTCTAGTTCCATCTTTCTCTCTCTCGTTTCTTTCTCTCATTCATCTGTCTTTGTCCAGCTCTCACACACATGTAGACACACCAATCCATCTAACTGCCAAGAATCAAGGATGCTCCCTCTCTCACTAGACTTGGAGCTCTAACTCTTTCCAGTGCCGTGTGTATGTGTTTTTCATAACAGCAGCAAACACACACCAAGCCTTTTCAAACACAACCTGCCTGGCTGCTGTGTGACAGAGAAGCTAATTTGCTCCGCCAGAATACTTTACCCAGCCGCCATGCAACTCTGGCACCCTTCCACCAACCAGCCTATTATATTAGAATATCTCTCCATGCATGCCACAATAACACATTTACAACCAATGAGTGCGGGGCGTTCTGCCCTAAATTAGCCGTGACTTGCTTTTCAAAGGGTCATAAATGGCTGTGAATGTTTCATAAACAGCCCACAGAAGCTGCATAACAATAGGATAGTGTTTAACTGGATATGTTGTCATGGCAGCATGTACTGTAGCACCAGAGCCACGTGCACTTCAGAGAGTTTAGCAGATTGAATTAATAAACTAATGTGCCTCCATTGTCATGGTAACTTTGAAAAAGCTACATCTCTGACATCAATTCAGTAGATCCTCCAACTGCAACACCAGGCACGCATGTGGTCATGTGTGTATATTATGCTCATGTGTGGGTGGGTGCTCCGTTAATGTCCTTTGCCTTCACCTCGCACTCTCACCGGTCATTGCCGTCACTGAAATAACTAAAAATGACATGTCTTTCTAAAAGGAAAAACACTGTCACACTGAAGGAAACACTGACAGTCTGCTTCCCCAGCAGCTCGGAGAAAATTGTTGTTGAATACTGAAACTAAAGAGTATGTAGGAATGTTCATGTGTCCCAGTTGTCAGTTTACTGTGCAATATAAGTCAGACACACGGTGTTTAGAGAGTAGTTATTAGTTGCTACAGGGAACATGCCACTATGGTGGAGGAGCAATAACTGCGGTGAGTGAATGTAACGCTGAGTGCTGCCTCACTTAAAAATAATACCACAAGTTATAGAAAAAGTGAGATTATTAAAGAAGACAGAGTAGAAAAGGCAAAAGTTATTCCATGTTCTTTGCATTTTTTCTTCTAATAATTTGTCTACTCTTCATATCAGTTTTAAAATTACATTATTTTTGCTGCCTGAGGAAAAGCATGTATCTCCAAAATATTAACTTTTATTCCTTTGTTCATTTCTGGCTCTGTAATGATGCAATTTTCAAACAGTCCGATAAGGTTTCAATGGTTTATTCAGCTTAAGAAGTAGGGATGCACCAATTTATTGGCCAGACATCAGTATTTGCCAATATTTGCCCTGTCCTCTGCCATCAGCCTCCCCGCAAATAAGATGACGTCTGGTGGCCGATGTCTGTCTGTTTTGTTGGATCCATTTTGTGAGAGCAAATATTATGTTGGTTATTTGTAGTCAGACTTTGACAACAGTAGTTAGCATATGCAGCTGCTGATTCTGAGAAGAAGCAACTGGCTGGACCTGACTCTGGCATGCCATAAGAGAGCAACAGGTGCCATACGCACATGTGGTCCGTCTTTATGTTTGCTTCAGTGAGCAGCTATTAAGCTTTGAATCTCACAGCTTCAGTGAGATGAGAAATAGACTGATGCTTAACTTTGTAAAGAAAACCCTTGCATCTTGCTAAGACGGTATATTGGCCAAATTGTAATTTTAAACATCAATATCGACCCAGAATTTCACATCTGGTGCATCCACATTAACAAGTGGAAGACCTTCTCATCTCATGAAGGGATATTTGACATTCAGCTTACTTGAAAAAGTTGAAATCATCACATTTTTGACTCAGTATCAGCAATGATATGCATCCATGTGGATTGTGGGCTAAATAATACTCTAACAAGGTCTAAAGATTTTTAACAAACATGTAGAAACAAACAACGCAAGTGCCCTTTATTTGATAAAGCAAAGTGACAAAATGGAAAGTTTTTTATGCGATGCCACCACATGCAATGGTTAAGAGGAGAGGACGAACTGTAAGGTTGGGTGACATGTCTTTCACCACCTCCAAAAGGCCAAGTTGTACAAAGTTTTGTGGAATGACTACCCTTGAATACAGGAAAGAAAGCTTGTCCTTATAGTTAGAGAGAAAACTATCAAGTGGAAGCAGCTATTGGCACAAGAGATCAATAAGCATGCTACTGAAAATAAAATATTGCACTACAGGCAGCCCTATTTTCTGTTTCCATGTGTTGAACACCAGCTGGGCCACTCTGATCGAGAAACTTGAAGTCAGGGGAAGGAAGAATCCATCTATTTATTCAAAAGGTGATCCAAAGTTCGGTCCATCTCCTCCTACAGTGTGTGTTCAAGTGCAGCCCACCTCCATTACTGCCAACACAAAGGTGATTGGTGCAGTCCAGTGAACATGCATGCTGCCAGAAATAAGAATGTGAGAAATGTAAAGGGTGGACTTTGCAAAGGAAATCAAAGTTCTGACCTTTTACATCTTTGAGCACCTGTCATTTGCTGCAGAAAAAGGGCGTGGCTGTCGGATTTTTTGATCTTCAGAAACATGCCAGAGCAATGCACAATCTCCATTTGAGAAAAGCTTTATGCCACTTTCAAACTTTTGGAAAAGCACTTAAGAGATGACATATTGGCTACATGCACAGCTTCTACCACTGTTGTTTAATTCCTACTGGTGGAGACCCTACAGCACTTTCTGCCCTGCCCAGCTGTATATCTGTCTATCTTTATGTCCGCCTTTTCAGGAGTGGAAAAATATTTTTGTTGTGGACAGTAAAACTTGAGCTTTAGCAAAAGGTCAGTTGTATTTGGCTTCAGACTTTGCCTTATCTGTCTGAGACAAAAAGATGCAGTGAGTAGAGGACACGTCTGGTTATGGATTCCACTCACAGCTCACAGACGCTAGTAGTCCTCTGTGGGCAGGGGCTCACATCTGGCAGGTGCTTGTTTATGAGAGCAGTTAACACTGGATAAGGGAGGCTTTATAGCAAAACACAAATGCACGCGCACATGCACATGCACATGCACGTGCACAGGCTCAGGCAATCAAAACACACACACATACCACCAGCGAGCCCACTGTTCTGAGTTGTTTGTCCCTTTTAAGAGTTTTTTTTTTTTAGGTCTACAATCTGTCAGCACCCAAGACAGTTTCTCTGGGATCTTGCAGAGGTTTGCTGTGATCATCACAGTCCAAAAATATGCTCAGATTTAAGGGTTGTTTGTTTATTTTGGAGTAAATTTCAGTCAGCAGTAAAAAATAAGTGATTATTTATGAATCAGCAAATAATCATAATATATCATTTGTTTGAGTGTGAGTAAAATTAGTTGAGAAACCTCACAGGGCCATTGGAATGACGTTATTGGGAATACTTGTTAGCAGCTACTTGCCCATTCAGATACAGCCAGGAAGTTTTAAGTGCTTCTGTATCTTCCCATGGTTCAGTCTTGATAACTTGAGAGTCCATTGCAGGAGCTTGTTGGGATCACAGTAAAACATTTTGTACAGACATAACCAATGTGCTTGTTTCCTTCAGTTCCTTAAAGTGGTTTAAATTAGATTATTTTATGTGGAAAAACAAACTGATTGGTAAAATTAGGAAGATTTCTTCCACCTGGGCCGCTTGTTTTGGTGTTTGACCAAGATCACTGATTTGCAGTAATGTTTAGGTCACTTTGCTTAAAAGCATATCCAAGATCCCTATCTATCATAGACTGTATAGAATAAAGCATGTAGCCATTGTTACATCACCCATTGGCTTCACCTATAGAAGCCTTGAGTTTGACATTTTGGTCGTCGCCATTGTGGATGTTTGGAGCCAGAGATATGTGGAGTTAGGATGGAGATTATCCTCACACTAGCTGCTAGCTTAAGGCCCGAACATACTTGGGCGGAATGTATGCGGAACGGACTCCGCGGAGGTCCGCGCAGACTCATAGAGGACGTCCACAAGCCCTGTGCGCGCAAAGCTCAGATTTTACGACCGCGCGGCAGTGACTGCTCGGCATGTATTTTTCACATTTTTACAGGAAACTACAACGCGGAAGTGCGCTCGACAATGAAAGCCCGAATGACTGCGGACATTCCTCCTGGAGCCCGTTCCGCATATGTTCCGCCCGAGCATGTTCGGGCCTTTAGTTAGTATGGTGTAAATACATCTTTTGTTAACTGTGATAATGTTCATGCTAATTTTCACAAGCAAAAAGCAGGCTTCGAACTGTTGAACAAAATATACTTACCGGAAATATCTGACTGCTTAGCGGATCTTTTAGGCGACCAAAACTTTATGATTAACTTTCATGGACCGCAGGGATTTTGGAGTAGAGCCGCTGCTCCTTAACGTCAATGGGGTCAGTTGAGGTGATTCTTGCATCTGATCAAGATGCTTCCTGGACACCTCCTGGTAGAGGTGTTCCGGGCACATCCCACTGACAGGGAAAGGGACATCTAGGGTGCTTTACTTGGCCTGCTGCCCTGAGTGGTTGGATGGTGTGGTTGCTCATTAACATGTTGGTCTATGTAAAGTGGCTACGCCCTTAGTATGCATAACTTTAAACCTTAATAACAGTCATCAGGTGAGTTGTATAAAGTTTTAACCCCTGTACCATTGTCGGGAAGGGGCAAACTAGCTATATTAACCAAGACTGTTTTTGTACCAGGCCATAAACTTGTTTATTTCTGCTGTAAAGTTGGGCATTTTAACATGAGGGTCTATGGGGGTTGGCTCCTTCTCAGAGCGTCAAGTGTCTGTGGAAGTGCAGTTTTTGGCTCTTCCACACTGGCTTAATTTTTCAGCCCTAGATGTTACCACTTGGTATCTATACAGCTGAGCAGTGATATCTGTGGTAGGACTTGGTCCAGATAAAGCTGACTTGGGCAGCTTTTGGCAAAGATAAAAGTGCTTCAGTCCACTCTTCACCAAGAAAGGGGACAACAGGTTTTCTGGGGATGCAAGAAAAAACTCTGAACATAAACAACTCCAGCACACATGCCACACACACACACACACACACACACACACACACATAGAGAGAGAGAGAGAGAGAGCTACTCATCCTTGACTGTGAAACTAGGTTGATGTGGGGCAGCCTATCTCCTATGGCTCACACCGTGCTGACAGGCTCATTATAGTGGAGTTAGAGTGGAGACCTTGGTGTGACAGAGCCAAAGTCATCCCGGCCAGCTCCCTCCAGCTCTGTGTCCCACTCACTGTACTGCGTGGCCAGCACGGACACCGCAGCACAACCCTGTTCATCCAAACCACGGCTGCCCCAGGGACCAGAGCTTGTTCAGAACCCGGCAACACATTTCAGAATGACTGAATGCTTGACAAAAAGCTCATTCTGTGTCCACCAACAGTTTTCCCACTGGAATGTCCACTGTGGCGGAGTTTCTGCTCCCTTTAAATGCTTTGACACTAAAATTGGGTTCAAAATGAAATAAGGACGGGATAACAGGCTACCTGACATGGGCTGTGTTTCACAAACGCATTAGGTGGTTGTTGCCTTCGGGGAATTCATGAGTTCAATACATAAATGGGCATTATCCTCCACGTGCTATGACCTCTTGCCAAGTGACTGCCATATGTCATCAAATGTTGAATAACAGTCCAACAGACTAAGAATTTTCCTAGTCAACCAATAGTCATCATTTAGGGCCATTAGTCGACATGTTTAATTTAATCATTAAATGATATATTTTGGTGGTTTGAGTTGAAGGTGTGAGAAAGAATAGTATCAGTAACATTGTTAACACTGTGCTACATTACAGAGAAATACAAACCGTACTAATGAACCTTCATTAATATAGGCCTATATTTTATCTCCAAGTGCACGTCACACACTGAGCGAGCCGCCTGTTAATGACGCTGTGGGCTAATGGGCATGTAGCTACTTCCATGTTTCAGATGATACGTCATGTTTGTAGTCGACCAATGAAGATGAGTTTACATATCACCTTGGGTTCGTCCTTCACCTTCTCAAAATGATCCCACACTTTGGATTTCCTGCCCGACATGTTATTAACTAGCCTGTGGAATAACTGCAGGTACCAGCCCTGGAAATTAACCTGACTCCTGTCTGACTGCTGAGCGTGGACACTTCCTGTGTCTGTCTTTTCAAATTAAATTCACACATGGTCCAGTCATATAGGTTTTAATTTATTTTGACAAGGTGCAGCTCCTAATAGAGTTTCACATGTGTTTGTTTGTTTGTTTGTTTTGTTTTGCCACTAAGCAACCATTGAAATCTATTTGGGGGCAGCCCTCTAACAGTCATTCCTTTGCTTATATAAGTCAGTTTTGATCATAGTTTCTTTACCTTAGAATTTCTGCTCCTTGTGCTATCGGCAGCATGTTGCCTGTAGGTAAACACAGTTATTTGAAAGCAAGAAAGGGTTTCGTACAGCTCGATTCAAAACCCTGACCAACTTTGAACACAAACTATGAAGACTTCCAAAGTAAAAGAACAGAGAATGATGAAAAGCTGTGTCTGGAGCCAGTTTGCAGATGTGCATTATGTTTTTGTAAGTTAAACAGGATGAAAATTCAACTGTAATCCAGAAGTTTATCATTTCATGTGTCAGAGCTTTAACACTGAAAAAATATTTAATTTAAAATTAAATTACACTGAATTTTGCTGTCTTAAAATAAAGTTCCTTTTAGATTACAGTTAATGGTGAGCACACATTTATCATGCAGTTTGTGTTGGACCAGCTGAAGGGGACTGCCCTACTTTCTGAAACGTCTTCGGTCTTATTTCTTCTTTCTCAAAGCTTGAAGTATAAGGGAATACTCAATCTCACATGTCTTTCATCGTGTGTTTGTGCATGTGTTTGTGTGCACAGGAGTGGAAAGAGAATGGCACACTGAGATGTGGAGTTGCATCCGAAGGCATCTGCTCATTTCTATGAGAGTTTAAGTCATCCATCACCTAACTGTAAGACGACATCAATGCACCAAGGAAAGAAATGCATCAAGGAAAGAAATATCTAGGAAATGTGTCACATCTGCTGTATTCTATTAACATATCACATTGTTCTGTGATTGACTGGCACGGTGCTGGAGATCATGGAAGCTGACTATCACTAGAGGGATTAGCGATAAATCCTTTTCATGACTCGCGACTACATAACATCGCCTCTCCCTTTAAATCTCTCTCCCACCTGCTCTTCTCAATCTTTTTTCTTTATAACTCATCTCTCCCTCTCACTCACTTTCCCACGTACTTCTGCATCTCTCTCTCCCTCTCTCTTTTAGAGCCAGGGGCATGCTAGGCAAATAGACTGCACTCTAATTGCCAATGTAATGATGCTGCAGTCCACTCATCTCACCTGCCTAATTAATACTACAGCTGCCACCCCTGCTCTCTTCTCTCTCGTGCTCTCACACACATCGACACATGCGCACACCCACATGCATACAATTACAGGAGGCGACGCAAGCTTGTGAATTCATATCATGTACGGTCTTCCTATATCTGCTCAGCCTTACCCCTCTCTTTCTCTTTCCAGCTCCCCGCGGTCTTTTCCTTCCTCTCCACTGTAAAACATGGGCCTGTCAAACTGACATGATACACCGAGCTACACTTACAGAGCGGTGAGAAAGTAGTCCAGCCTGTATGGAGAGAAATACATGTCAGTACTTTTTGTTTCATGAATACATACAACCCAACTTGAAAGAATGGACGCTTATATTTCCAAAGTTTATGGAAAAAGTTGGCATTTGAAATGCTTCCTGTGCACGTAAAGGGAAGATTCAGACCCCTTCCACTCACTCAGTATACATGTGTCAAGCGAGTATTGAGTATTGAAGTTATTTAAGGGTGCTAGAGTTGTCTTGCTTTGGTCTGAATCAGGGACTCATGTTGTTCCAAAGTTGTATAATTGCCTAGAGTTGGTTCGTGTTCTCACGGCAGCATTTACGAGAGGACCAGATCAAATGCCTTGTGTGAGAAAGCTGCTCTTGATTGGTCAGAATTTCCATGTGGGAAAAATCCAGGAAGTAAAGCAAACGTTGAAGAAGAGTACACTTGCAAGATAAATGTGACACTTTCTAATGTCACAGTGGAGGGACAACTACGCAGGTTGATTTTAGCGCTGCTCATCGTGGACTATATTGCTGTCATTGTTCATTTTAGTCAAAGCATACAGTTTGAAAACGAGGCGCGGCTCCAACTAGAAAACAATGTTTTGATGCATTGGATGTGCTGAATGTGCATATTAAGGCAGTACAGGAGGAGGTGCACATTAATAATCCTCCAGGACTGTAACATGCTCATGTTTAACCCAAACAATGTGTCATGTGACTGCAGTTGCTTCACATCCAGGTCGGAACACCTTCTCACCACAAACCAATCGCACCAGAGTTCGTTTGGAACCGGACTGAGACCACCTCTTCAAGAAGGTCTTGGTCCTGCTCTTTTGATGCGCACCTGAGTGTGATTGCCATGTTCACACCTGCCCAAACAAACACTTAGGGGGGCAAACAAACTTGAGTTTGATTGAACTGAACCAAACAGGGCAGGTGTAAAAGCACCCTAATGCTGAAGATTGTTGAGCTTATTTTCCACTTTGTATTGCACTCATACAGCAGTTACTGCTGATATCAGGATAGCAATGTTGCAGAGGTGTACACTCACCCTCCGGTAGTTAACACTGTTAGCTCTGTCAGCACTGTTGCTGCTGATTACTGCTCTTAATGAAGTTAGCACCTTTAGCTGCTTGCTGCCAGCTCAGGCTCCTCCATGTTCAGAGCCGAGTCAAGACAAATCATACGTTCTGAATTTGCATAGAGCCTCTTCAAGGAACTCTGAGATGAAAATAAATATGTGCGGTCCTTGCCACTTGTTTCTTTGGTGCAAAGTTGTTGTTTCTTTTACCTTAAAAAAAAAGACATCACAAAGAACACAACATACATGGGCTCAGTGAAGAAGGGGCGTAATGTAATGGCTAAGTAATAAAATCGCATGGCCTCATCATATCATCACATCAAGTTTGTGGGCATGTCACTGTGAACATCCAAGCCTTGAATCTTTCAAAAAACCTGCTGCTCTTCCTTGACTCTAAGAACAGTTCTACAATATCTCCTTAATGCATAACAATGGTTTACATATAATGACATATTGCCTTGAGGAACTGGCAGGCAACAACAGGAGACACTGGAAATACAAATATGTAAAGCTCCCACAAATATGCCAGCATAGATGAGGATAGGAGTCCTCCATTTTGTAAGTCTAGCCAGACTGATGTAATATATCCTTTTAAATTATTACCTTGTATCTAACATTTAAAGGACCTGGTTGCAGATAACCACATGACCAGTTACAAACCAGTCAGTGCTGGTTAGGTTTTTACAAAGGCATCGTGAAACATTTGTCACTTTATGAAGCATCTTTTCTGTTTCATATCTCTATCTCTCTCCTCTGTAAGTTTGTAAAAAAAAAAAAAAACAAGTCTCTTTGTTAACTCTGGGGTGAGGTTGAACAAAACAGATTTGGTGGTAGCAGTGGCAGCCTCACTCTCATTTTGTTCCTTTTCAGAAATGATGAAGCTGAAGGCAGGGTGTGTTTCTCAGGTCTTTTTGGGTCATATAAGCCGCTACATGTTGCCAGTCCCGCGGCACGACGGAAGTCTTGTGTAAACGGCTTCTTCTGTAATGTAGTAATTATTTCCTCTTGCCTCTTTCTTGTCCTCATAACAAAGCTTCTTTCCTCTTTTTCTCCCTCCCTCCTCTACAGAATGCTGTTGACAACAGCTTTTTGGGAGGTTCACTTTTGCTTTTGTTGTTGCAGCTATTTTCTTCCACTTACTGTCCTCTTTATTGTCTGCAATCTTTTGTGAAATATAATGTACTGTTGTTCAGGATTAAAACTGATGAGGATGAAAGGAGTTTCACCAGTTAGCAAAGTCGCCTGCTCCTCTTCTCATTCCAGCCATTATTCCTCGATTCATTGTCAGAGTGGTGGTTGATTGCTTCGTTTAAAATAAAAAGCTTTCACGAGGCCAACCTCATTCAAGACTTGAAGTGACCTCATGTTTTCTTCTGTTCGTCATTTCCTTGTTCTTTTTCCAATTATGACTAGTTGACATTAGTCACCACATTAACATAATTGGAAATTGGTCTGTAGTACAGATACTGTCTGATGGGGCAGAATTAGTCAAGATGAAATTCCACTTCTCATGTCATGTGCTTAAGAGTCTTGCCTGCTTCTTGACATGAGAGCTTTTGTGTAAAGCATGGAATTCAATTATTCTCTCTTCAAAACCATTAATGTGACAGGCTGAGGTACTGTGAAACATCTTCCAATTTGTCCAAAGCACTTCTAAAGTTCCATGTAAATTTACTATTAATCCAATGTGATCTCACAGAAATATGTTTAATGACCCCGACGTCTTAACACAGCATTATGTGGTGAGGCACATAATGTGTCAGATTTCACAGGACAGCACGATTGAGTTAAAGCACCGAAACTACTTGGATAGTTTTAGAAAAATATTGTGTTTTCCATTAGAATAAATGCATTTGTTACCTACAGGACATAAGTACATTGTATGTACATCACGTAATGTGTACACGAGTCATGATAAGTAGTCTCCCAGGTTGGGGTGGATAACCACCACCCACTGAGTGACGTGCTTGAACCAGGAAATTCCTCTATGGCTTTCCATTGTTTCCAGGGTGCCAGCAAATAATTTTAACAAATTAATGGCACATGTGGCACATGCAGGGGTGGATTCAGGGTGAATGCAGGGCTGGTCGTGTAGATTACATACGCAGGGGACACATCTACCTCAAAATTTAGTACATGTGCACCTAAAAGCATTTAAAAACATTTCAATCAGGAGAGACTTGTTCTGAGAAAAACTGATATTTATTTACATGTGGACATAGGTATGAGAAATGTGAAAAGCCTTTGGCGATTAGACCCCCTCGTGATGTCATCTATTCCAGGAGAGTGGTAAAGACGGAATAGATTAGGAGACCCCCCACCCTATGGAGTCTAGAAGCTGGTGGTGGTAATCTTGGTGATGAGATGAGATGAGGAGGGAGCTGAGGATCTGGATGTGAGGAAGAGCGGGCTTTTGATGAGTGTGTCCTGGGCTCTGGATAAGGTGACTGGAGGTGAATGGGGTGGAGGAGGGTGTGACGATTCTGCCTAAAATGACAGCTGACAGGAGCAGAGAGGACAGATTTAAAGTTTGGCGGCAGTGACATGAATGGCTGAAGGAGATTGTGGCAAATTTTGATTGGCTAACCAGGAGAGGGAACACCCATAGTCAGCTGATTGGTGGAAGTGGTGGGAGTGGGATAGAGAGAATTGTGAATGGATACAGATCTTACGCTGAGCTTCAGTAAGTAGCGGAGGACATATGACAACATTTTCACCACAAATTGATGCAGCAAAGGCACAAATTTGTGGATAAAAAATTTGCCATAATGCAGGAAATTACATGTTTGACATGTTTCTAGTGGAGGACTCTTAATGCCCCTATTGGATATGTCCCTCCCCCTTATATTAAAACAAATCCTACGTTATAGCAGCTGTGTAAAATGCATCTCAGTGAAAATAGAGTCCATGGCACACACACCACTTTTTGCTGAGGATCCCAGAATGCGGTGGTTTTCCTTTGCTAAACATGTGCAGCACATGACACCACCGTTATGCAACACAGCACCTGTCAGGGATTTTCTTACAATGATGATGACGCAATCGTCCCAAATCTCATTTTCATACTCACTGTAACCTGTTATGTAAGAAACGGTAAGAGTGTTGCACACTGTTGTTGTCTACAGTGAATACCAAATGCAAAAATACTCAGTTTTTTTAAATCAGTATACTGTTATCATCACATGATCCAAGAGTATTCTGTCAAATAGCTCCATAACAGAAATCCTGTCGATATTAATGGAGCAGTTCAACCTCTGAGGAGTGACAGGTTGTATTCTTTGAAGAAAAATGATGTACTGTACACTGCAGGGCAGCAGTGATATGTAGACTCAAGCTATAATAATTAAATGCATGGAATTCTATTTTCATTTATTCCTTTCTCACCCAGCAGCAGTTTCAGTATGTCAGGTCAAAGACTTGGTCATGTGTTAAACTTTGCAAAAATGTTGAATTACTCATAAATTGAATTTTTCCAGCTCATATCCCTCAGTTGTCTGCAGCACAATAGAGCCATCAGGCTTCATTTCAGATAGGAGCCCACACCCAAACTCAGCCGGCCTCTTTGTTAAATACCTTTGATTCTCTTCTTCCTGCTGAGGATATACTTGACACTTTTATCAAACACGTCCGCGTCTGTGAAAGCAATCCCGCTTTGTTCGAGAGTTCACCCGGAGGACAGCACCAGAGAACACCAAAGGTCGTCACTTTAGGTGTGAATGAATGCAAATCACATCCTTCTGTCTCCTGTTGTGCCTGTCAAGTTTCCTTTTGTGATCATCTGTTATCTAATATCTCACTCGCAACAATGTACGCTGCTCTCTTTGGTATTAACCAGGGCTGCGTTCGCCATTTTGTGGTCCTGTCCGAATGTATATAGTGGGAATTATTATACCCTGGATAGTGGACTCAACGTATCCCACAATGCACAGTGAAAAGTAGTGCACAACTGATGGTCACTCACCAAGCAATACATCCCATCATGCACTGAGCCAAAGGAACAGACAGACACTGATACGGATGAGAAGAGAGAGAGCAGCTTGATCACAACCTCCTTCACATGTTGTGCTGGGCGATATGGCAAAAAATATTATCACGATAATTTTTCCCCTATTGATACAATATGAAAATGCTGTGAGTTTGAAAAGTACCCCGATAATGTCTGACACCTACAGAAACCAAATGTTTTTCCAGCTTCCCACAGCACTTGTCGTAAAGCTGGGGCAGAGCAATATGTGAAAAATATTTCCTGCCTGGGAGCTCATACCTGCAGTCTAGCACTTCAGTTAATTTCTTAAACCTGTCTTTCTCATGCTCATGGGCATCATGTCTTAGAAAAGTATAGAAAGTATGACATTGCATCTGTTATATCTCCCTATATCTCCATTTCGATCGCTTCCTATATATATATACAAAAGAGGATTGCTGTTTTGGTGCAGCCCTGCTAGTAATGCCTGCAGCAGCAAAAGTGCTCGGCCACTGAACACTTGTAGGCGGACTGACTGCAGTTTTGGCTCCCATTGTCATGCTCTCAGTGTAGTTGCTGGGACATATTTTCCAGATCGTCTTTGTCTGTGTGCCATCACCTTTCAAGTAGCCAAACCACTTCCAAATTATATACATAGTGTAACCTTTTTGATCCATAATTTCATCCATTTTTGAGGATAACGCGAGCTCTTCTTCAGCTTCACTGCCACTTTGCTCCTCACTTTGACTCATTTTCCCCTCTTTTTGTTATGTCCAAGCTGCTTTCAATTCCCTCCCACTTCGGGACATTCACCTCAGCACCAACTTTGCAATGAAAACCCTACAGTTTCACTGACAGCTTCCCTGTAACTTGTGCTCCATGACACGCTGTTTGGATCTATCTAGGTCAGTCCATATCAAGTAAAAATGACTGTAGTTTATCACCATCATCAACATACATTTTATTGCAATCCTGTTTCGAGATCATTTTATAGCCCAGCCCTGCGTACATGTTTAACTTACAATGACATATTGAAGTTTGTTTCACCTGTTTCTTTGCCATGTAATAAACTGTCAGTTTAATGTGTAGTTGCTGGTCCCTGAAGAGATAAAAATAAATCAGCAACTGATCTTCTGTAGTGCTTCATCAGCTACTGTACAGGGCACGGCTAAAATGCAAGCTAATGTTAGCTAGCTGGGTCGCTACTAGCCATGATTTCTGCCCTAAGGGCATAATACGTAACATTATACAACAAATTCACAAGTTATTACTATTACATGACTGACTGGTAAAACAAAATTAAACACAACAAAGGTCAAATGGACAATTGCTGACATTAGTAGGACAGGTTGCAATTGTGCTGCTCCCTCTCCTCTCCACAGAGTACTTTTTAACGCGTCAGATTTTGATCACAAATATATATGTCAGTATTTGTGATGGATGATTCACCAGCTGCAGTGATATGACTTTTAATCATGCGTCAGCAATTATGTAATTAACGGCACAGAGAAAATAACCTGAGTAGCGTCCAAAAAAGTTATTTCATGTTGCAGGTGAGCTCACTATGTAGTTCTCTGCATAGAACTCCCCCCATAGTGAGTATAGAGTAGTGAATGAGTGAATGATTTCCGACACAGCCCATAACTTCTTTGAATTTGCGTTCGCATTGTGGTTTTATTTTTAAGTCCCTAAAAATGGATATTTGTATAATAACAGTGTGTTAAACAACAGTTTTTAGTTCTCAGAGAGATATTTTGCATTCTTGTATTCCCATTTTAGCTGCAGAGTATCAGTAAAGCCATCAGTTGAAATGAGCACCTGTCAAGTGTGATATCTCAGGAACGGGATGGACTTTGGGATAATAATTGTTTTCATCATGATTTCTGACGTCTATCTCTCAGGTTTTGGGGACTGTGTATGCCAAAGTCCTTAATCATTACTGTGGGGGTAATAACCCTCTGAAAATTGGTTATGCCGTGTCATAAAATCCCTGTCTGTAGCCGCAGGTCGTGTTTTGATTAAAGTGAAATTCTTCCATATAACCTGGAGGTAATGGGCCTTCATATGGGCAAATCATATAGATAAAAGGAGACAAACATTTTCAGATATTTTATGATTGATTATATGCATCACAACAATCCTTCCTAAGGCTAAGTTGCAAAATACAAACCACAAGTTGAAAGTTGAAAAAGAAACATAAACCATGAGGACAGGTGTGTGAGAAGACAAACAAATATTGAGCCAAAGACAAATTACAGTTCCATTGTTAAGGTGGCCTATTTTCCACAACTTCGAGTGCAGTTATACTGGATTTTGGAACATGTTTGACAATTCCTTTCAGAAGCATCTCCCAATTAAACCTTTACCCACACCTTTTTCTGACAGAAACTATTGTTTTGCGCAGGAAAAACATCACAGCGTCTGCTTTGTCTTGCCAGCATTTGCTTTGCCATTTCCTGTGTTCCACGTGGAACCACTTCTCTCCCTCTCTAAAAATAATTGGCTTGCCTTGTGTGTGATGCTGCTTACAAGCGCTCTGTGTAAGCAGTGAAGTTTTGAATTCAGCTGGTCGTGCACTCAAGTGCTTCAGGTCAGAAATAATGACAAAATGAATCCTGCAGCTTGTTTTTGCCTTTTGTGGTTCTTGTATTATTTGCAAACAGAGGGGCAGGGGGCTGCTTTGTGCCACGCCACTATGAATGTCTGCATCATGAAATCGTTGCTTTCGCTCATTAATTGAAACGTGACAGCTGAGGTTTAACAATGAGTGAAACATAAATATACATGAATCAAATTTTCTCTCCGGGTGCAGAAAAAAGACCCAACTAGGAAATCTATATTCGTAATTTAAGCATTGATTGATCGCAAAAGCAGAAAGGTTAAATCGAGAAATTTTGAGCTTAATGTCAGCAAGACTTTGGTGTAGAGGTTTGAAGGTTACTTCACTGTGAGTTCCAAAAACTTAAATTACAGCAAAAGCTACAAATGGAAATGATCTACATATAAATAAAAATCTTCACAGTCTCCCACTGAAGGCAAATCGAGGCAAATTCAGTTGGTGTTATTACTGTAGTTCTATATGTTCTGTGAATGTGACCGCCCACCTTTAAACACATATGCTTCGGCTTTTCTGGTGGTTTTATTCCTAATCTAATATCAACTCGTCTTTGCAGCTGCTTTCAGAAACATTACTGGTGTTTCCTATGATCAATGGCACATTGTTCCAGCAGGGAAATTACATTTTACATGCATACGAATTTAAATCCCAGCATCAACATTTGGGAGATGAAGTGGCTGCCAGTTTCCAGAAGGTTTATAACTTAAAATTCCTTTGTGAAGCATTATCCTTGCCAAATGCCTTCTTAGCGGTGCCCTCTAACGGGATCAGCAGCATGCAAGTGACACTTTCACAGTGAGAGAATATTTCCGAAGGGACACAACGTAATCCGAAACAGAAGCTAAATGGTGCAGTTTAATTATCTGATTACCCTGACGGACTTTTCTGCTGCTTAATTTTGTCCTAAGGTCAGAGCTTTCATGAGACTATTGTTTTTTCAACATACACTGCACGCTCTCCTGCATAAATCCTCCACTGGCATTTGGCTTTTTTGGCGTATTTTCCAAAATTAGGGCGTTATGAAGCTGCCACCTTTGTGGTACTCTGTGGCAAGTCCAGTCTTCCTATTGTTTCAGCTGCCAAATGCTGCTACAGCAGGACAAGTTAAAAAATGGGTGAAACTAGTTTTTAAGTCTGTAATTATGTGGACACTTGGACATTACACCGTGGTGTGACTGATAAACATTGCATATCCAAAACTATAGGCATTAATCTGCTGCCACAACAACCTCCACTAATCTGGGAAGGCCTTCCACCTGATTTTGGAACCTGGCTTCAGGATTTGTTCCCATTCAGCCACAAAGCCATTATCGAGGTCGGTCACTGATGTTTGGCAATAACACCTGGCTTGTAAACGGCGTCCCAGTTCATCCCAGAGGTGTTGGATGGGGTTGGGGTCAGAGCTCTGCGCAGGCCAACCAAACTCATCCACACCAAACTGGGAAAACCATTTTGTTTCGTTGTGTCGGGGCAGATGTGTATATATCTGCAGTGGATCTGGCATATCCTGGGAAATATGCCTCGGTGAATGCAAAAACTGAAATCAATAATGTTTTAAATTAAGAAAATAAACATTGAATGTTCAGTGTTATTTTGATCCAGACTTTTTGGCTCAAACTGTCCAGAAGAAGGAGCCATAATCACAGCTTTTAAAACCATCCCAGCACTGATGAAGTTACTCAAGAAAGACTAAGAGAAGGAATCCCATTTTCTTCCTCGGCTGGGGAAGGAAGGGGGGCTGAAAACTTGTTGCTTGTCACGGGTAACAGCTAATTTAATCGATCTACCTCAGTGCCCCCTCTAACACTCAGATGCAATGAGGAGATATTTCCTGAACAAACCATCTAATCAAAGTGACTTAGAGGGAGGGGATTATTAAGCACAGAGATAAGTGGCCTACGTGATAAAGTGTTAATATTCATAAGGAGAGAAAGTCAAAGACAGGGAGAAGAATGGAGAGAGGGGGCAGAATGAAGAAGAGATAAGGGTTTGAATTTAAGTGTTATCTCACCGTTAATGGTATTTCTAGCCCGTATCAAGATCGCTGCGTGAGACAGAGGGATGTATTTATAGAGTGTGACATGATAGTCTTCTACAGTATGAAAGGTACTTCGAGTGAACTGGAGAGAAGAGCTGAAGTGTGCGGGGAGGACTTCACTGAATGGGCAGCCAGTCTAGAATCTTGTCTTTTGTTTTCTGCTTTGTGTCGTCTCTTTCTTACAGTGTCACTGCTGTGATGAGCATGGTCAGAGTGAGAGAGGTACTCCACAGAAAACCTAAAATACTCACCCTCTGTGGGCTTGAATTTTGGATCTTAATGGCAGATGGCGGCTGCAGTCATCTTGGATTCTCAGTGGTCATAATAATAGTGAGCTCATGTGCTCCTTATTTGCTGAGTTGGAGAGTTGTTCTTCTAAATTTGGTGTGTTTGAGCTTTTAAGTCATATTATGGAAACAACGAGGCTACAAAGACAAGCTGAAACAGTTAGATGCTTAATATTACTGAATGATTTTGTCCCAGACTTGTTGCTGTACCTGACATGTTTGTTCGGTTTAATGCTAATAAATATATTTTCTAACAAATCAAAGTGGACAGCGATGGTTACAGCCTTATAAAATACTACAAATTACGTCAGCAAAAACACTGACATGCAATAAACGAATAAATTAAAAGTTTATCAGCCAAACATTTACCTTCGTCTGCCATGTTTCTGTGTTCATGACGTCACACTCGGCAAGTCACGTGCCAACATTTTCAAGTTTTCAAGTTGTTGTTCAGACTGTAGGGGCATTCACAGGAAATGTTTCTGATTATTCCAACATCACATGAATCCGTATTGATTCCACTAGTGACTTTTGCGACCATCATAGGAAAATGCAACAACAGCTAATTTTGCTAGAAAATTGTGTATAGTGTGCTAGTGTATTTAGCCATATTTGGTGAAAGTACAGACTGTAGAACGTGAATAATGCTGCAGAATTGATTTGAGAAGTCAAAATTGGCTTTTTGATGCAGTCTTTTTTTTGTGTAGTAGTCCACTGTAAACCTGGAAATGTACTCGACGCAGGGGGTTAACAGCATAAGTTTTACTTTTTAACTTCACAAGTGTTGCCTGCAGCGTCTACAATCCCCACCAGCATTGGAAATATGCAGGAGAAAACACACGCAGCCCATTCTGACCAGTTCTCAAGTCTCCACGTTGTTTCTCCAACATGTAGTTACATTTTTGAGCAGGGACATGTTAGCTACAGCAGCTACATGCATATATTCCACTGTGACACCGTAACCCCCTAACACACAACTACAAAGTAAGTCTTGTAAATCCAAGGTGAATACAGCTTTTGTCCTCGGTAAAGGATCAAGCCACAAACCTTTTAACGACTGATGGTTGATAATTAAAACATACTTTTTGCTTTAAAGGTTAGGGGAAGATTGCCTGTGGTTAAGAGAAGTTAACACTTTGAGTGCTTGTACAAGACGAAGCACAAATCCCAGTTCATTGCTTTGCGTGCACATTTATCCAACCCAACCTCATCTGTAAGATTTTTTTCAAACTTCACACACTTACACCTTTGTGACTGAAGGTTAACATACACTGATTGAACAACAGTGTTAGTGCTGCCATTATTCACATAACCACAAAAGGTTTGCTTGTCAGCAGAACATACGTGGGTTGTTTGAAGTGTGTCTCTCATCTGAGTCTCATCCTCTCTGCTGTCATGGTGTGACTGACTGCTTTTGAGAGATACCGGATGAACCAATGTAGCACTTTTGTTGTATTCCCATGAGGGACTGCCTGGGGAGAAATACAGTTTTACTTTCTTTTTGGCTGTCAAACTTGTAACAACGAGTTGGGTGGAAGACAATTATGTTCTGTATGTGGTGCCGAACGTCTTCCACTGGCTTCTTCTATCCCAGTTGTCCCTTTGGTTAAATAGAGTATGGAATATGTAAAGGAGAGGCAGAGGAGCAGGAATGGGAGCTGAGGTAAAAGATCAGTGGTAAAATAGAGCAAAATATAAGATACATCAGGGAAAGTGGTGTGTTTTTGTAATAATTTTGGGATTGGCGGCCAGGCAGAGCTGTGAATTATTGAGAACTCCCTTCCTCTGTTAAAAGGGTTGAAAGATGGAGGTGAGGTTTCACAGGATTCATGGTGAGATGGAGGTAGGAAAAGGGCACACATTCAAACACCACGTCATGTATGCAACATTCAGTGCCAGGTATGTTTTATTCAAAAACGAAAGAAGCTCAGCAGTCAGTTGCTCTTGACAACTGGAGACATCCAGTAAGAAAAGAGCAGGAAATGTTTGAGATGACAGTGAACTTGGAGATACAACGATGGCTGGATATTTAAATGCTTGAGTTTCTTACTTATTTGCTCAGAATTTGATTTACCAATCCTGAAAAATACTCATCATCAGCTTTCATGCGCTAGCCTTTTCACCTGGCTTAATTCAAGTTGTAATATAAACTTTAAGATTGAGGCTGGCTTAACTTTTCTCTTACGTTTCATTCCAATAGAGACCCAAGGAACATCACAGTGCATACTCAATGTGACCAACTTTTAAATTGCTGCAAAAAGAACATAGTCTTCTTCACCTAGGAAATTGAGGGCTAACTTAAAAAGTTACTTTAGTAATTAAAGCTCCATAGAGTCCATTTGCAGAAATTAAACTGGAATTGGATTGGACCAAAATGACACAACAACACAGGAGCATCCTCAGCTGCAGCGTTCGAGTTATAGCCTTTGCTTAGAGGGGGTGTCTAAAATAAACAAGGCCGGGGGCAGAGATAAGTAAATAAATAAATAATAGCTTAAAGGTTGTGTTAGGGTTAGGGCTAAAGGAAGAGACTGAGAAGACCAAACTGAAACTCTGTCTCTCATGCAATGAACTTAAAAATACACATACAATAACGGAAAATTAGTTAAACATACAAAGCACCCAAACATTTAACATCCTGGTGATCACCACATCTGGGTGATACCGTCAAATGTGCGTTACCATGTTGGATGTGTTTTTATTTACATCCCCTAAAATGGTGGAGAAACACCACGAAACTCAGAGTTTGTTAATATTTTAGGACCCATTACAGATGTATGATTGTAAGGCTTTCATATAAGCTCAGCCCCCACTGGCTCCCACAGAACTTTAATCCTGCTCAGCTGCAAATGTGTTCCTCCTGTCTGTTAAACAGAGCGTTCAAAGAAGTCATTCAGTCTTGATGTAATTTTCTGGTTTCATACGTTTAAATTTGTATGAGATTACCTTTTGAAAGTAGTGGATTGAATCATCATTTATATGTAGTGGTTGTGATCTTTTCATGGTGGTGCATGGTGGTGCCAAACATCTTCCCCTGGCCTCCAGCTGTGGTTGATTTCTATCCCTTTTCTACCTTTGGTTTACATAGCAAAGAAGTCATATGTACATGGGAGGTAAAAATGTCTGTCCACTCCAGTTAACTTGTCTCAACATAGCCTAGGGGTTTAGGCAACAACCATGAATTGCAAAGGCTTTGGTTCATGCCCATCCATTCCCTTCTCTCTCTCTCTCTCTCTGCTGCTGGCAATTTAATTAAGGCACAAAATATCCCCAAATATATAAATGAATACAACTTTGTTATATCAGAAATATTCAGTCAAGAGAAAGTAGCTGGCCACAAAAATGTGTAGGGTTACTGCTGGCCTCTGAAAACTTGTTCATTATTTGCCCCCAAGCACTGTTAGCAAATCATACATTCAGACATGTTTTCATGTTGTCAAGCAGATGATATTGATTACAAAAGAACATACAGCTGTTAATCCAGTTTGCCTCAGACTAACGCCAGGGCCACACTGCCAACGAAGTGCTGCGAAGCACAGCGCACCAAAATTCTCGCGCAAACCCGTTCACATCATTTCTCCACGCCGGTCGACAAGCGCTTCTGCTCCCTGCTGTTTTCTCTGTCACATTTGGGGCTGTTTTTCCATCATGGGTATCTGTGTTCATCTCTCTCGCACTCTGATTAGTTACCACTGACTAATATGTATATAAACACACGCACATACAAAGTGCAATTGTCAAACGAGGTGTTTTATTTTGAAATTTGTTTTATTCTGAAAATTGACCGGATGCTGTTGTTGTTCCTTTGTTTGACTTCCTGCCCGGCTTGACACATTCGCTTGCGGCTCGCACAGAAAATAGACCAGACGCTGAAACGATCGCTGCAGCGCCAGCCGGTGTGGATGACACAATCGGTTAACATGGGCGCCGAAAGGAAACTTGCTTCGCTTCGAGACGCTTCGAGGCTAGTCGCAGCGCTTCGCGTCCGGTGTGGCCCTGGCGTAAGACTGAAACTAAAAGCTCCTGGTGTTTTTGCCCCAACACTTGATTTTTGCTTATAAATACCTAATTGTGGTAGCCATACTATATTTTCACTCATCTGAAGTGGACGGGGCTGTGCTGGAATAGTGTCAGGCTTTCAAAGATCCTGTTCAGTTGTCAAGTACTTTGAAGAGAAATGGCTCTCTGTCATCTATGCGTGAAATACAAACATACAACAACATATGCGCATACATTATGTATACACACAATAACACATGCAATACACGCACAGTTTCACACCCTACCTGCCTCTCGTGAAGTGTCAGGTTGAGGCACGGCACCCTAGATGCATTTCAATCACCCCGTCTGGGAAAAAACGAGAGAAAAGCCTTCCCCTGATACCCTGCAAAGCTAGATTTTCATTTAAATTTTCTGTCCCATCCACAACGGGAGAAATAAATGGAAACACATACGGGGGAGAGATATGTAATGTCATTAAAGTAGAAAAGTAATCATCTCAGGCCTCCTTTGAAGTCCTGGCTGTCAATTGTATTTGGTTGTCTGCAGGTCTGATTAAACAAACCGCAGAGCAGCAAGTTGCTTTTACAGCTGAACAGACATATTGGATTACATCAGGATTCCATACTTGAAACGGTTTGACTTCATTGAGTATCCACAGTGACAATTATCTTTGCTTAAAACCTAATTACATATAAAACATTGGCAGAATATCTGTTACCTTTTTCTGTCCTGTCATGGTTTTGTTTTTCATTATTGCATGTGAAACTTGGTGAAGAATCGTCTTAGCACTTGTGTGAACGTAGCAATTATAGTGCCTTATTAAATCAAGGAACCTTCGCGTTAAATTAACTTTCTCTGGTTGGTTAATTGACTTGCTCAGTGTCCTGCTGTGAATGTTTACTCCCAGTGCTATAAAGCCCCGTGTGAACGTTTCCCTTGAGTAGAGCCATGTCTGCCTCCCTCCTTTGCCAACCGTTTGTATCAGTATAAAAAACTTCACCTCATTTATCACACTGCATCTTGAAAATAATAAATAACTGAATATCCACATGTGGAGTGAGTGATGTGGCGTCGTTTTTAAAAAATGGTCCATGCTTAATACACTTAATTACTCTTCAGGGCAAAATTAGAAAAGTGATTGATTAGTAAGATAAGTATAAACAAGCATTATGCAAAAATGTTGAAGCTTTTCTAATATATTCCAAATGAAAATTAGGATGCTTGAACCATTTAATCTAAAAGTTATGCAGCTGTCTTGGTGATTTTTACCTTCTGAAATCCTTACTGAGCAGATTGTTGTAAGGTCAGGCTCCAACCATGACAGGAACAACACTTATCCTCGGCTATTTCCTGTTATTTGTTGGCCAGTTTACTGGATGTGTATCGGCCATTTTGCTCGAAAATGAATTTCATGCCGAGAAAATGGCCCGTGATGTGAAGATCATTGAACCAACCTGTCACAGTCTGACCAATGCACTGTGGCATATTTTCTTTTAATAGACCATTGAGCCTCACGCTGCTGTGTGGCTGCACTGTATTAAATTGGTCTAAATGGCCGCCCTGCCAGGGAGACAGAAGCAGTTGTTTGGATCTGTAATATTTCTTTTGATGTTTGACACCGCAGATTGCCTCATTATTTTATTTGTATCACATCTTTAGTATCTGAGGAGGGGAATCAGTGGACGTGATGAATGTTTTGTGTCTTGTACCAACCTAGGAGGAGCAGTATAGTGATTCAGTTAAAGAGAAGAATATTTCAGAAATCTATCTTCATTTGCGAGTTTTCGGTCTCTCCGGATTGGATACATTCTGAGAATAACAGGGCTGTACAGTACTGCAGAGCATGCTGATAGTCTGTCATGACATTTAACATGAGGACAGTGTCCAATTGACGATTTCTGTCAGTCTGATTTGATGTGTCCTCTAATTTGGCGTCGGACCTTTGTAGGCATCGATATATCCTACAGATCTCTATATCACACATAAAGTAAGGAGATATAAGTGTAGAAGATTTAACAAGACATTTGACCAAACTTTCAAACAGTGCTTTCAGAGTCAGAGATTACAGCATGTATTATTTGCAGCCTTTAGACAGTTCAAATCCTGCATTTGCAGGATCAATCTCTGAGGCGCTCTCAAGCAGAGAAGTTTGAACCCCGACTGGAGCTGCTGTAGTGATGCTTAGCAGCTTGAAAATGTAATTGTGACTGTGTAAGTGTCTTGAAATGAGAGCAAGACTAAATAAAACATTTGCCTCCAAATTTGGACGCTTAGAGCCTGTTCAGACTGGTATTAACATGCATCTCAGTGATCTGAATACAAGTTGACAGCCAAGACACATAGCTGGTAAAACCTGTGCCTATCACAGGTTTCCAGCTGACCACTTGTGTTCAGATTTTGTTACTGTGTAAAGAAGCTAAAACTGGAGTGATGTGATCATGTCTCTGGTGGCTGAATTCTCAACAGTCTGGAGTCGTTTAATAGATTTTTGATTCAGGCAAGAAAAGAGAGTGTTGCAGTGGCCCAGGCGTGAAGAGATGAAGGCGTATACAATTGTCTCAGTGTCTTTTAAAGTTAAAATGGATTGTATTTTTGAAACATTTCTAAGATGATTAAAAACATGATTGTACGACCTCTTTGACATGCTGCTCAAAACTTAAATTACTGTTAAACCAGACTTCAAGATTCCTTGCAACACGTTTGATATTATCCAATAGGGGAACAACCAAGGACAGAATTTGTTGAGTGATGTGCTGCGGCCAGATGACAACAGTCTCTGGTTTGGTGGGTTCAGCTGAAGACTTTTTTTTTTTTATATCCAGCTTTTAACATCAGTAAGGCAGTCACTGTCTGAACACATCATTCAAAGGTCTGTGGGTCTAACAGGCAGGTACATATGTGTGTCATGAGCATAAAAATGAAAAAGACACCATGTCTTTGAATAACGTGCCCAAGGGGAAGCATGTACAAAGAGAATAAAATTGGTCCCAGAACCAACCCAAGGCACACCATACTTACACCATACTCCGAAGCTGTACCAGACATCCCCACCTGCTGCCTCAATCTGTCTAAGAGGATGTTATGATCAACCGTGTCAAAGCTGCACTAAGGTCCAGTAGTACAAGGACTGAGCACATGCCAATGATCACCCATGACAAATGTTAATACCAGGTCTTAACAGGCTCTAAGACTCCAAAAACTGAGGTAGTTTCAGCTGAAACATTAAGTCTACATCACAAGAAAAAAATATCATGTTTCCCCACATACAGTACATGCAGAACTTTTGAAGTGGTTAAATGTCATGTGATTTTTCCCTTCTGTTATGCATATGTATGTGTGTCTTTGTGTACCAGCACGTCTTTTCACACTTCGCTTTGCAGAAATTCATCATCCTCCGGGCGGCATGTTTATATTTATCCCCCGTTCTATGCTGCTTTGTACATTTGTGAGAGATTCACACGTGTAAGTGCTCACAAACACACACACACACGCATGCACATGCAATATCTTCATGTTTCCTTTTAATTAATGACTATGGTGCTAATTAGAAGGCATGCAACTCCTCAATGCCCTCCGACTGTCTCTCATCCATTCTTAGATTCATGCCGAGCTTTATGAAGCAACACTGATGTTTTGATCTCTACTGAAAACAGCAGAGGCGAAAGAAGGGGAGCGTTTGTGGGATAAAATAACTGCACAGTGCTAGACATGATAAAGAAGAAAATTACAGCGGTTTTGTGTTGCTCATGGCTACACAACAAGGGTCTATGTCTATGCAACTGTGCATTGTATTGTGTTCTTGTGTTGCCTCTAAGTATTTTTTCAGCACACTCTGTTCAATTTAATCACTGCTGTATGCTCATTCTCACTTCCACAGTCTCCCCTAATGAGCGTGACACACTGACAGTGTCACCATGTTAAGCCTCTATTCTTTTAATTATCTTCTTCCCCACTACTTGGTGTGACAAAGGTTGCCTCCTGTCAAAGTTTAGTCCGCTTGGGTCACGATGGCATGGGGAGATGTTAAATGACCACACATTTAGCGCAGAGAAAAGTCTGCCTGTTTTCTAAGCGACCTGTTGACATGTAAGACTTTGATCCTGGATTGAAGCATCTGATTAGGAAGCTGAAGTCTGGAAGCCAAATAGCAACATTTAAATACTTTCACAGGAGTTGTGAAATGCAATTCAAACGATGTCTTTAAGACAAAGCGACTGTGTCTGTTTGGGTTTGTTTTGTTCTCCTGCTCCCACACAACACATATTTGGCATCACACGATGCAACAGTGAAAGCTGAGAATAACAAATTTGGAGGACAGGCAGGAAAACGGACGCCTTGACAATTGAGGAGATTGTTGAGGCCTCTTTAACAGCATGATTGATATCATTACCATCTGTCATCAGAGTGTCATGGTGTGATGATTGCGACTATAAGGATCCCCCACACATATAATAAAGAAAATGTGCCGTCGTTTACTAAACCACATATTTGTCAAAGATAAAATATGGCCTTGGGTTACTATGACAACCAGTGATTCTTTCATTTCTTAACAGATCTCACTTGTTCTCTGGTGATATAAATGTTAACAGTTTGCATTCAGGCTGCAGTTAAACCACAGTGATGGATTAACGTCGTCTGGCACTGCATGCTAATTTATATTCACCTGTAGTGCCGGTCAAGCTGCAGACATATTATCAATACACTGTATATTTTTACTGTTGAAAACAAAAAAAAACTGAAAACATAAATATACTATTTGGCTTTTCACAGCTGACATTTTGACATGTCAGGTGTTACTAATGACATTAACGATGGCTTTGTTCTGTTCAAGCGTTCTCGTACGGCAGTCTGACTTGTCATAGCAGGAAAAGCACAGGTGAAACTAATCTCCTTAACGATGGCTCAGTTCCATCAAGTGTCCCAGTCAGCCATGCCAGCCTGCATTTACAATACCAGTATCTTGGAACCAGTGTGCATAAATGGAATTCAGGTGTTTTAATGTTATCAGTTATACCCGTGCTTTTCTTGCAATGATGTGCCAAATATCTGCTGTGAAAAAGGTATATAGCAGCGCTCTAAAACCTGGCAGCTAAATAAAATCCAGCCATCAATGAAAGTAGTATTTACACCTGTGCTTTTTCCTGCTTTAAAATGCCATAGTGGCTTCTGTGAAAAAGGCGTACTGAAAGCATGAGTCTTGATTGCATGCTAATTTTACACTCCATGTACTAAATACCTGTTGTGCTTTGCAATGTAGGACAATAATGTTCAGTATACTACAGCACACTAACAATTCAAGCATAGCAAGGAGTGTGCATACTAACATTTTGAAGAAAGATAAAATTCCAGTGTGAATACACCACCCTCCTAAAACCCAGTTCAGACCAAAGATTTGTGAAGAGACAAGCTCAAACTTACAACTACTTGCAATGTACCGTTCTGCAATGTCCTGAAAATGTGCCAATTTACACCAATGTGACAAGAAATTTATTATTGATATATTTATTCTATATTTAACAGGAACAGTGCACAGCTACTTAGCTGCACCAGAGTTAGATATAAGCTAATTTTCTGTCGTCCCTAGACAGGAAACAGAGACTCATTTTTCTGCTCAAAGACACTGTTACAAAATTTAACATATTCATGCACAACGGTTTCAGCAATGACAATAGCAAGACAACACAACATCAAGTCATCGCAACAATAACAGCAACAACAACACAACTACAACACTAGGACACCATAACAACAGAAAAACTACAACATTAAGAAATAACAAGATGTCATAGTGTTAGATTAAGTGTTTGAGTTCATGTTGAATGGAGACATGATTGAGCTGGTCTTAAATTTCATCTTAAATTTAAAACGAACAAAGCTGTTGCACTGTCTTATCTCACTTGGTGCTGAGTTCCAATAGTTTGTAGCTCTAACAGAAAAGACTCAAACTCAATAGCTCTGTGTTGGTCATCCTAGATGGCCTCCCATTGTACGAACTCTTTTAACGGAGGAGCAGCCAGATCATTAAGACAGTGTATTGTCTCCACAACAATGGCTCTCTCTACTTCCGTTCTAACTTCCAGTTTTTCAGGCTTATTTTGTCCCTGAATGTCATTTGTAGCTTGTTATGATTTGCATAAAGATAGTAATAGTAAAACACTTGCTATCGTTGCGTTTCTAGTAGTAATTAAATGGCAAAAACATAAATCAACTTAAGCTTCAGGTGTTCATAGTAAATATGTTACAAGAAATTTAAGTGCCAGTGCAGATCAGTCAGTGAATGAGTAGGCTTTGTATGTGTGATATGCACATGTACGGAGAGTAGCAGCAGCAACCCACCATTCGACACTGCAACACCGTGAGGACGGAGACAGACAGCCATGCCAACACCTGTGGGAAAGACAATGAGATGGACTCAGGCTCAGCAGGGATGGAGGACTTTTGTCTGCCACAGCAAGCGAACACATCGTATACTGACAGGTTGACTTGACCAGCTCACTTCGCTACAAGCCAATAGGCTGTGGAAATAGTTGCCCGGCCTTAAGTTGTAAAATCAGCCACTGGAGTCTTGACAAGCTGAGTCGCAGGGGGCACCATCAGCCAACCTGAGTCACCCTGAGAGAGGCCAGAACACCACTGCAGATTCTCACTGCAGCGTTCTACGGTTTTGTCTCGTCCCAAAACTTTGATCTGAACTGGGCTTAAGCTTGTTAGAATTTATAGGCAACACAACATAGAAATGGGACACAGATCCACCCATTTTGAAGCCGAATGAAGTTTGATATACTTAAAAACTACCCATTAAATACCAGAGATATTTAATTCAATGTCAAAACACATTTTTTAGTGTTCTTATTTTTTATTTAGACTTGGCATCAATGTTGCAGACTCTCCCCTCACCATACGTCTCCCCATATCTGCCCCATCTCCCTCCCAACAGTGATGATGCTATTTAAGAAACCACTTGCATGCACAGTCGAGTGCATCGTTTCCCGCCTACTGCAGCTCATTTAATAATTGAAAATCACTCACTGTAGATGAAAGACAAAAAAAGAAGGTACACTGTGCACGGAGCAAAATCTTTGATATGTCACACTGCATTCTTTGTAAGCTTGATCTCTGTGCCCAGCTCCCATGTTTTGTCTGGATGTAGATGTTCTCTCAGCTGGGGGCTTCCAAAGGCAGGGACCACTGGGATATGTATATTTGCTCTGCTGTCAGCTTGTCAGAGCAGATACAGATTAATTCCAGTAGTGTCAATAAGTCAAAGCCACAGGGGTAAACAGGGGAGGAATTGCAAAGAAAATTGAGTCTTAGTGAAACAGAATAGTTGAGAAGCGATTGAATGATAGATTGAACAGATTAAGTAGGGACGACTTTAGAGAGGTAGCATAAGCTACTTCGGTTTCATTTTCATGTATGAGACTTGCAGAGAGACTGAGAAAGACTGAGCGAGGAACAAATGACCAGAGGCAAAGATTGATATCCGAACCAACTGAGGCACCCAATTAGGCTTTATGCTGCATACTGGCAGTATAGTCCCCATGCTATCTCTGTGCACTATAACACACACTTCTATATGTTTCTAAGGATGTGGTTATTGAGCTGAAATTAATTAAAAACACATCTTTGCAATGCACAGCCTCTTCCTGGGACATCTTCTCAAGAGCAGCCGAGGCACATTTCAGAATTCATTAGCTGCTTAATGATCATTGCCTGACTGGCACTCCCACAAATGTGCCAATCAAATTCGGAAGTTGAGATTTCGAGAGAGGTCGAGGACCATCCAGATACCATAGAATGTGTCTTCAGTTAATTGAGCACTCTTCTCTTCCTCTTGGTGGCTTGTAGGGGTTAAGAGTACACAAAAAAAAAAAAAAAAAAAAAAACTTTTTACAGCAGATTCATCGTCACTGGCAAGTTCAGCAACATCTTAACACAGTTCTAACTCTATACCATTTTAGGAGAAAGTTTTGGTCGTGTTCTGTGAAGATTTCCTACAACCAAGCAGGGAGGCTCATTCAGCAACACACAGGGAAAGGTCTCACTTAATGGGGATTGGATGCTCCGTTTCTGCTGCAGCTTCAATTTGTGATTTCTGCTGAAAAGACAGATGTCTTCTTCAAGAAAATTCTTTCCTATTGCAGGTTTCAACCCTTAAAAATCACCTCTCTATTAATTTCTCCCTGTCAGCTTACCTTACTTTGCACTTTCTTGCAATTCGGCTCGCTTCCACAAGGACTGAGCCTTACCTACATTCGTCTCAAAACAGGAGGAGGCATTTTATGTGCAGCTCTTGCATTTGCATCCGTTGTAGTGGCATTTGTTTCCTGGCAAATCCACTTGACTCATTGACAGATGGTTTATTCCTCTTTTTTTTTTTCTCCACCAGGTGTCGAGAGGGCTACCAGGGAATCCGCTGTGACCAGTTTCTGCCAAAGACAGACTCCATCCTATCTGACCCAAGTGAGTTTTCTACATTTTTCTACTTCGTGTACTGAGTGAACCGACATATACCATTAGAACATAACATCAAATTTGAACGCATAAAAGTAAACATGAGGGAAACGGAGGGGGTCGTGTTTTTTAGATCCTTCTGACGAAGTTCAAGTGGAGTTCTTATGAGTATTGATCCACATTAATAAAACACCAGAGAAAATCAAATGTTCACAAGCTTACATCAACATCTCCTGTCTGTGCAAACATCCCTCAAGACGGAGTAATATATTATAATATCAGGTTGACAGTATGAGTAGAAATCTGCTGTTTCGGTGTAATATATATTCACAGCTTGTTTATTTTCTTATTGCATATTTCCCTTGAATAATCTATCATGGTATTTCTTCAGAAATGCTGTTAGTCACAGCAGCAGTAGTGCAGTCATAGGTTGGTTTCCTCTCTGCACATTCAATTCTATTAGCATGACTAAACTTCCTCTGTGCATAATGCATCTACGTGCAATGTAGGGCTGTAAACTTCTGGTTGGTTGGTCGTTTGTAGATATGCTCTTGTCCAACCCAATTCTCATTCGTTGGTCAATTGCTGGTGTTACTTTAGTAAGGCCATGTGTCCACCAAAGCCTCTCTTTTCCAGCTGGAAATAGCAGTTGTTGTTCTTAGGCAGTTGTATTTATCACTCTGTGATGGTTGGTCTTTGTGGTATCTGTCCTGCCTGTTGTCCACTGTGACTGGTCGTCTGGTGACAGTGATGAACGCAACATTTTACCCATTGCCCAACCTTAATTTTTAGTCAGAAAACAGATGAATAATCACAGAAGACATTCAGATTTTATCATATGGATTTCATTTATAGTCTTCAAAAAGACACTGCCATTCAGGACTGCTTTACAAAGCTTCTGAAAGGGATATGATCACAGCAGAGCCCTTGCTGGATGACAAACGTTACCTTCTTGGCAAAAACTAGTAAGTCTCTCTTGCATGCAGTGCTACAGAGATATTTAATGCTACTAATGTTATGCTGTATATGACATAATCAACCCCAGAGTTAACTTCTTTAGTGTCCAGTATGACTGATTTTTCTCATCAGTCTTGTTCAGCGGTTAGTGGTGAAGGGGCTCACGCATGCAGCTCAGGTGTAAAAACGCTTTACAGATAACAGTGGACATAACGTGTATTTTTTATTTGAGGCATTTCACTTGCCTGAACACAGAGCTTATCTGCCCTGGACAAGTGTTAATGTCAAGACCTGTGACAGGAAAAAAAATGCTTTGGTGGACACACAATGCTACCAGGTAGCGGGCAGAGATACATACAGATCTTCATCTCCCACTGACCAATCGACTGGTTGAAGAGGAGGTAGAATTTCAGTCGACCACAATTTTCTGTGGTTCAGTACAGTCCTAGTGCCATGTGTAGATCAGTGGGTTTTAAAGCAGGCCCTCAGAAGCCACAGCACTGCTTGTTTTTGAACTGTCCACCCAGATAATTGCAGTCACAATAATTGCATTCACCTGGCATCCCAGGTGAGCTCCAGTCCCTGATTAGAAAAGTGGCATGGTTGCGGGTCTAAATTTGAAAACCAATGCTATTACATGCATTGATTCACAAAGTGAAGCAGGGCCACTGCAAAGTAGAAAAATAACAAGTATTCCTTAATAAATTCTGACAATGAATTTGATGAAAACATTGAATAATTAGTTAAAAAACAGAGCAGCTGCGCACATCCAATTAAATAGGTGCTGGACCAGAAAACATACATAAAGTCAAGACAGATAGTCTGCACACTTAATGCTCCCACTTCACATGCATTTATTTAGCACATCCCAAAAAATACTACTGGGAGCATCAAGTGTGCGGACTGTCCTTCTTGACTTTATGAAAACATTGAATACAATGCAAGAAAGTGCAATTTGCTTCAAAATACCACAAAATCAATACATCTTAACAACAGCATTTTTGATGATTCCAAATAATCTTCAGTCAAGTTTTCTTTAATGGTTAAGTAACAATAATTTATTGATTTACAGCAATTCAAGCTTAGATTTTCTATCTTCTGTTATATTTTCTTACAATTTGTCCGAATGTTACTTTTCCATTCTCTCTTCTATCCCCTCCTTTCTCAAATATCCTCTCCTTCTCAGACTAATGTCACTTCTCCCATTTCTTTATCTTCCAAACACATGGTCCTCTCAAAGTCATACAGCTGAGGGAAGAACACCAATTGCCCTAACTTCTGTCCTTACTGCTCGCTATCTATGCAGTATTAATTTCCCCGTTCCTCTCAGCTCATTCCAAAAAATATGCAACCTTGTCACTGGGGCACCAACGTCATGGCAGTACAATAGCTTATCTGTGACTTTTCCACCAACAAGGCGCACACTGTAATAGCACCATTTACCGTTAAAGGACAGTACTGTGCCTTTGGGGATTTATACCTCATAATTGTCCAATGTCAAAAAAGCCCTCTCTGCGGTAATATTATGAAATTTAAATTTCTCATTATGAATATGTCCTACTTGATTGCAAAGGAGAATGTGCCATAAATGAGACATGTAGATTAAATGTGGCAAATGCAACAACACTGTAATCACTTGCTCTTTGTTAATATCCTTTACTTTCCAGATCATTAATTAAGTCTCCGTAATGAGGTTTTTAATTCCAAGCAAGTATTAGGGTAATTGTCCTTGTTAGAACAACATTGGTGTTCACTGAAGTGACACCCATCGCTTTGTTTGTTCACCAAACCTGCTGACCTGAACACATTGGTAGCGAAGAACTATTACCATCCTCATCACTTAAACAATTTGTCAAATGTCAAACAGAAGCAGTTGCTGGTTGTGTTGCCACTGTATGTGTTGATCATCTTGAAGAAACCTTAGCCACTGAACCCACATGCATAAGGAGTGAACCGGCTCAATGTGTTATCAATTATCTTTGGAAAGTCAATGAGCTCAGTCAAAAGTAGCAACTTTCCGATCATGTTTTTGTTCCTGATCTCAATCTGAGTCATTTAATACTGGGTAGCCGCCAATAGCTACTCATTTTTGTTATATTTGTGTTTAATTAGCCTACATTAAAATTAGCAAAGAAACTTAAATATGTCTGATAGCAGAATAAATCCACTTGAAGGAAACTAAGGAAATACAGTACTACTTGTATGACATATTGTGGGTAAGCCTTATTGTATGGATGCCATAGGTTCTTGTGAAATGAGTGATTATCTAACTCTGTGTAGCAATGTACCTGTAAATTAAGATGAATGAAGAACTGATTGATTTGGTGCTAATGAGAGTTGAAATGGAGACAGTGTTCAATTGGTGCGCTTCCAGTTGATTTCAATTATTAATAGCATAACCCAGAATGTCTGTGCACATCAGGACAGCTCATGATTTAAAAGTGAGTTTTCACAGGCAAGCATACAACTCAACATTTCTGTGATTATCTAATTATAAAGTTAATGCCAAATGAATTTTTTCAGCCCAGATGAAGATGTTGGTATTGCACATTTCTGCAAACTACAGACACGTTATGTTTGTATGTTTCATATGCATAACTTCTTAAAAGATGTAGTGTTTGAGCTGACTGTGTCAGCTGGAGACGGAGGAGATGGACGGGATGGTGGACCACATAACATGTAGGCGAGACACCTGCCAAGCTGCAGACCACTGTGTGAGACCAACAAACAACACAACTGGTTGTTTTTCAGCGAGTCACTGTTGCGTTTCCACCAGGAATAGTGCCACAAAAAGTGATTGGTTTTTACTGAGACATTGTAAATTTTGTGCCACAAAAAAACAGGTATTTTAGGCTAAAACATGATCTTCTCCAAACCATTTCCAAGTGGTTTTTGTGCCTAAACCAAACCCCACATTTACCTCTACATTGTTGAAATGTAAAGCGTAAAGTCTCATTGCATTGGCTACATGATAACATACAAACAAAACATATCCATGGTTTGCAGAAAGGAACAATGCCATCATTTCTTGTGACAACTGGGTTGCAGAAGCAGTACAGCTGCACAACTGCATATAAACTCAAGACAACCAACTAAAGTCAGTGTTTCCCAGGAAACTTTCTTGGAAATTATTAGGAATGATTATAGACCTGTGAAATTTAATATGAGTAACTCCAGGAGTGAAGACGATTGAGTTTCGACATCCAGGATCAAAGTTGCTCTCTAGCAAACAAAAGTAAGTCTGTCGCTGAATATTAACCGGCGACTCTTTCAGGTGAATTTCCATAAAAATTGTCTTGGAGTTACCAAGTCATTACTGAGGAATGTGTGACTTGGAAAAAAAAGAAAGGCTTTCTACTTTTTGGTATCCCTGCTGAACCCTCAACACACATCCCCTACTCTTCTCTGTTTGTATCAGCTTTAGCTCACACCACTTTCCCTTATTCATTTCTGATCTCATTCATCTCTTCTTTGCAACTTTCTATAACTCTCTGCCAAATCTCTATCCTCAATTCATTGTCTGATATTAAGAATTGATCGGCCTACTTTCAGGTCATTCTTCTCACTGGCTTCCATCCCTCCTCTGACTGCCTTCTTTATTTCTGACACATCTCTGTTTTCTGTTCTCTACTACAAAACACAATGTTGTATAGCCTATGGATTTCTTTTTTCAGTAACACCACCTTTTTCTTTCTTCCTTTTTTCCCATTTTATTCAACTACTTGCTGCTTCAAAAAGTTGGTAAGTGCAAAGTTGGAAAAGAAGAGAGGCAGATTGTGGCCTCCCTCTTCTTTCCTCTCCCCCCCAGATAATCTTGTCACAGCATCACTCTCCTTGACTCCTCTGCTCGCAGCTCATCAAATCCTAATTTCCCGGGTTACCTTTGTGTCTCGTGCTCGAGCTTGCCTCAGTGTTGACATCCTCGTTCCCTCTTCCAAATTTCCCTCCAGACGGCCCCCGCTCGCCCCCATCTGTCTTTTGCTAACCTCCTCCGTGCCATCCTTTCCTCAACACGCATCTTGTCCAAGTGTCAGACCTCATCCCTTCTCCCTAGCCTACAGTTCTCTGTCCAACTCATCTCCTAAGACAAAGTGGCACGGGCCTCAGATGGACTGAGGCTTAAATAGTGCCAGCTAAAAAGGTTCACCAGCAGGGCAGACAAACGCTGCCAAGGACCTCTGGCACGCTGCGGCCTCGACGGAAGGGAAGGAAGGGCGCGAGCGAGGAGAGAGGCTGGATGAAAGTGGACACATCTTCTGAGCAGGGCTATCACACTGTCTCAGGGTCCCACAGGACAGAAAGGGAGTCATGACTGCAATGGCTAAACAAACAAAACGAGAGTGAGATACAGGGCCAGGCGGAGAGGGAGAGTTTGTCTTCTGGACAAAACACAGAGTACTATAACCTTTAGGTCAAACAAGTCAGAGCATTGTTTAAAAAAAAAATGGCTTTAAAAACTGCATATCAATATTGAATAAAAGGCATAGTAATCAATAATGGAATGCAAAGCATGAATAAATGCCAGACAGTCAGCCATAAAGCATTTTACAGACAGAGCAAGAGAAAACAAGGAAGGAAGTACACATATTATAGGGCAGCAGCTAATGAATTAATCATTGAGACAATAGAATATCAAGAAATAGTGGAAAATGCGGATCAAGTTCTGAGAGCAAAAGCTTTCAGTCATGTTGTTTTGTTTGATTTCTAATGTTATAAAACGGTGAAAAGTGGCTAATTTTCACATTTCAGAAGCTCGAACCAGTGAGCATTTTTCATCTCTGCTTGACGAGTTGAGCAATTTGGACCTTTAAAAGCAGTTGTCACAAGGTGGGCCATTTTGAAGCTCAAGCTGTGCAGCCAGATATTGTCCAAACTCACTGAATTTAATTTTAGATTGGTGGAGATCTCAAAGTTTCCAAGTATGCTGCACTAAATATATCAGGGGGAATGTGTGTGAAATGGTGCACAAAGCATCATTTGATGAAATGTTGCATCCATACATAACACAAAGTCTTGGGTTTGAATATTTTATTCAGCGTAAACAGCATATGGCTTCCACACAGTGGAGTCGGAACAAGCTGTTTCAGAGTGTGTGTGATACTGTCAGTGTGGAATAAGATGATTAAAAAACTTAAGGTGGGACTCCAAGATTCTTACAAGCACTGGTCAGTTTTGAGATTTGGGGCTGTTTTGCTTTCGTAACATGTCTTCTTTCAGACAAGTGAAAAGAAAATGTCCAAAATACACATTTCAGTGTTTAATTTAGTTCAGATTTCTACAAATGTATTCAAAATGCACATATTTGATTAATTAATACCTTGTTTGCATGTCTTACAATTTCAGAAAACTTGTAATAGTTAGTTTGATGTTTTATTTATTTTTGTGTGTGCTTTTATTTATGTATTTATTAATTAATTAATTTATTGTCTAAAAATATATGGAATTATACAATACATACATTTAAAGCCGTTTTAAATTTTTATTTTTTTTTTCTCATATTCTGAGCCAAAAATCTAAATTTCAGTAGCTCTTACATACTCTACACTTTTCAGTTTTGTTCTTGGTTATATTTTAAAGGTTTTTAAATAGGGGTTGGTTCATATATTATTCATAGCCTGATTTACACAACATTATTTTACTAAACATGACACAAACAGCATTTTCTGATTTATGGAGTGATTTAAAGAGATCCAAATTCCTCTCTGTAAAAATCTGTGACTCATACATGTCAGCAAATAAGCATTGTGAAACTGACTATATCCAGTGTCCAGATTTTTGTTCTGGAAATGTATGCAAATCAGCACATATTCAATTATATAGTGCTTCATTTGCGTATCAGAAAACCTGTAATTGTAAGTAATCAACTGGGGCATTGTGGTATCTGTTAGTTACCCCGTTTCCCCCTGTTCACCTGGGTGTCTCCCTTTAAGTTACATAGGGTAGGGAAAAAGGAGGATAGTTAATTGTCAAGAGGCTCAAACTAGACTAATGTAAACTGATTAATTGATTTACACATTTGTCATTTCAACATAACGCTGTCAATAGCGCTTTCAGCTTTGAGAAGAAAGATGCAAAGGTTTCATTGATGTTGTAGGCCTTTCTAACCAGGTTACGATAAGACAGAAATCTCAAATGAGTAGCACCCCTATCATTCTTGGTCTTGAATGTGGTATAAGACAGATCTCGCAGCTTTCAGACTTTAAGACAACGAAGGTGGAAAGTGTGCACATTAAACCCCAGTTGGGTTCAGGTACAGGAAAATAAAAACACCATAAAAACAGGAAAGAGGAAAGGTCATCCACACTCAGAACTTTTCAAGCTCCCAAAATATTTTTTATTGATGTAATGTTTCCACCTACAAGGTTTTTGTCGGACAAACAACGAAGCCTGATGGTCAAAACACTGGATCGATAAAAGTTCTTCTGGGACCTTGCAAGATTCAGCTTATGGACAGCTTGAAGATTTACACTCTGGCACGTGAAGGGTTAAAATGTGTGTGATGTAGCTAGGAGCCAAACCTAACCTGGTCTCTGAAAAACTCACAAAGATTTTCGAACCTTGTGTTTAAAACCAGAACAGAAGATCTCAGGGGCTGAACATGACTCACTGATGTGCGTTTAGTTCTCAAAATGCTGACAAGGCTCAACGGTGAGTATGTCACCAAACTCGCTTGATAGGATGTTTTGAGATCAAAGCTTTGTTTAGGTTTCCTCTGGATCTGTGAAGGGGGAACAAAGGCTTTCTGTTGTTATCCTTACATACAGTATGTCAAATCTATTCATTGGAGAAGAAACAGAGTTCAAGCTGCGTTTGTTGTCGAGACATCTTTTGTTGTTCAGTCTGGGAGGTTGCTGATTGGCACTGCCTATTTCTGAGGAACTTTCACAGGATAATGCAGTATTCATAAAGTAGACAAGACTCTAAATGTATTCTCTTTGAATGGTGTTGCCTCTTTTCTGCCCAACCTCAATACCTTTCTTTAGTACTTTCATCATCTATATAGCCCTTCCGCAATCATAGTCTCGGTCACAAATTGAAAAACATATTCAGCGTGTCTCAATCGAAAGGCCCGGGAGCCAACACAGTCTGGTTTTACGACGCTGCGAGGGTTGAGTCAGAATCAGCATACTTTCACCAACAATACAGGACATGCATCATATCACAGCCCATAGACACAGAGAGGGAGAGATTTAGCGATTTAAATCTAGAGACAAATTTAATTCACACTATCTTTATGAGATCTGATTTCATGCTTGACAGGTTTGTGTGCACCGCCGATGATAACACCGCAGTAATCATGCAAGTCCAATTTCCCCGAGAATACAACCCTGTGTTTCACGTTGTGTTGCATGTTTCAGTCCGTAAGATATAAAGGAAGCATAAAATGTGCAATTGCTTTAAGCTTTATGCTTTTATCATGGGCCAACTGTTGAGGCAAGGGCAAGTCACCTTGGTTGGATTCAATAATGCTCTACAGAGAAAGTGACACGTATTGTTTATTCACAACTGTGCAAATACTTCCATTTCTGCTCCAGCCTTGCAGTGAGGCTCACAATAGAATATTATTCAATTGAGTACAAGGAGGATTCGTGGTATGTATTAAAATGGTATGACTTAAGTGTCCTCGGGCAAAACAGTGAGAACCCTTGAGCTTCAAGGTTGGATACTCTGTGGCTGACCCTGTAGACACTTTGGAAATCATAAAAAACATCAGACACATGCCCATTCATGTAGTTTCTATCTTTATCATATAACAAAGTCACGATCAGTGTTGGACAGTAGTGTCACGACAAGTAGTTACTAACTTAACTACATTTCTCAGAGGCATGGTGATATTGTCACAACTTTCTGAGTAGCTTTTCAGTTGCCGTTGATTAAATCGATTAATTAACCAAGTAGCGCGGCATTGTCCACAAAAGTTTCAAGCTCTTCTTCCCAGGAAAAGCTCTGAAGTGCAGCGGACATTTTTCTGTGGAGGTCTGGATAAAATTCAGGATAATAAAACTGAGGATAAGTAATGTGACTGATGCCAGCACTACTCCGAGGCGTGTAGACAAGGGAAGCACATCCGCATGACATCACATAATAATCCTGCAGTTTATTACTGCTTTCGCTGTTGGTTTGTCTTGGCAAGACCCGCCCTACTCTGCCTCTGATTGGCCACATTGCACTTCTTGACACGTCTCTCTTGTGTCTTGCCCATAGACTGTATATATTTAGTGGATTTGCAGCGGACACTGGAGAAATAGACATGAGAAAAGAGCTAGAGAGACAGAGAACAGTATTTAGAGGCCGTGCACATGCCGCATCATTAACTGCCTAGAAAACATGAGGTCGGGCGCTGGGTGCTCCTCCTGTGCCTACTTTGTGCCAACTTTCAAAGTTGGGTATAAGGTGCTGCTGAGGCAGGTTGCATCTGAAGTTGTGAAGCGACCATAACCAGCAAAGTATGTGCCATCAAGCCCTTACAAAATGGCGCTCGGGAATGCATGCTTGCCGCAACAGCGTAGCTCTTGCATCTGAGCATGACTGCCATGCATCTACATTGAAAACAATGAATTTGAGGGTGCTCAAAACCATAGCATTTTGTTGCCTAAACCTAACCACATGTTTTTGTGGACATCCCAATTTTGGCATTATGGATAGTTAACAGCAGATGCAGGAGGATACCTGGCATGTATTATGTCGACTTGAAAGTCCACTGACAAAGCAACGATATGTGACGGCTTTGGAGGAGAGCATGTCAGTCTAGCACTTGTTGATGAATAAAGACATTTATCATACCTTTGAAACATATCATGCTTTTTTATAACAGCACATAGTTTCACAGTAGGCTGTAGATCAGTAGGCTGTAGATAAATAAATGCTGAAATGCTTTGGCTTGCAGTGACCTTTCTGAATTTCACATTAAATTAGTTAGAAAGCTGCAGTTGCAGCTACAGAGCTCCGGTACCAAATGTCCTTGATCTATTTTCCTCAAGTAATGCCGGCACATTCCTTTAAGTGCATGTTTTCGTGTGTGTGCAAGGACGTTTGTTGTTTCTGCGCTCTACATTTTTGCATTTGCGTTTCTGCATGGTTGCATCTCCATCCCGATATTCCCACGCAGTGTTGGGAGGTAAAAAAGCAGCGTCTCAGGGGACAACGTGTTGCATTCACACCATCTGAAAGATGACGAGGAAGAAAAGATCTAGCTGAAAAGCACTTGACGTCTCTGGCATTAACTCTGGTATCAGCCATCCCTCTTATACTGACTTATTATGGCAAGGAAAATCCAGTCTACCAGGATATGGATAAAGAACTGTCAAGTCTGCGTGCTTGACATCCTTACGAAACCAAAGCCAGAGGGGGTCTGAGATGGGTTGCCTCTTAAGATGTGAAAGATTTGAGTTTCTTTAATGCCTAACAATCACCAGAAGCAGATAGAAACCTTTCAATCCTGGATCAAGATTTTGTATTTTGCACTTTATAATATCTGAAATAATATTGCTTGCTTTGTATGAAGCTCTAGCTGCAGAGGTACAGGCTACTTTTAGTATAATTGGCGTGTGTCCGGGGTGAAGGAAGTGGCAACATTCACATCCAGACTTCCCATTAAAAACAACAAAAGAGGACTCTCTTTGGCAGCAGGTCTCTTTGAAACCTGATGAAAAGAATCCATCTTGCACATTAATAGTGTTCACCATCTCCTCTTTCACTAGACGTGGCGTATTTGTTTGTGCTTGCATGCAAGACCCTTTACTGGATTGCAATTAGTAACATAATCCATAAGCTGCCATTAGACTATGCTAATGAAACAGATTGCAAATGTAAATTTAAATAAAGGCAGAGATCAAATTTACCCTGCTCTTTCATGTACAAAAACCAGACACTCAGAGCCAGAGTCATATAAGACTGAGGTCTTGTGATGTGCAAAAATTAACAAACAAATCTTTTTGAACGACTCTTTTTAATGTCCAGTGCGTATCAGATCAACCTGTCGTACACTTGAGTGCTCATGAATTCCCGACTTTTGCCACTCGCTGTCACTGTAAGGAAGGGTACTGCTCTCACTGCCTGCTACGGTGAGTGAATGAGATGTGTTTGAGTCAGACTCCAGTTCAGACAGCCGAGCAGTTACACTCAATGAACGAGAACGAATGAACCATTCTCTCAAGGTGGAAAGCATTCTGCTTCCCCGGGAAGAACGACAAATGGAGTCAGATAATACTTCTGTAACAAATGTTGTGGTTACATGGCCGAACTACATACAAGCATGGGCTCGTTATGTAGAAAAAACAATACATATTATATACATTGCTTAGCAAAATTTAGATGTTTCATTCATCCTCAGACATTATTTAGTATCAGTACTCACCTCCTGTTGCTTGGAATACCCAAAGGAAAAAGTTATATTCCATACATAGCTTTAGAGCAGGTAGCTTGCCACTTAAACAGCCTGCTAGGTGTCATGTTGCTCGGGATATAGAACAACTGGATTCAGAGAAAGGCACAATCAAAGTGGGAGTGTGCGTGTCTGATTTTCTTTTCTGCAGGATGCACCAATACAATCCTGGGCTTTATGTAGAGGAGCTGGAAGCCACAGATATAGAGGAGGATGGTTCTGTGCATTTGTGCAAAGCATGGATGTCTTACTTTTTAACGTTATTACGTAGCAGTTACATTGAAATATTCACACAATCATGGCTGGAGAAGTCATTGATGTTTCTGTAAAATACAATCGCTTTTTGCGGCACTACTTCCAGTGGAAAAACAGTGACAGGTCCCTAAAAATCACCCATGTTTGGCGGCTAAAAAGCAGTTGAAAACAACCCAATGATTCACTCAAAAATGACCAGTTTTGTTGTTTGTTGGCCTCCTTCCCATGTAGGTGACACACCATCCACCATCCCTCCACCCTCAGATGACAAAGTCAGCTCATATACTACGTCACTGTAGAAACGTTGATATATACACATGTAACATATTTATAGTTTGCACAGACATACAGTGGCAACATTTTCCTCTGAAGACTGGTCTGAAAAGGGTGGAGGTAAAGGTTCAGGAGAGAAAAGAACGGAAATGAGAGTACGGTAGTGAAGATGAGAGAATCAGAGAAAGAGGAGACGTGACAGGCTAGCTGCCTCTGAAAAATGTCTTACTCTGGTCTCTGAGGTGTCCTTGTGGGGTTCTGAGCATTTTATTTTTTGGCTGCAATGGCAGATAAAAAAACACCAATGACTTTACCAGGGTCTGGAGTGACCAAAGGATGGGCACAGAGCCTCAGAGGTTTGGTTTTAAATCGCAAAAATAAGGACAGGTTTCTGAGGCATGGTTTATCTCACAAAAATGTAAAAAATTTTTTATTTCCTGTGCAAGTTTCACCCTTCAAGTATCACTGTCTTCCCTTGCTGAGACCTAGCAAGTACAAGATCACATTCCTACTGCTTTAGTTGCACTCCTTCGCTAGCGAGAGCCAGAGTGTACGGGTAAGATATCGCTGCTGCAGATGGTGGTGGCAGATTCTCAGGCAAGCTCTGTCGTCAGCCTGAGCTTCTGAAGATTCACACACTGTCGGATGGTGTTGCTTGCTGCATGACAAAGTGACTTCTCTGCAGGCAAACAAGGGGATGTGGGACTGTTGCCAATGGAGATTTCATATTCCCAGCATGTGTTTATTCATTTCACTTTCATTGTGTTTCAAACTTTAACCCATGAAAAAAGGTGTGTTCTCTTTGGGCATGTATTCATCGCGCTGCACTGCTAGACTGCTAGAATCAGTGTTTTTGGAACAGTTCAGCTGTTTGGCAGGATAATTAAAGTTTCCTCTTCACGGGCCAAAAAGTGGCAGTGTCATTTATACCCAGCCTTTCCAGGTTCCAGGTGCACAGCAGGGCGTTGGCACTTTGCTACTGATACCCCTCTCCTGTCAGCCTCTATTGAAACACACATGTATAGGCAGAGGTTAATTAGCTGCAGGTGCGTCTCATTGACCAGCTGGGCCGCTCCTGGCTCGCTCACATCTCGACCAATGCTCAGTCTCCACCTGGCTCACCACAGCAACACAGAACATTAGATTGCACAGCTTGTTTAACTGCCTTCAAGAATCAGAGACGTATCACTGAACAGTATTATCATGGTTGCTGTTCCTGTGAGCTGCAGCTGGTCAAAATAAAGAGCAGATTACACACTAATGCCGAGTTCAGACCGCACAATATCAGCCAAATTAAAGCCCGACCCGGCCATCCTATGATGTTGGCTTGGATTGTGAATGACAATGAGTGTCATGCGTGATAATTGATCGTTTTATCCCTTGTAGAGTGTCATCATAGACGACAAACGACACTGTGCCTGGGTCACCTAAGTCCAGACAGAAAGACTAGCATGTTAGATTTTCCTTTTGTTTTCCACGACTACTCCATCACAGCCATCACATTGATCAATAAGAACGCAGAGCAATCTGCTGCCATGGACAACTGTAAACATGGTGACTTGAAAGAAAAATAGAGGAGCTACGTTGTAGGTGCTGCTGTGAGGTGGACTTGTGAAATGGAAGAAAAGTTTGTGAAGTTACAGCAGCAACATTCCAGCATTTTTATGTTTCCTTGAGAGACAACAGTGACAAAGGGTAAAAAGAAAGTTGCTGGCAAGAAATATCAGAGGCACTTCAGTAGGCTTTTATTGTGAAACACTTGCAGGAACTTTTTGTGACAAGACCCCTTCTGATTACATCAAGCAGGTCCTGAAAGATGACCAGCTATGACTTATCATGGACCAACAAGTAGTTTGTCATGTCTGCTTGACATGCTTGACAAACTTTATAACTCCATAATTGACCCTTCGCTGAGTCCTGCCCCCCAGTACGTAGACTGGTCTTAAGTCTAGTCTTAAATGTGGAGACGGTGTCTGCCTCCCGGACTGTAACAGGAAGATGATTCCACAGGAGAGGAGCCTGATAGCTGAAGGCTCTGGCTCCTGATCTACACATGCTGCTTTTGCTCTTTAATGATTGTATCAGTGAAAAAAGGTCAATCACCTAATCTGACATAGTGACTGTAGGAACTGACAAACATATCATGCAGTCTGAGCCCGGCATAACACACGGTATGCTGCTGGGTGCACATGTTGATTCCTGAGTTTATGTCTGTCATCTCTGTGACCAAATCATTAGACACAATGTGAAATTCATTGAATACAAAAATACAAAAAAAACAGCCCTGAAAATACTGGATTTGTGCCTGATTCCGTAGGTTGATCAAAGTTAATTATGTGCATTGTGTTTTGCGTGTAGCATTAGCAGTGACAATAATAGCAGGTTCTCCCCTCTTAATATTTCCCTCTGCCTACAACGACAGAATCCATTCTGCATTCATCTCTTTTTTAATGGACAAAAACACATGAAGCTATGTCGTCCTTTAAAATTATATTCCTCCCTCAGCGGGTGAAGTCTGTGGCAAACGCAAAATCGACTACTGCAGCAGAGCTTAATGGATACTGATTGCTGAGGCCAATTTACCTTCCGCCCGTCTATTGCTATGGACAGGGATAGTAAGCAGTCAGAAAAGAGGGAGAGAAAAGAGCGGAAACTCATATTGATTGCAGCTATTCATCCAGCACGCACCCCTGTGTGACTTGGCTTTCTGAAAATATTTACACAAGTGAATACTGAATGTTTTGGATTGAATATTAAAAACAATAACTTTGTTGGTTATTCCACGCAACATGGCATTGTTTTTCTCTTATTTATTGTCCGGTTTCCCATCAGGCATCTGATCAAGACTTTTGGCGGTGCCCACGTACAGATCCTAATGGATCTGGAAGGCCCAATTTATAGTGAAGTATGGGTCTTGTCAGCTGGTGCTTAGTGAAGAATATGGCAGTGGGATGCAGATTATCCCGGGGAAGTGCAGGCTGGTGCTTGCTGCTTGCAGCCACCCTCTAGTCACAGGTCATTAATAACTGGGTAAGGGTGGCACACAGGGTGAGATGATTCTCCTGCTTCGTCTCACAGACACATTTTGCTTTTCCTCTCTTTGTCTGCGTCTGTTCTTAATGTTTGTCTTTCAGTCGGCTGCTTATAGCGTGTGTCATTTGTAGCTTTTCTTTTTCATTCATTTATTATGAAGGAGGATTGCAAGTGGGGTGTGAGCGGGTGTGGCTTTGTGCTAGGTTAGCTCAGCAGCACCCCCACTTGGTTTCCTAACTCTATGTAATGAGAGACAGGCACATGCCAGTTTCCTGAACCACATGCATGTTTCCTTCATTTAAGTCACATTTATTATTAAAAACCTGCATTAAGTACTTATGTGTACAGAATGAAAACATATGTCATTGCTCAGACACTGAGGTAATTTTATGCTCAGCAAGCATTTTTAAAGATTTAATAATTATTTGCATCTGCTTTCATTAATATTCTGTTTGTAAATTCATTATTTATTAATCCAGGTTATGAGGAGAATATTTTATGATTTGTAGAATAATTTATTTCCCAAATGTTCCAGACAAAGTGGAAATTATGTAAATATATCTCACATCAAACTATATTCTACCCAATGCACAGGGATTCTTCAGTCTCACGTGTGACTGAATGGAAATGATGTAAACAATGAAAATGTGTTTTGCTGAAAGACAGACTCTTCTCCACTCCCCGACTATATTATTCATAATACAGATTGAAAGGGGAAATAACAGATTGTAAAGAGAAAAAAACTTTTTAATGAATAAAGTTGTTGAAGCTTCTCTTGTCAATCAAACAGATCCACTTTTTTTGTTGAATCTGAAAACTAATGAATTCTAAAATATGGGAATTTTGAGTTGTTTCTGTCAACTTTAGCGTAAAACTACAGAAACATCTGTTTCCACTTAAAAGTACCATCATCAAACTCTCCTGCACTCAGCCCCAGTGTGGTAATAAGTAAATATTAGCAGAGCCATTGCAAACTGTAAACAATGTAAGAGAGAGATGGAGCACTTTGTAGTCTGGTGGAGTCATATTGTACAAAACATGGTGATGGCACTTCACCAGAATGACCTGTGAGTCGCGCGGAGCCAGCTGGAGATCAAAACAAACAGGAAACACATGTTCAAATTTGTTTGTCATGCTGGCTTTGGATGGGAGATGAGTGAATATTCACAGGACAGAAGTTTAATGTCATTACACCTCAAAATCAAATTGGGCTGAGTCAACTTTACAGCAGCAGTTTATTTCAAAGTGAAGAGAAGGTGCCTTGGTAAAACAGCATTAATTGCTGACAATATAAATAACAGAAGTGTGCATCAATGTGTTGACTGCTTAAAGACACTTTTAGGTTATGTACATTTACTTTTTTTTTAGAAGTAAAAAGTATAAACACATGACCCGAGCTTTGACTTTTGTTTTAGCACTTATTCATTATTTAATATAAAGTGAGAATGTACAGCCTGATTAAGCATATGTACTGTCCCGAGCACAATGTCAACCTTAAGCTGACTAAAGTGCAGCACGGCAACTCGCTCTCACTCTGAAGTCAGTGTATACCGGCGCTTGAACAACGTCAGACACTGTCAAAAAAAAGCTATGGTATGATACGTGGCCGGTTGCCGTTATTGTTTAACAGTGATACACGCCGGGACAACAACGTAAGTAGTTAAGGGGGCAAAAGTCCGACTAGGGCAGGTGCGAGGGGTGGCAGATGGGTCCAACAACCACCGACTTTTACTCGGGAGGCCAGTGTTCACTTCCCATAAGATTGTACAACCAAACCCTGCTCTTTTTTTCAGCCATATGATTTTGTTGCCTAAACCCAACCATGTGTTTGTGTCAGCTAAATGTAAAAACATGTGTCTGTATGCAAACTGCATTTCCTGTGAAAACAGAAAAAGTTAAGCTAGCTTCAGCTATATTTCAGTGCTCCAATGATAGGGTGAAGCATCAGCCAATCATATGTTGTTGTTTCTCGCTATGATACTGTGTTATGTAGCTTACTTAGCTGATGCTAGAGCTCTAAGTGCATTGCAATGCACATGAGGGAACAATGGGGCGATAAAAACTGATGTTAAAATGGGGCCCATATTGATCAAAAGCATAATTATTTTTATAACCAAATATAAACTTGAGATGATGCTCAGTTGAGGTGCTTTGTGGCAAGTAGCAGACACAAACATGCCTGTGACAACGTACCTACATTAACATTTGAACAGTGACGAGGTAATAACGCAGCTGGTCACGTTGTTTCTTAAAATGTCTGCAGAATGTCCTGATTTGTTTTCAATGTCTGATAAATGCAGACTTAAGTACCAGTATACAAAGTGTTTCACCTAGCTCAGTTTGTGTCAAATGCCTTCTTACAGCGTAGGAGGCACTTTATGTTTGATGTGTTAAAGGCACAGTCATTGCCTCAGATGAGTCAAAGTTATGTTATGTAGCATTAATATCAAAGGAGCAGGCGCATGTTCATATCTGCTTTGACACTATGATTTTGTTTGACATGCATGGAGGTGTAGTGTATTTGATCTTTTGCTCTTATTAAGTCATTGCTCTTGTTTTTGGTTATTTTTGTAGTGTCTTGGAAGTCCATGCAAATAATTTAGCTTACCATACCTATGTAATGATGCAAATTATTAGCAAGCCCCTACACAACTTTCCACCACGACTTCCTGTCTGAAATCAGTATCACAGTATTACAGGGAGTATTTCATTTTAGCCCATTCTCATTCCAAAGCTGTCAGATATCACCGCTTTGTCAGTGATTTCGGTGTCAGACACTGGCGCCAAAAGCATCAGGCACTGTACTGTTCATGGCGGTAGGATACACCGCTGGGTGGCGTCAGTTTGTAACATGGCTGAACAGATCCTTTCATGGTGTTATGATACGCCACCCGATGGCTGGCTGGCTGGCATCTGTTGTGGCTGTATGATACACGGACGCAGGGGCGGAAATCCTGGGGGGGCAGGGGGGACATGACTCCCCCTTCAATAAAGCTGTACCCCCCTAGAATAATTTGAGACACAATTAATAATTTTTGAACAATGCAGTAGTATTTATTAAAAGCACAATGTAAGCGGTGCTCATTATAAAAGGACAATAATATGCTATTTAAATCTTAAAAGATTTAGTCCCCCCCCTCCCATTGCTAGTAGTGGTATATCCCACACTCTTTCCAACGGACGGGCCTACCAGCCGTTAGTACTTGGCAGCAGTTGCAGCGTGTGGCTGGACCCGGCTGCCCACATCGCGCGGGGTAAGATGTACACTAACTTACACAAGTTACAACACATCCCATTTACTGTTACAACAAGCCCCAGGACCAGGCTGATAATATAAACTGTCTGCAACATTTCTCCTGCATTGTTCAAAAGCCAGAGTTTAGTGATAGTCAGAGAGGACAGGAGAGAAAGAAGAGGGAGAGGACAGGACAAGAGAAGTCAGTGACGGAGTGGCTCGTAGTTAATATCTGTAGGCTCTCCACCTGTCAGTGAGACAAACATGACAGACGTGCAGTTTAACTGACGAGGAGCGGCCATTACGTGCAACTATTACGCACGGTTTTGAGGTGCGCAACGGCAGATCTCACAGCACACTGTTTATAAACCAGTTCACCAGTTTAATTGCAGGAAATTTTTATCTCACTGCCGGTAAAAAATCGAAAAAAAACAAACAAAACGGTTTGCTCCTGCAGCCAGCCAGAGACGAAGGATCCATTCCACACACCTGAGCCAGATGAAAAAGAGGGAGAGAAGGAGAGAGATCGAGTTTCGGTCTTTGATGAATGAAGCCTTATTGTTTTGCTGCTATTAAACTATGAGAGACATGTTTCTCCGTTTACTTAATAGCATAAATATTCACACTACTGCGCACGGGGGGACAGAGACCTGCTCTGCTCCAGACACACTCAGCACCTTGGACAGAACGGCGCACGTGACTGTTGTCGATGTGTACATGTTAATTTGATTTCAATCATTTTGTTTTAAATCTGGACATGTGCAGGTGGACTCAGCCAGTGCTAAGAAAGGTCCTATGCCTGCCTGTTGGAGAGATAGAGAAAAGATTAAAGCGTCAAATTGCGGTAAAAGATGCTGTATAAAAGACAGGCTACAACTTTTTTTCCTTGTCCCCCCCTGGAATTATTCTCTAAAATGTTATTGTTTATTGTCCCCCACAACTATGAAATGGGATTTTCGCCCCTGCACGGATGGGTGGCGTCAGTTCATAACGCAGCCAGACAGCACCTGTATTGGCTGAGCAGCAGGGGTGGTGGATGGGTCCAACATACCCTGGACTTGCACCCGTCCACAGTTGACTACCTGTCTGAATGTAGAGCCAAACCAGGATGGTTTTTTCAAAACCTAACCACGTTGATTTGTCGGCATTGGTTGCAGTGTCCCAAAACGTCAACAGCAGATGCAGAAGGACACCTAGCACACGTATGTAGACATGAATGTCCAATAACAAAGCGGTTGGGCTGAGAACATTTTGCTTATTTTCAAGGACAATATGGCAGATGTATACAAAAACACAACACAAAAACAGTATGAAAAGATTAAATTAATGTTTAGTGCAACAAACTCTTGTGTCACCTAGATGTGCTGCATTTTGTCAGGAGTCATTAATTCAACAATCATGTGGGATAATGGAAAAATCTAGTCACATTATCACAACTCGAGTCCACTAAAAGTCCTTGAACAGATGTATTGAACCTTTTACATCATTTCAGCGACTTGTTGCAGCACAGGGAGCTACCCACAGATACATTTCAAATTGTGCAGCTGTGAACATCTGATTGTTGCTGCCTTGCGTCATTTTTGTGTGTTTAATTTTTTTTCCCTCGCCGTTTCTTAGATGTGACTGCACCTTTTTGGTTTGTGATTCAGATGGATAGTGTCTGTGTGTGTGTGTGCATGAGTGTATAGGTGCGAAACTTTAGTGATTTAAGCAACTGTCTCATCTAATGACAGCCCTCCCAGTTCCAGCCCCAGTGAGTTAAACGATTATGACAACTTGCCATGAACGCAGGTGGAAAACGTGCTAATGGCCAGCAGACCTTTGTGATGGAGCAGTTGGATGAGAGAGGTAGTGGAGCAAAATGACTTGAAATTGCCCTGTCCAAATGGCTTTTTAATGCTCCTTTTCTAAAGCTTTACCAGTTGACAACTGAGAATAGTGTCATTGTCCGTCAATGGGAGGCAAGTGATGGGAGTTTCAGTGAGTACCATCCCCGGACAAATCTTCTCTGTACAGATAGAAGCGTCTAGATTGTCCAACGATTGAGTCTTTCTCTCCTCCTTATAAACACACACACTACCTTTTATTGCTGTTCACTGCCTTTTGAATCATATTTTTTCTCTAAATTTAATGATTCATCTCCAGCATGAATTATTACTAAGCACACTTCACATTGTGCAACACAAAAGTATCTATATTACATATCTTGAATTATGTACTACGAATAATTAAGGCCAAGCCTCATTGCACCGCTCTCTTTGGGATATTAAAGGGAGAATAGAGGAACATTAAACCTCAAGATAATAATAAAAAACTATGTTTATGCATGCAGACTTTTATTGATTCTATATAAATATAAGTAAAAGAAACAGTCTGCATTCTCAATTTTATTTTTAAAGAGGCCTTGCTGTTGTTTTTATTTATATTTAGAGGTTCAAGTAAAAACATGCAACAATAACCAAACTACGGTGGAGCTCCAGGGCGCTATTTAAATGCAGTAAGTTATACATACACATTTACAATCCAGCTGTCACTTGTAGTTTTATGTCCCATCTTATTTATGTTCTATTTAGACCATTTGTAATATTAACCGGTGTAGAGTGTCCGTGTTTGAGAGCTTATATTTTCATTATTAATATAAAACTATCATAGAAAGTATGTAGGTAAAGTTTTATTAATATAGCACCTTTAAAAACAAGTTATAAAAAGTGTTTAAATAAATATGAGCATTTGCCTCCATATTATTATAAATATTGTAATATGGTCTGTATATTTGTAATATGCTCTCCTTATTGGCTTTCAGCAGCATTAAAAATACAAAAAAACATTTATTAAATGATTGCATGAGTACATAAAGTATATACTGATAACATAACCCTAAAAAGTTAGTGTTGTAGTCGATGACTCCTCATCTAAACTGACCTGTTCTACTTCACAGCCCTTTTCTTTTCCAAATCCAGTCAACCATCCTGCCCTTGTTTCTCTGTCTCCTTCTCTCCTTCTCTTTATAAGTCTGAACTCACCGCACCATGTATCTTTCCACCCCCTCAGCTCAGCCTGAATGTAGACGAGTGTCTGGGTACATTATGATTTGCTCCACCTAGCTATGGCTCTTCTCCAGGGCCTGTAGTCATTAAACCTCCAGGAACAAGAGAACTGATCAAGGATCACTGCTCGGGTTGCATGGCCATATTAAACTGCAGCGCACTAAGAGGAGCACAGGGCCTTTATAGCTAAAGAGATAAAAATAACTCCTGCTATCCCCACATTACCTTTCTTTGCTCCCCTTTCTTGCACCATCCTCAAACTGGATTTGTTGACCCATGAAAAGAATGATTTGACTGTCAGTATAAAAGACTCAAACTAACTACGCAACCCGGACAAAGACACTCAAGCACACAATGTAAATATGTACATTTTCTTATGTGACCATTATAAAGTAATAGCTCAGGGAGCAGCGAAGTTGAGGGAGTTGGTTCAGTCTTCAGAGGTCCAGGAGTAAAAGTCCTTTTCATTTTCTGCACAGACGATGGTGAATGACTGGCAGCTGAAGCACTTGTGAGGCTTGGATGAACATGAAACTCTCAAACAAAAAATGTGCTGTTGTGTTAGAAATTACCTGACTCTTTGGCAGTGTGAAGCTAATGGTTTATTTTGGATTTCTGGGAAAACAGTAAATGAACTCTGCGAGTGTCGATCACTGTTTTGTTTCCAATCGCAAGGACTGAATTTGCTACAGTTCTGATTTATGTCTCTGACTGCCTTTTAGCAACACTGGCTCAATGGCAGTACTTTGATTCACAAACCTATAGTGTCATGAAATGACCTGGGAGATCCACGTTTCTGTGCACCCTGATAATCAGATTGCACTGCTATGGTTTCACGTCATTATGTATTTACATTATTTATATTTCTTTCTACTTTCAAGACAGACTGTGATCAACTCGTGACAGAAGTGGTTTTATATGGCATGCCACTGCAAGTGTTTACATTACGTAGGGCTAGATGTAGCTGCATAAGTAATTTCCCCCCAGTGTCGACACACGAATATGTCTGGTTGTGTAGTTTTGGGTGTAATACAGTAACTTGTATTGGTGATTTTTTTACAGTACAAAGTACTGCTCCTCAGTCTTACAGTCATTCGACAGCTGCAAATACACTGCTACATGTAACTGCATGTGAACATTAGGGGAACATGTAGTTTTGGTCTTAATCCTGTTGGAACATGTCCAGTTTTGAAGATTTGGGTTTGGAAGGTTTTATTGGTGATTTCCCCCGGTTGAAAGTCCCACTATTCTCCATTTCAGTCTTTCCCAGCTGCAAGTACACTGCTACATGTAGCTACATGCTCACATCGGGGAAACAAGTAATCTTGGTTGCTGATGTTGCTGATTTTTCCCCAGTTTCCAATCATATTTCTGCTGGAACATGTGTGGTTGTTTAGAAGCTTTTATCTGTGACTTTTTGATAGTAGAAAGTGCTGCTATTCTGTTAGAGTCATTCACTGATTGTCACTGCTACATGTAGCTACATGCTAACATCAGAAAAACATGTCATCTTGATCACTGATGTTGTTCATGTCTCTTCAATTTCCAATAATTCATGCTGGAACATATCCAGTTGTAAAGATTTGGTTTTACAACTTTCACTGATGATTTTGCATGATAGACAGTGCTGCTATTCTATTACAGTCATTCCCCAAATGCAAAGTACAGTGCTACATGTAGCTCCATGCTAAGGTCAGAAAAACATGAAATCTTAGTTGCCGATATTGTGAATTTCTCTTGGTTTTGGATCTTTCTGGAACATGTCCGGTAGTGAACATTTTGGTTCACAACTTTTGGTGATTTTGCATTGTAGAAAATGTTGCTATTCTGTTGCAGTCATTCTCTGACTGCAGGTACATTGCTACATGTAGCTGCATGCTAACATCAGGAAAACATGTAATCAGACTTGCGGATATTGTGGATTTCTCTCAGTTTTGGATATTTCCAGAATATGTGCAGAAGATTTATGTTTACAACTTTTATTGGCCATTTTGCACAGTAGAAAGTGCAGCTATTCTGTTGCAGTCATTCTCTGACTGCAAGGACACTGCAACATGTAGTGCAGAGACCTCGAGATGCTGAGGAACTGGAAACTCTGACCAATCAGAGCAGATTGGGCTTTTTGGGAGGGGGGTTAAAGGATGATGTACGAAAATGTAGCATCTTAGAGAGAGGGTAAATACAGGTGTTCCATCACAGACAGTATGAGAGAAATAAAGTGGTTTTGACCATTAAAGCATGTAAAAAAATGTTCTAGCAGAAAGCCAGAAATAGTATGAACCTGAAAATGTTTCTCCTTAAAATGTCCAAGTCACAATTAGTGAAATTGCTTATTTATCTGGCATTTGGACTTTATTCTAATGGAACACAGCTAGGGAAAGAATGGACTGAGAGAGAGGGGGGAAGTCTCAAACTGTATGTGACTTAAGTACATGACATGTGCCCTGCCCTGCTGAATCACGGGTTGCCCTCTGTCGGTCCCCATCAGGCTTTCTTTCAACTCTCTCCACCTCTTTCTTCTATCTCTCCGTCAGTCCTCCGTGCCCTTCAGGCGCTGCTTACTAAAACTCTCCTTATCACTTACCAGAACTACACAAACTCTCTTTTGACATGTCCTGCCTCTCTCATTCTCCTCACTCCTGCCTCCGTCTTCATTTCATTGCTTTTGGGAACAGTTTACTCTTCCCTACCTCCTCCCTTTCTTACTCATTCATCCTTGCAAAGCCTGTCGGTGAGCCACCCTCCTCTCTGTCTCTCTCCTTCCTTCCTCCTGGTTTCCAGAAGCCCCAGAGGCATCAGTGATTCACTGGCTGACCTTCCTCTGCTACATCTGAAGTCTGGCTGGCTCAATTTCTCCTTTACATTTCTGCAGTTGGCGTCTAGTCAATCCTATAGACTGCTTTAAAAATGTGATTAAGTCCTTAAACTATCGCAAAATTATTGGGTTTGTTGTGTTGTCATGGTATGTCATGATAAAGCTCATCAATGCTATAAAGTTAAGTTTATTTAAAGCAACATTATAAGCGCGCAAATTCAGTTTTCATTTGAATTCTCTGTGATGTAAAATTGTAAAATTTTGTGATGTGTAATAATGATGAATTACAGAGCAATTAGAGAGCTGAAATTTACATGGTGACTAATGGGCATAAAATATCATATCAAAATTAAATTAATCTCTTTGACAGATCATTTTCATTACCCTGGAAGCTGATGAAATGAGAGCTAAATTTAAAGTTCCCCTCAACATGCCTCTGATGTGGGAACACATGGAGCTGAGACGTGTCCTCACGACTTCAAGTTTAGTTTCTGAAGTTGTATTTGGACAAACCTGGAAACCTCAGGAAGAAGTGTTCAGCCAAGGTTATTGTTTTAATAATTACCTTTAACTTGACACCACAGAGGATAAGGGCATTTGATCTTCCTACTTTACGTCGATCATTGTATGCCCTTCCCGCTGAGCCAGTCGACAGATCCTCCAGCTTGAATAAAGTTTGCAGTGAGGGTTAGGGTTAGGGTGAGTCAGACTTGAGTAAAAAGATATCAAACTCTTTTTTGTTTTGACTTTCAACAGTCAAACAGAGAGTAAACCATCCTAGAAGAGACAGAAGATCAAATTATTTTGTACCTACAGGAGCCTCAATAGACCCAAATGCAACGCATCCACATTGCATTATGCTTTCTGAATAACGGACCCAAGCTGTGCTCTCTCTCCAAAGCTGGAAAAACTCTTGCTTTTATTCTATTGCTGTTTAACTGGGGCTGTTACTCCTTCCACCTACACTTTTGCCTGCAGCTGAACGCAACAAGCTCACACCTGTTTTATGGACATTTTTCAAAGCCATTCTGAGGAGAAATTATGGAAAAGCACAAGCTAAAGTAGAAGTAGACGAGGCATGTTGAGGAAAAGTGGGCCCATCAAAAAGATAAATCACATCACCTCGCAAAATAACACCAGGAACACACTGAGCATTGCAAGTTGATGATGCATAACAGTAAAAGATAAAAATATAAAAAGGGGTACGAGGTGTTACGGAACGAAAAAGGTGAATAGAAAGCCCTCACAGATGTAATGCGTGTGTGTGTGAGTGCGCGTGTGTGTAGGTTTTCGCCCGAGGGCCAGAGAGGAAGATGTGTTCTCAGTGATGCGACCCTGATGATGATTGACAGCTCCCTGTAGGCGTTCCCACGTTGACTCACAAGTTGTTCTCCCTGTTCTCCCTACATGGATTATAAACAGCAGCTTTAACAGATTGGACCAGTTACTCAGAGTCTAAATAATACTAAATCCCATCTCAACATGAAAGTGTTAAAAGTGTTGGATTTTTAACCACTCTTATTTGACATTGAAAATGTGTTTTGTACTGTAGATTGTAAATAACTTTTCACCCCGCTTTCATAAACAGTCATATTTATGAATACACTTCAGGCCCATTTAACTTGAAGGCTCCCGAAAACATCACTAATGTAAAATGTGTCCTTGTGCAGCGCCAAAAGGCTCAGACAATTAATTTGAGAGTGAAAATGATTTCAACCCAATAACTCAGAGCCAGTTAAAAGTAGTCTCGTATGGTTAAGCCTCTCTTTCTCATTTTGTGTCACTTTGCTTTAATGCTGTGCGGCGAGCGGGAAATAATGTGAGGGAGGTTACTGTCAAATGGAGGTGAAGTCTGCATTTTCTTTAGCTAAACGCAAAAAAACACAGAGTGGTGAGTTATCGTTTGTGTGCACATGCTGATGTCTAATGGACTGAACACCCACCTGGCTCACAGAGGATGAATGGTCATAATGCAAGGATGTGGGTAGTTGAGATTGTAATGAAGGGATGGAGTGAAATTAAAATTAAAAAAAAAAAAAATCTCATCGGGCTTTTTACATTATTAACAGAAGCTTGTCAAAATGTGAAGTTTCCAGCTTAATTCAAATAAAGTGCAGTTGAGTTAATCCTTTTTGTCCTTTTAGTTGGATTTTGTTTTCTCTGTATATTTTTGTGAATGTAAATGTGAGCACAGGGGAGTGTGAGACGTATTTGCATCCATGGATGATAATTTGGGCAAATGTGATGGTTAAAAGGGTGCGAAGAATTGTGTGGTTGACACTGGATCTGTGAAGCTGTATTGAACTGTAGTTAATCTCTATCTTAATACACTGATGAAGTGAGGTTTTCCACACTAAAGAAGGAGCAGAATCACTGACAGACTGAGAGGAGGGAACATGGAGAATTTGAAAACGAGGCAGTGGAGAGAGGGTTATAGAGAAAGCAGTTAGGATTCGAGCTGAATGGAAATAAGGACGTCATTCTGCACTGCAAAGCAAAAGTAACAAACAAAACCCAACTTATTTCTGTTTCTATTGGAATTTGTGTGCTTTCAAAAAAATCTCAAATTTAGTTACACTTTTTACTTCCATGTACCGAAGGTGCAGTTAAGTTTATGCCCGGTTTGGATCTGTCAGTTAAATCAGCTTGTTATGTCTCACCAACTGTTCTGCATTCTGCACTTTGCTTTGCAAACTGGTATTTTCTATGTTGCTGCACACCATGTTATTTTATCGTGGGAAGGGTGATAGATAGTTAGAGTATTCTGTTAATCTTAGAAGGGCATTGTACCATTACACCAGGCAAAGATAATGTGCAAAATACAATAAAATACTTGGCATTTACAAAACTTATCAGCAATATCTTAAATAATAATAATAATTTTACTGCACATACATACACATGTGTGATGAATATAGGCGAAGTAGGGCAAAACTTAAATGCAACCAACCTCACTCCAAAGTTGTCTGAATCCAGCGCTTGGGCAGTGACTTGTGGTGTCAGACACTAACAAAAAAGCTGTCCTTTCACGCTGGCACGATATGCAGCCGGTCGCTGTTACACTTGGGAAATGTAGCAGGACATGAATGAAAGTTAAGGCGACAAAAGTCTGAGCAGGGAGTTTGGGAGCGTCAGTGGATGCGCCCAGCAACACAGACTTTCACCTGGGAGAGCGGTGTTTGTGTCCCGTAAGATTCTAAAGCCAAACCTAACTATGTGTGTTAGTTGTTAAAGGCAAAAACACACTAATGTGAGGTGTTTTACCTACGTAGTGTGCTTATTGTAAAAGAGACTGTACTGTATGTAAACGGTAAATTTCCTGTGAAAATGGAAGTGTATTTTGAAAGGAGACAATGCATGTAACAGGCAGAACTTGACATGGCATCCCAGAACATCAAAAACCAATGTACCTTGGGTACCTTTCACATCATATCTGGACGTACAAAGTCTATGACCAAATGCTGATACCTGACGAGGTCGGAGTGAGAATGTGTTGGTGCAGCATATAGGGTGCCATGGTGGTGCAGTGGTTAGCACAGCAGCCTCCCAGCACGAGGGTTCTGGGTTCAAATCAGCTGGCCAGGGACCTTCTGTGTGGAGTTTGTGTCTTTCTCCCCTTTTGTGCCTCTCACCCAATGACAGCTGGGATAGGCTCCAGATCTTCTGCGACCCTGTACCAGGGTAGTGGTTTCAGAAAATGAATTAATATTCTGTAAAATTTCAGTGCAGTTATGGATCAGATAAAAAGAGGATTTATTGTATTTATTTAACCTTTATTTAACCAGGCAAGTCATTAAGAACAAAATTTACAATGGCGGCCTGGCAAAAGGCAAGAGCCTCTTGAGGAGAAGGGGACAGGGGTTAGAGGGGTATCAAAAGATGAAAAAAAAAAACAGCAACACATCCAACGTGCACCACATAAAAGACAAACAGCATAAAGTGGCTAACAGAGAGCAGCATCACACAGCATAGCAACAGATAAAATGTGCATGAGTCCAGAGTGAGAGTGTCTGCACCAGTCTTCAGTCTGTTAGGGGGGAAGTGACAGACTTCACCTCCTGACCCTCCTGTCCTGACTCAGAGAGGACTGGTTGTACAAGACGATGACAGCTGGCAGGAAGGACCCCCTGTAGAGATCCATGTCACAGCAGAGCTGGATCAGTCTCTTACTGAAAGTGCTCTGCTGTTTGGCCAAGAGGTCATAAAGAGGATGTGAGGTGTTTTCCATGATGCCCAACAGTTTGTGCAGCGTCCTCTTTCTCCATCACCACCTCTAATGGCTCCACGGTGGTTCCGACAACACAACTGGTCCTTCTGATGAGTTTGTGCAGTTTATTTTGGTCGCTGGCTCTGATCCCGCTGTCCAAGAACATTGCAGCAAATAAAATTGTACTTGAAACAACAGACTGATAAACGATCTGCACCATGTTGCTGTACACACTAAAGGACCTGAGTTTCCTCAGGAAGTAGACCCTGCTCTGCTCTGTCTCTGTTCTGTAAACAGCTTCAGGGTTATATTTCTGGTTCCAGTCTGGTGTCAAAGTTTAGTCCAAGATACTTGTAAAATTATTATTTTTACTGATTTGTTTATTTATTCCCAGTTCACTTGGTTGTTTTAAGATGGAAACCAGTCAGTTAAAAACAGTGAATAAATGGGATACTGCCAGAACCTTAAACCACTGTGCACAGGTTTTTAATGTGATCTTATTTTTACTCAGATGGCTTGGTTATTTTTTAATTACGTAATCTTGCATAAAACACTCAACCCTGACACCTTAAAAGCTGAGCATGGTTAAAATATGAGTAGGTAATTGCTTATTTACATTAGTACCTTGTTAATGCACAGATACATTGTTGGAGTCTAGTATTTACTCTCCGTTAGCTCCTCCTTATAGAAAGAGATCTGTGTCTTTAGCTGCTCTGCTTCTCTTTCTTCGCCTGCTAACTTTTTCCGTCCTCTTTTTGGTGTTGGGTAGGTTGCTTACAGTTATCAGAATTTGTTTGCAGAAAACAGCTACCTGCAGCAACTGGAAATGATGTTAATGAAAGCGCTGAGACTAAACTGTACAGTGAACGTGTCACAAACACAAACCAGGCAACTGAAGAGACTAAAAAGCTTGGAGGAACTGCAGAGTTGGTGATAATTCTCCCAATTCCACTACGTTAATAAGAAAAAGTTGGTTAGCGGAGCTTTAAAGCTTATTTCCCTTCTCCCTCTGCCACTTCCACCAGCCTGCAAAACGAAAATGACTCCTGAGTGTGTTAGTAGGTTTTTTTTGGTGGTGTTGTTGTTCATTCCTGTGTTTACTGAGAGTGGGTTTTTAGGTAGTAGAGTAAGCTGTAACTTGATCCTCCTCCCCGGGCCTGTTGTTTGGACCACTCTGATTTATGGATGCAGAGCAGACAGCTTCAGATGAAAGAGTTTCTGTCAGGTCAGAAGATACAGATACCTTGTTGCCATAGCAACTGCTGCGGGCAAAAACAAAAAAGACGAGGGATACAAGGGAGAGAAAACAAATGATGAAACGGGTCAGCGGCAGATGACATTCAAATCCAACAATGACTGAGACCGGCATTCAGCAAATAGATTGTTTGGGGATTTTTAAACACATATTTCTGCTCTGCACACACACACATACTTGTTTTTATTACTCCGTGGGGACCTAAAAATTGGACCTGAAATTTTTTTCACGGTGGGGACCTCACCTTAAAGAATCATTTTAAGGCAAAATTAATAGTCAAAATCAATTCTCTGATTTTTTTAAAGCACTTCTTACCAGAAAAGTCACCAAAATTCCCAAGTTTTTTCAAATTAATTTTTTCAGGTTTTTCTATTTCGCTGGGGACCCCTTTTTGGTGTCGTACCACAAACCACCACCAGGTGTCAGACAATTAAATTTACCAAACAGGGATTTTTTCTATTCACTTTTGAGTCTGTATAAGAGCAGAAATTAAAGTAAAATCCTTTGCAATCAGTGAAGATGATTATTTAGAAGAGAAAATGGTGCCTATATTGTAATTTCATGCTGTTTTTGCATGTATATTAAGCCAGCACAGTGTTGCAGTGATCAGTGCTGTGTCGACCCCTGTGTCTGAGAGGTGACCTGAGCAGGTGAACCTCACCCGCACCCTGTCAGCTGGGACGGGCACATATATGGACCAGTAAAGTCACAAATGGTGAAAAACTGAAAGTAAATACTTAAGTCAAGTACAGTAAGATGTGATTACTGGTATATAGGTACCAGCTAATGCAGTGTTATAATGCATGTCATCTTTGCTAACTCTCATTTAAATACAGACTTGAGCCGATAAAGCAGCATGCAGAATGAAGAAGAACAGAGCAGCATGAAGAGAGGACAGAGAAGCGAGAGAGGAGAGAAGAACAGAGCATGACAGGAGGAAGTTACACTATTTCAGTGTAGTTTGATGTGGTTAAAGCGTATGTGCAATGTAGATTTATCAATAAAGTACAGATGTAGCTGAAGGTCCATCCCTGTATATTTCTTACATATTCAATAATACAGCAGACTGTGAATAAGTATACTTAATAAACAATAACTGCATCTGAATGATCACCACTAGACACTAGCTGTGTTGGCCTAGTTGTACTGTTACCAGAGAAGCTACAAGAGCCAGATTGTGCATAAACAGAAATAACTGCATCTGTTAGCATTGGTTGTTAGAGCAACATGGACAAGTGACAGGAGAGGAGCAGAACATCATGAAGACAGGAGCAGAACAACATGGAGAAAAGCAGCATGGACAGGAGGAAAAACACAATGTCAGTGTAGTCACTGCTGTGATTACCTGTGGCACTCAGCCTGCGGCCTTGTGCCTATGACCCAGTCACACCAATGCTGATATTCAGCACAACACCTTGTAGCATTTCACAACTTTTCAGGTCTTTTAGGTTACCACTGTTCCAACTTTGAGGTTGGTATTAAATTCTTAATGAGGATATAATTTTTCAATACAATGATATTTCTCAGCTTGAACATTTGATATGTTGTCTTTGTGTCATTTTACTTAATAAACAGGTATATTTTTTTCTTTTGTACTGACAAGCGATTGTTCTGCACAGTGAATACCTCTACACAAAAGATACAGAATAAAATAGAAATAAATGAAATAGTGCCTTAACACAACGGTGTAAATACCATCCACAGCCTTGGATTGTGAAAGCCAAGTAATTAGCTTGCTGATAGATATGTTTCCTTGTATGAACTGCGTTAACCCACCATGTCATCATACTTCAGCTGCACTGTAAGATGAACATCACACTTGACCCTGCATTGTTTCAGAACCATCAGATATAAATGTAATTCACTCGACACAGGCCTGAATAGTGGCAGTCACTGCCACCAAAGAAGGCATTATGTAAACAGAAAAAAACATCCAGATGTTATCATGCCCTGGAGAAAGGGGAAAAGCAGCATGGACAGGAGGAAAAACACACTGTCAGTGTAGTCACTGGTGTGATTACCTGCAGCCTTGTGCCTATGACCAAGTCACACCAGTGCTGATATTCAGCACAACAGCATGACCTCAAGTGTGATATTGCTTAAGTAAAGATGACAGATATACTTGCATATGTAAACAATTAATACTTGAATTTGTGTATTGCTGAATGATGACTTCATAAAACTGCAATAAGAGAAGTGGTTTATTCAACCAAAACGGTTAAAGATGCACATCAAAAATATAAATGACAAAATGTAAATGGTGTGCATTTACCTACACCTGTTCTAATTCAACTCTGACTCTGACTCTAAAATAAACTATGAGCAGCAGCAGCTCATCTCCCCCTTTTGGCAGCTTATTCAACCAACATGGTTAAAGATGCACATCAAAAAATTAATCACAGAACGAAATGCAAATGGTGTGCATTTACCTGCTGTCCAGCTCCCGCCCTTCAGAGCCCAGAGCTTGGAGCCTATCTTGCCAGAGCAAGATAGAAAACCTATTCTAACTCGACTCAACTCTTTTTCTTAACTCAAAATAAACTCAGAGCAGCAGCTCATCTCCCTCTTTTGGCAGCTTATTCAACCAACACTGTTAAAGATGCACATCAAAAATTAATCACAGAACGAAATGCAAATATTGTGCATTTTAACTTGGCAAGATAGAATACCTGTTCTAATTCAACTCAACTCTTTTCTTAACTGAAAATAAATTCAGAGCAGCAGCAGCTTATCTCCCTCTTTTGGCAGCATCAATTCGGTTTTTGACATAGAACTTTACTGCTGTCCAGCTCCTGTCCTGTAGGGCCTGTGGAGACTCCTCAATACATCTCACGCAGTCTGCTTTTCCTGGAACCCTCCTGGACCTTATGAAGCTATTCAGCGTCTTCTCCACTGCCTGGACCTCCTCCTCCGACCACTTTCTTCTCCTTTGTGAAGAACCTGAATAAAATACAACAATAGCTTAATGTTCTTGAACACTGAACTCAAACTAATCAACATCGTTAAGAGCAGGTTCCTATTTCAACATTGGTGCAAATGCTTAAAAGTGCTTAAAAACAGTTGAGCAAAACTGGTTATACACAAAGAGGTTAACTGGTTTTACTGTTGAGGCTGATCAGAGTATAAAATACAGGCCATTGAACAGTTTCTACTTTGTACACAGAATCAGCTTTAACCACATTAAAACTTCAATCACCAAACACATTATTATTGACAGCTAGGATCAAGACTTTTAGATTAGACTTTGAAGAAGACCTCATGAGTGTTGAGATCAACAACCTCAGGTTTAACCAGGTAACCAGAGGGTGTACTGCGAAGCCAGTTTAGTGGGATAGCGAGGTATGTTGAGTCTAAAGCCAGGCTTTCCTTTTATCACAAAGGTGGCCTCTTTAACCCGGCTAGATCACCATGGTAACTTATGCTTAGCTATATGTTCAGAGTTTAAAATTAAAATCGGCTATAAAAGCGCCGCTGTTTCACCATTTAACTCATTTACAGCGGGTGCAACCTTAACTTTGAAAGTCCAGTGGAGCTGGATCAGAACCGAGCATTTGTACAAAGGAAGAGATCGTGTTGATCCACTGGTGTTTACTTTCTCTCTGAGCGCCTCCGTCTGTAGATGTTCAGCTGAGGGAATACGCTGCTCGACTGTTGAGCCGACTCCCGTCAGGAGCTCATTACGCTATATATATTTATACTACTGATGGTTCTGAAACAATGCAGGGTCAAGTGTCATTTTTATACTTTTATATAGGCCTAGCAGTCTGGGCCACTGAAATAAGTAGTGCGGTCGCAGCATTACAGATAATCAGATAGGTAATCAGTAAAGTTAATCATTTCACTTTGATGTGGCCATGAATAAATTAATTTCAATGTTTCGTCTGTTATATGGCAGTGTGGCCCAAACACAAATCTTGAATATGTCTATGCTATTTTCACAGTTAAAAGGTCTTTGCTGCCATTGTACAGAGACAATAGGCTGAGATTTGCTTGTACTGCACCTAAAAAATTCACTGTATATTCATACGCACACCCAGCCTTGCTTTCATTAAAACACACTCACATTCTATAATTGTGATCAGTAAAATATATGAAAACAATATAAAACACAATTTAAAAATGACAGTTGTGGCTCTAGTTTATTTTGTTTAAATGGATAAATCTTCGTATTTAAAAGTACCGCAATGTTCAGCTGTCAGAAATTAAAATCAGCCTCCTCTCTTTACTTGTTATTCATTATCATATTTGCAGCAAAAGTGTAGCTTTTGGCTGTGATCACGCTTTTTTATATCACTCATGCTCTCTCCATTAAAGCAACCTGCTCCTCTTGGCTGAAATCAGCGGCCGTGTGCGAAGCAGAATCATATGACGCCAAACACCTCTTTTTATGTGAATGCACACAGAGCACAATGCTGAGAGTCGGACTTGACAAACCAAGTTGAGTTGGCTTTAGGTTTTGTTAAGCCAGAACATGAACACAAAGCCTGGCTATGTTGAGCCTCCTTCGCAGTACAGGCCTCAGACATGTCCATAACCCTCATGTTCTACTATTTACTGTAGATGTTACCTTGAGCTGGAGGTGTGCTGTGCTTTCCACTGGTGGATCTCTCTCTCTCACTGGATTTATCTGGAAACACAACAGCTCTCTTAGTAAAAGAAGTAGTGAACCTGATGAATATGAAACCTTAATAACATACAACATTACTAGGTCTACAGATCTGTCTTAATGACTCCTAATGACTGATTAGCTGACACAGAACACTGAAACATCCTGAGGCTGTGACAGGAGCTCTCCTCAGGTATGAAACCTGTCCTGTCCTGAGCTGTCACACTGAAGGACAAAATAGTTCAGGTACAGTGTCAGACCTGCCGAAAGGAACAAACACTGGCAATGATGTGAAGAAGCCACCGTGATGATGTCATGACCAAGACCTCTATCTATTTTTCTCCATCTATGCTAACCAGCTAGCCCTGACCCATTCCATATTTTTACACCATTTTGACAGTAGATGCCGTATGAGTGAGTGTAGCATCTTGTCTCCCTCCTAGAGAAGAACAGCTTCCCCCAGAGCACAATGTTACCTACAGTTCCCAACTAGAATCACAGAAACGCTTAGAGGCTGCAGCTCCAAGAAAGTCCTATTTTCTTCACAGATGTCTGACCTTATTTGACGGCAAAAAGAGGTGAAACAAGTAAATCTGGATGTGATTTTCCACAGCTGCTGCTGCAGCCTTTCTTCAGACCGGTGAGTAATCACTAATTTACTGACCAACATTTCAAGTGTCAAAGTTGTGATGTTGTCAACTGGGTTCAAGTATTTTGTAAAGTTTAATTCTGTTGGCTGTTGCCCAGCTAATTACATCAGTAACATGAGACTTAGTTTATAACTGACTGTACATTTGTACAGTCAGCCACAGCCGCATCCAGCCCGCCAAACCTTCGAATTCGGCCTGCGACTGAGTTCAGCTAGTTTACGAATTATACTGTATTTCTCAGTCTGTGTGCGCTTGTAAGTCAATGTGCTGGGACACGCAAACACGCGGAAAGTATTTGTGTTGCCTGTGAGCCCCTGCATGCATGCTCAGAATTCATAAGCTGTAGCAGCACGCATTTGATGCACGTCTTTTTTCATGCATGTCCGCGGAGCACAGCTGTACGGTCTTTGCTGCCATTGTACAGAGACAATAGGCTATGAGATTTTCTTGTACTGCATCTAAAAAATTCACTGTATATTCATACGCACACCCAGCCTTGCTTTCAATAAAACACACTCGCATTCTATAATTGTGATCTGTAAAATACATGAAAACAATATAAAACACTATTTAAAAATGACAGTTGTTGCTCTAGTTTATTTTGTTTGTGTCCATAACCCTCATGTTCTACTATTTACTGTAGATGTTACCTTGAGCTGGAGGTGTGCTTTCCACTGGTGGATCTCTCTCTCTCACTGGATTTATCTGGAAACACAACAGCTCTCTTAGTAAAAGAAGTAGTGAACCTGATGAATATGAAACCTTAATAACATAAAACATTACTAGGTCTACAGATGGCCTCGCCTGTGTCTCTCCTAATGTTTCCCACTGAGCTCTGCCCCATTTGAAAGAAGAAGAAGGAAGCTCATGTGTGGAAAGACATGGCCTCAAGATGTAGAATGTGTGTTGTGGAAGAGAAACACACGTCAGGACCGATGACTTGTATCCTCAGAACAGACCTGTCCTGTGATTGTCAGCCTCCTTTCATATTTAAGCTGAAAATCACAGGGCATGTCTGAGGATATCATCATTTTATATCATACAAAACACCAAATATGTGTATAAATAAAAATGATGTACTTATAGTAAAATAAAAATATAAACAACTAAATAATAAGGCAAAAAGGTGAACTTTATTTCAGTCTAGGCCTGTTTGAATGTCTGCCCCCCAAGGATTCTGTTGCAAAAAATTCTGGCCCTGCAGTAGACCCAGTGTTGATGGTGTCACCATATTGTGACTCTTTTCATCACTGGGAGGAGATCAGGCAGGACTGAATGTTTAGGTTCCATCAGGAGCTCAGACAGTACATGAGGAGGCTCCAGGTGAGTAAAGATTCTGATGCTGGACCCTCTGCTCCAGAACCGGCTGGTTCAGGATCAGCTCTCACTCAGCTCCACTGCCTGTTTATTGGTTCTATAGTGCAAACAGTGATTTGTCATCATCTCTCTAGTTGTGAATACAGGAAATGAAACTTCAGCATTTCATAATTTTCAGACTGTTTCAACTGTTCATATTGTGCCTCTCAGCATATTCAACATTGCTACTGCATTTATTTAAACCTATATTTCCCTCACTATTCATTACAGACATGACATGTTTGGATATACAAACTATGATCTTGCCACACCAGACAAACTGGACAAACTATTCCACAAAGAGCCATGTGTTGTAGTTTTTTTCTACAACCAATCAAGAGCACACAGTTTAACAAATCAGCTGATTAAATGGGTCAAGTCTGGTGTGCTGTTGCTTGGTTGGAACAAAAACCTGCAGCCACAGCCCTTGCCCATGCCTGTTCTAATTCCATGTCTGTATGAGGACCAGAATCAAGTCCAGTCCTGGTGGTGGACCAGCACCTGCTCCTTCTTCTTCTGTGTCTGGACTCAATCATCAACAACCACATAAGTACAGTACAGTGGCACTCTGGAGAATTATGCCTGCAGAGATATTGTCAGTGTGTGATCTTAGCATAGCAATGTCTAACTATATGTAATTTGGGGCTATTGCAGTATTTGCCTTTTATTGTTAATTTCCTGAGGTTTCTTGTGTCCTGCACTGAGCTGAATCTTAAGTGAATAAAAGCTGCTTTTCTAATTCTGCCTTTGTGATTATGTTATTATCCCTTGTCATCCTCAAGCTGCAATAGCTATGTATCTTTCAGTGTTATCAACATTTTTAACAATGTCAACAACAAATATACATATAAAGGATTCAAAAGAACATGATTACAACTGTATAAATGATACCTTTAAGAAGCATTTCAAATAACTATTTCCAATCTTTTAAATTCCACCAGTTAATAAATCTTTACTGTTATTTAAGAAATGTAAAAAAAAAATGCAATAAAAAATGCAATCAAAATAAATATGAAAAAAGAATAAAATTACTACCCAATAGTTGTCAGCTTACTTGATGAAGGACTGGAGGATGGTGAAGGTGTGGAGGACGTTGAAAGTCTGGAGGATGATGAAGGTGTGGAGGATGAAGGTCTGGAGGATGATGAAGGTGTGGAGGGCGTAGAAAATGATGTAGAAGCAGCCATCTGGTCGTCGTCTTCATCCAAGTCTGACTGGTCACTGTCCTGAGCTATTTCCTCTGAGGACCACAGTAACCACATGGATAAAAGTATTGAATACACATTCATCAGTACATGACAGCAACATCCCACAAGAGGGCAAAACGTAGGCTGCACAACTAAGAAGAATGTGAATATGATAAATTAAAGAGAGAAACAAATGAATACAGTTACCACAGAGGTTGTTTTACCTTGCGGATCAATGGAGATCTCATCCAGAGTTTGTCCCTTGAACTCTGCCATTTTCCCTCTTTCCAGGGCCATCAGCATTTTGCTGACCTTAGCCAGCTGTAATGTTCCTTCAGGCAGCCTGTAGTATTGGCGGTGAACTCTTATGTCATGACCTAAGAAATCCGCGAGGTTGTCCATTTCATTGTCCTTGAGATTGAGAAGCTGGGACATTGTGGCCATGTGTTTCCTCAACTTAGTAGAGGACAGTGCCTCTGGGTTACTGGCCCCACAGGATTGAGCTATCTGTCGAATAACATCCGATCCTCGAAAGTGCGTTAGTGCCTGTGGCCTTGCAAACATGAATTGATTGCTGTCTGGAACTTCGCAGTCATTACGAGTCTTTGCAAGGAGCTCCATTGATGCCTGCATTTCTGGGGTGAGGAGCAATGGAACTTTACGTCCTCGTTTCCCTCTTATCTCTATCCTTTGAAAATGTTCACACAGTTTCTTCTCCAGGTCAGTCAATGCCAGCTCCACATCAGGATGAGACCAGGTCTGTCGTGCTGTGAAAGAACTGACAGCCATCTTCGAAACCTCCCCCTCTCTTCTGCGGTTAAAAATAATTAACTCACAGAGTGTAAGTTTATGCAAGTTCTGACCAATTTTTCTTGCTTTTTTCAAGTTCAAGTTTTTGTTGGAAATCCCTTCTCTGTTTATCAATGCACTGATGCATCTTTTTCACGTCCTCCGTGAAGGGCAGGAGCTGTGGCATGTTCCATTTCGCCTCAGTGAGTGTCCTGAGGGCCTGCGATGAAATGCATTCATTCCATTTTGTGTTGCATATCTGTCTGAACACCTTTGCATTGTGAATGGCCTCCTCGTCACCTGACATCATGCCCTCACATTCGAGAATATTGGCCAACTTTTAAGGCTATGGCCTAATTTCAACGCTAAGGATGGTGTTGTGTAAGTCCCAGTTTCCTCGCTAAATCCAGCTACCACCTTTACAGCTTCAATCACGCGAGGAAAATTGGCTGGTGCAAAAAAATCAGACATTTCTTTCAAATTCTGGCTCTGCTGTCCCTGTAGGAGCAAGCGCCTGTCTCGCGCATCTTTGTCGAATATATTCATGCTTTGTGATATCATGACCATGTTTGTTAAACAGATGTTCACCCAACTTCAATATGAGCCTTTCATTGCGGACAGCATGTGCTACATCATCTTCGTTCATAGAAAGAACCAGTTTCCACAGCTGCTCACTGACACTGTTTGGAACTGGCTGAGTGTATGCACAGAGGGTTTGGACCCTAGACTTTCCTCTTTTGTACCCCTCAGCTGTCCTCTTTAGGTGGCAGATCTTCATGTGTTTCCACAGTGATTTTCTTTTTAGATAACCCTCGCAGTTTATACAGTGCATATAATCAGAAGGCTTTACAGGATCGTTTGGTTGCTGACGAGGTATCACAATCCCTTTTCCTTTTGAGCACATCACTATTGTGGATACGGTTCCCTTATTCCTTAAGAGAGATAACTGAATCCTTCGCTCTTTAGAGCCTTTTGAAACGCATAATTGCTCTAGCCACATCTGGCTTGTCTTTATGTTTAGACTCTAAATGACGAGCCATTTTACGGTAAGGTTTTGAACAAAATGTACAATAAGATGTTTTGTTGTACAATCTGCCACCATCAGGGTTTTTTTTCAATGTCATTACCATCACAGACTTGTCAGACGATGATCCGCTCTCTTTTGATGTCTGAGGACGCCTTTTCTTGCATGGTACAATGACTTCCTCAGCATGATCTGGAGATCTTTTCTGGGCTTTTCTCTTACTCGTCTTTTTTTGTCGTTTGACGTGAGCTGCATCATCGCTGTCCTGACATGTCATGACAGTGACAGAATCATCTGTTGACGGTCCACTCTCTTTTGCAGGCAGGAGATGCGTTTTCTTGAGTAGGACAGATACTTTCTGATCTGAATGTGTTGTTTGCACTTTTCTCTTCCTTCCAAGTTTGACATCAAGTGAGCTATCACTGCTGGTTACTCCACATTCAGGGACATAGTCATCCTCACTAAATTCAAAACTTGATTCCTCTGACACCAACCCGAGAGCTTCTCTGTCCGGCTAAAAAACAAGAGGTTAAAAATCAGATTTCTAAGTCCTGCTTGGTAAGTATCTGAAATCATTTTTTTCACAGCAGATCTCATTGTTTGAGAAAACAATGACATGCTCACTATCAACCTGAACAGGTAAGTACTCTAAATAATGCTACTTACAAGCAATAGTAACTAGAATTCCCACTACACATGAAACAGTTACTGGTTTCACGCTATATCACTAGCACTACATATTTGCCATTGCTATTTTACAGTTAAGATTATTCATGTGTATCTATATACATGTACTGTATATCTCACTTGCAATGGTCATGGCCAGTTACTGTGGTAGTTTGGTAGAAGTAGTACTTTGTCTGACATCAGGTTCTCCAATGGCATCAACCAGCAGCTGCCTCTCTGTGTGAAGACTAATGTCTTTCTGTTATGTGTCAGTGTAAACATGGCAACATCTTTGACTGTGCACCTTTTTAACTATAGGCCAGTGGGTGTGAGCAGGTTTGTCACAAAGAGTAAACCCACCAAAAATATGTTATATATGTTACAGTGATCACAAGATCACGGAGTGAGCTGTAGCCACTGAGCATCTGTTAGCTCAGGGATCACAGAGGCTGCAGCACAGTCACTGACAGCTTCTTACATGGCTACAGCTAACTCGGTAGTCACGTCATCACTCTTAAACAAAATTTTAACACTAAAATATATAACATATTTTCGGTGAGTTTACTCTTTGTGACAAACCTGCTCACACCCACTGGCCTATGGTGTAAAAAGGTGTGAGGCTACACTGTCAAACACGTTGCAATGTTTACACTGACACACAACAAAAAGACATACTTTTCACACAGAGAGGCAGCTGCTGGTTGTTGCTGTGCATGCAGCGGACACATGTTGTAGTGGTGTGACTAACATAGAATTGAAGTAAACAAATCTGTGTCATGGATCTGCCTCATTTACCTGATCCAGCTAATTAGTCAATATCGGAGCCAATATCCGATCTTAATATCGGATCTACGCATCCCTGTTTAAAGGGTGTAGCAGGACTTACTGCTGTATCCTGCTGACAATGTAGAACCAAGGTCCTCTTCCTCTCCTCCTTTTGCCTCTCTGCCTGTGCGCCTCGTGGCGCTTTTCACACATGTCATGGTGTGATTTGAGCTTCTGTATATAAAGCATATGGCGACTTTTTGCCTGTGAAACACCAAACACACGTAAAAATGAAGTTCAAATGTTTTTCACAATTGTTCAGTGAAAGCTATCTTTTCTATTTTGGCATTTAAATCTAATTTGAGGGGACCATGTAAAGAGCCATAGCAAAGAGAAGGATCAACACGTGCTGAACACCATGTGCTTATCTTTAGTTGTCTGACCACAGCACATAAAAATATTGTGTCTTAAATGGAACAGACAGTATGAGTCTGTTCAGACACTATGAGACTATCTGAGCAGATTCATAGGAGTCAAATCCATCAACTCTGAAACTGAACAGACTCCACAGGATAACACAAACACCAGGATCAGATTGGTGGCCTCCCATAAACTCAGTATTATCTGGTGATTTTACTGGTTTAAATGTTACTTGTAAGAAGATGGCATAACCTACCTCCTCCTCATGTTCAGGCTCACTGCTACCATCGACATCTAAAAATAAAAATCACAGAAAAGGTAAATGTTAAATCAGCTGAGGTTGAGCCTCTCACTGACCAGTTGGAGTTGTCCAGTCTTTGTCTACTAGATGTTGTTACTTGTTCTGAGGTTGCCATCATGGTCAATGTGTTGCATTGCTTCAGTTTAAAGGAGCAGTGAAACAGAAACTGAGTGATGAGCTGCTTTGAACGGGAGAGCAGAACATCATCATCTTAGCTGCTTCAAAACATGACCATAGAAAACATTGATATCGGTTGCCGCTTGTTTTCTCAGTACTTTCACCACCTTCTTCATATTTTTTAGACTATGTTTTCTGCTTTTTCTGATCTCACTGTGTCTCTACCTTATGCTAGGTATTATATTCTTTATAATTTTACTATGAAGAACTTTGTGAATTCTTTCTGTGTAAAGTACTGTAAAAAAATAAACATTACTTACTTACTTACTTACTTCTCTGTTGTTCAACAGACCTTTAATTTGAAGCTACAATTTTTCAACCACTGAACAACTGTGTTCCTGCACGCAAACACTCCTCCTCTGTCCGACTCAAACAGCTGATTTGTGAATCATTACTGTGTGAACCCAGGGTAAGCTTGCAGGGTTCAAGGCTAAGGTTTTTTTTTTTCACTTGCCCGGTCGGGCAAGTTGGTCAGAGATCTACTGGCCCAAAGTCAGTTTTTACTTGCCCTATAAAAATTGTTTAATTTAAGCGGCTATCAATTAACAAAGACTGCAGTTATTTTTATGTTATGTAATCTTTATTCACACTGTATTTATTAATTAAAACAACATATGTCATGTATTGTAGCTTAATTCCTACACAAATATGACAGTGTCAGGGCTTAAAGTGAAAAATTTGTCAATCATTCTCCGTCTATAATTTTGCCCTTCTTGATCAATGCCCACCTCTATTTATTTTTCACCCCTCTCTCCAGTTCTGTTCTACTGAGACCGGGTTTAATATATTTTGCTTCCATCTCTCTGCCCTGCTCTACTCTACTTCAATGCTACTTAGCTCTCTCTCTACTCTACCAGTAGACTACCACATCCACCTGTTGCACAAAACATGCACAGCAGTGTTTCCCCTAGGATGGAGTTGTAGCAGCGGAGGTGAAGCACACGCATGAAAAATAATTTTCACATGTGAAACTTTTTTGTATGCTTGCAAAGCACAGCCTGCTGGGATGTTTCTGTGTATCTACTGGCACCAGAAGGGCTCTTTAGGACTAAATACATACAGTACATCCGTGCACAGTAATGAGCAGGTGAAATGTCTGTCTAGCTTACATACAAGGTGTCTCAAGATTTAGGAACATACAATTTTATTGAATATAATAAATAGTGCTGCGATTTGATAAAAATGTGTGATTGCGATTACAATATAATAATAATGTAATAAATAAATGGTATCATGAGTCTTTTTGCTTGATTCAATGTTTCCCTACATTATATTAGGGGGCACTGACCTGACAGTTATTATTATGGACAGACAGTGTGTCAATGACCATTAACAGACTGAGCACAGTCAAACACTGCTCACACAGCAGCGCAGCACATCTGCAGATGAAAATTAGCCTGTATGGCTAAATTTGGCACATTTACATGACTTAAGTGATTATGTTAATTAATGTGCACTGTCCCTTCTTAAATAAAATAAACATAAACACAAACTGTACACACAGCGGCGCGAGCCTGTGTTGTGTTCAGGCGTTGTCACGTAAATGACAAATTCCGGCACGCCATAGCACAACACAGCAGCATGTCAAATGGGCGAAACAGAGCAAAATTGCTCAATTTTTCATTTGTTATGGAGTCCATGATTTCCTGTGACACATAGAAATGTTTGCTTAACTGTGCTTGGATGTTGTTTTATGAGGCTCTGACAGCTTTCAGTTGTCTCTTTGTCTTTAACGTTACACGGCTCGTCTTTCTCTCGCATGCACTCTTCCTACTTCTCTCTGTGCTGTCTCAAGTGCTGATATAGATTGGTCGTGTTGCCGCGGGACGTGGCGACTTTAACTTTTAAACTTTTACACAGCATGTCTTTCTGTTCATGCTCATGCTCATGCATGTTCATGCTGTTCTGCTCATGCTCTTCTTCAGCGTCTGTGTTGGTCACTGCTGCACGCCGGCTGCACCAGGATAGCTTGTGGGCGTGATGTCAACAAATTCCACACACTATAGGAGAGGCATTATTATGTAATCGCACAGCCTGACATCGCGATTGCGACTGCGATTAGATTAATCGTGCAGCACTAATAATAAAGTAAAAAGTCACTTGACATGCTGCTGTTTTGTGCTATGACCTATTTAAGTGTTGGAAGTTGTTATTTACGTGACAACGCCTGAACACAACACAAGCTCAGCATGAGTGCCATACTGAGCTGCTGTGCGAGCAGCGTGTCTGTCTGTGCGTAACAGCAGTCTGTTGATGGTTATTTACACACTGTCCATTTCAATAACTTTGTCAGCTGACAAACTGCACCGGGCTCGGGGTCAGGTTTGGTCAGGAAAATGCGGCCCGAGCCGCTCTAGCGTGCTCACCTGTGTGTGTGGCGGAACTCCGCCTTGCACCTCCATCAGAGCAGAAGAGCACGTTTTAAAATACATTTATTTTATCAATTAGTTATTAACTTTTACTATTTTTAGCAACTTGCCCGATCAGGCAAGTGAGTTGTTAGTTTACATGCCTGACCGCGAGTTTTACTTGCCCCAGGCAATCGGGCAATCCTTATTGTTGAGCCCTGGCTTGTGTACAGTTATACAGTAGTTCAAGGGTTCACAAACTGTAGCTCCAGAGCAAAGGTCTGTTTGATGGTGAGACATAGGAGAAAATACTCAAATAAAAACATTAACTGATATTGTTTTTTCCTCTTTTTTGATTTAGCTGACATGTGTTAGTGGAGGATCCAGTACACAGCAGCTCCTCACTCAACTTGCAAATTATTGGTGGTTACACAATAATTTATATGATTAAATATATAATTATGTCAAAATGCAAACTAACTGAATAATGATGATATACATTTACTAAAGAGTAACAATAACACTAACAGTAGCCTTTAACAGAGGGTTGTGTGCTCGGCTGTCCAAATTCGTTTCCCATCATTACTGAATCAAGATTCAATATTCTCTTTATCGTCATTCAGAAGAAAACATCAAAGATGCAGAGTAGAACAAAAGTACAAGCATGGCTCGATAAAAAACACAGATAAATAATAAACAGGATGCAAAGAACGATTCAATATATATACAGGTTTCACAAATTACTTTCTGGATTGTGTTCTGGATTACTTTCATACCTGCACATTCAGAGCTGAGTCCTGTGGATCTCAAACTCGGGCCATCCTCCTGTCAGCACAGACACAGTCAACATGTCAGATTACATACAGCAGTCAAAGTAATAACAGCAGTATTCAATCATCTACAACAATAATAGTCATTACTTACTATTTTGTGATGTTTAATTTATTTTTGAAATCACCAATATTATCAAACCACTAACTCAAGTATTGTTCAGTGTTTTCCACAAAATAGATCAGATTCTGGCATGATTCAGTGAAAAGAAGGCAATGTAACTTCACTCAGCAGAACACTTCAATTTCACATTACAACAGCCAATTTCTGGATTGAGAAATGAAAAATGAGCATAACAAGTTTCACGAGTCTCTCTCTCATCCACGCAGTCTGTGTCACGTGAGACACGAAGCGCGACCAGAGTTAAAAAGTACAAATGGTTAAATCGACCAACACCCGCCGTTTATATCCGGTCTTAAGCCCTGGCTAATAGTGTAGCACGTGAAGCTAGCGGTCATGGTCAGCTAACATTAGCTAACAAAGGCTAACCCACACAGCTAACTTCCTAAACTGCATTTTGCGACGTCATTCTCTATTTTCATGCTGGACACAATTGTACAGTTGTTATAAATGTAACTCAAGAAGACATGGCGAGCCTATTTCATTAACTTAATACTCACCGTCTCCATCACGAATCCAGCTCTGTTTACCTCCTCCTCCTCCTCCTCCTCTCTGCCTCCGGACGCACTCTGACGTCACTCGTCAGGCGCAGGTGCGCCAGTCGACAAAGGGGGCAGTGGGGGAGGGCATAATCGGATGGGGACCTCAAAAATCAGGTTGTGTGTGTTAAGACAATAATCACCCAGAGTAGGTGGAAGAACTACAGCTTCATAGTAATGGGGACCTCAAAAATCAGGTTGTGTGTGTTAAGACAGTAATCACCCAGAGTAGGTGGAAGGACTACAGCTTCATAGTAATGGGGACCTCAAAAATCAGGTTGTGTGTGTTAAGACAATAATCACCCAGAGTAGGTGGAAGGACTACAGCTTCATAGTAAAGACCAGTACTCAAGTTGTAAAAAAAAAAATCAGGGGGGATGATGGATTTTATCACAGGGGAACATAATTTGTGCTGATGACAGCGCAGAGGGTCTGCCATAGCACCACTGCTCTTACATAGTTAGGGTCAAATGCACAGGAGAAGTCCAAAATCATTTCTTCTTCTTCTACTTAGGTCAACCGATGATACTAATAATAATCAAAGTCAATTTTGCTTTTAGAATAATGAATTATAGTGTATTTTTCAAAACTTAGTGGTACCACTTAGTGGTATATGATCAAAACTGGTATCTAAGGGTTAATTTTTAATTGTGATTAATTAAATCATAAATTAACCCTATGGGCCCTAGGTCTTTTTAGGTATTTTTACTGCCTTTACTTTTAAGCTCATATCACAGTCATTATAAAGGCTACATACACATGCTATATCTTGTTTTTTTCGGGACAATCTGAGCTAACCAGATTTGCCATCATTTCATGTCCTTCTATGTGCCTGTATTTTATATTAATTTTTATATCAATGAAAAGAACAAATCTGTGTGACTAAATTCTTTCATTTTTACATGTATCTCACCATAGCAAGTTAGAAGTTGACATATTCTGCCATATATGAAGAGGAGACTCTCTGGAATATGGCAATATAAGAACCATGATGCTGGGACATTCTGTCACTTCACAGCTGTCCAAAACATGTGGTTTGTGCCAGGCAGATGTGATTGCCAGTATTTTTTCACTATTGCAAGAAATTCCATTGACTCATTCACAAGTCAAAAATGTGTTTTATCTAAAAGAAAGATGCAATATTTACATCTAAGTGTCTCTCTCAGCTTTAACCGATATTGTCCAGCACCTCAAGCCTTCTTACTGTCCTCTTGACAGCATCCCACCTCATCTTTTTAAGGACGTTTTCCATATCATTGGGCCCTCTGTTATGGATCTGATAAATTCATCTTCGTCCCAGCTGCCTTTAAACATGCTGGGGTCCAGCCCGTCATCAAAAAACATAATCTAGACCCCACAGTTTTATCCAACTTTAGGCCTATCTCCAAGCTTACTTTTCTTTCTAAGGTCTTGGAGAAGGTGGTTAATGAACAGCTACATTATTTTATTGATCTAAATGACATTTCCGAGAAGTTCCAGTCTGGTTTTAAGTCACGCCATTGCACAGAAACAGTGCTTTAAAAATTTTAAATGACCTTCTTTTAACAGTTGACTCTGGTAACTCTGCGGTCCTGGTCCCTCTGGATCTGACAGCTGCCTTTGATACGGTGGATCACAACATTCTCCTGTCTGCTTAAACACCTGTGTGGGCATCAAGGGTACTGTTCTTAAGTGGTTTCAGTCCTACCTCTCAGACAGGAGCTTCTCTGTCCAGCTTTGGCCACTTCCCTCCTGAGCTGTGAGGTGCCTCAGGGTTCTATTTTGGGTCCCCTCCTCTTTTCGATATATATGTTGCCATTGGGATCCATATTTAGAAAGCACAATGTCTCATTTCACCGCTTTAGAGATGACGTACAAATCTATCTGCTTTTAAAAACAAATGAGCAAGCCTCTGTTCAGGTGTTATTAGACTGCCTCAATGATATCCGATCTTGGATGGAAGTGAACTTTCTCTCCATGAACAAAAATCTGGGACCCCTTGGGTCAAAGGTCGTCGCGCAGCGGCCAAAGAGACACATTGTTTTTTTAAAAGCACTGTCTTTTCTTTAATAATTCATCAACGCTTTGAGGTAGGGGGCTGACCTTTGAGTATGCACATCAGGAGGCCACAGGCGACCACTGTGCAAAGTTTCAGACCCGTGTGACCTTGGGAAAGGTCAAAGGTCAACCCTTTGGGGGAGATCTGGACAATTTTTTCATACCTTTGTTCCAGATTATCGTTTAGTGGCCCTGGGGGATCCTCTGTTCTGAATCTGGGACCCCTGGGGTCAAAGGTCGCCGCGCAGCAGCCAAAGAGACACGTGTGTTTTTTTTTAAAGTAGTGTCTTTTCTTTAATAATTCATCAATGCTTTGACGTAGGGGGCTGATAGTCGAGTATGTCGTGCACCACAGAGCCTTCTGCTAGGATTTTTTTGTCACGTTGCGATACGACCATCGCAGAGCTAGTTAGCTTTGCAGAGCGTCTACAGAGTTGGGACTCAGGGAGACTGATACAGGTCTTACGTAAGGCCCGCAGCCCAAGTTTCATGTGGTTTGGTCCATTTTTGTGGCCGTGGCGAGCCTTAATTGGTTAAAAAATGCTAACCTTTAGAAGCCCGCCCCTCGGAAACTACCGGGCCGATCGGAACCTAACTGATGTCTACCAGCTCATCTTGGGCCCCTAGACAACATATAAAAAAATCAGACTCCTGCGACTTTTAGAAAAACATTTCCTCCCAAACCTCCTCTCTGGTCAAAGGGTGTAAGAGGACATAAGTCTGACAGCTCCTGATTTTGAGTTTCTGAAACAGGCAAAAAAAATCTACAGGACTTCGGGGTTTTTTGTTCCAGATTATCGTTCAGTGGCTCTGGGGGATCCTCTGTTCCCAATCTGGGGCCCCTGGGGTCAAAGGTCGCCGCGCAGTAGTCAAAGAGACACGTTCTTTAAAAAGCACTGTCTTTTCTTTAATAATTCATCAACGCTTTGAGGTAGGGGGCTGACCTTCCAGTATGTGCATCAGGACGCCACAGGCGACCACTGTGAGAAGTTTCAGATCCGTGCGACCTTGGGAAAGGTCAAAGGTCAACCCTTTGGGGCCGAACTGGACAATTTTTCATACCTTTGTTCCAGATTATCGTTTAGTGGCTCTGGGGATCCTCTGTTCTGAATCTGGGACCCCTGGGGTCAAAGGTCACCACGCAGCGGCCAAAGAGACACGTTTTTTGTTTTAAAAGCACTGTCTTTTCTTTAATAATTCATCAATGCTTTGAGGTAGGGGGCTGACATTTGAGTATGTGCATCAGGACGCCACAGGCAACCACTGTGCAAAGTTTCAGACCTGTGCGACCTTGGGAAAGGTCAAAGGTCAACCCTTTGGGGCGATCTGGACAATTTTTTCATACCTTTGTTCCAGATTATCGTTTAGTGGCCCTGGGGGATCCTCTGTTCTGAATCTGGGACCCCTGGGGTCAAAGGTCGCCACGCAGCGGCCAAAGAGACACGTTTTTTGTTTTAAAAGCACTGTCTTTTCTTTAATAATTCATTAATGCTTTGACGTAGGGGGCTGATAGTCGAGTATGTCGTGCGCCACAGAGCCTTCTGCTAGGATTTTTTGTCACGTTGCGATACGACCACCGCAGAGCTAGTTAGCTTTGCAGAGCGTCTACAGAGTTGGGACTCAGGGAGACTGATACAGGTCTTACGTAGGCCCGCAGCCCAAGTTTCATGTGGTTTGGTCCATTTTTGTGGCGAGCCTTAATTGGTTCAAAAATGCTAACCTTTAGAAGCCCGCCCCTCGGAAACTACCGGGCCGATCGGAACCTAACTGATGTCTACTAGCTCATCTTGGGCCCCTAGACAACATATAAAAAAATCAGACTCCTGCGACTTTTAGAAAAACATTTCCTCCAAAACCTCCTCTCTGGTCAAAGGGTGTAAGAGGACATAAGTCTGACAGCTCCTGATTTTGAGTTTCTGAAACAGGCAAAAAAAAATCTACAGGAGTTTGGGGGTTTTTTGTTCCAGATTATCGTTCAGTGGCTCTGGGGGATCCTCTGTTCCCAATCTGGGGCCCCTGGGGTCAAAGGTCGCCGCGCAGTACTCAAAGAGACACGTTCTTTTAAAAGCACTGTCTTTTCTTTAATAATTCATCAACGCTTTGAGGTAGGGGGCTGACCTTTGAGTATGCACATCAGGACGCCACAGGCGACCACTGTGCAAAGTTTCAGACCCGTGTGACCTTGGGAAAGGTCAAAGGTCAACCCTTTGGGGCGATCTGGACAATTTTTTCATACCTTTGTTCCAGATTATCGTTTAGTGGCTCTGGGGGATCCTCTGTTCTGAATCTGGGACCCCTGGGGTCAAAGGTCGCCACGCAGAGGCCAAAGAGACACGTTTTTTGTTTTAAAAGCACTGTCTTTTCTTTAATAATTCATCAACGCTTTGAGGTAGGGGGCTGACCTTTGAGTATGTGCATCAGGACGCCACAGGCGACCACTGTGCAAAGTTTCAGACCTGTGCGACCTTGGGAAAGGTCAAAGGTCAACCCTTTGGGGCGATCTGGACAATTTTTTCATACCTTTGTTCCAGATTATCGTTTAGTGGCCCTGGGGGATCCTCTGTTCTGAATCTGGGACCCCTGGGGTCAAAGGTCGCCGCGCAGCGGCCAAAGAGACACGTGTGTTTTTTTTAAAGCACTGTCTTTTCTTTAATAATTCATCAATGCTTTGACGTAGGGGGCTGATAGTTGAGTATGTCGTGCCACAGAGCCTTCTGCTAGGATTTTTGTCACGTTGCGATGTCGACCACCGCAGAGCTAGTTAGCTTTGCAGAGCATCTACAGAATTGGGACTCAGGAGACTGATACAGGTCTTACATAAGGCCCGCAGCCCAAGTGTCATGTGGTTTGGTCCATTTTTGTGGCCGTGGCGAGCCTTAATTAGTTAAAAAATGCTAACCTTTAGAAGCCCGCCCCTCGGAAACTACCGGGCCGATCGGAACCTAACTGATGTCTACCAGCTCATCTTGGGCCCCTAGACAACATATAAAAAAATCAGACTCCTGCGACTTTTAGAAAAACATTTCCTCCAAAACCTCCTCTCTGGTCAAAGGGTGTAAGAGGACATAAGTCTGACAGCTCCTGATTTTGAGTTTCTGAAACAGGCAAAAAAAAAATCTACAGGACTTCGGGGTTGTGTTCCAGATTATCGTTCAGTGGCTCTGGGGATCCTCTGTTCCCAATCTGGGGCCCCTGGGGTCAAAGGTCGCGCAGTAGTCAAAGAGACACATTCTTTAAAAGCACTGTCCTTTCTTTTATAATTCATCAACGCTTTGAGGTAGGGGGCTGACCTTCCAGTATGTGCATCAGGAGGCCACAGGCGACCACTGTGCAAAGTTTCAGACCTGTGTGACCTTCGGAAAGGTCAAAGGTCAACCCTTTGAAGGAGATCTGGACAATTTTTTCATACCTTTGTTCCAGATTATCGTTTAGTGGCTCTGGGGGATCCTCTGTTCTGAATCTGGGACCCCTGGGGTCAAAGGTCACCACGCAGCGGCCAAAGAGACACGTTTTTTGTTTTAAAAGCACTGTCTTTTCTTTAATAATACATCAATGCTTTGAGGTAGGGGGCTGACCTTTGAGTATGCACATCAGGACGCCACAGGCGACCACTGTGCAAAGTTTCAGACCTGTGCGACCTTGGGAAAGGTCAAAGGTCAACCCTTTGGGGCGATCTGGACAATTTTTTCATACCTTTGTTCCAGATTATCGTTTGGTGGCCCTGGGGGATCCTCTGTTCTGAATCTGGGACCCCTGGGGTCAAAGGTCGACAGCGCCAAAGAGACACGTGTTTTTTAAAGCACTGTCTTTTCTTTAATAATTCATCAATGCTTTGACATAGGGGGCTGATAGTCGAGTATGTCGTGCGCCACAGAGCCTTCTGCTAGGATTTTTTTGTCCCGTTATGATACGACCACCGCAGAGCTAGTTAGCTTTGCAGAGCGTCTACAGAATTGGGACTCAGGGAGACTGATACAGGTCCGTAAGGCCCGCAGCCCAAGTTTCATGTGGTTTGGTCCATTTTTGTGGCCGTGGCGAGCCTTAATTGGTTCAAAAATGCTAACCTTTAGAAGCCCGCCCCTCGGAAACTACCGGGCCGATCGGAACCTAACTGATGTCTACCGGCTTGTCTTGGGCCCCCGAACGACATATAAAAAAATCAGACTCCTGCGACTTTTAGAAAAACATTTCCTCCAAAACCTCCTCTCTGGTCAAAGGGTGTAAGAGGACATAAGTCTGACAGCTCCTGATTTTGAGTTTCTGAAACAGGCAAAAACCCTACAGGACTTTGGGGTTTTTGTTCCAGATTATCGTTCAGTGGCTCTGGGGGATCCTCTGTTCCCAATCTGGGGCCCCTGGGGTCAAAGGTCGCCGCGCAGTGGCCAAAGAGACACGTTCTTTTAAAAGCACTGTCTTTTCTTTAATAATTCATCAATATTTTGAGGTAGGGGGCTGACCTTCCAGTATGCGCATCAGGACGCCACAGGCAACCACTGTGCAAAGGATCAGACCCTTGGTCTGCTCACCCATCACTTGGCGCGATTTAGCCATGAACATTCTGTCTTGGGGGGGGAGGGGCAGGAACATGCATTTACTAAGAAAGTGATTATCAGGCCTACTGGCACATTTGCATAAGGGACATGACTTCCTTGGACGGGCAGGCAGGGCTTGCTTTGACCTGGGGAGCTCAGACACGGCCGCACGCATAGCACAGGCATCCTCCGAGGCCTGCAACTCATCTGGTAGTGAATCCAGGGCTTGTGAGATTTCTGGTTTAATGGATGTCAACGTGCGGGACCGCAGTTCAGTGCCATACCTTTGTTTGATGAGCTTCGCAGATCAGCGTGTATGAAGCGGAGCCATGTGAGGACAACAAAGTTCTCAAGTGAGGTGTTAACTCATCCTCAGTCACAACTTCTCCCATGTGGCTGATGCCGAATCCTTACACAGTAAGTTGTCGTCAGTAAAAGCCATCAGACGTTGATACAAATCCTCTGGTCTCTCATCAGGCTCCCGTTTGATAGCAGCAAAGTCAATGAAGTGCACTCCAGTGCACTGAAAGCCGTAATGTAGGCGAATGGCTTGCCATATGCTATCAATGAAAGTGGAATTTCTGACAATGCTGTGACGAGAGATGACAGGACAGTAATTAGCAATCTGTCCCAGCATGAGCTCCAACGTGGCCACCTTGCGTTCTTTATTGCGACGTTGGGCAGCAGGAACTGGGTCGACGTCATCTGTAAATCCTCGGCATGGAGACGTTTTGGATTTCTTCTCCCATTCTGCACCATTGAGCAGAAATGGGACAAACTCACCATTAAGTGACAGTGTGTACAACAGGTTCTGGCGCCAGTTCTCAAAAGAGTTGACAGTTTCAATCTTGGTTCGGTGCTCTGTGTGAATTAGCCATGATCGCACTTAGCCACCGTTAGCTCAACTGTGTCTGGTTTTGGCGTCACTACACTGTGATTCCCCTGACAGTATAGTTACTGTTATGACTTGTAGTTGATAATATTCTCTGGTCGTATGTTCGGAAACGCTGCCACCATGCCAGTAAAGGAGGATGATACACATGAATCACACAACGCAGGTTGAGTAGTGCGGCAGCAGCCGTTTAGTGTAAACAAGAGCTGGTACAAAACACAGACCCAGAGGAAGTGACGCCCGGTAACCCCACCGTACATAGCGGAAGTGACGTATGGTCACTATGACAACCACAAACACTACTGGCGCAGAGGGCCTTCTGCTAGGATTTTTTGACCATGTCGCGATACGGCCACTGCAGAGCTTGTTAGCTTTCCAAAGGGTCTATGGAGTTGGGCCTCAGGGAGACTGCTACAGGTCCTACATGAAGCCCACAGGCCAAGTTTCACATGTTTCGGCCACTTTTTGTGGCAATGGCAAGCATTCATAGGTTGGAAAAAATGATTTTCAAAGCCCGCCCATCAAAAAGTACAAGTCCGATCGGCACCGAACTGATGTCTATCCGCTCGTCCGGAGCCCCTGAAAAATGTAAAAAGATTCAGACTCGTACGACTTTAGGAAAAATGTTTGAAACAGGCAAAAAAAAACAAACAAAAAAAAACACAAAACCACACGACTTTGGGTTTATTTTCCTCGGGATTATTGTTTAGTGGCCCCTGGGGATCCTCTGTTCTGAATCTGGGGTCTGTGGGGTCAAAGATCACTGCCTGGCGGCCAAAAGGACACATTTTACAAACAGTAGCCCAAAGGAATTTCCTTCCTGGCATTTGAATTTCGGAAACTTGAATTTCTTCAAAATTCACAAACGCTTTGAGCTAGGATGCTGAAATTTGAGTATGTGTATCAGGAGGTCACGGCATTGACTGGGTCGAGTTTTAGACCTGGCCTGCGTTTTTTCAATAATTCACAAACGCTTTGACATGGGGATTAAATTTTCTGCTAACAGGACAACTAGTGCTAACAAACACTGGTTGGGCCTCCTAGTGATCCCTCAGGTGCAGTTATTGTTAATTCACACACTGTGGCTCTTGTAGTTTTCTGCTAACAGGACAGCCAGTGCTAGCAAACACTGATCAGGCCTCCTAATGATACCTCAGATGCAGTTATGTTCGTCCACACAGTGATGCTTTTAGCTTATTTGCAAACAGGACAACCAGGCTAACACATCTATTTAGTGGAGGTCACTCAGCTGCAATTATTGTTTCTGCCTTTTTAAACAGTGATGATCTCAAGTTCTCTGTGTACGGGACAATCAGCTGTATTGTTGAATACAAAGAATATTGGACCCTTGTGTCTGTACTTTATTTAAGAATCCATATTGCACATGCTTTATCCATATCAAGACTACACTGTGTTCAGTGTTTCCTTTATTCCATGCATCTCTAGTCCTTTGGCTTCTCTTTGTGCTGCTCTGCTCCTCTTTCTTCTCTTCATGTTGCTCCATCAACCAGCGCTAACACTTAAATCTCTCAATAATCATTCAGATTCAGTTATCACTTCTGTTTGTTCATGCATTGACTGTTGTAGCCATTCTGCTAACTAGGACTAAAAGTGATAACACGTCTATATAGTGGTGATCATTCAGATGCAGTTATTGTTTATTAAGTATACTTATTCACAGTCTGCTGTATTATTGAATATGTAAGAAATATACAGGGATGGACCTTCAGCTACATCTGTACTTTATTGATAAATCTACATTGCACATACGCTTTATCCACATCAAGACTACACTGAAATAGTGTAACTTCCTCCTGTCATGCTCTGTTCTTCTCTCCTCTCTCGCTTCTCTGTCCTCTCTTCATGCTGCTCTGTTCTTCTTCATTCTGCATGCTGCTTTATTGGCTCAAGTCTGTATTTAAATGAGAGTTAGCAAAGATAACATGCATTATAACACTGCATTAGCTGGTACCTATATACCAGTAATCACATCTTACTGTACTTGACTTAAGTATTTACTTTCAGTTTTTCACCATTTGTGACTTTCTCCTTTGTGTATACCCGGAATTATAGGCTATTACATGACACTGTGAATACAGAGCCACTCATAGTTATAATTCAAGTATTATTATTATTAAAAGATATGAACAGACTCTGAGAGCAAATTCTATGGTCAGAAAATTGCAGCAAAATGATGGTGAATATTTCTGGAAAGAGGCAAAGATTATGAATGATGGTAAAATACCTCTGCTCTCCATTATTGAATGAGTAACTGGTAGTGTGAAGAAATAGGAAGAAGACAGGATAGGAGTTTTTAACTGTGTCAAAAGTGGTGATTTTTGTGTTGGGGATGTTCCCCATCATAATGTGGTTATCAGGCCTGATGAAGACAGTTGTGCTATTGGGAAACTGTCTTTAAATAAGTCTTGTGGCCTTGATCAGATTAAAATTCACAAAGGATCATTATCAGCACAAGTCTAACCAAAGAAGATGTAGCCTTCTGTCTGTTATCTGCATTTCATTGTCTTCAACAATTAAATGTCTGCATTTTTTGTGAGGAATATATATGTTTACTAACAAGTATAAGAGGAATTTAAAGCTAAGGATCAATTTTGCATGAATACTGGTGTCCTGATGCTGTACACTCATGAATCGGTTGAATCATGTCCTCATTATATTAAATATCTTAAATATAAAATAAAAAGTCAAAATAGAAACAATTAGTTAAATTTAGTAGTAGTTTTAGAAATTGGAGGTAACAGAAATGAATGGTTTGAAAAAGGGATCATAATAATAGTGAGTCGTACACTTTCAACATGAAGTCGACTGTGGAGGATGAAAAACTTCCTGGCAAGACAAGTGAAGACGACAAGCAGAAGATTGTGGTTTAATATATTACATTGATGTATTATATTTACAATTGTTTTTCAAACAGTAATAAAATCCAAGACTTGGTAAAAGTAAGATCAAAATAGAACTAGTTTTATTGTCTCTAATTGGGTATCATTGATTAAAAAAAAAACAACTTAAATTTAAGATAAATTACCAAGCTGTCATTCTACCTTTGACCCATAGGGGGCGCTAGAGAGTGGCACAATATGACACACACAACCATTCCGGTTGAACCCCATGGGGACTGCAGTACCAGTGTGTGTCCACTAAGGGCGCATGAAATTTCACACACTTTCACATTTTTCATGTGTATGACTCCAAGGGGACACTTGTAGGAAATTTCATGAGGCACCTATATTCTAAGTTTTACGGCTCTAGGAGGCTTCTACCCGTGGGGACCTCATTTTTGGTCCCCACGGTCAATCAGGTCCCCACTGGGTGAGTGTGTATTCAGGTCGATGTCCCCACCGAGATAGAAAAACAAGTGCACACACACACACACACACACACACACACACACACACACACACACACACACACGTTAATCTGTCAGGCTGTAGCGTGCTACAGGGTGCTTCTTTCAGTTCACAGACATGTGACCTGAACAAAATATAGGAAAGCAATTTGAAAAACAATGAAACCACTTGTGCACCGTATAATTTTCTTGGCTGCTGACAATGGTAAATTTCAGGAGCGTTTTGCATGTTGATGTTATTTCTGTTGAAAATGTTTGTAAAAACAACAAAAGTAATGAGGGTGAATGTAAGTATATTGCAAACCTCCAGGCAGCAGTTATTGCAGTTTTTTCAGCAGGATGAGATAAACATTTCAAATATGTTGTTTTGCCTCTCACCACATAAACGCATTAGCATATTCTGACTACTAAATACAAATACTGCTCTGATAATAACAATAATGCTTGTTGTTACATTGTCATTTACTTCAATGCACTAAAGCAAGCTATGATCCCACTGGATGTGCACACACACCTGCAGTATCTCGTAAACAACAAAATATTGTGTAACACAGAGAAAGAGTGAGCCAAAGTGAGAAACCGTGGCTCACTGTTGCATCACATGATTGTGTGACTTATCCATATTGAATTTCATCAAAGCTGAACAGTGGACAATGCAGGGCAATCATTTAGTTTCCCTCCGCTCCTTCAGATCCGCCATCTGTCAAAATATCAATTTATTTCCCACTCTCCAAAGAGTGCTGAGCACTAATTGGAAATAGCATGCAGTGCATTCTCTGTTCTGCACACATGGAGAGGGAAGCTATCAAACAGGCTGAGATGTGAGCATGATGCAATCACCTCCTCATGCCCATCTGTAGAATAATTCATTTTTTTATCTGACAGACAGATGTAGAAGAGATGATTATGTATGTTTGTGTGTATGGCAGTGCACAAACATTATCTGTGCTAAACAGGGCAACACAAAAATTCGCATTGAGAAACATCTTTTAAGTGCAGCCCACAAAAAAAGGAAGTGACTGACTGGACTGAGAATGATGATGCAGATCAACAGATTCCATCATTGCAGTTCCTTCCTCCCATGCAAATAAAATGCCAGGTGTGTCACTACAGGTGCATCTCAAGTCTCTTAATGGTCATTTCCTTGCTTCTCAATCCCCGCTTAAACAGGAAGTCATTCTGGTGCGCCATTTGAAAGACCACCTCAAAGCTCCTATTTCTGCTCTGATGAGCAAGGATCGAGGAGAGAGGAGGGATCTCTGAGGACCAATGAGCAAGGATACATGAGAGCAGCCTTCACAAAAGTCTTTTATTGGCCGTCATGACCCCATATTGTATTGATTGGACACTGCAGCACATCGGATTGATCTGATACATCACAACATACAGGAGTGTCATACTGTAGTGAAGACAGATAGGAGAATAACTCAAGTTTGATTTTTTTATTTGTTTTCTGATTCACCATCTAGTTAAAAAACAGCTGTGCAAATTGTTAGAACAACAAAAGACAGAAAACTTTCTTCATTTAATAGAGATTTTTCTTTTTGTGATCTGTTATATTTCTCATTAACTTTTATTATAGTGACAATTGAAGTCAGAGAGTCTGTCTGTCAGCAAGAAACACTTTAGATTTCCAATCAGTCACATGTGAAGCTGATCAATCCTGAGCTTCGGGGTCAATTTTTCCTGAAACATTTCACCTAAAAAATAATTTCCAGTGTTTAGAAGACACCGTAATCATATTCTGGGTCATTGTATCATGAATTCATAATCAGAATATCAATAAATACAAGTGCAAATAATCAATAACTATTCTAAATGTATTGTGTGCCTCTGAGCAGGACTCTATAAATACAGAAAGCAGGTTGTTATTGATGTGCAGGTGCCTTAAACACTGCTGCTCCGCCAGTGATGATTGTGTGTCTTTATCATATATTATATTCTTTCCTCTCTCCTCTCATGGTTTCCTTCCATCTCTCCATGTATCCTTAGTGGGAGAGACTAAGATGCATGAAAAAGACACAAGGGAGGGACATGTGGATGCAATTCAAGAGACCTAAAATGCATCCTATGTCAACTGCACAGTTACCAAACCCACCTCAGGACTCTGCCATTCCTCACTTGTCCTCTAGTCACCACTGTTGAGGCACAGCCACTAAAGGCAGTGGGTTAAGTCATTCGCTCCCATCACACTGTACTTGGCGCTACTTCCTGTCACCAGCCTTTTATAATCTTCTCATAGAAGACTCAGATATTACAAGAGACTGAAGACAAAGTTGTTTCTAGTTTACTCTTTATATGATGCATTTTGTGTTTTTGCAAACCACTGATATGTTATATTTGTACATTTCATACATATGATGTACTTCACATTGCATGTGTATGAGCTGAGTTTGTCATCAAGAGGAGGAGGTGATGGTGGATGCTGTGACACTTAGGTGAGACGGCTCTTTAGCTGCAGACAGCAGCAGATGATTGTTTGAGACCAACAGAAGTGGATGTTTTTGAATAGCAGTTTGTCCTGCTCTGTTTGTAGCAACCAAACCATGTATTTTAAGCCCAAACATGATGCTTTCCCTGACCTTAACCAAGTGCACCTATTCCTGATGCCGCCAGCAACAACCATACCACTGGTTTGTCAGTGGACGTAGGCATCAAAGCACCGAGACACTGTTAGTAGCAGAATGATCTGCACCAGGCGACAACTACTTCTGATGCTGCCGCCTACTACCGTAGAATAAGGAGTGAGAAAGTCCACATAGGGCAGGAGTAGAGGTGGCTTTTACCCACGAGCCTCCTATCCATTTTCGTGTGAAGCCAAACGTCAGTGGAGTTTTTCTTAAAAACAATGTATTATGATGTGTAGCATGCTAAAGTAGCAACATATATTACATGACGTATGTCACGTTTAATAAGAACCGTACTCATTTTAAGCCAAACCATGATGTTGTCTTCTACACCTAACCATGTGCTTTTATTGCCCAAACCGAAGGAAATAAATGTGAAAGCAAAGTGTTTCAACTACGTTTTAAGTTTATTTAGAAAAAGACAACACACTGTATATGTAACAAGCAGAAACTACATTGCCTGTGAAAACAGAAACGCTACCGTCATATTTTGACATTTAGGACATACAGTACAGGCCAAAAGTTTGGACACACCTTCTCATTCAATGCGTTTTCTTTATTTTCATGACTATTTACATTGTAGATTCTCACTGAAGGCATCAAAACTATGAATGAACACATGTGGAGTTGTGTACTTAACAAAAAAAGGTGAAATAACTGAAAACATGTTTTATATTCTAGTTTCTTCAAAATAGCCACCCTTTGCTCTGATTACTGCTTTGCACACTCTTGGCATTCTCTCCATGAGCTTCAAGAGGTAGTCACCTGAAATGGTTTTCCAACAGTCTTGAAGGAGTTCCCAGAGGTGTTTAGCACTTGTTGGCCCCTTTGCCTTCACTCTGCGGTCCAGCTCACCCCAAACCATCTCGATTGGATTCAGGTCCGGTGACTGTGGAGGCCAGGTCATCTGCCACAGCACTCCATCACTCTCCTTCTTGGTCAAATAGCTCTTACACAGCCTGGAGGTGTGTTTGGGGTCATTGTCCTGTTGAAAAATAAATGATCGTCCAACTAAACGCAAACCGGATGGGATGGCATGTCACTGCAGGATGCTGTGGTAGCCATGCTGGTTCAGTGTGCCTTCAATTTTGAATAAATCCCCAACAGTGTCACCAGCAAAACACCCCCACACCATCACACCTCCTCCTCCATGCTTCACAGTGGGAACCAGGCATGTGGAATCCATCCGTTCACCTTTCTGCGTCTCACAAAGACACGGCGGTTGGAACCAAAGATCTCAAATTTGGACTCATCAGACCAAAGCACAGATTTCCACTGGTCTAATGTCCATTCCTTGTGTTTCTTGGCCCAAACAAATCTCTTCTGCTTGTTGCCTCTCCTTAGCAGTGGTTTCCTAGCAGCTATTTGACCATGAAGGCCTGATTCGCGCAGTCTCCTCTTAACAGTTGTTCTAGAGATGGGTCTGCTGCTAGAACTCTGTGTGGCATTCATCTGGTCTCTGATCTGAGCTGCTGTTAACTTGCCATTTCTGAGGCTGGTGACTCGGATGAACTTATCCTCAGAAGCAGAGGTGACTCTTGGTCTTCCTTTCCTGGGTCGGTCCTCATGTGTGCCAGTTTCGTTGTAGCGCTTGATGGTCTTTGCAACTCCACTTGGGGACACATTTAAAGTTTTTGCAATTTTCCAGACTGACTGACCTTCATTTCTTAAAGTAATGATGGCCACTGGTTTTTCTTTAGTTAGCTGATTGGTTCTTGCCATAATATGAATTTTAACAGTTGTCCAATAGGGCTGTCAGCTGTGTATTAACCTGACTTCTGCACAACACAACTGATGGTCCCAACCCCATTGATAAAGCAAGAAATTCCACTAATTAACCCTGATAAGGCACACCTGTGAAGTGGAAACCATTTCAGGTGACTACCTCTTGAAGCTCATGGAGAGAATGCCAAGAGTGTGCAAAGCAGTAATCAGAGCAAAGGGTGGCTATTTTGAAGAAACTAGAATATAAAACATGTTTTCAGTTATTTCACCTTTTTGTTAAGTACATAACTCCACATGTGTTCATTCATAGTTTTGATGCCTTCAGTGAGAATCTACAATGTAAATAGTCATGAAAATAAAGAAAACGCATTGAATGAGAAGGTGTGTCCAAACTTTTGGCCTGTACTGTACATGTTTTAAGTGTGGATGAGAACACGGCTACATATAAAACATAAAAATACAACATGTCAGTGGTTTGAAATGCCAACTTTTATTCTGGTGACCAATGGGCTGTTGTTTTCAAAATGTCCTGCTGATTTGTTCTGAGTGGATGACACAAGACTTGGGTTGTGTTTTAGGAAGAGAGCTTTATTTGTGGCAGATTTTATCAAATGATGAGTTGAAGACAGCATGCACACGTGCTTATTTAGTGGTGCAGGGAATCAGGTCCCAAAGAAAAGCTAACTCATTAAGAAATTGAGATTCACACACTTCTTCACCTTTGCATTGATCTATTTAAAAAAGGTTGACATTTCACTCTCAATTAATAGGTACCAATGCTCTACGTTTTTGGTGTAATGTAAATTTTAAAAAAAAGCAGCTTATTTCACATATCAGCTGGGCACTTGAATGTATGACACAAATGAAAGACAAAAGTAAGTAAGTTGAAAGTACAGTGACTAACAGAACGTCATGAGGCGAGCACAAAGCCTTGCAGCACACCACATGTAATTAATCATGTTAAAGCATGATAACCAGCAATGGAGGCTGACATTTTCCTGATTGATGGATAAGATATTAATTAGCAGTAGCATTGGTATTCCCACAGATACCAGCCTCAATCTGTCAATTAAAATGACTAATCAATTGTGTTGATGAGTGTGGTTCAGTCAGACAGCATTAGTATTAATCATCCTCTGATGAAAGCAGACTGAAAGCACTAACCGTGAAACCCCTCATTTAGAGTTTTCTGTTTTTATACAAATGCCGCTATCTCTTCCTTTATTTCACTTTCACCCTTTTCGTTGCTTCGATGCAATATGGTTGCATCTGAAATATTTTTTTAACACAGCAGCAAGGCCCCAACCAAGGCCACAGCCTTTACAAGAGAAGAATAGACACCCAGCTGGCTGTGAGAACCACATCCATGTTTCAGTCAGGAATAAAAGATCGTTTCTGCATGCGCTCTTTTTTATTGTGTAGGTGTATCTCATGGCCTTTCCTCATGCTACAATTGACATAACTTAATCATCTGTCAGGATTTAACTAGATTAACCAGGCTTGATAACTCAGATAAATCCAAACTAATTGAAAGAATAAATCACAAGGGCTACTATTACATTTAATGATGCATTATGTTACGCCATCACCGCTAGTTTCATATCATATATTCATGACAAAATATGATATATACAGTAGCGTTCTCAATGAGTGTGGTCTGTAAATCAGCGGGGTGTATGTCCCGGTGGAGGTCAGCTAATCTGTCTTCCACTGTGAGGCTCACTCCAGAGGTGGAAGAAGGCAGGAAGCACACACACACATAAACACACATATCCAGCCTAGCCTATCGTCACTGCCATGTGTGGGTCCACAGGGAGGGGAAGTAGGGCGACACGCTACAGACTCCCCGCCACCCACACCTGCCTCCGCTTCAGGCCGCAGACACACAATCACACACATACACACACACACACCGAGTAGGGAGTATCTACTTTCATATAAAATGCCACATTGGTTTGAGTTTCTTCATCTGAGTTCCTGGATGGCGTGCGGTTTATTTGCCACGAAGAATGTAAATGAGAAGGATTAGACATTTCAAGGACATTTCAATGGGCTTTACAGTCCATTCATGTCAGGTTCAATGTCCACAAACTGCAGAGACATACAGCAGTTTCAGCAGCACTGCACTGAAGACATTCTATATGCGATACACTCTCATTTTGTCAACAGATTCAGCTGTTATAAAACACTGTCTTTAATCAGCCCAGTCACCAGAGGAAAATGTTGGCATTTTGCAAATGTCTTTTACATATCATATCAATGTTTTAATATGACGTAGCATATGAGGAGGTGGAGGGAAAGTGGATGGCGTGACATCTGGGTGAGACGCCTGCCAAGATCCAGACAACTGCAGACCACTATTTAAGACGAACAAACAACAAAGCCAGTTGTGTTTTAGCAACTTGTCATGTTTTTTTAGCAACCCCTTACTGTTTTCCACCCAGGATTGTGCCATAAAAAGAGCATACTTTAAGCCAATTCATAATCTTCTCCTGGTGGAAATGGGTCAGGGTTAGGGTGATGGTTTTTGTGCCTCTAACCACACATTGATTGCAGCATTGTTAAAACATAATGGTTCAATGTTTCCGCTGCACAGTAACATGAAAATATTATGTGTTTGAGGTTTGCAGAAACATACAATGCCAACATTTTTGCTGGTGAATGGGTCGCTTTAATAGCTTATTAGGGTTAACCAAAGGCTTTATTGTGTTTGAATAAGAAACCTGAAAATAGCCAGTGTATTTTTAATGAGTTCATTTATCAACAACTGTTCAATTTTAGTGCCTGTACTGAGTATTTCCATTTTATTCTACTATACTTCAAAGTAAAGAATCTCCTCCTCTTCCAGCTATGAAATTCAAATGCTGCTTACATGTAAATGCATCTGCAATAATAATAATAATCCCAAAATAAGATTTATAAAACGTTACCTTATTCCATTCTGTTGGAGAGTTTCACATATATTCTCAACGCGTTCTAGTTCTTGATTGCAGCTCCTTTGACATGATGTTTACACAAAAAGATATATATTTAAATGCAGGTCTGTGTTTTTGTGATTGCACCATTCCATCAAATGGAAATATTCTCGGTGTCTCGTTCCCCAAAATTCTGAAATATTCAGTATCTCTGAAAACTTAGAGAGCTCCTCTTGCATCTCAGAATAAAGTTCTAGGGGCTATGCTTTTGAATACCGGGCTTTTATTTGTGTATCTTTGCATTGTACTTAAGTAAAAACTCTGAATACTTCCTCCACCGCTGCACAAAGTGAAGTCTTCAATCTTAGAGGAAATATTTGTGGTATGAATTCAAAATTGAACCCAGGTTATCAGAGGCTGCTGCTGATACCTGTCTCTCACCTCAACAATATTACTCAGATGTCTAGAATCCTCATTGTGCACCTCTCTCTAGTAAACCTTTTTTGATGTGAAAACAATATCCATTTTTGTGAAAATGTATCTCCCAATTTTGGACAGTTTCCAGCCTGTTTTGGATTCAGATGTGGCGTCTCCAGTGGTATCTGTCGGCCCACCAAATGAATCAAAGGCCATCAGTTTCCACAGAGCGTATTTAACATATGACACTTGGTGGGCCCTTCCATCTAAAGTGGTTTACAGTAGCAGGAGTGCATACATCTTGTGTATGGGTGGCCCCAGTGGGAACTGAAGCTCATATCCTGACAGTGCTGGTGCTGATATATGCTCTACCCACCAAGCTACACAGAAAATGAAATCCCTAACCTTGGCAGCTTTAGTGCTGGGCTCTACTCATTGAGCTCCATGGGAAATTGAGTTTCTAACCCTGGCAGTAGCAGCGCTTATAGCTCTACCCAAAGGGCTGCAAAACTGCAAAAATTTCAAAGGACAGATCATACTGTCATTTTCCTTTGGCTCTGTAGATACCAATGGGGTCACCAAGGCTAAAAATACATATGGAAAACATATGTATGTATAAATATGTATATATATTGTAACTTAGTTGTGATTAGTTGTGATCCACATTTTTTATGCATAAGACCTTTTATTTAGAGCATCGCATCAAATTCATATCTTTGATATATCCCATAACAATTGACCTTTAGCTGGTCCAACAAGCTGTTGGAGTAAGCCTGGAGCCCGCACTGTAACTAACTGCACTCCCTGAAGAATCATATTTTTGGAAAAATGAAGCAGTGATTCCAGAGAGAAGCAGACAGAGGGGTCTACAGTCTGTGTTTGAAGGATATATCCAGGATGTCAAACTGACTCAGCAGCAACAACAGGTTAAAAAGACAAAGATAGTTAGAAGCTAAAGCCGAACTATAGGCTACAGATCACAGTGTAAAAGTGAACCACCACATCACTGCTGATCGCCACACAAGACAATGAATATAAAGGGAAACTTTGCTGATATTGAACCAGCTGTGTAGCATCGCAGTGTGTGCAGATGAGTGGTGTTTGGCCTTACCAGCACCTGGGCCTCCGTCACCTGAGGTCCAGGTGTTGGGTACGTTCACACAGCTGGTTGAATATGAGCAAAGTTTCCCTGCTTCCCTTCACTGGTTCCTGTACAGCAGGGTCGGTCTTTGTTTCACTGTTATAATCATTACAAAGCAAAAGCAGCATGTGTATACATTCAGTAGGCTATATCTTCAGTAGCTAGCTAGCTAACCCTACACTTTTCAGGGTTTGATTTTGGAACAGGGAAGAAATGGATATCTTTTTCCAACCTCTCCAGGTAACGAGTATCATTAATACACGACGTGCCCCAGGCACAACATTTAGCTCCAAATCCACAAAACCAGCCTGAAAATGAAGGAAATCTGAAACGACTGCATTAGAGTCAATGGAGCACAGCTGTGTTGTTGTCGGACCCTGGTCTGAGCTGGCCAGATGCTGCGTTATGATTGTCCAGTCTGCATCCAGGGGCGGGACTTGGTGATGGGTCTGTTTTCAAAGTTGTTTAAGTTTTATTTTTAGTGAGTGAGGTTAAAATTTTGGGGGAAAACCTAACAAAATAATATAGCCTCAAGGCCCAGTTGTGAGCCTCTTACTGGGCTTTAAATCATATGTTATGGGGGGGAATTATGTTGATTAAGATTTTGGTTTCCAGGGATGGTTTTGCTGTAATCAAAAAACCCTGCCTTGGTTTAGTCTACACTTGGGTCTTCTTTATCACACAAACTGCATGACATTTATCTTCACACAAATAAGTACAAATTTCTTGTGAGATCAGAATGTTTTCTGTCTTTTTACTCTCTTGGTTTTCTTGGTGTTCTTTGTATACTGTTGCATTATTCATTTTGTTTAATTATTCTGAGAAATGTAATGATTTGTAACCTTTGCATTTAACCCAACAAAAGACGTCCCTTCAATCGCTGCGTCTCTCATCCAGTGTCTTGTACACTGTTATAAATACACAGCATTGTTGACTTTCTTTGACAGCTATAGTCAAACTGTCAGTGGCTGACAATTATTTGTCAAAACCTGAATTTAGATTTTCCAAAAGCTTTCATGTGGGAGTAAAGTTTATCTTGTTCATCTCCTCCTGTCCTACACCGAAGGCGTTTTTGAAGGGAGAAATCAAGAAGGCAGTGGAGAGAGGTCTCTGGGTCATTGGTAAAGTGAAAAATGATCCGCTTACATCCAGGCTAACATTGCCCGATAAGATTGGGGGCAGATTGGACAGAGCTTTTCGCATTAGAAAGACTGGCTCACCCACTCTAAGATGTAGGGCAGGGCCACTCAGGAGATAAAGTCACTGTCACTGTGGTAAAAGCCAGCGGTGACACCACAGACATCAGCACTTCCTCTAGATTATTTTCTTACAGTCAGTGAGAGTTATATTGCCAGTCCTGCAGAGCCCAGGGAAGCGTCTGTGAGCCAAGTCGCTGTGGTGATGATTAGGCTTTAAAACCACAACTCTTCATAAGTTTTAACTTTAATTGAGCTGATTGTTTTAAGCTGCGGTTTGTTTTTGTTTTTCAGTAAAGCCAGATGAGGACACAAGTCATAAACTAGTGTAAACATATAACCACAGTAAATAAATAGTGGAAAATTAAATATAATATGAACAATATAATAAAACAAGTTTTGCATTAATCAAATTGTACTATAATGGTCAATTTTGCACGTGCTAGATGTTTCTCCTCTCTCAAAGCAGCAGAAACCTCACAGCTGCACTCTACCCCTATAAATGCTTGGCTGGAAAATTGCTGCAGAAATGTAATTGTGGCTTCAGTGTCAAAATGTGAGCCGTTTATGAAACCAAAATGACCTTCGACCTCTTGTTTCCCTGATATGTTTTACACGCACGCAAGCTCTCACATTTATGCTGTTCAGGCATCAGGGATACACACACCAGTGTGTTGTTTGCTCAGCTTTTTGTCTTTGTGTCTGGGTGTGCACATACTTCTTTGACGGTGGGGACCGCAAACAACATAACACAAATCTGAGTTGCATTATGGGGGTTAATGTTGGCACCAGGTTTTGATAGCTGTTGAAGCTTGCCTGGAGCACTGGTTCCCAACTTGGGGGTCCGGACCCCCACTACAGGTCACTAAAGCTTTGCGAGGCTTGCACAGCTTTCTTGATTTTTAAGAGGTGTAAAAAAAAATAAATAAATAAATAAAAAAAAAAAAACGTTAAATATACAGTAGAATTTTATCTCAGTATTGCTTTGATTTCTGTCAGTTAAACTACTAGATTTTTTGTTTGTTTGCATGTTTGTTTGTTTGTTTTTATTACTATTCAAATCATTAACTTAAAAAAAATCTTACAGAATAAGGACAATCATGTTTTGCTTTTTTTTTCTTCACATAGGTTTACATTGCAACAGGCTCATAATAACATTAGCTGGCAATCAGTGGTGTAGTGGAGGGTATACTCAGGTATACGGGGTATACCCACTTCTTTTTCTATCCAGTTACAGTATACCCACCTATCAGCTAAAGCCATTGTAATACATAGGAGAGTATGCCCACTTCCTCATCGGTAACCTACCTATCTACCTAGTAGTACACCCACCTCATCATTTACCACTACACCACTGCTGGCGATGCTGATAAGCGCAACCAGAGTAACTATCTCCTGCCTGCCTGCTCACAGTGAGAGAGGAGAGGTAGCGATGACACTGAATTACTCTGAGCAGCCAGCAAGTTGCTAAAATGGTGTGAACAGTCTGAGTTCAAAGCATTTTTCTCACCTGCAGTTTCTCCACACCTCTCTTGTGTTTTGTGTCGTCCATCTTGGCACAGTTTTTATTGCAGTTGCTGTTTAATGAAAGCACTCAGCCCAAAGGGGGAGGGGTTGAAGGATGTGATTGGCCCAGCCCAGTGTCAATTAAGAAAATATAGCAATGGGCCAGACTACCTGTAATACTGGCAGGTCAGACAAAAAATAATAATGATAATGATAAAAATAAAAAGGGGGATAAAAGACAGTTGTGTCAGCCCACTGGGAAACTCCCCGATGTGCCAGATGGCTGGTCCACCGCTGGCCTTGTCCTGCATTAGAAAAGTGTGCAATTAAAACAACCAAAGACAAAACCAAAGCCAATAGACCAATAGCCAAGCATCAGAGAGAAGGAGACACTGAATTTGTCAAAAAAAAAAAAACCCTATAAAGTATGTAAGATTGAGATAACATATAAGATAACAACTACTACGGACAGAGAATTGTACAGAAAGTTCTTTAAAAAATCAGGAAAGCTCATCTGTGATGTAATATTCACAGGAAATAATCACTGTTCAGTTTGATTGTGCAGTTTATCAGTTGTTCTTTACAGTTATTGATATGCATTTAATAAAATATAAAACAGCCATAAAATATGTAGTCAGGGGTCATCAGTTTATGCAATGATAGAAAGGGGATCCCTTAGGAGAATAGGATGGGAACCACTGGCCTAAAGTGCTTTCTGACACAAAGGATTTCTTGGTGAAGGTTAGGAAACAAATCGTAGTTTAGGTTAAAATGAACAAATCTCTGCCAGAAAGCCCTCGAGGCAAACGTCTCCCATGTGCATTATGACAAGGAAGATAAAGGTGTGGAATAAAACAGGAGCACAGGTTGAGTTCCTTTTCTTCTTAAACTGTCTGACAATGTCATAATGTCTGATCTGTGCAGTTTTTCTGTGATATTAAATGGTTAATGTTAAACAAAAAATGTTAGGTATCATCACTGCAAATCCCAGCTAATGTGTTTCATCAGGACTGCATGTGTGTGTGTGGTTTGATCAGATTTGACTGACAGTGACCGCACACCATGAGCAAACAACCCTACAACTATCATCAGATTTTTCCTCAAATGTTGCCAATACTTGTTTTGCGCGTGGGAGTACATGACGTCAACTTTTTGAAATCTCTCTTGAAATAATTCCATCACTCATATTTAGGCAGCACAAGCAAAAACGCTATTCGAAAATCATGGCAACTATTCGGCGATTTTTCGAATAATTGCCCCGCTGAGCCCGGCCGTACGGTCCCTCGCCGCCTCCTGCGTGCCTCGCTCTCAAATGACTGTGCATACTTGTTGTAGACTTGTGATACACAAGCTTTGCCTCACAGAGTTTGCACTGCACCTCGTGTGGTTAGGAGCTGAACTGCATGTCAAATAAAGGGGGGAAATGAGACGGCGAATAGTAATAGTCGCATTAAAAAATCGATTTATCAAAATAAAACGACTATTCGAAAATTCGAAACCACCCATCCCTACTCATATTACAAAGCTGAATGTTCAGGGCCGTAAAGGTTACATTCAGGTGGGGTTAGGGAATGTAATATTATTACGCAGGGTCCTCACAAATACAGCAGAGCAAGCATCCATGTGTGTGTTTGTGTCATTCCCTGTAACACTACTAACATGTGCCTTCTGACTCCATGTGACAACAGACAAAATACTGATACAGCAGCTCACATGAAAGAACAACATGTCAGTGATGATCCGGCTATACGCTGTGACACAATGCTAACGCACACTATTGTTAATAATAACTTTATTTTCTCTCTTTCTCCCTCCCCTCCCCTCCCCTCCCCTACCTCTCCCTCTCCTCCCTGCCGCCTGAAACAACAGATCACTTGGGCATCGAGTTTATGGGTAAGGAAGCTTTTCTTGTCTTGCATCTGCATGAGTCACGACCGTAAACATCGCACTGCTTCATATTAGATCAACATTATGCTGTGTGATTGCTTACATACAGCACATGCATCGTTCATAACACCCAGCAAATGGCACACGTGCCTAATCACATACAGCATCATTAAATCATTTGACATGCAAACAGCAACGCTGTGATGAATACAAATGGCGTCTATATGAATGCTCACATATCCACAACCACCAGCGTCTCTCTGTGAACACACTGTACAGTATTTCTTCGGAATATTAGACGTAATCTTTATCTCTCTCAACTCTCTCGACACATATGTGATTATATATCATTATTTTCTGCACCATCACTATCTTTATGCATCCTCTTTCTCTTCCTCTTCCTCTTCTTCTCTTTCTTTCTGAAGTGTCCCTTCAGAATTCCAATGTGCTGCAGTCTCCTTGGAAACAGTGAGAACAGAGAGGCAGGCGGGGTACAGTGAGGGAGTTTTTATGATGTTGGCTCTGTTACCAAATGCGCTCCTCATTAGTGCGTGTGTGTGTATGTGTGCACATGCATGGCACATGCTCAAAAAGTGTGTTTCTGAAGTCCTTACGTATGTGAGTTAGACAAGATTCTTCCAGCGATTGTGTGTCGAGTGTTTGTGTGTTTCCAATGCACATGCCTGCGAAGCTGTGCAGGTTGGATGCCAGCGGCTCCTCCTCGTCACTGCCAAGCTCCCCTCTCCTGTTCTTGGCTCTCCTCGCAGGCTCGATGTCGGGTATCACAGCTGATGAGCGCTAGTTAACGACATGGAAGCTTGTTGTTAACTAGAGCCCCTCACTCTCTCTGTTGGTATAATTTGGGCCCTTTCCACACCGACAGGTTGGAAAAGCAATGGATCATCGAGGAAAATGGCCTCCCCCTGGTTTGAAATCACTGGGTCTTTGTTCTCAAAGTGAAATTTCACAGAGACAAGCAGAGCCGTGCTTCTTTTTCTGCAGCACGACCACTGCATTAGCAGTCGAACGAACCAAAGCTTTTTTTTTTCAGGGAACTTGCTGAGACTATGCAAACTTGGCAGTGACAGATGATCTTTTCCACAGAGCTATCTTGCAGGTTTTCCCATTTATATTCAGCGAGAGGTTTTATGCCTCTGCAACATTGTTCAGACTGCCACATTTTCTTTGCCTAGCTAACATCTCTAGTCCTGCCAATGTCTTCCCCAGCATTGTGTTAAGCGGTGCACAGATAAGCACCTCCCACACTCAACCCTGGTTGTCAATGTCTGTGGCTTTGGAAGCTGTTTCTCCTGAGAAGAAAATAGTATAAGGCTTACGATCCACTGAAACAATATACGAGACAGTTAAGTAAATACATACTGCACAATGTGGGTTACTTGTGAAGAAAAAATGTTTGAAGAATAAAACTTGGATTTAAACATCTTAAATCATCTTTCCTGCGTCATCTTGTTTCTGTTTATAGCAACACATGCCATATCATCTTCTGGGAGGACCCTTGTCTCCTACAGATGGACATGATTTCAGTCAGAGACACTTGTGTCAAGGATCTGACCATTTATAGCAAACGATTAGTTAGATAGATTTGGCTCTGATCAGACAAGGCTTCACTAGACGAGGGAATCAAAGCTGCAACAAGGTTCCTGCTGGGAGGACAAATCCCCCTTTAATAAACACATCAGTAGTAAAGTAGTATAGTCCACCATCTACGCCTGTGTGAATACTAGTCAGCTGGTAGCCAATCAACTGATAAATGAGCCGCTGATGATGAGGCATGAATGAAGTCGTTATTTCCGCAAATCAAGCACGACATCAGTGCTCTGCCTGAATCAAGCAGTGCTCATTTTTTGGTTTTGATTTTAGCTTTGATGGGATAATTCTGGTTTGTGGGAGTGATTTTTAATAGCTTTGGCCAATAGGTGATATTTCTAAGGAGAAGTTATTTGGAAGAGAAAAGTGGCGTGGCAACATTGTAATCCAAACTTTATGTTGTGAGCACCAATCACAGTTTATAAACCAGCTTTTTTTGTTCATTTGTGATCTATCATACTTGTTGCTGTGAGCTCACAGTTGACTGACTGCTCATTTTCCAGTCTGTTGCAAGGTCAATGTATTCCTAGGTCTCTTAGCAAGTAATTTAGTGAGTATTCATAACTGATGATGATTACTAAATCTAAATAAATAAGACCCAAGTTGAAACAAGGTGCAGTTGCAGGTGCATTGGTGTTATGCAGTTGTTGGTCCCATGTAATCTGAACAACAACATTATAAATACATATTGTATCCAGTCAGTGGCCACTTCATTAGGTACACTTGTACAGTCTAATGCAATCCAGTATAACAGCCCTAATATTACATCTGTCCTTACAAAACCTCATTATGTTTAGTTTTTGCTGCCAAGTTGCCGGACGTAAATGTTGGCATTGTACGTTTATGCAAATCTTTTTGTGTGGTCCGGGGATTTTTCTCATAGAAGATATTTTGATTGATAGCATTGAAACTACAGGTGTTACTAACTGTATTAATGTCAACATTTCATTTAGGTGTACCAGTAAACCATCCATGTACACCTGGGCTATTGCATGAGAACAGCAAATGGAACGCATCCATTTTTAAAATACGTGTTATTATGAGTTATTGGGCACTATTAGGTATTGCATTAATTAGATAGTTAGTAGAATGATTGTTAAATCATTTGCTGCTCTGCTGTTGCTTCCGTCTTTAAAGTATTTAGGGTATTTAGTGTTGCACTAAAGTTAAGACAGTCAAAAGAGACAGATCTTTAAAAGAATGGTCAAAATTGTCAGCCCAGTCACCACAAGAAAATGTTGGCAATGTTTCTGCAAACCATGACTATGTTAAGTTTGCATGTTTCATACCTATCATATCAACGTAAAGTGATGTAATGTTTAAGCTGACTTTGTCATCTAAAGGTGGACGGGATGCTGGATGGCATGACACCTAGGTGAGACGCCTGCTGCCACTGTTTGAGATCAACAAAGAACCAAACTGTTTTTTTTCCTGGCAACTCGTCACTGCATTTCCAGCAGCTTTTTAGGCACCAACCACAGGTGTTTTTTAGCAACCCATCACTGCGTTTCCAGTTGGGATTGTGCCACCACAACTGGGTATTTTAAGCCAAAACATGATCTTTTCCCAACCAGAACTACACGGTTTTGTTCCAGGCTAACCCCAAGTTAACCACAGTGCTGTTAAAATGTAAAGTTTCAATGTATCCGCTGTATATTTACGTACAAATGTAACCTTGCAGAAACATACAATGCCAACATTTACTCTGGCAGTGGGGTTGGTTTCCGTTGAGGTGTTGGACTTCTTTGTCCTTCCCATTTTTTTCCACTTACTGTAGTACACACGAATTCGGCGAGCGATTTGTGTATGCCGCCATCTTGCGGCGGCGCCATTGCTGCGGTGACATGTGTCAGTCATCAATTCATTACGCTGTCATTGTGAACTGACTCTCATTACACGTTGCCACTGAAACGTTCACTTATAGCCTCTCTTTGGCATTTGAGCAGCTTTATAAAACTCTTGAACATGTAATGGCTCCTTAATTAGCAAGTTGACTTTACATAGACGTAATATCTTTTCAATTTCTACTGACATTGTGTTGTTTGGTTTGTTCACCGCTCCGTGACATGCACGTTAAGGCCCAAACATACTCGGGCGGAACATACGCGGAACGGATTCCGCGGAGGTTCGCGCGGACTCAAAGCGGATATCCACAAGCCCTGTGTGCGCAAATTTCAGATTTTACGACCGTGCGGACTCCCCTCTGCGCACCAGTGACTGCTCGGCATGGATTTTTCACATCGCAGGGATTTTTCACGGACATTTTTACAGGAAACTTCAACGCAGAAGTGCGCTCGACTATGAAAGCCCGAATGACTGTGGACATTCCTCGCGGAGTCCGCTCTGCTTATAGTACGTCCGAGTATGCTTGTGTCGAGCGGGCGGAGGAGTTGATCTCACGTAGCGAGAGCACGTGTGCGTTGAGCACACGTAACGTATGCTAACGTTATATTACACAGTGTTTAATGAGGCAGTCTGTTATCTCCCTATTACTCTAATCTTTCCTGCTTATCGCTCAAACAAATGATTAATTTCTAAATTAATATCGGTACTCATTTAAGATACCTTCATCAGTTACCAGAGGCCACCGTCTAACATCATCAATCCAGCTATTCATGATGCTGTCATTGTAGACAGTCAGTTCACAATGACAGCATAATGAATTGATGACTGACACATATCACCGCAGCAATGGCGCCGCCGCAAGATGGCGGCATACACAAATCGCTCGCCGAATTCGTTTATAATGTCATCTTATACAATACAGAACCAGCAGTAACTATAGCCTCAATGCTAAAACATATAATTTACTTAACACCTCTATGACATCACCAAAAACCGAACCTTATAAGCATCACCAAAGCAGACTTTATTCCAGTATTTAAAGACTTGAACACTGTTAAATTGTAAAAAAGACAAAAGGGATGACACCAAGAATGATAACTATAACTATAACACTGTGAGCATCCTCACTGATGAACAATAATGCTTTGCTTTGTTAACAGTGGCACCAAGCACACACTGCACACTCCAGCCATGGCAACAGCTTAGGAAAATTGATAGTGTCACTTCTTCTCCCATTCATTAAACCACTCTAACCCCAGTAAAATTGTTCGTCACTGTCGTTATGGTTGTGGAGTGGGCTCTTCTATCCACTTTAAATTTTTAAAACAATATATTTATAGTTATTGTTATTGTTATTGGCAGCCTTTAATACTGAGTGCAGATACTAAGACGTGCTCTGAGTGCATTTATACAGTATAATCCCACAGCAGTTACTTTCCACAGACACCCATAACCCTATGCATGATTAATAGAGAGTGAACCGCCCCCCTCCCACTGAGTCAGTTTCTGAGGTTAAAATTAGAAAAGAAGTGTGTGAAGTTGAGATCTCTCCACCCAGGCCATCACCCACCCAAGGCTTAATAAAATAGAGAATATATTCAAGACTTCTTGGAACCTGCCCTCCTCCTTGTACATTTTTTATATTGCTTGGCAAAAAGGGGAGAAAATTTCATTGTATCTAGTCAGTCAGTCATGCGGGCATCAATATTTCCTTTCCATCAGAGATCACTGAGCTCTGACTGCAAGACGTTCCACCTGGTTGTAAATCAATGTTAGAGCAAAGTGTTACAGGGAGCTATTTTTGGGGTGGAATGGATTTTAAGTCGTGTTGATTTTCAATTTGAACCCAGAGGGGTTAAGTTGTGTTTGCTGGAAGGAGGCATTTTGACGAACTAGAGCAAAGACGAATGGAGCGAGGTGGACACATCTGTGTTTGTGTTTTCTTTAAGACACATATAAAGTGCATCTCAACAGCAGGGATAGTGAAGTAATAGTGGAAAAGTTTTCATTTCACTCTGCTCGACTTTGACAAGTTAGGGACTGAAACACATCCTGACTGCAAAATATTAGGCCTGCTCTGCTCAATGTCAAAGAAGAGAGAGGAGATGAGTACCGGGGGGAAGAAAGACAGGCAGACGTAATGCAGAGCGAGAAGCAGCAATCACTTTGGTGTCTTTCCTTGAAATCACTTTTCAATCAAACAGCATCACAATTTCTGTGTTTTTATTTTTCTGAGATTTTCTGTCAATGAGGATTGAATTCCTGAAGGTGCAGCTTTGCTCCTCTCAAATGTAGTGGTAGTGCTGCTGCCCAAAATATAAAATGCAGTACTTTCTGCTCACACAGGTGAAGAGTAACAAGTGTAAGTCAGTAATTACTTGTGCACCAATTTTGGTGAAATTTTAATAAACCAAAAAAAAGAGTTTAGCATTTCTAGTAGTTTACAGTTTTTGGTTAAATATGAGTGATGAATATCATAATGTTAACGTTGTTGCCATTGATAAAAAGATTCTTGTGCCTCTATTGGGTCTTTAACAAACTGCCTAGAGTATTTGTTTAAAGTGGAGTTGCATTGCTATGCTCACTGATGGTTTTATTAGGTATGTCATAATAACAGGCTCCTTTTATTTTTTCCTTTAGTAGAGATACACACAGTTATTTAACAAGGCACGCTGTTGGAGGTTGTTTCACTTTATCAAAATCCAAAACCACATCAGTCCAACATACAGTAATATACAGAGCAATGCAAGAATGGAATTTACTTCCAAATCATATCACACAAAGAAATAATATATGTGAAGTATGATGTGTTATTTAGTGAATTATGTTCTGTAGTGTGAATGTATGTTTTGTATTGTCGCTATGTAACTGTGGAGACCCCAGGAAGAAAAGCTGCTGCACTGCACATGCTAACGGGGATCTTAATAAACAAACAAACAGCACTGTGCAATTTCAACGTACCCTCATATAACAGTGTGTGATATCCAACGAAAATGCACACCCAACACAACAGTTCATATTATATCCTACAAATTAGCACTTCACGAATGACGTCACGTCCTTAATGTAAAGTTACAAAATTAAGGTAAAGATGGAGGTTAAGTTGGGAACTGCCCATTGGTCCAACAGCCCATTGGTTCGACAGCCCATTGTTCCGTCCATATTAAACCCACTGATCCGAAGTCTGTTCCGAAATCATCATGATGCTCTGTGGTTAAGGTCTGGTTAGTTTTAGGCACAAAAACCACTTGGTTAGGGTCAGGAAAAGATCATGGTGTGGGTTAAAATGAAAAAGAAAGTGACAAACACTTAAGCTGTGAGCCTGCTCCGCCTCAAGCCTTTCCCAGCTGACCCAGAGCCGTTCAGCACCACGGACAGTCGGACTAATGGGATGTCGAATCAATGGGCTGTCGGAACAATGACATGGACCCGGTTAAGTTTAGGCAAGTAAAGTTACTGAGGTCAGGTTTAGGAAACAAAACATGTTGAGAACGAACTTTAAAATGACTCAACACTTAATCAACCTTCACGTGACCTGTTCACCGCCCCAGCCTGCCTACTTGCAGGGACCACTTGGGACCACTTCTTAACTCCCATCAGGGTGTTAGTCACGTGATTGCAGCCTTCCAAAATATGTAATGCACGAATTACTGGCTCATGATCAATTGGGTTAGGCATGAATTTAGGTGCATTACTTTTGTAGGAAAATGTACAAATAGTCCAGCCTGAGAATTTTCGTGATGAAGTGATGAAGATATAGAACGCACACTGGGACTTAGAACTGTGATACTGCCATGGCCAAAAAATATGATTGGGTCTTTCAAGCTCCACTTGTTAGAAAGGTCCTTACATTACAGTAAGAAGGAGGTGCTTGCACAGTCCAGTGGTCATGACAGCAAAGGCTTAATACCCCCTTTGTGTTTCAGTGACCTGCGATGACCCCTGAGCAGGCCAAGCAGAAGCACCGTGAACAGGCTTTCATTGGAAGAGAGAATGTGTAGGAAGGAAGGAGAGAAAGAAAAAAAGATATATACCAGCAAAAACAATAGCCCCAGTCTCTTAAATATATTCAGTATGTAAATGGGCCAATAGAGCCATCCGAGTAATAGAGGAAAGGACCGTGAACAGCCAAGAGAGCATGCTTACTGTAGCACGGCAGACCTGCATAAATACAGGTTTTATCCACCATCAGCAGTCTGCGCGCCGTCACATGAAAAGGCTAATGCTCAGGGCTGCGAGGCAGTCATTGGAGAATCCCATGCCTCTCTGTCTGCGTCCTCTGAGCTCTCCTCGCACTTGTTATGTCATTCCCCTCGTTCATACGTTCCCGTCAATATCAGCTGCTCTTGGCACAGAGACGATATGCAGAGCAGAACCTGTATCGGACCCCATGTTACGAATCCACACTGGTTTTCCCGTAGCCCAGTCTGGGTATTTATGGGGACGATCACAATGTGTAATTTACTTAAATATTATTGTCCATGACAGACAAATCCAGCCATCATGCCTGTGAAACAAACCCCTGCTGACTGAGTACAGTATAAAGACAGTGAGACAGTAGACGAAGAAAGGTAAAGCTTGAGAAAATCATTATCCAGTGTAAGACAAACATGGTGAGATATTGAATCCTTCAGAATAATGTGGTTCAATAAATAATACAAAATAAGATGGCAGGTGTGCAAACAGAATGTAAATAACTACAATCTGAAACTTTCCATTTCCCTGCAGAAAAATGTTAGACCATGACGCCGGGCCTAAAACTGAAACTCATTTGTGCTGGATGAAATGAGAGTTTGGAGGGTCTGTAACAGCTACAAATTAGTAATTACTAACTATATTAATTGCACATGTAATCATGAGTCCTTAAGCTTGTGGAAATTATCTTTACTTTTTCATTTTCACTATGTTTTTCTGTAGCTTTCATTTTCAAGCAGCACTGAGCTGCACTCAGGTTCATGATATTTGATCTCTCTGGAGGCTGCAAATCTTCACAGAACTTGAAACCTTATTGATCTGAAATCACATTATGCTTAGCTGTGATTAAGGTTCTAACTATCAATAGAGTGTATGCCTCTGTGATGGTTTATTTGTGTAGCAGTCGGCCAAAACTGACCTTTAAACTCCTTTACCATCAGTCATCCGCATTCTGCCGCGATGTCAGCCTTGAACCAATTCCAATGTGCTGCCACTAAACATTAAATTTTACTGCCCTCAAACTAGAAGCCACGGTTTAATTCATAATTGTACAAATGCAACACGATTTAATAAACCTTAACTTAATATCTGCAACAGACCTTGACAGTGTCAGTGCCTGCCAGCAGTCTGACTCGTCCATATGTCCAAAACAATAGATAAAAATCCTTGAATGACTCACAAACCTGGCACGGCTGAATAAGGCTATGAAATAACATATCCTAATAATGGCTGGATGGAGAATGAATAATTATTTTTGAGATTTCTCGATGCGTAAGACATTATTTCTTCTTTTTTGGATGGTTTTCAAGAGTGTCATACCCAACTGAACTGTTAGACTGTGAGCCAAAAAGTGAGGGTTGAGATCACAAACTGATGTCAGTCACTCTGCCACGTGCATTTTTGTGTCCTTTATTTCTGTTTATATGTCACGTACCCCACCATGCAGACTTAAGCCTTCTCACCAGGGCTCAGAGTCAACGTGCCTGAGAGACATGCTGTCAAAATGCCACCTCAGCCTGTTGCCAGACTTTAGTCACCTCTGTTTATGTATTCATGTGAGTATCTGTGTCTGTGCTGTCACTGACTATCTGAATGTGCTGTGATTTTTGTGTGCTTAATGGGGTCAGTTCACCCAAAATTACATAAAACTTTTTTTGTCTTTGTGGTATCTGGCTATGAAAAAAGTTTAAGGGTTTTTTTGTTTTTTAGGTTTTTTTTGTTTTTTTTTTTGGCCTATTTGAGATATCTCCCAGGTAGCCAAAATGACCTGGCCCAGCATTGGTCCAAACTCAGGGTGGGCGACATGGCCCTTAAATAATATCATGATATTTCAGGGTATTTTTGCAATAACAATATTCTTGATGATATAACAAATTAGTAAAAAAAATAAATAAATAAATAAATGTATTATTAATTTAAGAAAATAGAATTTCAACAAAATAAGTGATATAATTTTACAGTTTGCCTCCAAATATTCAGTAAAATCTCAACAAAAATGATCTCTAATTTCTTTAGTTTGTGAAGTGAGATTCAGATTCTGTATAATATATTAATAGTTCAACTAAAAAAATCTACCACAAATTACACATGTAAATAGCTCCCAAATACAAAAAATGTCCCCTGGGATCTATATATATAAATCAACAGGTGATTTCCTTCTTTTAGTAAAACTAGTCCATACCCATTGGTAGCTTTGTCACCTTCTACCTATGCCAATCCTCAATGTGCAGTTTCACATAGATTGACCACGTCAGTGAGTAGAAAAACGTGGGACAGACAGAATGACTGACTGACAGAATGACACACTGACAGTTTCCGTGATTATGTACAGCATACCATACCATGACTTAGTCATACCAAACATTAGAAACAACAACACTGGTCCACAGGGGGAGCCACAGCGATCGGTCGCATTTTAGCCATTTTGAAGCATTTTTCTGTTGTTATAGCGCCACCCAGTTGCCAATTAGAGTTAAATTTCTCCAGTCACCTTGAGGCGTCCTGTTCTACATATCTACCAAGTTTAGTAAAAATCCATATGGTGGTTAGGCCTAGATAAGAAATGAGCTCTCTAGCGCCCCCATTTTGTTTGATGGGGTCAATAATGGAGGGGTCCCCTCAGATTATGTGTGGTCATATGCCTACAAAGTTGCGTGGTGATGGGTGAAACCCTTGAGATGTCATACACCTTTATGTGATGAGCCACGCCCTCCGCAATATTCATTGCCTTATAGAAGCTCAGTTTTAGGAAGTTTTCCAACTTTTGCCAAGAGGGAACTTTAGATATTGCTCCCTAGATTATGTTCACCCAGTTTCATGCAGATCGCTCAAATTTCCTAGGAAGAGATCCATTTGAAGTGTTTTTCAAATTATTCAAAATGGCGGAAAATATATATATAACTAGAAGTTATGGGTTCTTGAGGCAAATCTGTTCCCCATGAGGAGAGGCATCTCTGTGCAAAGTTTCATGTCTCTACGACATTAAGGGCATGAGATATGCCCATTCAAAGTTTGCGATTTCAATCGGTTACTATAGCGCCCCCCTTTGGCCAATTGATGTAATATTGCTTCATTGCCATCCTCCCATGACCCTCTACCACTGTGCCAAATTTCACATGGATTGACCAAGTCAGTGAGGAGAAAAAACGTGGAACAGACACACAGGCACACACAGAGTTTTGGTCATTATAAGATAGTAAGATCCAAATGATTGAGCTGTTATTTTTTTACACTTGGACCTTTATGCTCTGCCATGTCTCCTCTAATCATCACGCTGTAACCTGTGACAGGCTGTTATGATACCACAACTATCACACATTCACATATATGGGTTTTTTTGTTGAGCCGCGAGCGTCACGTAGGTTTACATTACCAAAGGTTTATGACAATCATTTGACAACGGAAACGCTGTGCTGCTTCCAGAGGAGTCTGAGAAGTCCAGGGCTGTTGATAACATATTCAAGACCCCACAGTTTATTCCACACTACTGAAGCTGCTCCTCTTTTTGGAACTGTCGCAGAGTCTGCAATAATTTAGTTCTCAGCCATGCTTGTTGTTGCCGTGCGTAACAGTATGATGTCAGTATGTCAACAAGTCGAAATACCGTTAGTATCACAATATGAATTTTTCATATGATATTAAAAATTTAACGGTATTATCGTGAACAAGATGATATGGCACACCCTTAGCCCAAACTCTGCATGACGTAGGAAATAAATTGGGTTGCATCGGTTGCCTGACTCAGCTGAGACTCAGGATGAATGATGCTCCAGAATCGGGCCAAAGAAACTGGCCTGATTCCAGCTGCTGACACTGCCATCATAGGGCTGTGATCTCCTCTACCAGCCCAATTCAATTACCGCCAAACAACAAACTGCAAACAAACAGCAAGCAAGAAAGAGTGAGGTCCTTAGGTGATCCTGCGCATGGATATTGTTGCTTTGTTCTTTGAGCAAAGAAATGTCCATTTATTTCCCGTAAATTTCCATGGCAACAGAAATCCAGGACACAGATATTTTAAAATCTGGACAAATCAAACTGAAAATATCTGCAAGATGGCTCTTTGCTCGACGTTTGGTTAAACTGACCCTTTAGAAGAGAGCTGGTGTGAAAGTAACACTTTTCTGATGAGCATCACTTTAGAAGATAACGGTAAAGACAGAAACTAATTTTCATTGTAAACAACAACTCACATGTGTGCTCTTTGAATACCAGGTGATGTTTTGCCAAATGTGGAATAACGCTTGACTCTTAACAGACAGTTGGGACAAAAGTTACACATAGGTACGTCAAAAGTAACACAAAGCAATGAATATAAATTGTTTGTATTATTTTGATTCAGTGAAAATGTGTCACAATGTTAATTTGTTAATGCAAACATATTATTTCCTTTATTTTAGTAAAAAAAAAAAAGTTATTTATTAATTCATAACAAATTAGTACATTTCATTCTTAATGTCAATTTTCAGTTTCATCAAATGTTTTACAACGTACTGTTAAGGAAAATGTAACAGTATAACAATGATTCAAATTCAGGCAACTTTATTGATCTCAAGAAAGGCAATTCATTTATAGCATACCCAGTGCGCTCACACACCAGGTAAAGTAGTTATCTTTCAGAGGCGACCGATCAACATATATGCATCATTACAAGGAAACAACAAGCGCCATTTTATTTGCTTTATTACTAACATTAATTTCTCTTTTTTTATTCGTTGTCACAGCTGTGACAGATGTAGTGCTCTGCACCCTCAGTACATGTCACGCAGGACCAGTGGAGACAAAAGACACAGTGCACCCACACTTCCCCAGGCAAGGATGAGCTGAATGTCTCCCCATGCACAAGACATTTCTCATCCTTGTCCTGGGAGACTGTAGGTGCAGTGCTTTGATGAGAGTAGAGCCTTCTCGAAATGCTCATTGTTAGTGTAGAGGGATGAAAGTAACAGATGTTTCTTTCAACAATGGCTCCCGACAGTTAAACCTAAATTGCTTCTACAGTATACTGAAAATCTCTGACTTGGCAAACTTCGAGGTGTGTGTGGTACTAAATAATCTTTGAAATGATCATTAATATGACACATGAAACAACACACACAACTGGTCATTAAAACAATTACCACTTAAGTGAATTTGTGAGTAAAAGTTAATTTAAGTGAGTAAAACACACAAGTATAGAGGTTTGAGGTATCCATGAGATTTTTTGTGGTTCTGGTTAGTGTTGCTGGCATAGTTAGGCATTTTAGGCTCATATGGGTTTGCAGAAAATCTGCGCATTACTTCTGTATCGAGACTCCCCCTAACAGAGTTTGGCATATGGATGAAAGTAGCTCTTGCTTATCAGTGATATATGGATCAGACATAGTCAAGGATCAGCCCATGTGTTGTTTCATCACTTTCGTAAGTACCGTTTTTATGTGTCTGGGTATTATATCAAGCAATATGAGTCATAAATAGCACACTAAAGGCAATAGAGGCTAAAGGCTTTAATCTTTATTGGATATAAGGCAAGGCTATTTCAACACTTACTCCATCACTTATTGATTTCTCTCTTCCCAGCCGGCTCACCTGTATGGAAACATGACTGCTGTAAACGCACTCTGAATGTATATAATCGCAAGAGTACAAAGATGTGGCAGCAACACCTCTGTAATGCTGCTGCTGCTGCTACCAACTTGAGTGTAAAATATTAATCATATTGTTCGATAATGTTACTGTAAATAAACGAGCAGCAGGGCTCCGCGGGGCAGAACCGGAGGTTTGAAGTGGAAATAAATAGAAGATGTGACCTCACGGCCCCACAGATGGAACATGAACATGCTTTCCCTCTCTCGAGCCGTATGATTTATTCACATCAAGAGAGTGTGTTTGTGCATACAGTAGGTGTGTCCAAACAAGGACGTGGGAGGGAGGCTGCTTGACCTTGGCAACGTATTTATGATTGGCCTCACACCAAGCATGCTGCATGCATATATAACATGCAAGTCTGACTGTAAGTGATAAACTGAACTTCTGAACTCTTAAGTTTCTTTACCCGTGTGTATGGAAGTGAATTAACACATACATGTGTGTGTGTGCCTACTTTTGACAGTGTCATTCAGATCAGCTTTGCAAGGCTAGATGAAGTCATCCCAAGTTATTCAGTCCTTGGCTATCTTCAGTCTAAATCCACCGTCACCCTTTCTTTTGAAAAACCTGTTTCCATCACCTTCTGTAGCACCTTTTCCACTTCAGCTAACCATAAAAACACTTTTGTGAAGTACTATTTTTTTTTTTCTTTTTCAGGCGCAAATGAAAATTGCACTTAAAAACATGTGAATGAAAACTTTGTATCTTTACTCCGCTCCTCTAATCCTTTCTTCCATCACCTTCCCCCCTTACATTAGAGCACCACTCTGATAGAAGTCACTCAGTAACAGAAGTCATAATTTGTAATTGGCCTTCAGATCCGCACATATAAGAGCATTCTGATCTAACACAGCTATCAGCAGGCTGCATCATTTGTTGATGCCTTCCTGTTACAAATCATTGTTACAAAAGACATTTTCCGGTCTGGTATATGAAGGTTAAGGTTTAGTAGGGTTCAGGCTAGGGCTGCCCCCCGACTCAGAATATTCCTAGTCAACCAATAGTCATCATTTAGGGCCATTAGTCGACTAGTCGCCAGGATGTTTATGATATTAATGTGATGATTAAATGATATATTTTGGTGGTTTGAGTTGAAGGTGTGAGAAAGAATAGTGTCAGTAACATTGTTAACACTGTGCTACATTACAGAGAAATACAAACCGTACTAATGAACCTTCATTAATATAGGCCTATATTTTATCTCCAAGTGCACGTCACACACTGAGCGAGCCGCCTGTTAATGACGCTGTGGGCTAATGGGCATGTAGCTACTTCCATGTTTCAGATGATACGTCATGTTTGTAGTCGACCAATGAAGATGAGTTTACATATCACCTTGGGTTCGTCCTTCACCTTCTCAAAATGATCCCACACTTTGGATTTCCTGCCCGACATGTTATTAACTAGCCTGTGGAATAACCGCAGGTACCAGCCCTGGAAATTAGGGGCAGTACACATGCTGTATCTTTATCCACCTTGAAAATGTGAGGTCGGATGCTGGGCGCTACTCTTGTGCCTTTTTTGTGCCAGCTTTCAAGGGGCAGGTTGCTTCTCAGATTGCTAAGCAACCTTAACAAGCATCGTATAGCCTATTTACAAGCACTCCTGACTGCAGAGCTGATCTTCTTCCAGGCGCTGTTTATAAGTGTGTAGGTCTGTCGTCCATGGGACAGATGTAAAGCTCTGGGTAGCCCTGCACTAACATGATCAACTCTTCCGTATTTACCAGACGGAATATTCACAGTAGAAGGGAAAGATATCTGTCAGCTGTGATTGGTTTGTAATGTGACTCCTGTCTGACTGCTGAGCATAGCCACTTTCTGTGTTTGTCCTTTAAAATTAAATTCCCACATGGTCCAATCATATAAGTTTTGATTTACTTTGACGAGGTGCAGCTCCTGATAGAGTTTCACATGTTCTTGTGTTTTGTTTTGTTTTGGTTTTTTTGTTTGTTTGTTTGTTTTTTTGTGACTAAGCAACCAATGAAATCTTGTTGACTAATCTGATTGACTAACGTTTGGTCGACTATTCGGGGGCACCATTAGTTTAGGCACAAATTCAACTTGGTGAAGGTTACAGAAAGATTGTTAAGAAACCTTCTTGCTTTTGGTCAGGGATCAGTTCAAGTCACAGTTATAGTTAAATGTATATTGACTGTTGGTGGGAAACACAAAGCAAACGGCAGACTGCTTTAAAGAGGCCTTGAAGGTAGAAGAGGAATGTAGTTTTGGGGTGTTTTTACTGAAACAACTGCTGCTGTTATATTTCCTGGGAGGGCAGTCTGCTCCGATCCACTGAATCATTATCAGCTCTGTTATTGTTATCAGACAAATAGGATGTCAGCCAGACATGTCCAATCCACATTGAGCACTCTTTATTTGTGACTATCAGGTTTAAATTCTAACAACACAGCATTATAAAGCCTCCTAGAAACCCACAGACGAAACAGTTTGCAAAAATGAATGGCTCTTCTTATAGATTCAATCACAATGTTTACTTACAGTAACTTCCAGGTAGAAAGCACGACTGTCACATGTATATAAAATCAAATGGCGCTGAGCAGACGCTGCCTCAGCTGGTGAGTTTTTAGTCATCCACAAAAAGGCCCACCGAAAAAAATCTATCAATTTAAGTGTACACTATATTTAGAATATTTCCACCGCTTTGCCTTGTTGTCAGACAGACCTTTCTGATGAGGAGTTGAGGCTGTTATATCAAAGCCACCTGACTCCATTGATAAAAACAGTGATTTTCCATAACAGAACACAAGAATTGGTGATCGACCGCAGCCTCATTGGCAAGTATTTAAGGTAAAGCGCAGCAAATATTCAAATGTAGAGTACACCTACACTAAAATAGAAGCTAAATTACATTTTGCTTTGGTGCATAAACATAACATGGGTCGACCAGAGTGTTTAACCATTGTAGTGACAGCTCGCAGAAGTGATTATTGTTGTTGGTGTGACTTCATGGTGATTCGATCTACAGGTAAAGGGGGACTCTGCACATTTTACACATAAAGGTCAGTTTACTTGTCACTTCTCAACAGTTGTAGAATTTGATGAATAAATCTTAACTAAAGCTTCATTTACTCGCTTTTCCCACACGTCCTTATACCAAAACAACAGAGTAGGTCATGAAACGGTCACTACGTGGTTAGGTGAAGAAACCAGATCATGATTTCCTGTGAAAATATGTTCCATAAAATTTAAACATGCAGTCCTTTTTACTAGCCCGCTGTGGCCACACATTCTGACAAATAACGGCCTGTCTAGTTGCAAAGCAGCTCTTTTTTTTTTTTCGTAGAAGTTCTTCGTATGTATAAAACCAGGGTGTTGGCTACCTCAAATGATGTGTCCGTTCCTCAGTTACCTTCTAAGTTATTCATATTCCTTGAGTCTGTAAGGGGTCCTCGGATCAAAAGAATTTAAGAGGTTTTTCATAAAAATTAATTCAAGTTGTGAGTATTGTTTTAACAGGATAAAGAGGTGTTGTGTCGGTATGCCGGGTGCCGTAATCCTCGAGTGCCGTAACTCTTCTCTTTGTGATGTGCTGTCTGTCAGAGCTAGATTAAATGAATGATTCATTATCGATATATTATCTGAAGCCTATTCATACTGGTTTAAATAAACAGTTTGATTGGCCTGTCCCAAATATAAGCCTGTTGATTAATTAAAGTATGTTTGCTATGTTGACTTTTGGTTTCACACAGGACACCAACAGTTGTCCCCAGGGTGAAAGTCCTGTGTATGTTTTAGCCATCCACCAGCTCATCCAACTCCCTGTTTGGACTCTGTAGCACTTTATACTACATCTCCTGACTTCCTCCTTTGCTCCAATTATGATAACTACAGCCACTAAAGGTCACCACTTACTTAATGGAGATATGGGCTGTAATAAGCTGCTTGCACCGATGACCTATATGGCTGTTTTTTGGCTGAGGGCGGGCTGTGTTTTTAACAAAGCTATTAACTCATTGCCATGGAGATTGCTTAGTACCCATGTGACCTATGTATCGTGTTGAACTGAGAAAGCAAATGTTACCTGTGTTATCCATTGATGACGACTGAGAAATTATGTTTAAAAGCTTTAGAAAAAGTGAGTAAATGGAGCTCAAGTTAAGATAATTCCACCAAACCACAATTTCTAAGCACAGACTTGAACTTGATGCATCATAGTTGTACTGTATATTGTGGCTTGTGTGGCTGGCGAGAGCCTCTTTAGGTCTAAGAAATTAACCCTGGTGGGTATCTCAGCTTGGGCTTGGAGTCTAAAAAACCTTGGGGCATGAAGTTTGGAGGAAGTAGGAACTTATCAGGCGGGAAAGGTCTAATGAATAGATGTTCGAGGTTGCAGTACAAGAAGTGTTTTCAGAGCTTGAGCTAAATTAAAATTTAGGATATCTTGACCTCTTCTGCTTCAGTTTTGACCTTTTTATTCTTCTGACTCATGTGAGTGCCCAAACTTTATGGAAGTGCAGTATTAAACTGCTATAGTACTCCTTTAAGGAGTGATCAGTTTCTCAGTGAGGTATACAGATGTTAATTTAATAAAGTAAGATGTAAAATACCATACAGTAAAAATAGTAAAATCTAATCACTCCTGCATAATCGATAGAGGGAGCTATGTTTCAATCCACACCTTCATCAGATGTTTATTTAATCAAAAAAGGTTAAAAAGGCAGCAGTGTCGCATCAGTATCAACTAATACTTTGTATTTACTCAAAAAATATGTATCAGGAGAGAAAACAGGCTGCAGCACCCATATCTCATTCCTCCTCATCTTGTTCCATCCTCTCTTGTTTATATTTTCCCATCCCTCGCTCTGTCCTTCTCTCCCGTTCTGTCTGTCTGTCTGTCTCTCTGCCTTCCCTGCAGCCGACCTCAGTGCGCTCCCGTAGGACAGCCCCTAGCTCCCTCTAATGATATAATTATAGCCAATGAGCCAATGTGATGACTCAGGCTGATTAGCGGCATCAAAACAACGCTGGCCCCAAACATAACTTAGACATAGACGTAGGGAGAGAAATAGGGGCACGGACGAGAGGAAAACATGCACTAACAACGCACTAATAGACCTTGTGACATCCGTTATTTCATGGATTATGTATGACATACTGCATGTATGCTGGGTTATGCAATATCGGTGTGGGCATTAGTAGCTTAAAGCTTGTGCTGAGAGATCCTGGTTTGAATTCCCAGACAGGCTTGAAAATCTTGGTGTGCTTGTGAATTAGTAACACTCTCCCACGTTGACTGCTGTCAGGATGCCCTTGAGCAAGACGCAGTGGCTGCAGTTGTGTTGCTCTGTAGCTGAAAAGGTTGTGGTTGTACTCTGCAGCTCTCAGCAGTGATTTTCCAAGCCCACGCACCGAGGAAGCAGCTGTAAAGAACTTTATCTTTTTTGTACTGAAGTGGCCATTCAAACCCATCTGCAGTAAAAATTTGTCTCAATCACCTCAATATAAAACCCCAACACCTTGTGTCATCTTCGTGCTTTTCCAAGGTCTGAGCCTCGCTAAATAAAACTTGATTGATCGCCTATTAATGTATCTGAAGGCAACTATGATTTACTTGTTCGCAGCAAACAAGACAGCTTCCATTTTTCTCCACTAATGGCGTCCGTCCACGCCATAACTCTTCTTGTCTCCATGTATTCAAGCTCCATTACATGTGGCATCCATTTCAAAGGCAGTCGGTGTCTATTGGAGCATTACTCGATGTTGTAGAGCTGACACAATGAGCTGACAGGCGGTGCAGTAACTAAGAATAGCAGGTGTTGCTGAAGAATTGGAAATAGGTGTTTGTGTATTGTTAATGTGTTTCGAGTTGTTATTTTATTTTAATTTGGTTTATTTATCGCAAAAGTAATTACACTTATACAGGAAAGAATCTGCAAGGCAGATAGAAAAAAGCTCCAGAGAGCTGTTGCACCGCTACTGGCTGTTTGATGATTTGAAATGGCTGTTTGGGCGCTGTAAACAACGATGTTTGAAATTAAAAGTGGGTAAGTACAAATCTCAAAACCGTGTTTAATTCTGTGTTATGGTGAGATTTTTCTGTACAGTATTAATTTAGTATTAGCTCCGTCTCTGTGAATATTGACTGTGGGATCTCGGCAGATATACACACATTTATGCATATTCACACGGATTTCTCCTCCTCCTTTTCTTCCCTTTCTTCTTTGTCTCTCAGACGTGATTGACTTTATTTCCAGTGTGTTGTTCAAACATTAATGTGACGTCTTCCTCTGTTTTGTGTCCCTGCAGAGAGCAAAGAAGTGTACAAGAGACAAGTGCTGTCAATCACATCCATCGCTATGGCGATCAGCCTCCTGGGAACCCTGTGCATGGCCCTCTACTGCCGCAACAAGTGAGAGGACAACCACACAAAAACACACATATAAATGTACATTAAAGAAAAAAAATTGTTATATGTAAATTAACAGTTTCATGCGCAGCTCTTTCTGATCTTCAGGGCCCAGTTGTTAAAAATGTAATCAGGATCAGAATGACCCAGATTTGGAAACCCCATGTTTTGCTATCTAGGATCAGCTTATCCATCTTACTGTTGTGCTGGATTTTCAAAGCAACATTGGATTGAGTCACCCTGATCCAGATACAAACTTTTCATGGTTACCAAATCCAGATAACATGTGCTCTAAATGGGACTACATGTCACAGTTTAGGTAAACAACAAACATCCTGCAATTACCACTTACCATCATAAGTGCTGCCATTCAACCAAGTCTCACTCCAAAGTAGTCGACTATCGGTACTTGAGCAATGACTTCCAGCATCTGACACCTATGAAAAAAGCCATCCTTTCACGTTGGCAACGATAAGCGGCCGGTTGGCATCAGTGTGCTTGGCAGTACCAGGGGAGCACATGGCCAGACAACAACGTTTGTTAAGGGGTCAAAAAGTCTGAGTAGAGTTGGTGGAAGGGTCCAACAACCACCAACTTTCCCCCAGGAGAATGGTGTTTGCTTCCCATATAAATGTAGAGCCAAACCATGTTTCTTCTTTCTAAACCTAACCATGTCCTTTTGTGGCCTAAACCTAACCACGTGTGTGTGCGTTAGCTAAGCGTGAACACGTGCATTTGTTGTTGAAGGTAAAAAGTGTCAATTTGTGGTGTTATAACGACATTGTGCTTTTATTTTGAAAGAGACTGTATGAAAACCGTCCTGTGAAAACTGAAGTTTATCTGGAAAACACACAATGCATGTAACAAGTTGACATGACATCACAGAACGTCAACAACAAACATACCCAGGGCACCTTGCACGTCATTTGTCGACGTTGAAAGTCCATGACTAAGCTTCGATATGTGACGAGGTCGGAGTGAGCATGTGTTGGAGAAAGAGAACAAAAAAACGAAACCAAGATCTTCAAGATTGTAACTTAAAGCCTTTTAGTAAAAAAAAAGGATGTTGTCTCCAAAGTAGCTGTTAATATCAAACAAAAATATTCTGTAGATAGTCTAAAGTCTACTTTTTTTTACTTTCTCACCATAACTGTTTGACAGTCACATGCAAAATAGAAATAAATGTTTTTTTGTTCAGTTTGTTCCTGAAATCCACCCTGAATTCACCCTTCTGATGGGATCAGGGTCATCCTGATTTTTCCGGATCAAAGGTATCCCAATCCTACAAAGAAGTTTCAAACAACACATAATGAAGGTTTGATCCAGATCAAAACCAAAACTGGATTACATGATCTAATCCTCTTTCAGAATCCCTTTTTCTTTTCAACAACCCATTTTCAGTTTTCAATCTGATAGCCGAAATCCAATCAGATTACTTCTGAACAACCAGCCCATTTTTATCCCAACTTACCACATATCACCAATTGGTCAGTGTCGTTCATATCTACATATCACACGCTTGGTATCCTCCTGTATTGGTTGTGGACTTCTTTTTTTTTTTTTTTTTTTTTATATACATTATTAATCCCCGAGGGGAAATTCAATTTTTCACTCTGTTGTCAATTACACACAGGTCCGAACACACACATGCACAAACTGGACCTATACATGCACTAAGTGGAGAGATGTCAGAGTGGGCTGCCCATGACAGGCGCTCTGAGCGGTTGGGGGGTTCGGTGCCTTGCTCAGGGGCACCTCGGCAGTGCCCAGGAGGTGAACTGGCACCTCTCCAGCTACCAGTCCACGCTCCATATTTCTGGTCCAGACGGGGACCCTCCGGTTCCCAACCCAAGTCCCTATGGACTGAGCTACTGCCGCCCCAAGGACAGCGTGTCAAGTTATGCCTGTTAAATGCATTGTGTCTTTTCTAAATACACTTCCTGTTTTCACTGGAAGTGTTCAGTTCCTGCTCATTAGATGCATGCAGTCTTTTTCCAAATAAACTTGCAACGTCAGTAAAACACCTTGTATTTATGTATTTCCATGTGCAACAAACTTACGTGGTTAGATTCAGAGAAAAATGACATGCTTTGGTGCTACAGTCTTACGGGAAGATAACAGTGGGCTCCCGGGTGAAAGTCCAGGGTTTGTTGAACACAACACCCCTCCCCATCCTATTGGGACTTGCCAGCTTGGTTTATTGCATTGTAACCGGTTGCATTTCAAACTGCTGCCATCCAGCAGCGTATCATACTGCCACAACAAGTGCCATCCGGCCAGCTGAATGTGCATCATAACACTGTGAAAAGTTACATCCAGCCACATTACAAACTGGTGGCGCCTGGCAGCAGGTGGCTTTGGATGTTGATGTCTGACACTAAAATCACTGACAAGGCGGCACTATCTGATGATTTTAGATTGATAACTGGCTGAAAAAACTGAGCCTTGGATATAGTGAACTGAATTGAAGTTCCAGTTTCATGCAGTTTACAGTAGCTGGCCATCATTCTTACTGATAATAATGACATTGTGCTTTCCACGTTAATTGCTTAGGGAAATGCGGTTTATCACTACAACAAAATCAATCAGACAAGTACAGTAAAATGTGTTTTCCAAATGTCGCACTGCAGCTGTGTGCACACACTTGTGCAACAAGGAATTACTACAGGCATCACAGGTGTTGTTTATGTGTCACAGAGATGAATGGTTTGGGTTGGGGCTATGTTTGGGTGTAGGTTAGGGGAGACACAAATTGATATGCAAACAGACTTTGACACAATAACGGCAAGGCACACACACAAACACAAAGTTCACAGACTGTAATTGGACGTTTTCACCAAACTCTTAGATGGAATCCATTTTTCCAGCAATGCACAAATGTGACATATGGAATTTTCTCATGAATGTGTTGGCAGGTAAATTAGCTGCAGTGACATGTAATTTCATCCCAACCATCGGTTTCCTTGCTTTCATTTGAACTCACAGTTGCTCCAGTGATTTTCAAACTTTCAAACTTTCTTTGACGATAATATTTATGGTCAAGTCTGCCATAAGTCCTGAAGTAAGCAAAGTGTTACAGTATTTGGTCATGAGCCCAGTTGGATGTGGGCAGTCAAAATGCCCAAGGAGACATTTTGTTAATTTAGTGAAGGCCAATGGAACATGTTGAGGCATCAAACATCTTGAACAAAATCCCAGGCTGGGTATTTGCAACAATTTGTAAATCTCATTATGTGCACACACATATTCATAGGCTATTATAACCCAAAGGTCATTCATGTGGCTCATGCTCCCTCCCTCTTCTTTCTGTCCTTCTCTCCCTATCTGCGTATTTCTGCAGTGCATGCCCTGTGTTTGCATGTTAATTGGCATATGAATGGCTTACATCAACTCCAGGCTGTAAGAACTTTGCATAGGCATCCTGTTGAGATATATTCTCAACAGGACGGGTCAAACATCCGGTATGTAACGGCAGTCTGTTATTCAGGGTGAATGGACCGTGGAACAGGCTGTGATAGATAGCACTGTAATTCCATAGGCTTCCCTCTGTAATATACTGATGTGAGTGAGTGAGCAGCCTGACAACAAGATAATCGGATAAAGGCATGATGGACAGGCACTTTCAATGAATCCGTAATTGAGTCAGGAAACGAGCTTGTTCAATGGAGAAGATGTATACAGATCAGGAGGAAGTGTTCATGCAAATCTGAGTGACCTGAACGATAAAGTCAAAGGTTTTTTCACACTGAGAAAGAAAGAGTTGGATAAAAATACAACTAAGTGGGAGACAAATGATTCTTCAACTCATGCTGTCGTCATTGCTCTTTAAAGGGCAGCGTATCGTGCAGTGTGAATGTATTTAAAGAGTGACACATTTTCTCCTTTTTGTCTCTCCAGCGACACTCAAAATGAGGTTAAAGTGCCCGCTTTAAGTGTGTTTTAGGGAGTTAATATCCATGGTTGGTGACTCATCTCTGATTTTATACATAGTCTTGCAAATTTTAGGATACAGCAGCAAGACAATGACTTTAAACATGCAGACAAGGCAACCAACAAGTTTAAGGTCAAACAAATAAATGTTCTTGACTGTCCAAGTCTGCTAACTTTCACCAGACTAACACCAGACTGAAGCCAAAGACATAGCCAACCATCAACAGAAAAGATACAAAGAGTCTGTAGTTTACATAAACTTACCCAGTGTCAACAAGTTAAAAGTCTATGGTAACTTCTCTAATTACAAACTGCAACCAACTTTACTCCCTGTAAGAGCTGAAATGTGGTAACCAGATTTTTTGGTGTTTCTATTGAGTGATCTTAATTCAACCTTGTCACCAGAGAGACGGTCAATATTTAAAGATTCAGCAAAACCCAGAATTATCTCCAGTGCCAACAATTTGAAAATTCTGGCTCCCGCGATAACTGCCTGTGTCAATTACTATGATTAAAGTGAGATTGTGATTTTGAATTAATCATTAAATGTAATAAATCATGGGCAGGCAACTACCACACTTGGTTAAGATAAGAATATGAATGTTGTCTAGTGTTCTGTGACAGATGGTGAGCTGCAGTCTGCGTGAAACTTCACCACACAGCCATTTACTGCCCCGACCTCTACACCAGAAAGAGAGAATTATTCACTATGGAAATAACTCCTAAGGATATGCAACTGCTTAGACTTAAATCATAAGAGAGTATCCTTTTTGAGGACAAACGGGGCATCCGTGTAGTTTAGGCATTAAGAGGCCAACAGAAAAAAATAACGTAAAGGTATAATAGCATGATTAGTCATATACTTTACTCTGATTAAAAAGGGGTAACAAATGCGTATTAACATTTTTGAGCAACATGACCTGTAAGACTGCGAGATTTCTGTCAAATATGAAGTGGTACGAAGTATGTCTCTTAAAGAAGCAACAGACAGCATTTTTGCCTATATATATCATTATGAAAATAATGTGGGTTGCACAGGGTAGTATACACAGTAAAATCAGCGTTTACACAGGTTACTTAGTGACTTTGCAATAAGCTTCTGCCACCGGGGACGAATTTTCGCGGAAAAAATCTGCTTTACGGCAGGAAATGCGTCATGTATTGCCAAACTGGTTGGTCAGCCAATCAGGGACTGGAGCTGGTCCTTATGAAGAACTGGCCAGGGCATGAGATAGTTGAGTCATGAGCACAATGGCAGACAGACAAAGTTTGGAGATAAGTGAAAAACGGCCTCCCAAAAGAAAACGAGCTCCTCTGTATGAGGAGGCGAGGATGCACAAAAAGGAGAGTGATAAATGAAGAGGAAAAACAAGAGTAAACCTCAGTCAGGCGTTCAAGAGATGGAGGGAGCTCCGTGACCAAAGAGGCTTCAGAACCCATGTCCAGCTAGCTTTCTTTCTAATGGATCAGTAAGTAACACGGCTAAATGTTAGCTAGCCGAGAGAGGACTGGACTGTACTGGCTGCTAGTTCATTCCTAGCTGGCCAGCATCGCAAATCACCACAACCAGGGAGCGGGTAGCGAGTGTTGGTCGGCTGACATCCTCATTGCCATTCTACGGCAGCCCTCGGACAGTGATTACCCCCACCCCCCCTCCACCGCCGCCGCAGCCACAGCTACTGGGCACCTCTCCGACCGGGAGAAGTGGAGTAAGATCCTCTCCTCCACTCCCGTTTGTCTGGTGAACGCCTCTCCTCTGTCAACACACTCTGCCAGCAGTTTAATAATATTGATGCCAGTTGTAACATTTGAATGTTTTAGTAGTGAGTGAGTGTGTGTGTGTGTGTGTGTGTGTGAATGTATAGTGAGCCGGTGACTTGAAAAATAACTCCGCTGTGCGTCGGGGTTCCATTCCCCTGTCGGGAGTTATTTTTCAACAGTCACTATACATTATCCCTTACATGTCTACTGTTGTTTGAACTGATACTGTGCATATTGGTATCATTTACTGTGAGTTGTTTGTACTGGTACTGTGCATTCTGCTATAATTATTTGCATTACTATTTGTTTTTTTCTTCAGATAAATCTGACAATTGTTGCTCGGTCTCTTTACTCATTTATTTAGTAGAGTGTCCACACACTTTCTCATTCTACATACACATAGAGATATACTGGTGGCTTTACAGCCTACATTTTATTGATTATCTCTGATCCCCACGGTCAATTTGGTCTTTGCAACAGTGCGAGCAACACCGCTGATGCTAGGTGGCGCCAAGCTAAAAAAAACCCTGAATCCTATCTGTTGCCTCTTTAAGCTACATCTTCACTAATATGTTTTTGTTTTACACGCATATCTACTGCTACGTTTATGCCACACTACGCCAGCTTTTTGGAACCCCTAAAATGGAGACCTTTGAAAGTGCTGGTGACCCACTTTTAGTTTGAAAACTCCGGGGTTGAATTTGAGTCTGGATGGGCGGAAATGGAGACATTTGAAAACGATGACACAGACACCCACGTTCACTTCCTGTTCATGTGTCAAGTCGAAACATTTTAGCTAGGTCTCCAAACCTTTAGTGATTTTGTCCCTCTTGTGTGCGTACTCCTTTCCCATTATTATGGCTTCCTCCAGCGATGGATAATTTCCCCAGTGCCACTCTATTATGTCGCTGTATATACTTTTCAGCGACTCCCAATCTGTTTAGCACTGCTTTGACCACCTTATACTCATGTGTTACTTTCAGTTGCAATTCCACCTCTCCATCAATACAAGCAAAGAAAGTGCTTGTATTGTGTATGTAAATGGTCATGTAACATGCATTTTCAGGCATGGTAGTATTGGCAGAGATTATTTTTGAAACAGTACTGAGAGGCTTGTTTAAAACACTGTTAAAATAAAAAGTATTAGTGTGGATGTGCCCTTAGACCCATTCATAATAATACACAAGTTCCCTTAATCAAAAGAAGCCTGAGTTCTAGCTACAGGTAACAAAAGGTTGGTGATGTTTGAGGTTACTGACATCATTCAGACAACTCTGATTTCATTTTCCTGCAGCAAAATCATATGCTTCTATCATAAGAGCCGTTTGCATTCAAATAAACAACTAGATTGTGCTAAGGCTTTAGAAGAGATATCAAGTAAATGCTTTTCCAAAAGCAGTATGTACCAAATGTCACAGTCTTCTTCTAAGGAAATATAATTAAAGTGCCGTAGAGGTGGAGAGCATAGGAGCGTTCAATGAGGCTGTTTGTAAACACTGGATTACATTGCTGTCATTCAGCAGAGAATCTCAAAGACCGGAACTTTAAAGGCTTCATCGGCACAATCTGATAATGGGCTTACCTTGGCATCAACAGAATGAAGTCGTGATAAAAGGGTTTAGTGCAGGAAATGTGAATGCACAAACATGGGTAACTGGTGTTGGACTAATTAAAAACATGTACTGTGCTGTTCACTGGTCAGAAAAACAAAGCAGAGGAGCTTCTTTCAGATGAATGGGAGACATCTGAATACAACCCTCAATTATCTCTTGACCTCTTGTCATGCGTCAGGTCTGCGTCTGCTAAAGATTGGGGTCAAACTAATTAGTTTTCCTGTCGATGATTTCATTCCTTCAGTGTCTTGGCAACAAATATCACAAAGCATTCTGCTTGAACCAGTTTAATAAAAACACATCTGAGAAACGAGGAGCCCAGACTCAAAACATCTTAACAGAATTTATTAAATGGAGTCAAGAAACATCATATAAGCTGTATTTTTTTCTGTGTCTTTTTTATTACTGCTCAGGGAGGACAGAGTGAGAGGTATAGATAGACGGCTTCTTTGGTCAATAGCTCACTTTCTTCTTCTCTTGTCCTTGAGGGCATGAGGCTGGTAGAATGCAATTCTCCTTGGCCTCTGACTCATTTTTAAAAGTATGTTCGTGGATGAGTCTGAAAAACTGGGGTGGGGGGAGGGACAGATGCTTCGCAGTGTCCTTCAGAAGAGTGATATATAATGGGTATTTAGAAAAGTAAAGTAGGATAAAAGCCTTTACATTTAGTCTCTGGTCTTAATTATATACAATTTAGAACATTAAAAACAAAGTTAAATGCTTTATTGTGTAACGTGTCCCCGATGCTTTTCTTATACTGTAACGACTGTAAACTGTACATTTGAAGCTTCTGGAAACGATTGGGATCACTGTTTTTGTTTATTTTTTATTTAACCTTTAGTTGACCAGGAAGTCCCATTGAGATTGAAAATCTCTTTTACAACACAGACCTGACCAAGGTAGCAGCCAATCAAAACACATTTATAATGCAACAAATACAACATATAATACACAAATCCACAATAAAACAACAGCTATTCAAACATAGTGGCCTCTCAAGGAAAACAAGCACATCTGTATCACTACATTCTATATGATGCCCGTGAATTCATCAGTGGATATAAGTGTTTCTTATTTTAGATATTTTTGAAGATTGTTCCATGTCCATGGTGCAGAGTAGGAGAATGCAGTTTTCCCTAGGTCTGTTAAAACCCAGGGTACATTGAAAAGCGACCACTTAGAGGAGGGTAGCTGGTAGCCACCGGAGCTGACACACAGAAGGGTGTAGAGGTTGGCCGGAAGTTTTTCCAGTATTGCTTTACAAATAAAAAATATACCAGTGCTGTTGTCTGCAAGTGGTCATTGACATCCAAACCACCAAATCATAAAGAATGCAGTGATGAGTAAGTGACTTTGCATTTGTAAGAAAACCTAGAGATGCACGGTACACTGAATCAAGCTATGTTAAATGGAGGAGGTTGTACAATATACAATATGTCACCGTAATCAATTACAGACCAAAAAAAAAGCTTCCACGAGTTTTTGAAAGTAAAACAAGACTTATTTCCAAAATAAAAGCCAATCTTTGCTCCTAACTAGAATAGCAATATGTAGCCTACATGAAATGAAAGCTTGTCATCCATCCATATATCTAAGTACTTGTATGAAGACACTCTTTCAGTGGATTTACCATCAGAAGTGAAGATGCTGAAATCATCAAACAACTGTGGGCGAGCTTTAAGAAGACCATAAATTTTGGTGTCCTGAGCATTTAAAATCAATTCTAAACTCAACAGAGTGGTTTTTAATGACTGAAATGTAGTCTGAAGGTTTTGCACCACCTGTATTATGGGGGGAGTGTGTGTGTAAATTACAGTATCATCTGCATATAAATGTGTTTTTTGCTTGAATGTCTTTTCCGAAATCATAATGGAGCCAACTGGCCAGGGACAGGTGACCTAAACATGGTCACATCTATGGCTGCAATTAAAAACTACACATGTTAAATGTGTCGTCCAAGAGAAGGCTGCAAGAGTGATATGCCATCATGACCTACTGTGTATTTAACAAACAGGGTGATAGTTTAAAAATGCCTTACGTAGCTACAGGGTTAGATGGACAGCCTGATTAGGACTTACAGTCCATACTTAAATATTTCGTTCAAGTTCGTTGACCATTTTCAGAAAAATTCCAACCTGGTTTTAGCTTCCCTTCATGTTCTCTACTGTTCTGTGAAGGTGAGCCCAAGCTGATCTTAAAGTACATCTGTAATATTGTAGATCTGCATCATTCCTGCCTGAAACAAAGGCACTGCAACTGTCCCAAGGTTTCTGTTTTGAATTAATAAGAGCAATATTATAGATTAGTTACAGGTGGGATTTGGTGGGGATGTTGACTGCAGAATATAATTATGACACTGATGAACTCAAGGCTTGTTTTACTAGAAGTAATTTGTGGAGCCTAATGTGATGCTGAAGAGGGATGGATGATGCCTCTTAAGTGAACGCCACTGAGGAAGGTTAAAGACTTTGTCTTAGCAACTCAAAGCTAGAGTTACCTGCAACAGCACATGATGATTAAGTAATTATTGACACTATAATCTTAATGATTGGGATGAAAACCTGCACAAGACTCACAGTAATTTAGCTGGCAGTGGGCAAAGCACTCCTGAAATAATTTACACTTGTGAATCATCCTTTTTTTTCCCCCTTTCTCTTCAGGAGGCGCAGAGAGAAGCTCCAGGCCCACCTGAAGGAGAGCCGCAGTTTGAAAAACTACACTGCAAATGCCCATAATGCCCTGGATGCAAAGATGAGGACCCCTAACACCAACCTGCAAATGCATGAGGTAACTACTGCTGTTTTTGCCTTTGTTTATCTTGACGGTCTTTCAACATGTTGATCTTTTATAGTCAGTGGATGATTTGAGGGGGGACAAGGGGGGATACCATTCTGCTTATTAGCAAAATGTCCAAAATACATGTCAACCTGCCATCCATCTGTCCTGGGTCCAGATCCAGATGCCATCCTATCTGGACCCGGACCTACAACTGATACTGTACAAGTGGTTATGTTAGTGTAGTATGAATCACAAACTCAACACAGTGCGGTTTTACTCTCACTGGAACAAGTTGCCTTGCAAAAAAAAGTGCAAGTATTTCTGCTATTTTTACTTTCTTTCGCAATGTCATTGCAAAACCAAACTCCAAAAACATTGCAACTATCACTGCAATTTTGTTTTTTAGAATAGCTGCAGTGAAGTCAAGCATTTTAGGCAGCAGCAGTCTCAAAAAGAGCCTGTGAAATCCTGGAGCGACTGGCTGTATTAGCTGACCAGGAGATTATCTCTCATAATACTACCTAGCAAATCAAATCTGTGCATTCCAATTAGCATCGCAACTTGAGTGAGCTATACACACATACAAACAGATGAGTTGAGTTGAGGTTAGAGGCAACAGTCGGAGACATAAGTAAGGCAGAGAAAGGTTTCACATGGCATGTTCCAAAGAGAGAAAAGTAAAAAGCAAAACGGCTTTGAATCAAGAATGGACGACCTCTTCCATGTTCACTCTTCCCACGGGGAGTTCAAAACCAGTACGTCTCATCATATGTTCTGAGACCGTGGTAATTATTAAAAATGGCAATGTTAAGTGCCACCACAAAGAAAAGCAGAGAGCATTATTTGAACAAACATACCCACTCAAATCTGAACTGAGCATGCATACACCTAAAATCAGTAATGTCCTACTGTTCCATTTCCCTTAAGATTGGCTGTATTAACTAATGTTAAGGTGACAGCATAGCTTGGATGACATTAACTTGAACCTGTTGTAGTTAATAATCAGAAAGAGTAAAAAGATTAAGACTTGTTTTATTTCAAAGACCATATTCAGTTGCTTCAGCAGCAAAAAGACACAACACAACAAAAACCGAACAACCTCAATACATGTGCTATTATTTGCCATGAGATTGATTGTTTTTTCTTAGATTGTTGCTTTACAACAAAAAGCAAACATTCAAATTTGATATCAGGTAGCAGTGCCCCTGCAGAGATTATCACAAATCAGATGTATACAGTGTACATATGACACCAGAGTATTGGCAACTATCATTGAGTTCATCACCCTCCTGCAGTTTTTAGCTGCTTATGAATCAGTATATATTCCCGTCTCCACCTGGCCACTTGCATTAAGCTCACAGGTCTTCAAGTGAGCAATCGTTCAGTGGTTTGGGAGCACGGCGCTGGCTAGCGATGTCATTCATCATCTTCTCAGCGCTCTTTGTCATAGCATCTCTCCCAGATGTGTGTTTCGGAGGAGCTGGTATGGAAAACATTACATTAATTTGAATGTCAGTCAAATCCACGTCTTCCATCGCCTTGGGAGAGTGTATGTATGCATTAGTGCACCACTGGGCATAAATTAAATTTTACCGTTTTTACATGTTTATTATATGTTACCTACGTAATCTACACAGGTCTGACATGAAGCTTTATTGGATAAATTGTACATTCTCTCCAAGGGTGTAATTTAAATGTACAATGAAGCAAAGAACGTGTACTGTGAACACTAGGGGCCCTCAATCCATCATAAACACATTAACATAGACAAGGTTGACAAATCACTGTGTGGGAGAGGCACAGAAATTTGTATCTTGTGTACGAGACCCAGTTTGCTTTGAGCAGAGATAATTACAATTCACAGTGGCAGTGAATGATACAGCCGACACTCAGTCCTTGGCCTGATATGCTGAATGGGCATCATGAGGTCCATCAGTATGAGAGCAGAAATCTACACTGTCCTCTAAAGAAAAACATCTGCATTGGTAATTTGGCAAAACAGCTTAAAAGTGAGTTCATGTGACATTCTTAAAGTGTGATGAAAAGTCCAAAGGAGAAGGTCAAGGTGATGCCAGGGACCACAGTTCCATATTCATCTCCTACTGTACTGAAAGGCAACACAACCCAGTCGCCAAAAAAAAACATTGGCACTGTAGTTTTTCTGCAAACCATGTGGAGGGTGGTGGTTAAGTTTAGGAGCAAAAACCACCAAGTTATGGTTAGGAAAAGATCAGATTTTGGCCTAAAATACCCTGATCTGGGGGCACAATCTGGGCAGGACAAGAAACTATGTCTCAGCTTTTTGTACCTAAAAAGCTGCTTCAAATAGCAATGACTCTCTAAAACACAACTGGTTTTGGTGTTTGGTGGTCTCAAACTCTCATCTGTAATGGTCTGCAACTTGGCATGAGTCTCACCATCCCTTTCACCTCCAGATGACAAAGTCAGCTCATGTCCTACATCACTTTAGAAATGCTGATATGACACGTGTGAAACGTGCAAATGCAAGATATTCATGGTTTGCAGAAATGTGCAATGTCAACATTGTTTCTGTGGTGAATGGGCTGGCCAATACTTGTTCCTTAAAACCATGAAAGCAATCTCTTATTGTATCCAGGCCTTGTCTAAGTAGTTTTGGTGCTTTCGCTTAAACAGACGTTAAAGCAATAGTTCAATAGTTTAACAGTTCAATATTAATGCTAAGATAATTCGCAATCTCTTCACATTTATTGTACGGACATGGAAGTGGTATTGATCTTCTTATCTTACTCTTAGTAAAAAGCATATTTTCCCAAATGTCATATTGTTCTTTTGAAAATAGAGATATCAGAAAACAGTCATTTTTGTAATGAGCAGGGCTGTTTTTGAAGGCATGGCCATAAAACCTACTATTTTGAACAGGCACAAGATAAAACAGGTAGAGTCAAACAAAAAATGCAGGATTTTTAAAAATATTTTTCCCAAACTTTTTATTTTTTTCAAGATGGTATTAAAAGAAATATATGCAAAAAGTATCACCCCTTAAAATCTTCTACTATAGAGTGGTTTCGGAATGAGTCCTGAAACGCAGTAATGAGTTAACAGATTTGCATTTCTTGTTGCTTTGTGTTGACTTCAGCTGCCTGAAATAAAGTCTGTGGTTAACACAAGGTAAACATATTTTCACCATTTGTTCTACAACATAAAATATTTAAGTAAATACCACACTCGTGAATTTTGATGCTTTTACAATTCTTGAAAAGGGCAATTTCTAATACTAGCTAAATAAGACCACAGAACGCCATCAAGCCAAACACGGCTTGACAGCCACGTTGTCATGGCAACATTAAGTCATGCAACCTTGGTGTGGTTTGTTTGCAGCCAAACGTTAGATTTTTACTTCGGGCGACAGCATTATTGCTTCAAAAATCATAAAAGTTGGGGTGCCATCTGCTGCAAGTTATCCCCTCTCTCTCCTCCTTGTACGCTTCAAACTGTCCTATCATTGAAAGCAAAAAGCTCAAAAATATACTCTTAAAAAAAAGAAAGTGATGGTCATTTATAAAAATTGTCTTACTGAGTAAAATGTGTAAGTATAATTTTGTTTGCCACAGAACTAATTTTCTGCAATAATCCAAAATGCAGTAGAAGAAAAACATTGGCTTTATTTTGAGGAAACCTGGGCAACGCTAACTTAAGGGCTGGTTTACAAAAAAATTGTCATCACTGCAGCACTTTACCCTTGTGTGTATTTAAGTGACCTATAGTGTAACGTTCTGGTGTCAAGGTCTAGATAATTTCGTTTATTCTGTTAATCATGTATCTTCACACAGACTAATGTCACCAGATGATTATGAAGTGCAGGCAATAAGGTGAAAATATATTGTCTCAATGATTCAACGCCCAGGACAAAGAAGTAATGGTGTCTGAACGGAGCAGGACTGCACAGGCCCTGTCGACTTCGATCTTGAGTTCACAGACTTTAAAACACAAGGGTGTTCTTGCCTGAGGATCTGGAGTTTCGGTTCACAAGGGGTTCAGATAAGATATAGCTTGGAGACAGAGCTAACCACAGTTTGAAAGTAATCTGTAAAATCTGGAGTTTGTGAAGACGGTGTGTCAGGTGTGCCACCTCGTATTATCTTCAAGCTGAGTGCTCTGCCAAGGACAAACAAACTGGCTTCCCAAGATCAAGATCAAGGGAATGGCAGCAATCCAACCTTCTACATGGATTTAGATCTTACAGTGTGCAACCAGTGGTAATACTGTGCATCATGTTACGGTTCAAATTCAACCTAAATGTCACAGTAACTGAGAATAATAAGAGATTTTCTTAAATGTGCACATACAAACTACAAACCAATAAAGTAATAGTTATTTTTGCACATAGGGCATATGCAAATGATCTGATGTTTATATCAACCTGAAAGCTGACACATCATAGGATCATCTTTTTATTTACTAACCAATCACAATGATGTTCTTCCTACTCATTATTCTACTATGATTCGTGATACTCAGCTATTATATGTGCCGTATTTTACCTCCATTGAAATCATTAAATGTTTAGCCCCTTTAGGACATCATGGCTGTTACTTCTCACTTTTATATCCCTCATATTTTCTGGTAATCTTTTTCCTGCTTTTCTTATTGTGGACATCAAAAGCAGAAACGTTCAAACCACTGCTCTTTAAACTCCTTTCAGCAAGAAGCTCCATTCAGACTTCAAAATGGGTCACAGCACTTTATCACTTCACTTTGTGATATCTTTTTTGTACGTTCAGAGAAATCACACAGTAGGCTGTATGCTTCTTTTAGAGGTTTCATAGATGTGAATTTGGCCAGCTAAAGCGGGTCAAGTTAAACAATCTGAACAAATAATATATAGCATGTTCATTCAAGCCTTTGGTAACTCAGAACATGAAATCTACCCTACAGAGGTAATCCTTTTTAATATTTGGCCCCAAATTGCTTAAAGTGCACTTTGAGTCTTCACTGCATCTGTAACTCGAGGCCAGAATCTATACATACACATCATTTTTATGTTACTGCTTCAGTTCCCTTTATTTAAACATTATTCACACACATAGACTGTGGAACCGGGGGGGCCAGGGGGGCCATGGCCCAGGTAACTTTTGTACTCTGACATAGAGGGCTGCATTGGGATCGGGTCCCGCGGGTCCCCATTAAACAGTAGAAGAAGAAGAAGAAAAAGAAGAAGATGTAGCCTAACAACAGGATGTCAACACAGGAACTTGGTGCACATGCATGATCCACTCCATATTTATTCATAAATGGACGAATATGCCCTGAACCAGCTTTCATACCAATTTGCCGCTTGCTCCATCTGTCTGTCTGTCTGTCTGTCTGTCATGAGACAAACATGAAAGAAGACGTGCAGTTTATTGTGTTTCACTGGCGACAAGCTCTCATTACGTGCGACTATTACGTACGTCTGTGCACTCTTTATAACTCACTGTGTGAACCTATGTTGCATAATAAAGATTTGCCCCCTCGTAATTTTTAACCGCCCCCTCAGTAACTTCATCCTGGCGCCAGGCTTGCCTTAACCTCAATCACTGCGTGATTATATAAACATAGAAAAATATATAAATACAGAGGAGGAGAATATGAATATGAAACAGCCTTTATTTCATTAAAAACTACAAACAACGAAATAGGAGCGCTATTCCCGACCAGTGCGTCAAAAGACATGCAGACCAGGGAAACAAAACAAACAACCCCATGAATCTCTTTATTAATAGCCTATAAAATGACGTGTTTTCTCCTGCTGGACAGGAGAAGACACAAAATCAATGTATCTCTATTATTGTGCAGGCATAAATTCTCAGAGTTTTGCGGGAGTGGGCGGGAGTGGACATACACATTGCGGTTGCGGGCAGTAATGGTCAGAAATTCAGCGTTCTGGTTACTTTTCAGCAACTGCGCAGCTGCACTTGTTTTGTTGTTGGGTGTGTGTGTGTGTGTGTGTGCATGCGTGTGCGTGCACCTCTGCACATCAGTCTAATATGAGTGCTGACTTGTGATGATAATGAATATGATGTTGATTTAGATTCAAGGCAGCAAGATGAGTTTTGGTTGTAGTTGTGGACTGGATGTACTTTGTTGTTTGCTATAGTTTCATCTGTGAGTTTATGTGTAAATAGGCTTGGCCTGCTGTGTGTGAATGTTAGAATGGGATCAGAGGGGTTAATCTGAGCAAGCATGTGTTCGTGTTCATGTGTGTACTGTAGATGTGACTGTCAAGCTCTAAATTAGCCGTTAATGGCAAGCAAGAGATCCTCCTGCTATGCGGGTCCGAACTTTATTGTATTCATTTGCTTGCTCTGCTCTATCTGGGTTTTCTTTTGCTGCTGCGCCCCCTGCTCCAGCCGTTCATGATGGCTCATGAAGGGCAGGAAGGTGTGCTCTTCCTGCCTCAGGCTTTCTACGCAAGCGCGTGGAAAAGCAGGGGGTCCCAGAACAGAACCATACCGCCAAATGTAATATAACTTGTGCAAGTAAATAAAGATTATTTTTGACAAAGTGGTCCTGACTGAACTCCAGTTGATTGAAAGTTTCAATTTAGTTTCATTAAGGTGACGTGTCATTATCTTTTCACAACCGCACTGATTGTACAAGTGTTTGCAGCCAGTGCAGACCTGCACAGGTGTCTAGAGTTTGGCTGATTAGACGTCTCCTCAGACTGTGTTAACATGTGGCTTCATTCACCTGAGCTCACAGCAAGAAGGCTCAACCTCTACAACAGCACACTGACTGACCTTCAACTAACTTCAGCTTCACCAAGTCACACTGTATCTTTGAGAAAATACACTTTTCCGGATCTGTTTGATAAGACATCGTTGGCCAAATTACCAAATGAAAAGAGAGGCAGACAATTGATTGCCGTCTGTTTTCTCATTCATTAGTTGAGACTCGCATTTGCATTATACAACACTCATACCAGAAAGTGGCACAGCGATGATCATCTATGCATCCTTACAACAGCAGGGCAGCTTTTTGATGTAGATATTGTTTGCAAAAATCTTTGTTTAACCAGCTGGTTAGCAAAACACTAACATCCTAGCCAGGCATTCTTTGATGCAGGAATATTATGACTAAATAACACAGTTGACTGCAGTCACATGGTCAGCACTGGCTTGTTAGCTTGGTCTCTCACAGGATAATAAGCTCACACAGTCTGTTTAAGAGGCATATTTGTAATGATTGATTTCTGTCTCATACAGTAAGTGTCTCTGTGATTTACTTGGCCCCAACATGCAAATCTATTGAAGGCAGCAATTCAGTTGAGTTGAATTAAATTGATTTTGTTTACAGTGCTAGTGTGAGCAGTGAGTAGGATTCAGTGGCATCTAGCAGCGATGATGACTGCAGCCTGCAACCAACTGAAACTTCTCCCATGTGCAAAGCATGAACTCCCATTTAAGATCAGGAGGTTTTTACTCAGGGCTGAATTATCCACAGAGGCCTCTTCTTCACCAAAACAAACAGACCAGATGATTATAACTGGTAAAAACACCAAGTAAAACAGGTTCACACTACAAAACAGTGCATCTCTGACGCTCTGTGGCTCGTTGCAGATGGGGAGCTGGTCCAGCACCAGCTAATGTGTGCTCACCTTTTTCTTGTATAACTTAGGATCCAGATGTTCCGGAGGCTTTTACCAGGAGCCAAATTATCCTCAGATGTCTCTTCCTCTCCAAAACAAACAAACCCAGTGACTTAAACTGATGAAAACACTGAATAAAGCAGTTTCATGTTACAACACTTACATCTCAGAGGGGCTGCTAGCTATGGTGGTCGACATAAAAACGCTATAACACCAGTGGCCCTGTCTAGAGCCATTGTTTGGTTTGTCCAGTTTGGGCTTCTGTAGAAACCTGTCAATATAAACGGCTCATTCTAAGATAAAAAAAAAACATAGTGATTTTTTTTTTTTTTTAGGTGATTATAACCTGAAGAAAATATACTTTTTTTGATCATATTTTTTGCAAATATACCCACCTAAATCCTACACACTGGACCTTGCATGATATTGCATATTTATGATAATTATAATTTTGTTAATTTTCACATTAATGATCTCTGCCATGAATAGAAACATCAAAATATAATACAATACAATAATAAACAATTCAATAAACTACAATAAAATCACATTATGCCAAAACATAATAGAAAACTATTTTAAAACTAGTCCTTTGGCTCTTATTGTGCTAATTGCTCTATTAGCACTGCCTCATGAATTACGGATTATTGTTCACCAACTCTACAGAATGTATTGCTGAGGAAAAACAAGGCAGATCTTTAGTGTATAAATGTTGCTTTTAAATCTTGTTTTATTTATTTGATTTCTGCCAGAGCCTTTGGGGAACTTACATGCAAATGAATTGTATTTGTTTATTTTGTGCCTACGCACCCAGAGTCACATTGATTTCTGTCTGCAGGCAATCAGTTCCCCAAATTTCTGAACACAGAGTAACAAACACAGGGTCAGTGGTGTTTAAGGTGCATGCACTCACACAAGTGTGTCGCATGTCTTTTTCACAATTAAATCCCGATTTAATTTTTCTTTTATAACTTTTAGAGGGATTTTAACATTTTTTGCTGCATTTAAGCACGTGTGCATGAACGTCCCATATAATCGGGTAGGTCATGACAAAGGCAGCAGAACTATCCAGCAGTGGCCTGTTACAGAAAATGAGCTCTCCTGATTAGCACCGCAGGGCCCTTTGTTGGAAGTATTTGATTAAGCAGTGATCTGAAGAGCAGCTCTGAGTGAGCCGATCTTTCTCTATCAATCAGGTTTTACCACCCTATCATGTATTCCACAGGTGTTTTGCACAGTCTGTCATTGCCGCATAATTGAAACTGCTCTGTCTCTATCATGAACAAGACTGTCCCGAGCCTGCTCTGCTAGGCTTTGATCGGAGACAACGGTGTATGTGTGTAGCTCCATGTGTGTTGGTTTATAATGCTATAAAGCTATTATTGATGGTAGCATCTCCGCACAAATCATAAAAATCATCTCCTGCTTCCCTCCGGATAGTCTGTCAGTGTTAAAAAACCTCAGTGCCAGAGGCATACGCTGCATGCTAGTCCCTATCTCAGAGATTGAAACATCCATTACAGTACACACACACACACACACACGTATATCCTTTAATACGCGTCATTATATGCCCCCTTTGCACCACAACTGTCCAGACTCGGCATGAAGTCACTGTCAAAGCAATGATTACTTTTGCCTGTTGTATATGCATGCATTTATGGAGCGAGAGATCAGAGTTTCTTCGCCTGCAGCTATGCAAGAAAACATTACATTTATATTGATGACCTCTATAAACAGTCAGTATTGCTGTATGGCACACGCACAGTTTCCGGTTTTTCCTTGAGCAGCCCTTCTGAAGCCTAGATCTATTTTTAAAGAGAAACAAAAGGGACACTGAACCGCACAGTGTCAGCTTTAATAGATTAGAGGCACTTCTCTCTCTTTGAGCTGGTACGCAGAGCGCTTTATTAGTCTATATCAGATAAATAAGTTAAACACAAGACTTTCTCTCTCCATAACTGTAAAAACAAAGCATTGTTAAGTCAGTGAACTTGGAGATTCCTTCAGCAACGACCAGCAGGGCTGATTATACTGCCAGTCATTCCTTCTTAAACATGAATAAATTAACAGCACATCCGAGTGTTAACAGATCCGTCTCTGTTTGAATAATCGTCGCCCACTTTCTTGGGTTGCTAGCACAGTGACCCACTTTAAAACTTCATATTCATAATTATTGTTTAATCACAGGCTGAGAAATGAATGTTCACTGGAAGCTTCTGTATCAGTTAGCGGCTTCGATGTGCATGGCGTAAGAACACCAGAGAGTGAGCAGTGATGAAAGAAAGTCCAGCAATAAGAACGCAGACAGATCCAACATAGGTTCGTTCCCTCAATTACTGTATATATCTCACCGGCCACTTCATTAGTTACACCTTGCTAGTGCCATGTCATAGATTCAACAAAGTGCTGGAAACATTCCTCAGAGATTTTGGTCCATATTGACATGATGACATCACACAGTTGCTGCAGATTTGTCGGCTGCATATCAATGATGAGAATCTCCAGTTCCACCACATCCCAAAGGTGCTCTACTGGACTGAGATCTGGTGACTGTGGAGGCCATTGGAGTACAGTGAACTCATTGTCATGTTTGAGATGATGTGAGCTTTGTGACATTGTGCATTATCCTGCTGGAAGTAGCCATCAGAAGATGGGTACACTGTGGTCATAAAGGGATGGACACGGTCAGCAACAATACTCAGGTAGGCTGTGGTGTTTAAACCATGCTCAGTTGGTACTAAGAAAATCTCCCCCACACCATTACACCACCAGCAGTAGTCTGAACCGTTGATACAAGGCAGGATGGATCCATGCTTCCACGTTGTTTACACCAAATTCTGACCCTACCATCTGAATGTGGCAACAGAAATCCAGACTCATCAGACCAGGCAACATTTTTCCAACTCCGTCTGGCACCAACAACCATGCTACGTTCAAAGTCACTTAAATCACCTTTCTTCCCCATTCTGATGCTC